>NC_086451.1:192574997-193174997 GCF_028390025.1 Pseudophryne corroboree
AGAGGACGCAGGGTGATAGAGGGGTGTGCATCGTGGGAGAGGACGCAGCGTGAGAGGGGGGTGTGCAGGGTGGGAGAGGACGCAGGGTGATAGAGGGGTGTGCAGGGTGGGAGAGGACGCAGGGAGAGAGAAGGGGTGTGCAGGGTGAGAAAGGACGCAGGGTGAGAGGGGAGTGTGCAGGGTGGGAGAGGACGCAGGTGGAGAGAGGGGGGTGTGCAGGGTGGGAGAGGACGCAGGTGGAGAGAGGGGGTGTGCAGGATTTGAGAGGACGCAGGGCAAGAGGGGGGGGTGCAGGGTGGGAGAGGACGCAGGGTGATAGAGGGGTGTGCAGGGTGGGAGAGGACGCAGGGGGAGAGAAGGGGTGTGCAGGGTGAGAGAGGACGCAGGGTGAGAGGGGGGTGTGCAGGGTGGGAGAGGACGCAGGTGGAGAGAGGGGGGTGTGCATGGTGGGAGAGGACGCAGGTGGAGAGAGGGGGTGTGCAGGGTGAGAGAGGATGCGGGGTGAGAGGGGGGGTGCAGGGTGGGAGAGGACGCAGGTGGAGAGGGGGGTGTGCAGGGTGGGAGAGGACGCAGGGGGAGAGAGGGGGTGTGCAGGGTGATAGAGGACACAGGGTGAGAGGGGGGTGTGCAGGGTGGGAGAGGACGCAGGTGGAGAGAGGGGTGTGTGCAGGGTGGGAGAGGACGCAGGTGGAGAGAGGGGGTGTGCAGGGTGAGAGAGGACGCAGGGTGAGAGGGGGTGTGCAGGGTGGGAGAGGACGCAGGTGGAGAGAGGGGGGTGTGCAGGGTGGGAGAGGATGCAGGTGGAGAGAGGGTGTGCAGGGTGAGAGAGGATGCGGGGTGAGAGGGGGGGTGCAGGGTGGGAGAGGACGCAGGTGGAGAGAGGGGGGTGTGCAGGGTGGGAGAGGACGCAGGGGGAGAGAGGGGGTGTGCAGGGTGATAGAGGACACAGGGTGAGAGGGGGGTGTGCAGGGTGGGAGAGGACGCAGGTGGAGAGAGGGGTGTGTGCAGGGTGGGAGAGGACGCAGGTGGAGAGAGGGGGGTGTGCAGGGTGGGAGAGGACGCAGGGGGAGAGAGGGGGTGTGCAGGGTGATAGAGGACACAGGGTGAGAGGGGGGTGTGCAGGGTGGGAGAGGACGCAGGTGGAGAGAGGGGTGTGTGCAGGGTGGGAGAGGACGCAGGTGGAGAGAGGGGGTGTGCAGGGTGAGAGGACGCAGGGTGAGAGGGGGTGTGCAGGGTGGGAGAGGACGCAGGTGGAGAGAGGGGGGTGTGCAGGGTGGGAGAGGACGCAGGTGGAGAGAGGGGGGTGTGCAGGGTGGGAGAGGACGCAGGTGGAGAGAGGGGGTGTGCAGGGTGAGAGAGGACGCAGGGTGAGAGGGGGGTGTGCAGGGGGAGAGAGGGGGTGTGCAGGGTGATAGAGGACACAGGGTGAGAGGGGTGTGTGCAGGGTGGGAGAGGACGCAGGGTGATAGAGGGGTGGGAGAGGACACAGCGTGAGAGGGGGGGTGCAGGGTGATAGAGGGGTATGCAGGGTGGGAGAGGATGCAGGGTGAGAGGGGGGTGCAAGGTGAGAGGGGGGTGTGCAGGGTGGGAGAGTACGCAGGGTGAGAGGGGGGTGTGCAGGGTGGGAGAGGATGCAGGGTGATAGCGGGGTGTGCAGGGTGATAGTGGGGTGTGCAGGGTGAGATAGAACACAGGGTGAGAGGGGGGGTGCAGGGTGAGAGGGGGGTGTGCAGGGTGGGAGAAGACGCAGGGTGAGGGGGGGGTGCAGGTTGGGAGAAGACACAGGGTGAGGGGGGGTGCAGGTTGGGAAGACGCAGGGTGAGGGGGGTGTGCAGATTAGGAGAAGACACAGGGTGAGGGGGGTGTGCAGGTTGGGAGAAGACACAGGGTGATTGGGGGGGTGCAGGGTGGGAGAGGAACATATACGATGTTTTTGATTTAATACTAAAGCCTACCAGTAAGTTCACTGTGTGGGTCCAGCGGCGGCAGGAACCGGGTGCACCGTGCACCCCATATGAGAGCCCGGCGGCGGCAGGAACCGGGTGCACTGTGCACCCCATGTGAGAGCCCGGCGGCGGCAGGAACCGGGTGCACCGTGCACCCCATGTGAGAGCCCGGCGGCGGCAGGAAAAAGGAGCACCGTGGGAGTCCGGCAGCAGCAGGGACGAGTGCCGGGCGCATCGCATGTGGGCGCCCGGCGGGGCTACAGCAAGGACAGGAGCAGCATCTATAAGTGCAGCAGGCTGGCCACTTCCTCCGCCTCCTGCTGCACTCAGCTGTCCTGTCCTGACTTCTATGCGGCGCCGGCGGCTACGAGTATGCCTGCCAGTGCCGAGGGGATCCTGGAGCGCTGCAGATCGGATCGGTAAAGATCCGACCTGTGGCGGATGGCAGGGGGCCCTTTTAGAAAGGGGGGCCCGGGGTACTTACCCCCAGGAACCCCCCCTTAATCCGGCTCTGCCTACAATGTATGAAGGAGGGATCATAGCAGGTTTCTCCAATACCTGCTTGTATCCCTTCACCGCCGCCTGCAACTGCATCCCCCATAGGTTTCCCCCATAGGCTTTGCGCTCCCGATAGTGGCCCCCACAGCCACTGTGAGATTTACTGCTCATGTGCAGAGACCAGGACACCCTGCTTGGCACATCGCAGGTATGGGCTTTTTTTGGAGCCCTTGTCCCTGTATGTGCTGGATGATAGGATCACATATTGCAACGTGATCCTGGGTTGTAAAATCTGGGAAGATCGCATGCAATATGCGATCTATGATAAATGCCCCCCTTAGTGTTTGGGGTTAGGAATAATAATAATAATAACAACTTTATTTAGTGCACTTTCTCCAATAGTGCTTAAGTTGCTTGAGGGTGAAGGTTAGGGTATTTAAATTAAGCACATACAGCCCCATGCTACTCTATTGCACAGATACAGCGCACACATAGCCCACACCTCTCTATTGCACAGGTACAGCGGGCACACAGCCCACAATGCTCTATTGCACAGATACAGTGCACACATGGCTCACCCCGCTCTATTGCACAGATACAGTGCACACATGGCTCACCCCGCTCTATTGCACAGATACAGCGCACACATGGCTCACCCCGCTCTATTGCACAGGTAATAGAGCAGTGTGGGCTGTGTGTGCGCTGTATTTGTGCAATAGAGCGGTATGGGCTGTGTGTGCGCTGTATTACATAAATACATCACACACACAGAGCCCATACCGCTCTATTACGCCGATACAGTGCACACAGCCCATACATTTCTATTATCTGTGTAATATGGGCTCTATCTGTACAATAGAGCGGTATGGGCTGTGTGTGCGCTGTATCTGTGCAATAGAGTGGTATGGTATGTGTGTGTGTGATGTATTTATGTAATAAAGCGATATGGGCTGTGTGTGCGCTGTATTACATAAATACACCACACACTCAGAGCCCATACCGCTCTATTATGCAGATACAGCGCACACACATCCCATACCACTCTATTACATAAATATATCACACACACAGAGCCCATACCGCTGTATTACGCAGATACAGTGCACACAGCCCATATCACTCTATTACATAAATATATCACACACACAGAGCCCATACCGCTCTATTACGCAGATACAGTGCACACAGCCCATTCATTTCTAATATCTGTGTAATATGGGCTCTATCTGTATAATAGAGCGGTATGGGCTGTGTGTGAGCTGTATCTCTATATAGCACACACACAGCCCATACCACTGTATTGTAAAGATAGAGCGGTATGAGCTGTGTGTGCACTGCATCTGTGCAATAGAGCGGTATGGTATGTGTGTGTGATGTATTTATGTAATAAAGCGGTATGGGCTGTGTGTGTGCTGTATTACATAAATATATCACACATACACAGAGCCCATCCCGCTCTATTACGCAGATACAGTGCACACACAGCCCATACCACTATATTACACAGATACAGTGTGGTACCCAGGACTTTGTGGAACTACAGGTCACAGCATGTCTGCTTGAGAATTGTTGAGGCAGGTTGTTGTCGAAATCAAAAATATTACATAGAGAGAACATACAGACTCCACACATTATAAGTCGCTATACTTACAAATACACGCAGCGAGCACAGCAATATATGGTAACATACGCATTCACACAGACATGCCACAGAGATAGATTCGACACATATTTCATACAGCACATAATTTGAACATATCAAGTGCCATACATCATAATGTTTTAAAATTATATAATGGAGTAACGTCATGTATGTGTATTATTAAAACGAAGCAAGATGGACATATCGTGTTTGGTATTAAAGCAACCAGATTAATGTGTATATCAATTTGATGCCTGTTATTAAGTTGTAGCTCATTGCAACAAGTAGATATGATTAAATGTATGAAAGCTAAAGTCACTCTTATTAGAACAATGGATTTCCTGGAAGACAGCATGCCTGACCAGTGGCTATCTCCTGTAATTTGTCCATCAAGGCTGAACCTTGTTTGCATATGAACTGACCAGTGACTCATCATGAATGAGAAAGTTCCCTCCCCTAGACTAGATGTGTGCACTCCCCCAAAATACATAGTATATAGGTGATAACACACACAGAGCCGGCTGTTTCTTTCCTGTTTGTCCCAGATGATGGTGAAGATGTTGACTGACCAGTGCCTGCATGATTTTACACAAAGAGAGAGAGAGAGAGTGATGTGGAGACTTTATATGAGAAAAACATGGCTATGTATTAGCTGGCTGTGGCTGTATTTTGAATTAGATTGTAATAACTGCTTACTGTATAAATTGTAACCATGTATATATATATATATATATATATACTGTGCATTGTGATATATTGAATACATATCCTTTTAATATTAAATATTTACATCAATGAGCTTTGGAACTCAGATAATGTGTGGGTGTATTGTTTTCTCTTATGGGATGCAGTGTTTTGCGATGTATAGCGCACATTCATAGCACATGGTAATAAGATGCGCAGGCGTCTACAGTATATATTAGAGCAAGCATTTTAAATATTTGTTAGAAAGCAATTTGGCATTTACAGATGGGGTCTCGTCCGGGATATCACGTTCTTAATGATACACTGTACATACATTACAAACGCGACGCTGTGGTCGATCAGCTAACGGTGGACGCATCGTGACGCTGACAAATCACATCCATGTGTTCTGTTGTGTTATTAGTAAGCCGCTGATATGAAATTTAAGGAACAATGTGTTTCTCACAATATTTAAAATGCTAAAGCGTATTTTTATTGTTACAAAACAAAGTTCAAATAAGTCATATTGTGTTTGATTCAGATTGGATTGTTTATCTGTTAAGTAGATCTAAAATACACTTAAAAGTTGCTGCATATCCATGATATGGCTGTGTTAACATGCTGAGAAATTTTGTATATTTTTAAACTCAGGCCTAAAGTAACTATTGGTGCCTGTATGGAGGGTGATTTCTTTGTGACAAAGGAGCCGCATGGTCTGTCCTCCATTTTGGACTAGCCACATGGCCTGTCCACCATCTTGAGTAAACCTCATGGATGTGGAAGGGGGTGGAGCAGTGGCCATTTTAGGAAGGTCACTTTCTAAATAGCTGATTTTCAGTCTGCTCAGAACAATCAGTGTCCTTTGTCACAAAGTTTCCATATATCTAAAAAAATCCAGCACCATTTATGAGTTACCAATGAATTTATTTAACCCATGCCATAATCAATTACAAATAGTTTCAATTGGGCCTAGTGAGAGTAAATGGTGAGGTAAGTGAATGGTTTTTTCTTCTTCTTGTCTGTGTGTAATAACCTTACATCAAGTGGGGGGTTGCACACGGATAGAAAAAGAAAAAAAAAGAGTTTTTTTTCTTTTCTTCCAATACTTGTAGAGTTTGCTTACTAGGGAGTATAGCCATTGAAATGCAAATTAACTTGTGTGACTACTTTTTTTTAGTAGTGAAAAGCAAATATCTTTGATATGCAAATTAGAGGCCCTGAGAGAAACAAGTCATTCAGTGTGCCCACAAATACATATGAAGGTGTTTCATAGAAGTGCAGTAGTGTGTGTGTGTGTGTGTGTGTGTGTGTGTGTGTGTGTATATATATAATATTATTGTAATTATGTGTATATTTATATCAGTGTATGTTCTGCAAGATGGCTATCCAATCTGAATCATATCATTTAAATTATAGATTATTGCAGTCATTATAGATCTGTGTGAAATTGGATACATTTGTTTGCTACATAGATAAATTTGAAATAAATGTATTTAAGGGTGTAATTATAAAATACAAAACGCAGTTCTGGCCTGGTTGTTAAGGTTTATACAGAAAAACTGGGTGTTGTGTTAAGTGAGCGATTATAGTTAGTATTGGTCACATTTATAGAGACTGCGTGGTTTGTTTTATTGCGGACACGCTTTTGTACACGTGGTACGGACAAACACGCGGCGTAAAAGGCACGCACGGTCGCGTGTTTATGCAAGGTTGCGTAGGATTGCGGGCACAAAGTACAAATCACACGATAGTTGTTCAATTAAAGGTGGGATAGTATACATTTAATACAATAGCACATAACTACCCGATTTCAAAAGCAGATTAGTGTAAGACTTTGTTTAGACGGTACTGCCTTTGGGTGAAAACCATCAATCGGAGGGAGTGGAAATTTTCTGTACAGAAAAGAAAAACAAGGTGTATTTGAGTGAGTGAAAGCTGAGTGAGTGTATTTGAACCCCGTGAATTCGGGATCCCGTCATGGTACACCAAGTAAGTTGAGGCTTGGCGGCGTGAGGCGGCTGACTCACGTTAGTATAGATATTGAAGTACGCAAATCGTGAGGAGATTTGCAGAGAAGCGTAATAGGGAATTGTGCATTGTGTAGTATTACAGTAAAGGTTTTTTGTTACGCTCCGGCTGAGGATCGCAGCTTGTGAATTCGACTCCAGTGGTCGTAGGGCGGATAGATAACAAGTACCTATACGCTGTGCGATTGGACCGCGCGTTTGTGGGTGCGATACGTGATACAACTTGATACCCTTGTGTGAACTTTTTGCACAAACCCGCGGTATCATTAGTGCTGTGTAAAGCATACGCAAGCGTGATTTGTGTATAAGTTC
This sequence comes from Pseudophryne corroboree, assembly GCF_028390025.1. Lineage (NCBI taxonomy): Eukaryota > Metazoa > Chordata > Amphibia > Anura > Myobatrachidae > Pseudophryne > Pseudophryne corroboree. Next base: position 192,582,107 of record NC_086451.1, read on the forward strand.
ATAGGGAGTTTTCGCTGTTCTCTCTCAGGAAAATCTCCAACGTAGATATTCACTGGAAAAGGTAAGTCACTCCTAAAACTTCCAGTGAATAGAAGCCAGTTAGGGCACCTCACTGGGTACGCGGTGGTCACTATTGGAGTGAGTCGTGGTACATCAGCGGAGAAGGAGTGGGTGAGAGCGCTCAAAGAACTTTCACCGTCTATTCGTGACGTGCATTGGGGATTGCGTCAAAGGAAAAATTCTGCGATGGGATCCAATTGCACAAGCGGTGGACGTATGGTAGCCAGGGTTCAGGTTGAAGAGCCGCGGCCCAAGGGGTCAGCGAGGTTTATTATGTGTGGGAAATATGGTCCACACGCAGAGACTTTTTTTTCTGAATGGGTACGTATGACTGCTGATGAAAGGGCATCATTCCCTGGGGTTGGTGAGTTTGATCCTAAGGTATTGCATGTGGTATGTCTAACCAAAGTCATATAAGACAAGAACGGAAATATAAGACCTGTTTGAACTTGCAGCAACAATAAACAAGTAGGAAGAAAAAGAGAAAGCAAGTACACCGCCATATGTAGATGTGGAAGCAGTTACGGCCAGCATACAAACTATAAAAAATAATAAAAATATGAAAAATATGACTGTAACCTATATATGTACTAATGAATGTCGAAGTTTTATTTAGGAGGAGAAGGTGACCTGATTGTTTTCAGCCATTTCTCATGCACTCAGAGGAGTATCCAACCGGTAAAAGAAGAGCAGTAGCCTGCGGGGGAAGTGGCTGAGACCAGTGGAACTGTAATAGAAAACTCTTCATCTGGATAAGATTACTGGTAAACACTAATTCGGCAAATGGGAGGTTGCTGTCTCTGTGCTAATGGACGGGCTCAATAAGGCATTGAGGGTCAGGGTGCAGACTTTTTTGCCAGGGGTCATAGTAGCTAATCTTAGAGAGTGCGCTATTGTACATCACAAGAATATTGCTAGGCGCAGAGAACAACAGGAGGAGAGGTTGAGGACGGTAAGTATACAGGCACATACAGAAAAGACCCATCAGTCCAAACCCCAGATCCCTAATGGTAAGTCAAGGTCAATAATATGTTACATTTGTAGGAAGGAAGGGCATTTAGCCAGAGATTGTAGGAGTAGTAGGACACATAGTCAATATAGACCCCTAGACAGAAAACACAAGCCACATTATTAAACACAGATTCGGCTAATGGGAAGAACAAAATAAATGCAACATTACCCTTTGATAAAACTGGCTGCGGTTAAGATGGAGCCTCTAAACTTTTGCTTCTTTTTCCTAGCAGAAATGGCCCCTGATTAACTTAACAGGAGCTTTGTTAGATATGATATACATATATTGTGCTCCCGCTCAGGAAGTACAAAGTATGTTAGACACCCACAAAGACTAATGTTACATTTCACTGTTCTAGATTCATTTCCATCACAGGTAGAGGAAATTATCTCACAGATACCGTGTTCCCTATGAACAGGAGAGGACAGGACACTGGATTGATGGCTTGGATAGTCCCAATAGCAATACAACAAACACAGAATTTTTTTTAAGGGAGTAGACCAAGTAGAGAATCACTTCCCCGTAGTGCCCAATCCAGTTGTCAAATTTTTATAAAATCTTCTTTACCCTACAAACTTATCTGTCACCAACCTCAATTCTGTTTCTCCACAGTTTCCTCTTCATCTGTTGCGTTCACACAGGGTGGTACAATACATGGACCCGATTACAGTTCAAACACTACATGCCTAATTGGTCCTTCAGAGTTCTGCCCAAACCCAGTATATCTCACCAGCACGATAACACCAGTATTACTGCAGTGTGCCTTGTCACGCACAAGGGGTGGGGGAAGGATGAGAATACTGCTGAAGGGAAATTTTGTATAGACACTGATATGCCTGTTGGTGAATGGAAAAACCTGACATTTTCTTTTTCATTTTCTCCTTCTTTCTCTCCTCTAGAGATGTTTTTTTTTTTTTTTTAGTTATTCTCATGGTACTCTACATTGCAAACACACAACGGTTAAATTAAGATACAAATTTGTGTTCCCTACAGGAAAAGGAGGTCTGGAAGTCGAAGGGGTATGGTCAGGAGTCCTCAGGACTTTGGACAGATGGACACGGTAAGCCAGTGGCCCCCAGAGCATATCTCCCAAGCCTAGCTGAGGCGGCATATGGTCTGACTCAACTAGGGTAAGGAAGGTATGTGCAAGCTGGTAAGAGCCTACTGGAGTGCACTAGGGTACTCTTCTCATGCAGGTGAGAAAGCAATTACATGTCTTACTTGCTTGAGGAAGAATATTGGTAAGGCAATACTAACAGAGCCATCCCATATCCCTCTTGCAGATGGACCTTTTCAGGTAATACAAATCGACTTCGTACAGTTAACACCCTTTAGGAATTATTGTTATGTATTGGTGTGCACTGATGTTTTCTCAAACTGGGTAGAGGCATTTCCTGCTGCCATAGATGCTGCTGTGTTTACCGCAAAGAAAAAAATTGCGCAGAGATTTGTGTGTAGATAATGGTACACCTAGGAGTAGGAGCAAAGCTTGAAATTAGACTATTGTAATCATAGACACTGCCACTAGTATTATGTAGCATCGGAACCACTCCCAGATCTTCACTTAACGAATCACCCTCTTCGAAATTTTTGTTTTTGTTTTTTGTGTCTTTTTGTTTGTTTTTGGAAGACAACCTCATGTCATGATTGATCCGCACAATGATCAGAAATACACCAATGAGGTGACAGTACAGTACCTTATTGAGATGAGCCAGCATTTGAGAACTTGACAAAAGAACTTGAAACTGTTGATTGCTGGTATGCGAAATACTAACTGTCTTGATTGTGAACCAAGAGACTGTGTGATTGTTCTTACGCTCAGGTTGCCTAATAGACAGGTAGGAAGGACCATACCAAGTTTTGTTGACAGCACTATCCCAGTGAAAGTAGCTGAGAGAGAGACTTGGGTCCACGATTCCTATTGCAGGAAAGTCGGTAGTCCGGAAGGAACTCGTAAATGGAGTGAGATCGCAAAAGTATCACCAGAGAGTCTGTTCCGCGAAGACTGAGAGGCGGCACTGTTGAACACTACCTGAGCGTGCTAAAGTATTACAAAAAGACCAGTCGTTGTAACTGATTTGCTATGAACAACAGTTATTTTGTTCTATTTCTCTTTTCTCTCTTTCCCGCTGACAAACATTTTTTTCCAGGACATTCTATTTTTGCGAGGTTTTTTTATGAGGAGTCGAGTGTGGGACTGGAACTGGTTCTGGAGGAAGGAGTGATTTCCTTATAGGATCCCAGGATTAGCCGATCAGTTTGTTAAAGCCAGAGGAAAATCAAAGGTCTAGTAGTTACGGAGTTCGGAGGTAACGTTATAGGCTATTGTCTGAGGAGTACTGTATTTTGTAGTTATTGTGACCCCATATTTGAAGATAAGAGCATCCAGAGATGTCAGTCTAGCAATAAGGTGACAGACATCCCTTGAGTGATTACCACTCACTAGTGGGTAAAGGTCTTAAACCAAACGGAATGTTGGATGTGCTCACAGGTACCTCTAAGACGAAAAGATGCAGGATTAGTGCCATATTTCTTTTTTTAGAGTTAGCTGAGGTACTTGAATTACACGGAAGGGGGAGGGGACCAGTGGACAAAGAATATAATATAACTAGACCACCTAGCCTTAAGAACCACCAGTACCATAGATAAATCCTTGGTATGTTTAAATCTCACCAATTTCAGGAAATTGGGAGGTAATCAGGAACAATCAGACAATGGCTATTCACACATTGCAGATAAAGAGCTCATTAATATATGAGGAAGAATGGTTTATGAGTGGCTCTCCCCGAACTCCGAAGGTTTATGTTATTTAGGAAGGACACTACATATAACCCTTGTTCAATGATTAAACAGACCTAGCATACATTCCAAAAATGGAAACAATGTTCAGAAAATGATAGGAATATGTAAATCATGAAAACTTTATATGTCACTTTCACGATTTGTTTGTGTTTTCTCTCTCTACCCAGCAGAACCTCAATCGAATCCGAACATCAGTGTACAAAGACTTAAGTACATGTATGTGTGAAATGTTCGTCCAAATCAGACATTATAGGCCAAAGCACTGTCCCAGCATACTCTATAGGTTGAATGTTGTCCCACACCCAACCAGTGATCCCGTGACCACCGAGTGCATATAGAGGATGTCTCGTCCTCCTCCCTGTCTTCCACAAATACAGTCAAATGTCTGATTTCCGAAATGAATACATACTTGTGTCTAGGTCACCGATTATTGTCTGAAATATTTTTTCTTATGTTAATAATTGATGGCAGTTATTGTTTATTGCCAAATGGTGGACCGTCGAAGTCAAAAATATTATATAGAGAGAACATACAGACTCCACACATTATGAGTCGCTATACTTACAAATACGCACAGCGAGCACGGCAATATATGGTAACATACGCATTTACACAGACATGCCACAGAGATAGATTCGACACACATTTCATACAGCACATAATTATAACATATCAAGCGTCAGACATCATAATGTTTTAAAATTATATAATGGAGTAACGTCATGTATGTGTATTATTGGAACAAAGCAATATGGACATGTCGTGTTTGGTATTAAAGCAACCAGATTAATGTGTATATCAATTTGATGCCTGTTATTAAGTTGTAGCTCATTGCAACAAGTAGATATGATTAAATGTATGAAAGCTAAAGTCACTTATTAGAACAATGGATTTCCTGGAAGACAGCATGCCTGACCAGTGGCTATCTCCTGTAATTTGTCCATCAAGGCTGAACCTTGTTTGCATATGAACTGACCAGTGACTCATCATGAATGAGAAAGTTCCATCCCCTAGACTAGATGTGTGCACTCCCCCAAGATACATAGTATATAGGTGATCACACACAGAGCCGGCAGTTTCTTTCCTGTTTGTCCCAGATGATGGTGAAGATGTTGACTGACCAGAGCCTGCATGATTTTACACAGAGAGAGAGAGAGTGATGTGGAGACTTTATATGAGAAAAATATGGTGATGTATTTGCTGGCTGTGGCTGTATTTTGAATTAGATTGTAATAACTGCTTACTGTATAAATTGTAACCATGTAACTGTATATATATATATATATATATATATATATACTGTACATTGGGATATATTGAATACATATCCTTTTAATAACAAATATATACATCAATGAGCTTTGGAACTCAGATAATGTATGGGTGTATTGTTTTCTCTTATGGGATGCAGTGTTTTGCGATGTATAGCGCACATTCATAGCACATGGTAATAAGATGTGCAGCCATCTACAGTATATATTAGAGCGGGCATTTTAAATATTTGTTAGAAAGCAATTTGGCATTTACATTGTATATAACCCAGCAAAGCCTTTTCCCTAGGAGAACCTGCAGGGACAGCATGGGTTAATGCAGCTATGAGTGTTTTGCTGCTGAACAGGCACAGATCTCCTCACTTGCACCTGATTGGCTCTTCCAAGAGTGGGAACCCTGGATATGGAATGTTGGTCCAGACAGAGGGAGGTGATATATGACCCTGCTCTTGTTTGCAGAGAGAGAAAGGACCCACATGCACTGCTGATAGGACGACAGAAGCCAGTGCTGGTGATACATATGGGAGTCAAGTGGGAGACAGCCTCAGATAGAGTGTGAATTACAGCAGCTCAGGAAGAGTGTGATTACAGAGCACTACGTTCACAACAGCGTGACCCAGGGACAGTAGCCTCAGAAGTACGGAGTGTCACAATCCGGTTACTAAGACACCATTTCCTACCCATTCGGTGTCTCCTGAGGGCAAGGGCCGTGCTTTAGCTATGGTTATTGCTCGCAGCGCTGGTTTTAGCAGCCGCCTTGGTATATGTACTCACGGAGGTGCGGTGCTCTCAGCCCCGTTGCGGCCATCATCGCCGCGCCTTTAGTCCTCTCCTGGATGTGCGTCCTCCATGTGTCTCTGCTATCGCTTCTGTCCCCGTGGCCGCTGTGCGCGTCTAGGTGCCGGGAGTTCTGCTGCTGCGGCCTCCGCCGCCATTGTTACACATGCTTCACAGTACTTAATTCCCCTTCAGTTCCTGTCTACGGGCGCAGCCATGATGGACTTTAGTCACATGTCATTATTCCACCTATCCTCACTGCTGCTGGAGCCCAGGTATTATGGTCAGCCAATCCCTGTTATTCATCTGGTATAAATATCCTGTCTCCACACCCTGAAGGTTGTCAGTGCTTCCATTGTCTACCCTGTGAGTACAGTGTGCAGTTCACTGTGGACTTCTCCTGCATTTCAGCCTGACTCCTTGGTGGTTTCATCTTGCGGTGTTGTTCCAGCGAACCCCAGCTTCATCTACACTTTTCCACGAACTCCAGCTTCATTTATTAGTTACCTGAGCATTCCAGTATTATTTAAAGTTCACCTGGTATTTCCACCTTCACGTTATACCTCCCCTGGGCTCCCAAGTGTTATACTGAACTTTCACACTTATTCCGGATTACTGGTCCTAACCAACTGTATTATACGCACCTGTGACTTTTGTTTATTTCATTGCACCTTATATGACTTTTTATTTAATAAATATCTTCAAAGATATTCCAGTTGTCGTGGTCATGCCTTCGAGCACTTATTGCTACTGTCTGATGCATGTCTAGGAGTCCACTCACTCCTCCTAAATTCCAGTACCCATCAGCCCCTATAACTGAGGCTTCCAGCTACCTTCAACAGCCCTCAGTTGTGACACGGAGCTGAGAACAGGGATACCCCTGTATCAGCGTGTCACTGACAGCTGATGCAGAGTGGGAGGCACTGTACATATAGATATCCCACAGCTCGATGCAGCAATGTGTGAGAGACCTGAGCAACCTATACAAGCGCTGAGACTGAGTGAGTACCTGCCTACCCCATATAAGAGAAGTCTGGGGCCCCTGGTCAAACCATTCACAGGGAGTGTTTGGGACAGTTATGGGACAATAAGTCTGTTATCAGGTTAAAGGAAATTTACACCAATTTGTGGAGAAGCACTTACCAGTTTGGGAGGAAAAGTGTATTATTACTGCCAGGGACCACGCCTGTCCCTGTATTCATTCTCATAAGTAACTTTATACTTTGGGGCTTTATATATATATATATATATATATATATGCATATATATATCCCTACTTCAGCCACTTTGGTGTCAATGAAGCCGGAAATATCATCGCACAGTTTTGGTCCGTGTCTTAATACCCCCGTTACTATCTAACGAACCTAAAGTGGGAGCCATCTTCCAGGTGACTCAGCAGAAGTGCTGGGAAGATCAAGAAAGGTCAGTGAGTAACCCCTATACCGTGAACCGTACTTACCAATGTACTACATTTGGCGTCCATATGAACAGGATTGGGATAAAGAAAAATGTCAACTGAACAATCCATCCCAGCGGGGGAGAGACAGAAGGATGGACCCAGAGCAAGCGGAACAGGAAATGCACCGCCCACAAGAGCAATAGGAGATGCACACCTACAGGCGGGCAGGTAATGTGCCACCTACACCTGCACCACCTGCGGCAGTACAGACTAATCAACTTACAATGCCGTACTATGCTGAAGCCCCATGACTCCTGACCTATAGTGGCGATCCTTACGGCTGAGACAAAAACACCTTCACTGATTTCAAAAATAGGATGAAATCAATGTTTACCGTGTATTAGTTGAACGACCAACCACAGGTTGAGATGCTCGTGGGACAATTAAAGAGTCCAGCTCGTAGGGAAGTTATCTCGTGGGCACCAGACGAAAAGAAAACTATTGACCAACTGATGAAACGATTAGCCGCCACTTTCGAGACACGATCCATATCTGAACTAAATATGAAGTTCTATGGGTGTAACCAATGCTCTTAAAAAACTTTGCATGACTACGCACTACACTTACAAGAGGTCCTACATGCAGTGATGGCCATTAATGCGCAAGACATCAAGAATACCGATGAGGCTCTAATTGCAAAACTGATCGAAGGGTTGCTGGGAGAAAACACTCAGGCCCAATTACGCCTCCTAAGAACACAGATGCCAAAATGTTAATTCTTGGATTTTAAGGAAGCCACAGTCTAAATCAAGGGCCCAGGCACTAGCCGGAATTTGGAGTTTGCAGAGATACCTGAGTTTCCAGAGCCATTGAACCCTCTTGTACCGGTGCAAGCGACTTCAAGCAGCAGGGAAACAGCAGTGAATGGAGCCCAAGCCCCGACCCCAGATCCTCTACAGATGGTGAAGAAACAATTGGAAGAACTGACTATGGGAATGACAAAAATGAGGAGGTAAATGCTAGATCGGGCAAGACCATGGAATGCTGGGCCGACTGAACCAGGATGGAGATCGAGACGGAAGGTGCCACAAACTGAATGGGGAGGAGGGGAAAATGGCCTATGGATCAATTCAGCAGTCAAGGGTGACCAATCTGCCGACCCTGCCGGAAAGCCAGCCACGTGGAGAGAAGCTGTAGCCATTCAGAGAATTTAAACTCTACTACCCCAGGGATGAGGACCAACTCTCAGGGGGAACAAAGGGAATAGATCCAGACCCCAGAAAGTGGTGGCCCCAGTATATTGGGAGATGCCCAACGATCCCAATTACCATTGATGGAGTTGAAACCCTAGTGATGCTAGACACGGGGTCACAAGTGACGACTATCCAGTTGTCTATCTTTAGACAATACTGGGGAGATAGCCAACTGTTATCACCCCCGCCTACTTGGCTCCAGCTTATCACAAGTAATATAGGCCTATGTATATCCTGCATAGGATACTGGGAGGCAGATGTGAAGATAGGAGAGACCCTCCTCCAGCACAATGGTGTTAAGTAATGGAAACCAAAGATGCCAAGGTTATGCCAATTATATTGGAAATTAACATCCTACAGCAGTGCCCTGAGGAATTAGTGTCAACGTTAAAAGGGGAGCTGACCAAGACAGTGCCAAAGGGCCAACAGGTCTTTCAAAAGACCATTAAACGGCTCACAGATGGCAAGCCTGTCAAATTGCAACCTAACTCCGAAACCATCTTGTAGGGAAAAACCTGCTGCGGGCCCAATGGCCAACCCTATGAAGCCTTGATTGAACCGTGCTTGATACCCGCCAAAAGCGATGTGGTAGTAGTTAGTGCCCTGGTAACAGTGGAGAATGGGCGTGTACATGTACTTAATCTTCATAACCACATTGTCAAATTGTACCGCAATCAGCCAGTGGCAAAACTCCTGTGGACTACCTTTCAAGATGTTATGCACCAGACCTTGCAAATTGAACAACAGATGATGGTGACCGAGGATCACCAGGAAGAAGAAACCACCCCTGATTGGTGGGCGGCGATCCGCTCAGATATCCTGAAGCCAGAAGCAAGGAGTACTACAAGTGGTTAAAGAGCATGCGGAAGCTTTTCGCCATTGCGCGGCCGATTTGGGGGCTGTGGAAGATATCCAACATAGAATCTGCACAGGGAACACAGCACCTATTAAGGAGCAACACCGGCCCCTGGCACCGGCCCTTTATCAGCCCGTTCGACAGATGCTGGCTGATATGAAAGCCTCTGGAATCATCAAAGAAAGCCATAGCCCATGGGCTGCACCCATGGTGTTGGTTCGCAAGAAAGATGGACCATTGCGTTTCTGTGTGGATTACCGCAAATTGAATAATGCTACCCACAAGGATGCCTACCCCCTACCATGAGTGAAGAATCACTCACTGCACTCAAGCCTGCTCGTTACTTCTCTACGTTAGACCTGACCAGTGGTTACTGGCAGGTGTCTATGGCTGAAGAAGACAAGGAAAAGACTGCATTCACCACCCTGATGGGATTGTATGAATTCAATCATATGCCCTTTGGGCTATGCAATGCCCCAGCCACGTTCCAGAGGGTGATTGAGAATTGCCTGGAGCACCAACATTTTGAGACTGTTCTCCTCTACCTTGATAATGTCATCTAATTCTCGGGAATGTATGATGAACACCTTCAGCATTTACAAGAGGTCTTACGATGAAGTACAAACTCAAATTAAAGCCTGACAAATGCCACTTATTGAAGCCAAAAGTCCAGTACTTGGGTCATGTAGTGAGTGCCGATGGCATAGCGAAAAGGTTGCTGCTGTTCTGGAATGGCCGAGAGCAAAGACAGTTAAGGTCGTCCGAAGGTTCGTGGGATTCATGGGGTACTATCGGAGGTTTGTCAAGGATTTTGTTAAACTGGCTGCGCCTCTAATGGACCAATTACATGGGATTCCCAAAGATGAGTACAAGAAACCGCAACCCATTGAATGGACGACTGAACAACAGGTGGCATTTGTGGTGTAGACAGTGACCGAGAAATTCAAAGATTACTTTGCAGTGACCCCATCCAAGCTTTTACAGATTGCAACCCGCTAGCTCATCAGTCGACTGGTCAACTCGGAGCGCTGGAAAAGAGATGGGCCTCCAGACTTGCCAACTATAAGTACAAGGTGGAGTACAGAAGTGGGTGTAGTAACGCTAATGCAGACCCAATTACTTGCTTGGAAGGAAGATATGGCAGAAGATGACAAGTGGTAACAAGTAGAGATACCCGTTTCCAGTTGTCACCCTGAAGCACCCAAACAACATATGATGTTCTTGGCCTCTGATACAGATAGCACCGCCGCAGAGCAAGAAACAACAACTGAGTGGGTACACTGGCAAGAAGAAAGTCCATGCTTCCGCCAATTGAAGAAGTGGCTAACCAGTCCTAACAGCCGGTCTTATGCAGAGTGATAAACAGCTGACCCAGAATTAGCTCAGTGGTGGTGTCAATGTGACCGACTGAAGCTGCAAGGTGGGTTACTATTCCGACACAGTATCAACCCAAAGACTCACCTACCAGTTCAGCAACTTGCAGTGCATTGAGCTAGAGTGTCCATAGTACTACAGGCCAACCATGACTGGTCGAGTCACTTCGGTTGTCAGAAGACTGAGTCCACCATCCGGAAGAGATTCTACTGGAACAATCTGCGACACGACGTGGAACAATGTTGCAGGTCCTGTCTAATCTGTACCTCACGCCTACCAGGGCTGTCGGACCAAAGAGCACCGTTACATCTCATTGTCAGCCACCAACCTCTAGAACTTGTCTCAATCAATCACGTCAAACTGGAGTCAAGTCGATCAGGGTACATCTATGTCATCACCATCATCGAAAACTTTATGAAATTCGAGGTGGCCCTCCCAGTTCGTGACCTGACAGCCAAGACAACGGCCAAAGTCTTCTGGTGGGCTTTTGTGAGGCCATATGGCTACCCAGAAAACAAACTCACCAATCAAGGCCCAGCCTTCGAATCTCGGCTCTTGCAAGAGTTATGCAGGCTGTACGAATGTAAGAAGCTATGCACCACCGCATACCACCCTGAAGGGAATGGCGCCTGCGAGAGAATTAATCAGACTTTGATAAATTTACTGCAAACAATTCCACTTGATCAAAGGCCGGAGGGGCCCACCTTGTTGGCTGAATTAGTCTTTGTGTATAACAATACCCGACATGGCTCAACGGGTAATATGCCTTACTACTTGCTTTTCGGGTGCCAAGGAAAACTCCAAGCAGATCTCCAGCTTGACCTTCCCAGTGACATAACGCTGTCAGAAACAGCATGGGTGCAGGAGCATCAAAACAGATTGCAAAAAGCTCAAACCATAGTGTCACAGTGTATGGACTTTGTCAGGGAACCACAGAAACGGAGTTATGATATTTACGCCTATGCAGACCCGATCCCCGCTAGAAGTCGGGTGTTAAAGAGAAATAATCGGCACCATAGCAAATTGGACTCACAATGGGAACTTACCCCGTACCGGGTTGTGACCGCCCCTGAGGCTGATATCGCCGTTTACCGCATTGAACAAGAAGGTTGTTGTGGCCAAGTGTTGATATATTGAGATCAACTTAAACTCCACCCATTCAGCAGGATGAAGCCGATGCAAGGGAAACAGCCACAATGGAATGCTCACCCCCAGTCGACCCAGTCTATGCTGAACTGCCAAGTGACCCTGTAGAATTGTTGATAGGCCTGTATGGTCCACTCTTGTCCAGTCGTGTCTCCCCGGGGCAGAATTAATCATTGCAGACTCCAGAAGGTACTTCTTGTACAGAGGCTCAGGACACAAGCTATGTCCCAGAGGAGACTGTCCCTGGCCCTGAATTAAGGCATTCCACTAGGAGTTGTCAAAGTCAAAAATATTAATAGAGAGAACATACAGACTCCACACATATGAGTCGCTATGCTTGCAAATACGCGCAGTGAGCACAGCAATATACGGTACCATACGCATTTACACAGACATACCACTGAGATAGATTCGACACATATTTCATACAGCACATAATTTGAACATATCAGGTGCCAGACATCATAATGTTTTAAATGTATTTAATGGAGTAACGTCATGTATGTGTATTATTGGAATGAAGCAAGATAGACATGTGGTGTTTGGTATTACAGTAACCAGATTAATGTGTAGATTAATTTGATGCTTGTTATTAAGTTGTAGATCATTGCAACATGTAGATATGATTAAATGTATGAAAGCTAAAGTCACTCTTATTAGAACAATGGATTTCCTGGAAGACAGCATCATTGTAGCCTGACCAGTGGCTATCTCCTGTAAATACACCATCAGGGCTGGACCTTGTTAGCATATGAACTGACCATTGACTCATCATGAATGAGAAAGTTCCCTCCCTTAGACTAGTCTGTGCACTCCCCCAAACTACATAGTATATTGCTGAGACACACAGAAGTCTCTGTTCTTTTCCCCCTGGGTTCTGAGCAACATGGAGTGTTGGTAATATTTTGGTTCTGTTAGCTGGAGTTGAGTGCTAAAGATGGAGGAACTGGAGTGTAGAAAGCATTGAGCAAAATATGGTAATTGTATTGCTGGCCTGTAACTGTATGTATTTGATTTAGTTTGTATTAACTGCTTACTGTATAAATTGTATACTGTACATTGTGATATATTGAATACATATCCTTTTAATAACAAATATATACATCAATGAGCTTTGGAACTCAGATAATGTGTGGGTGAATTGTTTTCTCTTAAGGAATGTAGTGTTTTGCGACGTACAGCGCACTTTTATTGTATATGGTAATAAGATGCGCCTGGCGTCTGCAGTATATATTAGAGCGGGCATTTTAAATATTTGTTAGAAAGCAATTTGGTATTTACAGATGGGGGCTCGTCCGGGATATCACGGTCTTAATGATGCACTGTACATTACAAACGCAGCTGTGATCGACTTGCTAACGATGGACGCATCGCGACGCTGATGCATAACATCCACGTGTATTGTTGTGTTACCAGTAAGCCGCTGATATGAAATTCAAGGGACAGTTTGTTTTTCAGAATATTTAAAATGCAAAAACGTATTTTTATTGTTGCAAAACAAAGTTCAAATAAGTCATATTGTATTTGATTCAGATTGGATTGTTTATCTGTTAAGTAGATTTAAAAGTACATTTAAAAGTTGCTGCATAGCCTTGATATAGTTTTTTTTTAAAACTCAGGCCTAAAGTAACTTTGGTGCCAGTGTGGAGTTTGATTTCTTTGTGACAAAGAAGCCGCATGGTCTGTCCTCCATTTTGGACTAACCACATGGCCTGTCCACCATCTTGTGTAAACCTCATGGATGTGGAAGGGGGAGGAGCAGTGGCCATTTTAGGAAGGTCACTTTCTAATAGCTGATTTTCAGTGTGCTCAGAACAATCAGTTTCCTTTGTCACATCCAGCACCAATTATGAGTTACCAATGAGTTTATTTAATCCATGCCATAGTCAATTACAAATAGTTTCAATTGGGCCTAGTGAGAGTAAATGGTGAGATAAGTGTTTTTTTTTTCCTTCTTGTCTGTGAAAAAAAAAAGAGTTTGGGTTTTTTTTCTTTCTTTTCTTCCAAGACTTGTGGAGGATAGCCATTGAAATGCAAATTAACCTGTGCAACTACTTTTTTTTAGTAGTGAAAAGCAAATATCTTTGATATGCAAATTAGAGGTAACGTGTCTCATAGGAGGCCAGTGAATGGTACATATATATAATATTATTGTAATTATGTGTATATTTATATCAGTGTATGTTCTGCAAGATGGCTATCCAATCTGAATCATGTCATTTAAATTATAGATTATTGAGGGTGTGTGGCTTCGACGGACATGGAGTAGCACACAGACTGTGTGTCTCTCCAGCTATTATATCCTGCACCATCATCCTGTGTCCCCCCCTGGGCCTGCAGTCCGCCCCAATACCTGCATTACAGTGTGGGGGTACCCCTGTGCCCCTCTGAGACCCGTCAGCCAGCTATCCGCTGCAGTGGAGTGCTTATAGTGTGCGGGGGCCCCGGGCCTGCTACTACACGTGGGACACCGCCATCCTGCTGCCCGCGCCGAGACCTGCACCCGGCTTCCGTCCTGAGCGCTGCTCACCAGGTCCGCGGCTTCCCCTCTGTTGTTGCTGGGGACGCTGTGGCGGGCGCCTTTCCTGCATGCTCCGGCCTGCGAGCGCTCCCCCAGCCGCTGCATCACCACGTGACCTGCTGCCGCTCTCCCTGCTCGCTCCGGCGGCCCCAGCCCGTACCCTCCGTCTCCTGCACTGTGCTCTGCCGCTGGGGAGGAGGTGCACGGCGCGGCTGGATTCTATAAGTGCCTGTGCCCTCCCCATACTACTGCTGCCTTGCTGAGCTCTGCTCCATTAGGATAGAGAGCAGTTGGCTATTAACCCTTGCAGATCTTGTGATACGCTGGTCAACCTCAGCTTCCTAGCACACACTTCATTTCAACTTATTGCGCCCCATATGCTGGGAGGGGAGGAAAGATTTCTATATCCTGCTGCAATTATTTATTCTGTGCTAACAGAGGCTCCCGATATTATACACGGTCACTGATCAGTTTTGGTATACTATACTTACCCGCAAGCAGCGACTGGATAATTCTGATATACTACATTCAGTTATTCATTGGCCGTCCCTGGACAGTTCTTGATATACTATTTAATATACTTCTTGCCTCCTGCCGCCCGCTCGGTTATAATGGTCAAACCGCATCAGTCTGCCACGGCCGCGGCGAAGTTGGAGAAATATGTCAGAAATCCGCCGACGCGGTCCCAACAGGGTGGGGAGATGCAGTCGACCTC
Organism: Pseudophryne corroboree; assembly: GCF_028390025.1. Lineage (NCBI taxonomy): Eukaryota > Metazoa > Chordata > Amphibia > Anura > Myobatrachidae > Pseudophryne > Pseudophryne corroboree. The sequence goes on from NC_086451.1 coordinate 192,597,293, forward strand.
GGCGCCGCCTTCTCCGTCGGCTGGCTCCTCATCTGCGGATGCCACCTATGCTGCTCTGCAAAAGGTGCTGGATGCGGTCACGGCCATTGAAGCCCGCTTGGCCGACAGGATCGGTCAGGTCCAGTCGGACTTATCCATTATACACCAGGACCTTCAGCGGGTGCGAGAGAGGGTCGTTGAGGTTGAGACGCGCACCTCCACGCTGGAAGACACGGTTACGCCTCTTGGTAGACGCACTTCTGCTCTGGAGTCTCAGATGATGGATGTACATAGAAAGTTGACGGATATGGAGTGGAGATTGCGGCGAAATAATGTCCGTTTCGTCGGACTCCCGGAGAAAGAAGAGGGTGCCTCCCCTGAAAAATTTCTTGAACATTGGCTGTTGGATGTATTTGGAGCGGAGGAGTTCACTTCACACTTCGCAGTGGAACGCGCCCATAGGGTCCCGATGCGCCCATTACCTCCAGGGGCACCTCCCCGTACGTTTATTGCCAAACTCCTCCATTACCGGGATAGAGACGTGATTCTGAGACTGGCCCGCACCAAGGGTCCCCTTACGTGGAAAGGTTCCCCAGTTTCAGTCTTTCCGGATTTTGCTGTCGATGTCCAGAAGGATAGAGCTCAGTTTGTCCCTGTGAAACGCAGGCTGCGAGAATTGAATATCCCCTATGCCATGTTCTTTCCGTCTAAACTGCCGGTGGTCTCGGATGGGGAAACAAAATTCTTCACGACCCCTCGTGAAGCATCAATGTAGCTGGATGGACGCTTTCCGGCAAGGCGGGCGCTAGCTGCTGATTGAACTTATGTGTTTGATTTCCCTACTTGCAAGTATACTGCTTCGTTTATGCTTGATATGTTATTGTTATATTGTCTTGGGAGGGATGTATAGTTGTTTGTGGTTATGTTCCTTATGATTCCCTGCAAGATGTCAGTTTGGCTGGATGGACGCTTTTCAAATAGGGGAGCGATGGCTGCTGATTGCACTCCTGTCTCTGATTTCTCAGCTAAGTCAATATGCTACTGTTTGTGATGTGCTGCTATGTGATTTACGGAGGGGCTATCTGCGGCCCTTACGGGCCTTTATTGGGAGGGGGTAGCTCTGTGGAGACGGGTGATTGGTAGATGTTGCCTTTACGCTGATTTTGGGCCTTATGATCTCGGTGTTTGCTCTGCCATATAGTCTTTAAGGGGTAAACGGTTACTCAGTTGGGGTGGGGATAATGGTCTAGGGGGGGATTGGTTTTGTTTTGAGTTTAGCTGGGGGATTCTCCTGTCTTATGGTCATTAAATTCTTGGCCCCCTTAGTGGATATAGGAATTTGACCTTAGTTGGTACTGGCGGAGTATGTTACCGGGCTCTCTGCCTTAGTTGGGATTGTTAGTACTTAAGGTGTTTTGTTGTTAGGGAATCAGGTATGCTGCTAGTTTTAGGTGGTATACGGGGTGGGGATGGGGGTTATTTTAGATTGTTAACATTGAGGTGTTTTTATTTTTTGCTGTGCAATGTGCTTATTTCCGCTATGTTTATGTTGCAGCTGACTGCAGGCGTATTCTCTTTGATATTCACTGGCGGTGGCTGGCCGCGGGTACTATGCAAAATCACAACAATGCCCTGTTATGGCGTCGGTTACGTTTCTGTCGTGGAATGTGCGGGGGATCAATGACAAGGTTAAGCGCTCCTTGATCCTTCGACAGATTAAATCTTATGCGTCGGATATAATTTGCTTGATGGAAACCCACCTATTGGGTACTAAGATTATGTCCCTTAAAAAACCATGGGTGGGATGGGTTTACCATTCTATGCATACTGCAGCGTCCCGGGGAGTGTCGATCCTAATTAGGAAATCTGTTCTCTTTGTGCTTGATTCTGTGCAAACGGATCAATGGGGTAGATATGTATTTCTCAAGTGCAGAATTAACTCCGTCCCCTTGTTATTGCTGGCTGTGTATGTACCCCCTCCATATTCGTACGATGTCCTTAAAAGGGGTCTGCCTTTATGGCTGCTTCCCCTGACATACCCGTTATCTGTATGGGGGACTTTAACAACGTTTTAAATCACGAGTTGGATAGGTTGTCCAGGGCGTCCTCCAACCCGCGGCCCAGGCATTCCCCGTTTGCAGACACTGTGTCAGAGTTGGGTCTGATCGACCCCTGGAGATTGAAGAATCCTGATTTGAGGCAATACTCATGTTTTTCATGCTCTCACTCTTCCTTCTCTAGGATAGATTTGGCTCTTCTGTCCCAGGAGCTTTTGCCCAAAGTTCAGAATGTCAAGTATGAGACTAGGGGTATCTCAGATCACTCCCCTATATCGTTACATATCGACTTAAACTGTCAGCGAGGCCAAGCAGTGTGGAAATTTAATCCCTTTTGGCTGACGCATGTGGGTGAGAGATCCGATTTGGAGGCTAGCTGGTCAGAATTTTTTGTTATGCATGATGACACCACGGATGTGTCTCTGCTGTGGGACACTTTCAAGGCTTTCTTGAGAGGTACATTGATCAAACGGGTGGGGAGTCTTAAATCCTCCTTTAGAAAACACGAGTCTGAATTGGAGGCTCGGGTGGCCGCTTCAGAAGTGACGTATGTGCGGGATGGCATGGATGCTTCTAAGCTGGTGTGGCTTCATGCGCAGGGTGAATGGAACGATTATCTGTGGGGGAAAACCCAGCACAGACTTCTCTTCTCCTCGCATGTCCAGTATGCTACGGGGGATAGACCAGGTTCTTATTTGGCCAATCTTGCAAGGGGTGACCGTTCCTCTCATACTGTAGTGGAGATTTTGGATTCAGCTGGGTCGGTGCTGGACCGCACCCCCCAGATCGTGGCGGAATTTGTCTCATATTATCAGGCATTATATAGTTCTCAGTTGACCTGTTCCCCACTAGAGCTATGTGACTACTTGGATGGGGTCCACTTGCCCTCCATCTCCAGTGAGGCCAGGGCCCTTCTAGATGCTCCTTTGTCGGTGGAGGAGATTGAGACTGCGATCTCTGCCTCCCCCGATGGTAAGGCCCCTGGCCTTGATGGCATCCCGTCAGAACTGTATAAGAAATATATAAAATTCTTTGCCCCTCAGTTGCTTGAGTTGTTCAGTGAAATTCTTGCCCAAAGTGCGCTTCCCCCGTCTATGGCGGAGGCTTTGATTATAGTAATTCCCAAGCCGGATAAAGACCCCAGGAGGGTTGAATCCTACCGTCCTATTTCCCTGTTGCCCACGGATATTAAAATCCTGGCCAAGGTTCTGGCTTCCAGACTTGGCCGGGTTGTCTCCCAAATTATTCACCCTGACCAAACGGGCTTCATGCCTGGCAAGTCCACTGCTGTGAATTTGAGGCACCTGTTTACTCATTTTCAGGCTTCTCGGGAGGAGGACTGCTCTGCCGTTATAGCCTCCTTAGATGCCGCAAAGGCCTTTGATTCGGTGGAGTGGGCCTTCCTCTGGGAGGCTATGAGTATGTTTGGTGTGGGCCCCAACTTTATCAATTATGTTAAATTGTTATATTTTCAGCCCATGGCCAGAGTCTCGGTGAACGGGTTTGTTTCGGACTCCTTCCCCCTATCCAGGGGAACGAGGCAGGGCTGCCCTCTGTCCCCGACTCTGTTTGCTATCGCTATTGAGCCACTGGCATGTTTGAATAGGGCAACTCAAGATATTGTGGGTATTAGGGTTGGCGCAAGGGAAGACAGGATAGCGTTATACGCTGATGACCTGTTGCTCTTTGTGGACGATTCTGTTTCCCCCTTACCTAAACTTCTTGACTTGATAACTGACTATGGATGTTTCTCCGGGCTCAAAATTAACTGGGATAAATCCACCATTACTCCACTTAGAGGCCCGGTTTCGGAGGCCCCGGTGATTCAAACCCCCTTTAAATGGGTAGACTCCTTCAAATACCTGGGGGTATGGGTATCGAATAACCCTTGTACCTATGTTTCCCTTAATGTCATGCCGCTGATGGGGTATCTCCGCTCGAAGGTTAGGGTTTGGGGGTCTCTGCCCCTGACTGTTACTGGCAGGGTCAATTTGGTAAAGATGGTATACTTGCCCAAACTCCTTTATGTTCTCCAGCAATCCCCTATATATATTAACCTGAAGACATTTCGACAGATTGTCAGTTTGCTTTCTTCTTTAATATGGGCCAGCAGGAGAGCAAGGCTGAGACTAGACGTTCTGTCCAGGCCGAAAGTGTTGGGAGGCTTAGCTCTCCCTATATTTTGATTTTACTACTATGCCGCGCAGTTGGCACATATATGGGAGTGGGTGAATGCCCTGGATGCTCTCACTTTGCACTCCCAATTGCTTTTCCAGATATACCCTGCCGGCTCTCCATTACAGATGCTTCTTTGTGGGAACCCTAACTTGTCCAAGATCCCTATAATAAGACAGGCCGTCCTCATATGGAAACAGGTACATGTTATCCTATTAGGCCAGGGTATTGACCCAGATACTCCTCTGGACAATGCCCTCGGCTTCCCAGAATTGGCTTCGCTGCGGACTGGGGCGGTGTGGGGGAGGTGGGGTGTGACGTCCCTGGGCCACTTATATAACGATGGTATACTGAGGTCCTTCCTGCAGCTTCAACAGGATTACAGTGTACCCTCTTCTCATTTCTACCGCTACCTGCAGCTGAGACATGCGCTTAACGCACAATTTCCCGAAACTCCTCCAATGATTGCCGACTCCCCGGTCAAGTCTCTCCTGCGGTCCCTGGGAAGCGGACATCTGGTGTCCAACATTTATGCAAGCATGCTTCGCTCTCACTACTCTGACCCGTTGTCCATTCTCAGGAACAAGTGGGAGTCTGACTTGGGTGCCATCTCTGATGAGATCTGGGAGGGTGCTTTATGTTCTCCACGATTATCCACTACCACCACTAGATATCAGCAAATTCAACTGTTTATAATACACAGAGTATATATGACGCCGGTGCGCTTGCGACATGTAGGGGGTACCCACTCCTCTGGATGTACTAAGTGCGATAGTCTGGATGCAGACTTTTGGCACATTCTCTGGCAGTGTCCCAAGATAGCCGTATTCTGGTCGGGTGTTACTGACGCCCTGGTGTCAACGGGTATTCCCTCGTCTGTATGCTCCCCGTCGACATGTGTGTTATCTGCTGTGGAGGAGGATGCCCTGGACCCCCCTGCCAAACGATATGTAATTAATCTGTGTGGCCTGGCCAAGGTGTGTATCGCCAGGCTTTGGCTAGCCAAGGATGCACCCACACTGCGATCCTGGGTCTCCCTTGTAAATGATACGGCCTCTCACAAGAAATATATATACCTAGCTAGAAAAGCAGAGAAAAAATATCAGGACCTGTGGGGTCGATGGCTTGAGTCCCCGCTTTCTGGGACCCGGAGTGTCTAGATATGCTGCGGGGGATTAGAGTGGGTGTGTGACTTTTGATCTGCATTGGGTACACTGCCTCTTTTTCTCTGTGTTGTCCCCTGCGCCCGCGGTCAGCCATTCCCGTTCCCGTGCCATTGCTTTAGCTCTGAAATTAGCTCAAATTTATGTTGTGCTGCCATAGATATCTGTGTACAGCTTTCATTGATCTATATGCGCCTTGTTAGCATGCGATATTGATTCTAACTTACAACCTATGTTTCGGAATTTAGGCCTGCACCGGTGTCCTATGATAACTATGATAATTGGTCCCTAATGGACATGGGAATCTGCGTATTCCCTGGGCTGGGGATCTACTGTGGGTTGTGCTGTTGTTGTTTTTTGTAATGTTTTTAATGTAAAACAGAAAACTAATAAAAAAGTATTGAATTAAATTTTTTTTTATAGATTATTGCAGTCATTATAGATCTGTGTGAAATCTGATACATTTGTTTGCTATACAGACAAATTTGAAATAAATGTATTTAAGGGAGTAATTATAAAAACACAAAACGCAGTTCTGGCCCAGTCGTAAAGGGTTATACAGAACAAGTGTGGGTTGTGTTTGTGGGCGATTATAGTTTGTATTGCTCACAGTTATAGAAATTGTGTGATTTGTTTTATTGCGGATCATGTTTGTACACGTGGTCTAGACAAAGTACAGGAGAGCGCTCGTGGCGTAAAAGGCACGCTGGTCGCGTGTTTACTCAAGGTTGCGTAGGAATACGGACGCTAAGTACAAAGCACACGATATTTGTTCAATTAAAGGCGGGATAGTATACATTTAATACAATAGCACATAACTATCCGATTTCAAAAGCAGGTTACTCTAAATTTAGTTTAAAAACTGTAAGCACCTCTGGAGTAAAGCTGCTGACCTAAGGGAGTAAAAACTTTCTGTACAGAAAAACCAGGTGTATTTGAGTGAGTGAAAGTGGAGTGAGAGGATTTGAACCCCGGAAATTCGGGTCCCATGGGTAGACCTAGTAAGTGGAGGCTTGGCGGCATAAGGCGGCTGACTTACGTTAATAAAGGTAAAGGTAATACGCAAATCGTGAGGTGATTTGTAGAGGAGCGTGATATAGGATTGTGCATTGTGCAGAAGTATAGAAATTGTGAATTGAAGTTTAAAGGTTTTGTATTACGCCCCGGCTGAGGTTTCGCAGCTTGTGATTCAATTCCAGTGGTCATAGGGCGGATAGGTAACAAGTACCTATACGCTGTGCGATTGGACTGCATGTTTGTGGGTGTGATACATAGTGCAACTTGATACCCCTTTACGAGCTTTTGCGTAAAATCGCGGTATCATTAACGCTGTGTAGAGCATACGCAAGCGTGATTTGTGTAAGTCAAAAAGAGAAGTTTTCACTGGTCTCTCTTAGGAAAATCTTCAACGGTGGATATTCACTGGAAAAGGTAAGTTATTCCTAAAACTTCCAGTGAATAGAAGCCAGTTAGGGCCTCACTGGGTATGCGGTGGTCACTATTGGAGTGAGTCGTGGTACGTCAGCGGAGAAGGAGCGAGTGAAAGCACTAGGTGTCTTTCACCGTCTATTTGTGGTGTGCATTGGGGATTGTGTTTATTGCCAAAAAGTCCGCGATGGGATCCAATTGCACAAGCAGTGGGCGTTTGGTAGCTAGGGTTCAGGCTGAAGAAGTGGGACCAAGAAGGTCAGAAGTGCGGCCGAGAGGGTCAGCAAGGTTTATTATGTGTGAAAAATATGGTTCACACACGGAGGCTTTTTGCAATGAATGGTTACGTATGACTGCGGAAGATAAAACCCCATTTCCAAGTATGGGCAGCTTTGAGCCAGAGGTATTACAGAACATAAGGATTAAAATATGTCTGAATAAATCCAGAAAACAAAGGGTCAGACATACAAATTGTTTAACCCTATGGCAGCAAGAGGGGTTGGTGACTTTTATCCTAAGGTATTGCATGTGGTATGTCTAACCAAAGTCATATAAGACAAGAATGGAATATAAGAACTGTTTGAACTTGTAGCAACAATAAACAAGTAGGAAGAAAAAGAGAAAGCAAGTACACCGCCATATGTAGATGTGGAAGCAGTTACGGCCAGCATACAAACTATAGAAAATAATAAAAATATGAAAAATATGACTGTAACCTATGTATGTACTAATGAATGTTGAAGTTTTATTTAGGAGGAGAAGGCGACCTGATTGGTTTCAGCCATTTCTCATGCACTCAGAGGAGTATCCAACTGGTAAAAGAAGAGCAGTAGCCTGCGGGGAAAGTGGCTGAGACCAGTGGAACTGGTAAGTATGGTATCATTCATGTACATATATAGTAAAAAAACAAAAAAATCAAGAAAGTAATGTAAGAAATGGAGAAAAACCCGTCTACACATTAGTATTTACCAGTAGAAAAGTGGACAGAGACAGGGTAACCCCCGAGTATTTCTTTTAGTTACCATATAAGAAGTATTCATTCCTAGTAATGCCCCTAGTCAAGATGAGCTCGGAAATGTTTGTTGGACCATGTACAGACCATTAATACGGGATGAGAAGGATTGAATGAATACTTCGCATGACCTAGAAGCTTGTTAAAAAAATGTTTTTGTCTTTTGCAGTAATAGAAAACTCTCTGTCTGGATAAGATCACTGATAAACACTAATTCGGCAAATGGGAGGTGGCTGTCTCTGTGCTAATGGACAGGTTCAATAAGGCATTGAGGGTCAGGGTGCAGACTTCTTTGCCAAATTGGAAAGGGGTCACAGTAGCTACTCTTAGAGAGTGCGCTATTGAACATCACAAGAATATTGCTAGGCGCAGAGAACAACAGGAGGAGAGGTTGAGGACGGTAAGTATACAGGCACATACAGGAAAGACCCATCAGTCCAAACCCCAGAAAAATTGCGCAGAAATTTGTGTGTAGATAATGGTACCCCTAGAAGTAGGAGCAAAAGTTGGAATTGGACTATTGTAATCATAGATACTGCCACTAGCATTATATAGCATCGGAACCACTCCCAGATCTTCACTTAATTAATCACCCTCTTTGAAATTTTTGTTTTGGTTTTTGTGTCTTTTGTTTGTTTTTGGAAGACAACCTCATGTCATGATTGATCCACACAATGATCAGAAATACACCAATGAGGTGACAGTACAATACCTTATTGAGATGAGCCAGCATTTGAGAACTTGACAAAAGAACTTGAAACTGTTGATTGCTGGTATGCAAAATACTAACTGTCTTGATTGTGAACCAAGAGACTGTGTGATTGTTCTTACGCTCAGGTTGTCTAATAGACAGGTGGGAAGGACCATACCAAGTTTTGTTGGCAGCACTATCCCAGTGAAAGTAGCTGAGAGAGAGACTTGGATCCACGATTCCTATTGCAGGAAAGTCGGTAGTCCGGAAGGAACTCGTAAATGGAGTGAGATCGCAAAAGTATCACCAGAGAGTCTGTTCCGCGAAGACTGAGAGGCGGCACTGTTGAACACTATGTGAGCGTGCTAAAGTATTACAAAAAGACCAGTCGTTGTAATTGATTTGCTATGAACAAGAGTTGTTTTGTTCTATTTCTCTTTTCTCTCTTTCCCGCTGACAAACATTTTTTTCCAGGAAATTCTATTTTTGCAAGGTTTTTTTATGAGGAGTCGAGTGTGGGACTGGAACTGGTTCTGGAGGAAGGAGTGATTTCCTTATAGGATCCCAGGATTAGCAGTTTGTTAAAGCCAGAGAAAAATCAAAGGTCTAGTAGTTACGGAGTTCGGAGGTAACGTGATAGGCTATTGTCTGAGGAATACTGTATTTTGTAGTTATTGTGACCCCATATTTGAAGATGAGAGCATCCAGAGATGTCAGTCTAGCAATAAGGTGACAGACATCCCTTGAGTGATTACCACTCACTAGTGGGTTAAGGTCTTAAACCAAATGGAATGTTGGATGTGCTCACAGGTACCTCTAAGACGAAAAGATGCAGGATTAGTGCCATATTTCTTTTTTTAGAGTTAGCTGAGGTACTTGAATTACACGGAAGGGGGAGGGGACCGGTGGACAAAGAATATAATATAACTAGACTACCTAGCCTTAAGATCCACCAGTACATAGATAAATCCTTGGTATGTTTAAATCTCACCAATTTAAGGAAATTGGGAGGTAATCAGGAACAATCAGACAATGGCTATTCACACATTGCAGATAAAGAGCTCATTAATATATGTGGAAGAAAGGTTTATGAGTGGCTCTCCCCGAACTCCAAAGGTTTATGTTATCTAGGAAGGCACTACTTGTAACCCTTGTTCAATGATTAAACAGACCTAGAATACGTTCCAGAAAAGGAACCAATGTTCAGAAAATGATAGGAATATATAGATCATGAAAATTTTATATGTCACTATTACGATTTGTTTGTGTCTTCTTCATCTATCCAGCAGAACCTCAATTGAATCCGAACATCAGTGTACAAAGACGTAGGTACATGTATGTGTGAAATGTTCGTCCAAATCAGACGTTATAGGCCAAAGCACTGTCCCAACATACTCTATAGGTTGAATGTTGTCCCACACCCAACCAGTGGTCCCGTGACCGCCGAGTGCATATATAGGATGTCTCATCCTCCTCCCTGTTTTCCCCAAATATGGTCAAACATCTGATTTGCGAAATGAATACATGCTTGTGTCTAGGTCACCGATTATTGTCTGAAATATTTTTCTTATGTTAGCAATTTATGGCAGTTATTGTTTACTGCCAAAGGGTGGACTGTTGAAGTCAAAAATATTACATAGAGAGAACATACAGACTCCACACATATGAGTTGTTATGCTTGCAAATACGCGCAGTGAGCACAGCAATATGGTACCATACGCATTTACACAGACATGCCACAGAGATAGATTCGACACATATTTCATACAGCACATAATTTGAACATATCAAGTGCCAGACATCATAATGTTTTAAATGTATTTAATGGAGTAACGTCATGTATGTGTATTATTGGAACAAAGCAAGATAGACATTATATTTACTTGGTATTACAGTAACCAGATTAATGTGTAGATTCATTTGCTGCTTGTTATTAAGTTGTAGCTCATTGCAACAAGTAGATATGATTAAATGTATGAAATCTAAAGTCACTCTTATTAGAACAATGGATTTCCTGGAAGACAGCATGATTGTAGCCTGACCAGTGGCTATCTCCTGCAATTACACCATCAGGGCTGGACCTTGTTAGCATATGAACAGACCAGTGACTCATCATGAATGAGAAAGTTCCCTCCCTTAGACTAGTCTATGCACTCCCCCAAACTACAAAGTATATTGCTGAAGAGACACACAGAAGTCTCTGTTCTTTTTCCCCTGGGTTCTGAGCGAGATGGAGTGTTGGTAATATTTTGCTTCTGTTAGCTGGAGTTGAGAGCTAAAGATGGAGGAACTGGAGCGTAGAAAGCATTGAGCAAAATATGGTAATTGTATCGCTGGCCTGTAACTGTATGTATTTAATTTAGTTTGTATTAACTGCTTACTGTATAAATTGTAACCATGTAACTATTTATATATACTAGACATTGTGATATATTGAATACATATCCTTTTAATAACAAATATATACATCAATGAGCTTTGGAACTCAGATAATGTGTGGGTGTATTGTTTTCTCTTAAGGGATGTAGTGTTTTGCGACGTACAGCGCACTTTTATCGTATATGATAATAAGATGCGCTTGGCATCCGCCGTATATATTAGAGCGGGCATTTTAAATATTTGTTAGAAAGCAATTTGGTATTTACAGAGTACAAAAGGAATCCTGCCTTACGATACCGGGAGTGATCACAGCAGTATGTTAATAACTGTTGATATTGTTATATGATGTGTTGTATGCTTTGACATATTGTAATATCAACAAAATCGCTAAATGTGTTGGAATTAGAGTGAGAAAGACTTTACTCAAGGGATCTCCATGCACGGGGACGCGCATAATTCAAAGCGGGCATGAATGTGGTACCCAGGAAATTGTCGAACTACAGGTCACAGCATGTCTGCTTGAGAATTGCTGAGGCAGGCTGTATATAACCCAGCACAGCCTTTTCCCTAGGAGAACCTGCAGGGACAACATTAGTTAATGCAGCTAAGAGTGTTTTGCTGCTGAACAGGCACAGATCTCACTTGCACCTGATTGGCGGGAACCCTGGATATAGAATGTTGGCCCTGACAGAGGGAGGTGATATATGACCCTGCTCTTGTTTGCAGAGAGAGAGAAAGGACCCATGTGCACTGCTGATAGGACGACAGAAGTGCTGGTGATACATATGGGAGTCAAGTGGGAGACAGCCTCAGATAGAGTGTGAATTACAGCACCTCAGGCAGAGTGTGATTACAGAGCTCTATGTCCTTCATGCACAACAGCGTGACCCAGGGACAGTAGCCTCAGAAGTACGGAGCAGAGAACAGGGGAAACCCCTGTATCAGCATGTTGCTGACAGCTGATGCAGAGTGGGCGGCACTGTATATATACTGTAGATATCCCACAGCTCGATGCAGCAGTGTGTGAGAGACCTGAGCAACCTATACAAACGCTGAGACTGAGACTGAGCCTACCCCATATACCAGAAGTCTGGGGCCCCTGGTCAAACCATTCACAGGGAGTGTTTGCGACAGTTATGGGACAATCAGTTTGTTATCAGGTTAAAGGAAACTTACACCAATTTGTGGAGAAGCACTTACCAGTTTGGGAGGAAAAGTGTATTATTACTGCCAGGGACCACGCCTGTCCCTGTATTCATTCTCATAAGTAACTTTATACTTTGGGGCTTTATATATATATATATGCATTTATATCTCTACTTCAGCCACTTTGACAACTATTGGGAAACTGTTATTTTGCCCTGAGCTCAGGTGTATTGGAATTCAGTCACAGGAACACTGATACAGAGAACTATTTCAGTGTTATGCTGAAAGACACTTATAAACTACATGGTTAAAGTACTATTAGGTTGGAAAGCTACCCATGACCATAGAGTGAAATATTCGCATTGTGATATCTGCTGTTGTATGTGGTATTCTCAGAGTGACGTGTTATTAACTACCCGAATTTCAAAGTTGTATATGTGTCGTACTTATCAGTATTACAGAATTGCAGACATTATTGGTAGAATTGTTAAGAAGGATTATTGCTGCACTCAGATCTTCTGCATAAACGTGTTACATTTGTTTGTTGTGTACCCACAATATGGATAGTGTTTCCCTAACCTAACTTACCTCTTCCATGTCCAAATAAACTGGCGTCAGTGAAGCTGGAAATATAATCGCACATTTTTGGTCCGTGTCTTAATACCCCGGTTACTATCTAGCGAACCTGAAGCAGGAGCCATCTTCCAGGTGACTCAACAGAATTGCCGGGAAGATCAAGAAAGGTCAGTGGGTAACACAGCCCATACCGCTCTATTACACAGATACGGCGCACACACATATTAGCACCTAGGATAACATATGTGATTGTACAAAGCAAATGTATAAGCACCAGCATGGAAAAGGTCTCTGTCCCTGCGATGTGCTCAGTGTGGCAGTGTGACTACTGCATATGCGCAATCCCCCTGACCGCACATGCACAGCAGCCATTTCTGGGGAGGGTTCCGGGAAAACTGCTGGCTGCATATGCGGGTTTTATCCATAGGGTCAGTCTTCCATAAGCATCACATCCCCATAGAAACCTATGGGGGATATGGCTGCCAGCGGGAATGGAGGGATCGCAGCAGGTATCGGAGATAACCGTATGTACATTCAGGTGATACTAAATAATTGCAGCTTACCCTCAAATATGGTTATTTTCAGGGAAATAGCTTCAAATATTTTTTGATAAGTGGGCCCTTAAGGCAGAAATGACCTCAAATAATGGCATATGATTAACCTGGTACAACACCAAACTACCATGAAGTTATGGTTATTTGGTGTGCTACTGTAGCAATTGTCATTTTTCTGTAAGGAGATGCTCTGAGAAAGGATGTGTCTTCTGTGCACAAGATGGCAGTGTAAAACCCAGGCCAGAATGCCACAAAATCACTCCTATGCCAGTTGCCAACATTTTGATCTGATCTATATTTTTGACAATTTCTGATCATAATAAAAAAACAAATATTTTCAATTATACTTTATTTAACACAAACTTTTTCCCTATACACACCATACTTCCTTACCTCCCAGTGCACCACTTTGCATATAGCTTTCTAGTCCTTAAACTGCCGTAGTTGTCATGAATAACAGGACATTAGGGATTTAGGGTGCCCCTCTGATGAATTAGCAGAAAGGAGTGTAGCACAGGTATAGACTAGGGAGGCCATTCCCGGGATCAGCGGGATCCCGGGATTTGGGCCGAAAAATGCTGGGATTTGAATCCCGGGATTGGAGCCTCCAATCCCGGGATACACGGGATTACATTGCGCATGTGCGGGAGGGTGGGTGTAAGTAATACTACTTACCATTAAGCGGGCGGCAGCCATGGAAACACGCTGAACGCGGCGGCACTTCAAATTTCAAATGTAGCGCGCGGCCGCCAGCCAATCAGAGCTGGCGGACCGGCAGCCAATCAGGGAAGCTGTTGCAGCAGCGGCAGCCAATCAGGAGCGACTGCTGCGGCCGCTTCCCTGATTGACTGCCGGTCCGCCAGCTCTGGTCGGCTGGCGGCCGGCGCTTCATTTGAAATGCCGCCGCGTTCAGTGTGTCCATGGCTGCCTCCAGGGCTGTAACTAGGTGTGTGCGGAGGGGGCACCGCACATAGCGCTGCAGGGCAGGGGGCGCTGTTGGTGGCACTTGTCAATTATCTGTTTTAATTACTTTCACTTGCAGCTTCCCCCCTTTTTGAAGCCCAGCATCTCCTTACAGCCCCTGTCTCCTACCCTGACCCCTTCTGTCACTAATACCTATACAACATTCATGAACTCAACTTGAGATTTCTTTGTTATTCAGTCACACTGTCCTTTATTCAATTTCAAGATGCTGACATACCTGGGATGCAAACACATTGTCTGTGGCATTGCAGTCAGACAATCTATTCATTGAGCTAGCTGCCCTTGCATAGAAAGGTAGATATTTCTAAGTTAGAGAATTAGAACTATTTGAAGCTTACCTTGTACTTTGTGAAAAAAATGATCAGCGTTATGGCTGAGCAGATCTATGCAGTATATGGCTGCAAGAGATTGGATGTGTGGCTGCACACTACATAGATCTGCTCAATTGCAATGCTGATTATTTTTTTTTACAAAGTACCAGTAGCTTCATATAGTGTTCATAGTTTTTATGCAGGGTCAAATAGCTCAATGAGTAGGGTGTTTGCTTAGAATTAAACAGGTTATAGGTTTGAATTCTGAGTATGGCAGCATATTGAAATGTGCTATTTAATAAAGGGTATTGTAACTGAATTACAGCAAGCTCTCAAGTTAAGTGCATGAATGTGGTATAAAAATTAGTGATGAGCGCCGGAAATTTTTCGGGTTTTGTGTTTTGGTTTTGGGTTCGGTTCCGCGGCCGTGTTTTGGGTTCGAACGCGTTTTGGCAAAACCTCACCGAATTTTTTTTTGTCGGATTCGGGTGTGTTTTGGATTCGGGTGTTTTTTTCAAAAAACCCTCAAAAACAGCTTAAATCATAGAATTTGGGGGTCATTTTGCTCCCAAAGTATTATTAACCTCAATAACCATAATTTCCACTCATTTTCAGTCTATTCTGAACACCTCACACCTCACAATATTATTTTTAGTCCTAAAATTTGCACCGAGGTCGCTGGATGGCTAAGCTAAGCGATCCAAGTGGCCGACACAAACACCTGGCCCATCTAGGAGTGGCACTGCAGTGTCACGCAGGATGGCCCTTCCAAAAAACACTCCCCAAACAGCACACGACGCAAAGAAAAAAAGAGGCGCAATGAGGTAGCTGTGTGAGTAAGCTAAGCGACCCTAGTGGCCGACACAAACACCTGGCCCATCTAGGAGTGGCACTGCAGTGTCACGCAGGATGGCCCTTCCAAAAAACACCCTCCAAACAGCACATGACGCAAAGAAAAATGAAAGAAAAAAGAGGTGCAAGATGGAATTGTCCTTGGGCCCTCCCACCCACCCTTATGTTGTATAAACAGGACATGCACACTTTAACCAACCCATCATTTCAGTGACAGGGTCTGCCACACGACTGTGACTGAAATGACGGGTTGGTTTGGACCCCCACCAAAAGAGAAGCAATTAATCTCTCCTTGCACAAACTGGCTCTACAGAGGCAAGATGTCCACCTCATCATCATCCTCCGATATATCACCGTGTACATCCTCCTCCTCACAGATTATCAATTCGTCTCCACTGGAATCCACCATCTCAGCTCCCTGTGTACTACTTTGTGGAGGCAATTGCTGCTGGTCAATGTCTCCACGGAGGAATTGATTATAATTCATTTTAATGAACATCATCTTCTCCACATTTTCTGGATGTAACCTCGTACGCCGATTGCTGACAAGGTGAGCTGCGAAACTAAACACTCTTTCGGAGTACACACTTGTGGGAGGGCAACTTAGGTAGAATAAAGCCAGTTTGTGCAAGGGCCTCCAAATTGCCTCTTTTTCCTGCCAGTATAAGTACGGACTGTCTGACGTGCCTACTTGGATGCGGTCACTACTTGGATGCGGTCACTCATATAATCCTCCACCATTCTTTCAATGGGGAGAGAATCATATGCAGTGACAGTAGACGACATGTCCGTAATCGTTGTCAGGTCCTTCAGTCCGGACCAGATGTCAGCATCAGCAGTCGCTCCAGACTGCCCTGCATCACCGCCAGCGGGTGGGCTCGGAATTCTGAGCCTTTTCCTCGCACCCCCAGTTGCGGGAGAATGTGAAGGAGGAGATGTTGACAGGTCGCGTTCCGCTTGACTTGACAATTTTGTCACCAGCAGTTCTTTGAACCCCAGCAGACTTGTGTCTGCCGGAAAGAGAGATCCAAGGTAGGTTTTAAATCTAGGATCGAGCACGGTGGCCAAAATGTAGTGCTCTGATTTCAACAGATTGACCACCCGTGAATCCTTGTTAAGCGAATTAAGGGCTCCATCCACAAGTCCCACATGCCTAGCGGAATCGCTCTGTGTTAGCTCCTCCTTCAATGTCTCCAGCTTCTTCTGCAAAAGCCTGATGAGGGGAATGACCTGACTCAGGCTGGCAGTGTCTGAACTGACTTCACGTGTGGCAAGTTCAAAAGGTTGCAGAACCTTGCACAATGTTGAAATCATTCTCCACTGCGCTTGAGACAGGTGCATTCCACCTCCTATATCGTGCTCAGTTGTATAGGCTTGAATGGCCTTTTGCTGCTCCTCCAACCTCTGAAGCATATAGAGGGTTGAAATCCACCTCGTTACCACTTCATGCTTCAGATGATGGCAGGGCAGGTTTAGGCGTTTTTGGTGGTGCTCCAGTCTTCTGTACGTGGTGCCTGTACGCCGAAAGTGTCCCGCAATTCTTCTGGCCACCGACAGCATCTCTTGCACGCCCCTCTCGTTTTTTAAATAATTCTGCACCACCAAATTCAAGGTATGTGCAAAACATGGGACGTGCTGGAATTTGCCCATATTTAATGCACACACAATATTGCTGGCGTTGTCCGATGCCACAAATCCACAGGAGAGTCCAATTGGGGTAAGCCATTCCGCGATGATCTTCCTCAGTTGCCGTAAGAGGTTTTTAGCTGTGTGCGTATTCTGGAAAGCGGTGATACAAAGCGTAGCCTGCCTAGGAAAGAGTTGGCGTTTGCGAGATGCTGCTACTGGTGCCGCCGCTGCTGTTCTTGCGGCGGGAGTCCATACATCTACCCAGTGGGCTGTCACAGTCATATAGTCCTGAGCCTTCCCTGCTCCACTTGTCCACATGTCCGTGGTTAAGTGGACATTGGGTACAACTGCATTTTTTAGGACACTGGTGAGTCTTTTTCTGAGGTCTGTGTACATTTTCGGTATCGCCTGCCTAGAGAAATGGAACCTAGATGGTATTTGGTACCGGGGACACAGTACCTCCAACAAGTCTCTAGTTGCCTCTGCAGTAATGATGGATACCGGAACCACGTTTCTCACCGCCCAGGATGCCAAGGCCTCAGTTATCCGCTTTGCAGCAGGATGACTGCTGTGATATTTCATCTTCCTCGCAAAGGACTGTTGGACAGTCAATTGCTTGGTGGAAGTAGTAAAAGTGGGCTTACGAGTACGACTTCCCCTCTGGGATGACCATCGACTCCCAGCAGCAACAACAGCAGCGCCAGCAGCAGTAGGCGTTACACGCAAGGATGCATCGGAGGAATCCCAGGCAGGAGAGGACTCGTCATAATTGCCAGTGACATGGCCTGCAGGACTATTGGCATTCCTGGGGAAGGAAGAAATTGACACTGAGGGAGTTGGTGGGGTGGTTTGCGTGAGCTTGGTTACAAGAGGAAGGGATTTACTGGTCAGTGGACTGCTTCCGCTGTCGCCCAAAGTTTTTGAACTTGTCACTGACTTATGATGAATGCGCTGCAGGTGACGTATAAGGGAGGATGTTCCGAGGTGGTTAACGTCCTTACCCCTACTTATTACAGCTTGACAAAGGCAACACACGGCTTGACAAATGTTGTCCGCATTTCTGTTGAAATACTTCCACACCGAAGAGCTGATTTTTTTCGTATTTTCACCAGGCATGTCAATGGCCCTATTCCTCCCACGGACAACAGGTGTCGGGGAGACTGACTTAAACAAACCACCTCACCATCAGAATCCTCCTGGTCAATTTCCTCCCCAGCGCCAGCAACACCCATATCCTCCTCATCCTGGTGTACTTCAACACTGACATCTTCAATCTGACTATCAGGAACTGGACTGCGGGTGCTCCTTCCAGCACTTGCAGTGCAAATGGTGGAAGGCGCATGCTCTTCACGTCCAGTGTTGGGAAGGTCAGGCATCGCAAATGACACAATTGGACTCTCCTTGTGGATTTGTGATTTCGAAGAACGCACAGTTCTTTGCTGTGCTTTTGCCAGCTTGAGTCTTTTCATTTTTCTAGCGAGAGGCTGAGTGCTTCCATCCTCATGTGAAGCTGAACCACTAGCCATGAACATAGGCCAGGGCCTCAGCCGTTCCTTGCCACTCCGTGTGGTAAATGGCATATTGGCAAGTTTACGCTTCTCCTCCGACAATTTTATTTTAGATTTTTGAGTCCTTTTTTTACTGATATTTGGTGTTTTGGATTTTACATGCTCTGTACTATGACATTGGGCATCGGCCTTGGCAGACGACGTTGCTGGCATTTCATCGTCTCGGCCATGACTAGTGGCAGCAGCTTCAGCACGAGGTGGAAGTCGATCTTGATCTTTCCCTATTTTTGGAACCTCAACATTTTTGTTCTCCATATTTTAATAGGCACAACTAAAAGGCACCTCAGGTAAACAATGGAGATGGATGGATACTAGTATACTTATGGATGACGAGCGACTGCCGACACAGAGGTAGCTACAGCCGTGGACTACCGTACTGTGTCTGCTGCTAATATAGACTGGATGATAATGAGATAAAATTAAAATATATATATATATATCACACTAGTACTGCAGCCGGACAGGTATATATTATGTAATGACGGACCTGCTGGACACTGTCTGTCAGCACTGCAGACTCCTAAAGTAAGCTACTAGTATCAAGAAGATAGAAAAAAAAAAAACCACGGGTAGGTGGTATACAATTATGGATGGACGAGCGACTGCCGACACAGAGGTAGCTACAGCCGTGGACTACCGTACTGTGTCTGCTGCTAATATAGACTGGATGACAATGAGATAAAATTAAAATATATATATATCACACTAGTACTGCAGCCGGACAGGTATATATTATGTAATGACGGACCTGCTGGACACTGTGTGTCAGCACTGCAGACTCCTAAAGTAAGCTACTAGTATCAAGAAGATAGAAAAAAAAAAACCACGGGTAGGTGGTATACAATTATGGATGGACGAGCGACTGCCGACACAGAGGTAGCTACAGCCGTGGACTACCGTACTGTGTCTGCTGCTAATATAGACTGGATGATGAGATAAAATTAAAATATATATATATATCACACTAGTACTGCAGCCGGACAGGTATATATTATGTAATGACGGACCTGCTGGACACTGTCTGTCAGCACTGCAGACTCCTAAAGTAAGCTACTAGTATCAAGAAGATAGAAAAAAAAAACCACGGGTAGGTGGTATACAATTATGGATGGACGAGCGACTGCCGACACAGAGGTAGCTACAGCCGTGGACTACCGTACTGTGTCTGCTGCTAATATAGACTGGATGATAATGAGATAAAATTAAAATATATATATATATCACACTAGTACTGCAGCCGGACAGGTATATATTATGTAATGACGGACCTGCTGGACACTGTCTGTCAGCACTGCAGACTCCTAAAGTAAGCTACTAGTATCAAGAAGATAGAAAAAAAAAAAAACACGGGTAGGTGGTATACAATTATGGATGGACGAGCGACTGCCGACACAGAGGTAGCTACAGCCGTGGACTACCGTACTGTGTCTGCTGCTAATATAGACTGGATGATAATGAGATAAAATTAAAATATATATATATATCACACTAGTACTGCAGCCGGACAGGCATATATTATGTAATGACGGACCTGCTGGACACTGTCTGCAGAATGCGTTTATAAAAACACCACACGACGAGTGTTTAACTTTTTCAGGCAGACAATCACAATATACTGGTGGTCAGCAGACAATCACAATATACTGGTGGTCAGTGGTCACTGGTCAGTCACACTGGCAGTGGCACTCTGGCAGCAAAAGTGTGCACTGTACTTAAAATATGTACTCCTGCTATAACTGCTCCCCAGTCTCCCCCACAATTAAGCTGTGTGAGCAGTGAGCACTCAGCACAGTCAGATAATGATATACAGTATTACATATGATGCAGCACACTGGGCTGAGCACAGATATGGTATGTGACTGTGTCACACTGTGTATCGTTTTTTTTCAGGCAGAGAACGGATTAATTAAACTGGTGGTGGTCACTGGTCACACTATCAGCAAGTAGTACTCCGTCCTAAGCAGACAATCACAATATACTGGTGGTCAGTGTGGTCACTGGTCAGTCACACTGGCAGTGTGGCACTCTGGCAGCAAAAGTGTGCACTGTACTTAAAATATATTATTTATGTACTCCTGCTATAACTGCTCCCCAGTCTCCCCCACAATTAAGCTGTGTGAGCAGTGAGCACTCAGCACAGTCAGATAATGATATACAGTATTACATATGATGCAGCACCCTGAGGCTGAGCACAGATATGGTATGTGACTGTGTCACACTGTGTATCGTTTTTTTTCAGGCAGAGAACGGATTAATTAAACTGGTGGTCAATGGTCACTGGTCACACTATCAGCAAGTAGTAGTACTCCAGTCCTAATATGCTCCCCAAAATTAGTAAATAGTGTCTCTAACTCTCTACTCTCTTCTCTATAAACGGAGAGGACGCCAGCCACGTCCTCTCCCTATCAATCTCAATGCACGTGTGAAAATGGCGGCGACGCGCGGCTCCTTATATAGAATCCGAGTCTCGCGATAGAATACGAGCCTCGCGAGAATCCGACAGCGGGATGATGACGTTCGGGCGCGCTCGGGTTAGCCGAGCAAGGCGGGAAGATCCGAGTCTGCCTCGGATCCGTGTAAAAAGGCTGAAGTTCGGGGGGGTTCGGATTCCGAGGAACCGAACCCGCTCATCACTAATAAAAATAAATAGGATTTGTGTACGAATCCATTTTCTTGCAGTGGTCTATAAATGTGTGTGTGAGATATATATATATATATATATATATATATACAGGTTGAGTATCCCATATCCAAATATTCCGAAATACAGAATATTCCGAAATACGGAATTTTTTGAATGAGAGTGAGATAGTGAAACCTTTATTTTTTGATGACTCAATGTACACAAACTTTGTCTGGTCCCAAGCATTTTGGATATGGGATAATCAGCCTGTGTGTGTATATATATATATATATATATATATATATATAGTGGGAAGGGGCATCATAGCATGGGCTTTCTCTGGGATCAGTCTTGTCATGCCCCTTGCCCAGCAGGCATGCGCCTTATGTCCTTATTGGAAAAATGCTGGGGAAGGGGGCGTCAATTTTATCTGTGGCACAGGGCACCAAAAAGTCTAGTTACGGCTCTGGCTACCGCCCACCTAATAGTGAGTAGTATTACTTACACCCACCCTCCCTCCGTGCAGTGCTCTCTAACAGCCTCCCTCCCGCACTGCTACCTACATCCTCCCTCTCACCTGCACCGCTACCTACACCCTCCGTCCCGCACCGCAACCTACACCCTCCCTTCCTTCTGCGCCGCTACCTACACCCTCCCTCCCATGCAGCTACCTATACCCTCCCTCCAGCGCTGCTCCCTACACCCTTCTCCACTGCCCTTCACTGATCCCTACTGCAATCCCGGGATTGACCGTTTTTCAATCCCGGGATTGAAAAAACGGCCCGGGATTGGCCTCCCTAGTATAGACCTGATCAATGACTAAATATAATGCTCTTTTGCCTTAAAGTGTGTTTGGAGACTACTCACAGAGGTCATCATTTTGTTGAAGGATAGTCATTACAATATAGCATGTTAATTCACTAAGAAATCATGCCATGACATGCCTCTGATAGCACTAGATCCTACAGAATACTTGTCTAGCACATGGTTACCTCTACTTATGTAGGAAACAAAGTTTAAGCTTTCATAGTCTTCAGAAGAAATCACAATCTTTGTTTTTTTTGTTTTGTTATATTAAATTAAATAACCAAATTACTTCCAATTACTAATTCCCAGACCCCGCCTATAGCTCTGAATCTTGGGTAGTACTGGCTTTAGAGATGTGATTATACTTCCATTACTGGGAGTACCACCAATAGGCTCAGTACACAAACCATACTTTTCCTATGTAAATTCAGTTACATAGTTCTTATTATCAGGTGCATTTGAGTCACTTAAATCTATATATAGAATTACAAAAAGTGAAAAAATAATTAATTTTCAGTTTGGGGTGGGAGAGGGATAAGTTTACATGACCACATGGAAGACCTGCTCTCCCATATATATTTATATAGTAAATATTACTAGTGAACGCTTGGTAGTGTGCCATATTATTCACAGCAACGCACTATAGAAAATACACCATAGTCCTGTATACTATAATGAAACTTACGTATATTTTATGTGCACAATCTGGAACCTGATCCCTAGAGGAGGGAATGGACCCTCAGGCAGTGGGACCACTGGGGGTTTCCCCTACACCCAGAGGCACTTTAAGAGAGGTGGTGCAGTAAACTCTGGCATTGTGCAGGTCTCCGGGAACATGGTGCACGTGCCACGTTCCAGGGGACGTCTATATAGCCCATGCGCAAATCACCAGAAAATGGGAGAGGTGGCCATTGTTCCAGTAATTTGTGCAGCTCTGCAGCTAGCGCCAGGTCAACTGAGCGGTAAGTGGGTGCAGCGTGTGCTATGTGTGTGCCCCACTGAACCCAGGGGTTCATGTGCATCGCACACCTTGCACCCATTATAGATACACCAGTGCCTGTGCCCCTGTGTGCTAGGCTGCTGGGATGTGTATAATAGCCAATAACTCCCATAAAAATATGCACTCCACTAAGTTCATGGCTTTAGCGGCAGCCAAGGATACCAGGGGCAGATTGGCCATATTGCTCACCAGGAATAGCCACTGTAGAGCAAGGGATGTAAGCTGCCATGAAAGTACGGTTAGATGAGTCTATCACAGCCCTGATCTACACATAATGGCCAAGCAGGTGAAATTGGATCTGTTCGAAAATTAAGTTCACTCGCTTCCTAACCAAAACAATATTCAAGTGTGTTAACATAGAAACAGAGGAGGAGTATCCAATTAGCTGCAAAGGAACATCGGGAGCAAAAAACAGACGTTTTTCCGGCTTTTTCCCAATGTTTTTCTTTTGGGGCTATCCTATTAGGTCATCGTAAAGAAAAAAAATTCTCCTGAAAACACACAGGTTCAATAAAACACGTGTGATATCGGCAGCCGCACGTGAAAGCGGGGCTGGTTTCAGGAATTTAGCTTCGCCTACCTGAGGCAGGTAAAATAAAATCCCTGATAAGTCATATCCCCTGCTGGCTTATCTGGGCAATTTTTAATAGCCCCAGGCAAGACAATTACCAATGGTAATTTACCACGGGTAATTGGATACCCCGCAAAGAGTTTGAAGACAGATAAGTACCACTTGGCCCATCTAGTCTGCCCCTTTTTATTTATCCTTTAGGTAATCTCAACCATTTGTGATCCTTATTTCTTTGTAAGGATATTCATATACCTATCCAAAGTGTTTCTGACATAACCCATATAAATACATATTTGGAGGTCAATGACTTGTCTAAGCAATGGCCTATGGTGTTTAGCACCATTCATGTAGGGCTGTCCTTGTAATCAAACAGAGTGGCATCGCTCTAATTTGGCAGAGTGTGGGAAATGCCCCCCTGGTTATATGGGGTAATTCAGACCTGATCACTGGGCAGCGATTTTTGCAGTCCTGCGATCAGATAGTCGCCGCCTACAGGGAAAGTGTATTTTCGCTGTGCAAGTGTGCGAACGCATATGTAGTAGAGCTACACAAACTGATTTTTTGCAGTCTCTGCACAGCCCAGGACTTACCCACTGCGATCACTTCAGCCTGTCTGGGATTTGATTTGACGTCAGACACCCTCCTTTCCAATGCTTGGACAAGCCTGCGTTTTTCCAGACACTCCTTGAAAACGGTCATTTGTCACCCCCAACTGCCCTATTCCTGTCAATCTCCGTGCTATCGCTTTTGTCACACCATACTATCGCTATGCACCAATGCCCGGTGCAGTCGTCCGACGCATCTGCGCATCGCGGTGCATATGCATGCGCAGTTCGGACCTGATCGCAGGCTGTGAGAAAACGCAGCCTAGCGATCAGGTCTAAATTACCCCCATAATCCACTGCTTCAGACCAATTAGAGTGGGGGTTTTTTTTACATCCTGATCATAATTACAGTCTGATACCTAGCGTTTGCAACGGGTCTTCTTAAGGAATGAGTTCAGGAGCCATGTATGTGGATTTTATTTAATGGACCAAAGAGGGCCCCCACTTAGAATTAAGTGAGCAATAAACTGGAAAATCAGGGAATGTGTTTATTACATTAAAATGTTTTCATGGTGTGTATGTACTTTTTTCTACAATGTTTCTTTTTTATTCGGGAGGACTACAGGTCCCAGTGGTTCTCTAAATGCAAGCGTGCCATGACAGCCATTGGTATGCTAGCTCCTGTAGTACTGTTAATGCAGGCATGCCCATACATGATATGATATGATTTGCTTGGACCTGTAGGTTGCTGGGGAAAAACAACCACACCTCCGTAAAAACATATATTAAAAAAATAGTGTGTGTGAAGCGCTGCATAGGGGTACACCAGTGGATCCAGGGCGGGGAGGGGGGATTATATACCCCCAAACATTTTACACATAAAAATTGGTACAAATTACAAATAGGGCGTCGCCACGGGTAAAAGGGCATGGTCACGCCCTTTTTCCTATACTTTCAATGGAGGTTTGGAGAGTCAAAAATCGGTACAGACCATTAAAAAAAAGTACTGTACCTACTAAAAAGGTACAGTTGGAGGGTATGGGATTAGTTCAATTGTTTCCCCACACCGCACACCAGGCAGGGAGACAGAGGACCCTCCACAGCAATGTGTGCTGGGCTGGGGAGAGAGACTGCAAAAAATCTACTCTTCAAGTGTAAAGGGTAGGATTTGACAGTACATGCTTCCAGAACAACCGTTCAGGGATGAAGAATGAGCCCAAGTAAAGCAGTTCAGATGGTCATATTTTCCAAGAGGTATTTTTTTATTACGGGCCTGATTTTTCTAGATCTGTGGTTCCTAATCCCAATCCTCAAATTTGTACCAATAGTTTATGTTTTGAGGATTGTGTCTGTGGATGCAGGTGGGACAATTACTGACCCAGCAAAATAGATTAACTCACCTGTGCATGATTTAAGTAATCCACAAAACATGAACTACAGTATTGGTGGTACTTGAGGACTAGAGTTGAGAACCCCTGTCCTAGGGACAGGGTTAAAAAATAGCCTGTCACCTGGGTCAAAGGCTCATCACGGCACACAGTCCCTATCCCTATCCCTGTCCCCATCCCTGTGGCTAGTGGTCACTCCTTACCAGTGCTTAAGGTGGTCCTAGAGAAATGGTGGACTGCGCATACTGCAGAAAAGGGGTGTGGTCTGAAAAGGGGCATGGCCTCAAAAGAAAGGGGCGTGGTCAAGCAATAGTATCCCCAATTCAAATTACGCCACACAGTAGCACAATCTAATTCACATTACAACACATAGTAGTGTCCCTCATTCTTTGGACCGATTTTCAGCTCTTCAGTGTTTCAGGGTATGTACTACATACAGCATTAGTAACCCCCACAGGGGTGGATCGGGAGGGAAAATTATCCCGGGAAATTTATGGAAGCAACTCAAATGGAGGTGGAGGTGTCAAGGGGGGCGGGATCTCATCTCATAGGGCTACTTCTGAGTTAGATGCAGTTGCAGCCTTTTTTTCCACTTTTTGCTTCAGTTGGACCTGTGACTTCATGCTAATGCCGCTACATAGCCCCTTCCTGTGGATTCAGTATGATTTCCCGGTGGCTGGGATGCCGGCCACCAGTATGCTGGCAGCGGGACAAGCGCAAAGCGTCCCTTTGCTGGCTTGCTGCGCTTTCCACGATGCAGGTTCACCACAGGTTCTGTTCCCACTCTATGGGTGTCGTGGACACCCGCTAGTGTGAATAGACTCTGAGCACTGGGATTCTGGCTGTTGGCATTGCCAGCCGGCGGGATTCCGGTGTCTGTATCCTGACCGCCAGGATCCAGACAGCTGGCAAATGTAAAGACTGAGACAGACACTGTCAGTGTCTACAGACACTGCAATCATGCTTTATGCGTCTTTAGATGCCACCGTCGGTCAGACCAGACACTTTAACGAGCCCTGTGCTAGGTGCAGATCATTTGTCCAAGTATGGACCTTTATGTAAGCAACTCAGAACCTCTATATTCAACCACTATGAGCAACTTGCCTGTGTCACTCCCATAACACGCCAATTTTATGCACCCAACCCCCTGTGACCACCCAAGACAATTCGAATACACTTCTTGGTGCGTGCGTCTAAATCCGTATTGCAACTTAATAGTAAGATTAATTTTAAGGGTTTTGGGTATTAGTGTTAGGGTGCAAGATAAAGGGTGCTGGTTAGAGTATAAGGGGCCCATTTATGAAACAGTATTTACACATATTTTCGTGGGCTAGTGTCGGGTCTAGCCTTGGTATAGTGTCTGGGAAGATGACCAGGGTTGGAGCAGCTGATGTCTCTGAGAAATTAAGACGGGTGGTCTGATATTGTTCCTCCTCATGAACCGAGGCTGTGACAGAAAACTTTATCCATGAATATTTTGTAGGAGGACAGATGGTGGGGGCTGGATTGCACTGGAACTGAGCAATCAATGTGAAGCTGGTTATGGAGCTGTAAACGTAGATTGCGGACTCTTGACGGGGAGTAAATGGAGCAAGTGTGGAACTGGAGCAGCAGATTCCAAATACTGGTTGAGGTAACCAGCAGCGCCAGACCTCAGGGGTTAACCTTTTCCAAGATGCTGCTGAACCACAACCGAAAGCTGCAGATCACACACAGATTAGGAGTATTGCCGGATCCAGGTGAAGTATAGGGACCAGAGGGCAATGACACTCAGAGAAATTACAGCAAGGACTGGGAGAAATACAGAAGCACCTGAGCACTTCTGGCAGCACAGAGCAAGAAACTACCAAAGAGTAGCAACATACAGCACTGGCAAACCTGCATTGCCAACCAACCCCTTTTAAGAGAGCAGAGGAGCAGGGATTGGTCAGGAGTGCCAGCAACAGCATGATTGGAGGGCTAGGAGCCTTCTTTGGTCTCCAATATGGCAGCGCCCGGAACTGCAGCCACTTGTCTGGATGGCGCTATGCAGTGCTGGTCCCCAGCTCCCAACATAGCAGCCACTCTCCCATCCTGCCTACAGATGCCTCCCTCCATGACCAGGACCCGAACACGCCCCGCCGCAGGACCTCCACCACCCGAACCAGCACGCCCCAGAACCTGACCACGTAAGCCCATCCCCAAGACCTGACAGTACCCCCCCCTCCCTTTTGAGGGTAGACTCAGGCCACCTCTTTGCTTTAGATGAATGCTTGGTAAGAAAAGCACGAACCAGTTTAGAAGCATGAACATCTTCTGTAACAATCCAAGCTCTTTCCTCAGGACCGTATCCCTTCCAATCGATCAAATATTGAAGGCGGCCATACCACTTGCATGAATCAAGAATTCTTCCTACTACAAATTCCTCTCCACGTTGGGTTAAAACTTGGGCCGGCTTTGGGAGTGAGGCACAGAACCAGTTTAGAGTCAAGGGTTTCAGTAGAAAACGATGAAAAGCGTTAGGGATCTTGAGATATGTGGGTAGTTTCAGCTTAGGTTTCATGTAGAGATCCACACTCAATCCCGGGTCTGAGGCTGGGAACTTCTTTATGCTTCCTATCCGCAAATGTCTGATAGTGCTTAGAGGACCTCCTAAGTGCAACATGAACTTGTTTCCAGATATCCATAAACTGTTGTAAAGCATGATCTGCTGCAGGAACTTCTGATGCACAAAGAGGCTGGAATTCATGGATGGAAACCATAATTAGTGAAGAATGGAGTTGAATCGGAAGTGGTATGATATCAATTATTGTGCGTGAATTCTGGTCACGGTAAATAGACCGTCCAATCATCCTGGGAGGAAGATATCAACATTTGCAGGAAGGTTTCCACATCCTGATTTACTCTTTCCATCTGACCGTTGGTTTGTGGATGATAGGCTGATGGAAACTACAGTTTAATACCTAGAGAGGTGCATAAGGATCTCCAGAACTTTGCCACGAACTGTGAACCACAATCAGAAACAAATTCCTTTGGCAGTCCACGTCGCTTAAATATCTCAGCTATGAATAATTTGGCGAGCTGTGCAGCAGATGGAATACTAGAAAGAGGAATAAAGTGGGCCATTTTTTAAAACCTATCCACTAGCTCCCAGATAGTGTTGCATCCCTCAGATGGAAAAAGGTCAGTGACAAAGTCCATAGAAATGTGTGTCCATGGGCGAGTCAGTATGGGGAGTGGTTGGAGCTGAACCACAGGATGCCCTCTGGGAATTTTATTTTGCCCATATTTCGGACAAGTGGCCATGACGTCTTGGACATCATTCTTGAGATTTGGCCACCAGTAGGACTGCTGAATTAGCCGGAGGGTTTTGCGAATGCCAGCATGACCAGTGAACAGAGAAGCATGGGCCCAGGTAAGAAGCGTTTTCCGCAGTCCTGGTGTCACAAAGATTTTCTTTGGAGGAGGAGCTGGGGACAATTAAGTCGCTATGAAAGAAGTTGGATCTATAAATGTTTTCTTCTTGCAATCAGCTGATACTTCCTCAGTATCTATGGAACGAGAGATTGTCGGCTTTCTTGTTAAGAGCTCCTGGACGATAACCGAGCTTGAAATCAAAGCTTGTAAAGAACATTGGCCAGTGGGCCTAGCGAGGGTTGAAACATTGGGCCATTTTGAGGTACAGTAGGATTTTGTGGTCAGTGAACACTACAACAGGATGCAACGCTTCTTCCAATAAATATCTCCATTCCTCGAAAGCTAATTTTATAGCCAGCAACTCCTGCTCCCTAATGTAATAGTTACGTTCTGCAGGTAGGAACTTCAGAGAAAAGTAACCACAGTGGTGGAGTTTTTGATCTTCAAAATATTGGGATAGCACAGCTCCAACACCCTCCATGGATGCATCAACCTCAATGATAAATGGCTGCGATAAATCAGGCTGCTGGAGAAAAGGAGCAGTCATAAAAGCTTGCTTAAGGGTAATAAAAGATGTGTTAACCTCTGGAGACCAACGGGAGGGATCTGCCACCTTTCTTGTTAACATGGTAATCGGAGCTACTACAGCTGAAAAGTTCTTCATGAATTTCCTATAGAAATTGGCAAACCCTAAAAAGCGCTGGATGCCTTTGAGTGTAGTGGGAATAGACCAATCACAGATGGTTTGGACTTTCTCTGGATCCATTTGTAATTCCGTACCTGAAATAACATAACCTAGGAATGGGATGGAGGGTACCTTGAACGAACACTTCTCCAGTTTGCAGAATAGTTGGTTTCTCCCGACTCTGAAGAGAACATCTTTAACTTGGACTCGATAGCTCTCAAAATCCTCTGAATATATCAAAATGTCATCCAAGTATACCACTAGACATTTGTAGAGCAAATCTCTGAAAATTTCATTGTCATAGTGTTGAAAGACAGGGGGGGTCATTACAGAGACCGAAGGGCATAACTAAGTATTCATAGTGCCCGTCCTATGTGTTGAACGCAGTCTTCACTCATCCCCCGCTCGAATACGGATCAAGTTGTATGTATCCCCCTTAGATCCAACTTGGTGAAAACTGTAGCTCCTTTTACCTGAT
Organism: Pseudophryne corroboree; assembly: GCF_028390025.1. Lineage (NCBI taxonomy): Eukaryota > Metazoa > Chordata > Amphibia > Anura > Myobatrachidae > Pseudophryne > Pseudophryne corroboree. The sequence continues at coordinate 192,627,290 of NC_086451.1, forward strand.
TAAATCATTCTGTAATCAACCCTCTGTAGTCAATGCAGGGCTGCAAACCACCATTTTTCTTTTTAACAAAAAAGAAGCCAGCTCCGGCTGGCAATGAAGGTCTGATGAAGCCTTTTTCCAAATTATTGCAAATGTACTCAGACATGGATTGAGTCTCTGGTAAGGATAGTGGATGCATGCTCCCTAGAGGAGGTGATTTACCAGGCAGCAAGTCAATCGGGCAATCCCATTCCCGATGGGGAGGCAGGGTATCTGCTCCCGGTTAACTAAAAACATCTTTGAATGCGTGGTAGGCTGACTGAAGCATTCAGGGTCAAGCATGCTGCAGGCAATTATTAAGGCAAAAAGAACTCCAGGCCTAAACCTTGAGTGACACCCAATTAAGGGGGTAATTCAGAGTTGATCGTAGATGTGCTAAATTTAGCACATCTACGATCACTTACACTGACATGCGGGGGGACACTCGGCACAGGGCTAGTCTGCCCGCATGTCAGGCCATACACTCCCCCCCCCCCCCCCCCCCCCCTTCCCCCACAGGTACAAAAAGCATCTCATGGCGGTGATGCTTTTGTACCTGATGATTAGTTCCCTGCGCGCTGGCAGGGAGCTTACTGGCCGCGTCCCGGGTCGTAGCAGCTGCGTGTGACGTCACGCAGCCCCCGCGGCCCACCCCCCCAATGGCATTCTAATGCCGTTGGCCTGCCCCCTCCCACCCCATGACCGCCTCTGCCTGTCAATCAGGCAGAGGCGATTGTAGCCAGTGAGATGCTGGTAGCATCTCACTAGGCTTCCAGGGTGCGCATGCGCACTCCACACAGAAATTAAGACTGCGATCGCTGCCGCTGCAGCAATCCAGTCTGAATTACCCGCTTAATTGTGGATTGTGCTTTTGTAGCCACTGAAATCCTAATACAACAATATGAGAGGCTTTGGGAAATCACCAATAAAGAAATCTCCACTGAGTGTAATGCACCTACATTAAACTTTAATGGATCTGTGGGTCAGGGTATGCTCCCCTCCGGAATTTGGCTACCATCCACCGCGGTCAAAGATATTGCTCGAGACAACTTTATTGTGAAGATGTCGAACCTGTGAACAAAGTCGGCCGTGATGATATTCTCACTGCTTCGGAGTCCAGTAGGGCAGAAATAGGAATAGTATGAGGATAGATTTCCAATGAAACTGATAGAATCACCATCAAAGGCCGAGTTCATTCTATGGAAAGTCCGATCTTAACTTCTCCGTCATAAGCTAGGAGCGGGAGTTTCCCAGACGAAGAGTGCAGAACTTGACAAAATGCTCAGAAGACCCGCAATACTTACATGGATTCTCGTCGGCGTCTTTGACGCGCTTCAGTGAAGAGTCGGGAATGATTTATCTGCATCGGTTCCTCACCCGGAGGAGACAGAGGCCTTACACTGGGAACTGGCCAAGGCCTGAATCGATCAAATTTGCCTCTCTCCAAGGCTTGTTCCTTGTATCTGAGGTCCACCTTGTTACACAGGGAAATTAGGTAATCGAGATGGACAGGCAAGTCCCATGTTGCTAGGTCATCCTTGATCTTATCCGATAAGCTCCAAAAGACTGCAATTAGGGCTTCCTCGTTCCAATTGAGTTCTGATGACAGAACTCAGTACGGAATTGGATTACATATTGACTGACTGATTACCCTGGCGAAGTCAAAGAATCTCTTGGGACTCTGAGGTGATACGACCAGGTTCGTCAAAGATCCTTCTGTAGGTGGAATTTAATTTGGCATAATTCGACAGAAGCGGATCAGACTTTTCCCACAGAGGAGATGCCCACTATAGTGCCTGACCAGACAACGAGATAATATAAGGGACCCGAGTCCTTGGAGATAGGAAGTTAGCCACTTGCAATTCGAAATGGATCTCGCATTGATTCAAGAATCCGTAGTAGAGCTTTGGAGTTCCATCGAACTTGCTTGGTGGAGATGAAAACGGGAAATAGGCACAGGTGGAGATTCTGTAGGAGGCAGAACTGCTGCAGCTGGCCCGCTGGGAGCTGTGATGGCAGCATAGAGGGTGTCCAGGCGTGCAGACATATTCTGCATGAACTGTACCAGCTGCATTTGCGTGGTCTCCTGCCTCTCCAAACGGGGCAAGATATCAGCTGAGGAATCCACTCCGGTGGCTTGATCACTAGCCGGATTCATTGGGCCAGTGCTAACTGGCCTTGGAATAGTGTCAGGCAAGATGACTGGGGTTGGAGCAGCGGATGCCTCTCGGAGATTGAGATGGGGTGGTCTGATATTGTTCCTCCGCATGAACCGGGACTGTGACGGAGAACTTTATCCGTGAAGATTTTGTAGGAGGACAGATGGCGGCGGCTGGATTGCACTGGAACTGAGCAATCAATGTGAAACTGATTACAGAGCCATAAACGTAGATTGTGGACCCTTGACTGGGAGTAACTGGAGCAAGTGAGGAACTCGAGCGGAAGATTTCAAATTATGGTTGAGGTACCCAGCAGAGCCAAACCTCGGGGGTTAACCTTCTCCAAGATGCGGCTGAACCACAACGGACGGCTGCAGATCCCGCAAAGATTAGGAGTATGGCCGGATCTAGGTGAAGCACAGGGACGAGAGGGCAATGACACTCCAAGAAATTACAGCAATGACTGGGAGAAATACAGAAGCACCTGAGCACAGAGCAAAAAACTACAAAAGAGCAGCAACATATAGTACTGGAGAAGCTCCATTGACCACCAACCCCTTTTAAGAGAGCAGAGGAGCAGGGATTGGGTCAGGAGTGCCTGCAACAGCATGATTGGAGGGCTAGGGACCTTATTTGGTCTCCAACATGGCAGCGCCTGGAACTGCAGACACTTGTCTGGATGCTGCTATGCAGAGCTGGCCCCCAGCTCCCGACAGAGCAGCCACTCTCCCATCCTGGCTCACCCTGGCCACAGACGCCTCCCTCGGTGACCGGGACCAGAGCACGCCCCAGCACAGGACCTTCAGTACCCGAACCGGCAACCCCCGGCACCCGGCCACGTAAGTCCATCCCCGGAACCTGACAGCTAGCCACAAATGCTATGTATCCCTGCAATGTATGAAGGAGGGATCGCAGCAGGTTTCCCCAAAACCTGCTGCTATCCCTTCATTGCCGCCCGCAACTGCATCCCCCATAGGTTTCCCCCATAGGCTTTGCGGTTCTGATAGTGGCCCCCACAGCCACTGGGAGGCTTACAGCGCATACGCAGACACCAGGACACCCCGCTCGGCTCATTGCAGGTATGGGCTTTTTTTGGAGCCCTCGTCCCTGTAGGTGTTGGATGATACATCCCGATAATAAGATCACATATTGCAACACGATCCTGAGCTGTAAAATCTGGTATGATCGCAATATGCAATCTATGATATATGCCCCCCTTAGTGTTTGGTGTTAGGAATAATAATAATAATAACTTTATTTAGTGCACTTTCTCCAATAGTGCTTAAGTTGCTTGAGGGTGAAGGTTAGGGTATTTAAATTAAGCACATACAGCCCCATGCTACTCTATTGCACAGATACAGCGCACACTGTTCTATTGCACAAGAAACAGCGTGCACACGGCTCACACCTCTCTATTGCACATATACAGTGAACACACGTCCCACTTCACTCTACTGCACAGATACAGTGAACACACGTCCCACTTCACTCTATTGCACAGATAATAGAGCGGTGTGGGCTGTGTGTGCGCTTTATCTGTGTAATAGAGCGGTATGGTCTGTGTGAATTGTACTAAGCAAATGTATCAGTGAGCACCGACAGGGACAAGGTCTTCGTCCCTGTGGGACTACTGCACATGCGCAATCCCACTGACCGCACATGCACAGCAGCCATTTCCGAGGAGGGTACAGGGAAAACTGCTGGCTGCATATGCGGGTTTTATCCATAGGGTCAGTCTTCCATAAGCATCACATCCCCATAGAAACCTATGGGGGATATGGCTGCCAGCGGAAATGGAGGGATCGCAGCAGGTATCGGAGATAACCGTATGTACATTCAGGTGATACTAAATAATTGCAGCTTACCCTCAAATATGGTTATTTTCAGGGAAATAGCTTCAAATATTTTTTGATAGGTGGGCCCTTAAGGCAGAAATGACCTCAAATAATGGCATATGATTAACCTGGTACAACACCAAACTACCATGAAGTTATGGTTATTTGGTGTGCTACTGTAGCAATTGTCATTTTTATGTAAGGAGATGCTCGGAGAAAGGATGTGTCTTCTGTGCACAAGATGGCAGTGTAAAACCCAGGCCAGAATGCCACAAAATCACTCCTATGCCAGTTGCCAACATTTTGATCTGATCTATATTTTAGGCAATTTCTGATCATAATAAAAAAACAAATATTTTCAATTATACTTTATTTAACACAAACTCTTTTCCCTATACACACCATACTTCCTTACCTCCCAGTGCACCACTTTGCATTTAGCTTTCTAGTCCTTAAACTGCCGTAGTTGTCATGAATAACAGGACATTAGGGATTTAGGGTGCCCCTCTGATGAATTAGCAGAAAGGAGTGTAGCACAGGTATAGACCTGATCAATGACTAAATATAATGCTCTTTTGCCTTAAAGTGTGTTTGGAGACTACTCACAGAGGTCATCATTTTGTTGAAGGATAGTCATTACAATATAGCATGTTAATTCACTAAGAAATCATGCCATGACATGCCTCTGATAGCACTAGATCCTACAGAATACTTGTCCAGCACATGGTTACCTCTACTTATGTAGGAAACAAAGTTTAAGCTTTCATAGTCTTCAGAAGAAATCACAATCTTTGTTTTTTTTGTTTTGTTATATTAAATTAAATAACCAAATTACTTCCAATGACTATTTACCAGACCCCGCCTATAGCTCTGAATCTTGGGTAGTACTGGCTTTAGAGATGTGATTGTACTTCCATTACTGGGAGTACCACCAATAGGCTCAGTACACAAACCATACTTTTCCTATGTAAATTCAGTTACATAGTTCTTATTATCAGGTGCATTTGAGTCACTTAAATCTGTACATAGAATTACAAAAAGTGAAAAAAGAATTTATTTTCAGTTTGGGGTGAGAAAGGGATAAGTTTACATGACCACATGGAAGACCTGTTCATAAGTCACATCTATAAACTTGGCTCATGTCACAAACACACACACACATATATATATACACATACATTTTTCCAAGTAGATTAAGTTAAAGTGGCTTTATAAAGTGCTTGATATTTTTTTTCCGGCTTGGCGACTGGTAAACATCCCTTTCCTTTATCGACAGGTGCAAGACTCCGCCATCATATTTTCATATTCTTTATAAAGGATACTTCCTCCTGGTTCTATCATAAGAACACTGATTGGACTGTAGGAGTAAGGGACACAAGAAGGACGTGGGACATTCCAGTCCACCACCAGATTAATGAAGTTCTGAATAATGGCATGATTGGGAGAGTTATACCCTGAATGAAGCAGTCTGGGGCAGTCTCCCTTACAGTATCCAGGATTGTACCTATGTGGAGCAATGATCCAGTGATCCCATCCAAGCTGATGAAAGCTAACCCAGAAAGGATGTAGAGCGCAATGATTCTTAGACTGTCCACTCTGGTTGGGAATCTTTGGAAGCTTAATGCCAATAGTCCCTGATTGACGTGGCTTCCTTACCAGTATGCCTGACATACCAGCCTCTGGAACTTCAGTTACCGTCTTCTCTTTGGCACGGTTATGAAAAGTGTGGTTGAAATAAATAAGCAAGAAAGGGATGTGAGAGGCTGAAACGGCCAATGGAACTCTGATTGGTTTCCCAATATGCTTACATATCAGTTGAAGGTTTAATGTTAGATTTGAATTTTCCACTAGAGGCTTGATGTGAGGTGTGATATCTGTCTCAGCCCACGTCTGAATTCCTGGGGGTACTCTTGTCTTCAAGTAGGCACCAGCACTTGGCAGAAGTTCCACACTGCAGAAGTAGTAATTATTATCCCCAAAACGCAGTGCCCAGGGATGCATCACAGTTGCTCTCATCAGCTCTTTTACATTATGAAGGTTGAACTCAAGGTTTTGCATCTGTGACTGCTCCTCTGGAAGAAAAGAAAATAACAAATTGGTTTCACCTCAGGGATAGCCCAAAATACAGTATAAGTACTTGCAAATGTCCAGTCTCAACTGTGTTTTTGCCACATGGACCTTATATCTTTATATATACTTGAAGTTCACCTTTAGTATGGAAACCTCAGGAAATTTACATCAACCATGGGTATATCTCTAATGCGTGCAGAATGTGTCATTGGTATGAAACTCGGAGGCTTAGGGGGCCCACTTCTTGGGCTTGACTCAAGTGTACAAAGGTCATAAAGTTGTCTAATAGGTTCCCGGGATTGCCTGCTAAACACTGTGAGACATACAGTGAACAGGGGACACTGCGGCGTGTGTACTGTCCTCAGTACAATGCTGCACATTGTTAATTTGGGGAGCTGCAATGTGGCATAATATGAACTGGGGCTCAACTATGGGGCATGTACTACTGAAGGGCACCACTATGGTTCACAAAATTAACTAGAGCGCAGGTTCTCAAACTCTGTCTTCAGGACCTCACACGGTTTATGTTTTGCAGGTCACCTGTACATTTTTAAAATGTGACAGTTGGTGATACACAGTGCAGCTGCTGGTTGACATGGACAATGTGAACCGTGTGACATCCTGCAGACCAAGTTTGAGAACCACCGAACTAGAGAACTACTTTGGGCCAATAAATTAACTAGAGCACAGTGATGAAAGTATGTCAGTATGGCGCGGTATGGTGCACCATTAAGACATTAGTAGCAGGTTCCTTCGTACCCCCTACCACCATTCTACCTAGGGTCACCGTTTGACCCGTTTTCAAGTCTGACACACAGTAGCACTAAGATTTTCTCTACTTGCTCCACTGCTAGGGCACTACTATGGTGCATAAAATTGACAACTGGGGTGGAGATGGGTGTCTCTCTAGAAGAGGCCCCTTCAAAATGTTGCTATGGGGCCAACAAGGTTCGTCGACCATCACATTAACATTATACATTTATTGTCATTACATATCACAGAGATAAGCAATGTCCTTCAGATATATTTATTAATTGCAGAGACAGTGGCTTAGAAAAGAGTGAATTGTAAAGTGATAGCTTACACTATTAATTCACTTGAAAAAGGGGGTAGGCAAAGACCACACTAGCCTCACATACTTTTAAATATAGGACTTCAGTTACCCAGTTACGGATTGGATAGTACCTGCCATCACAGATTAATTATAAATTCAGGGGAGAAGAAAAAGTAACCAGTTAATGGTAGTCACAGGTAAGTATTTCAAACTAAAGATACATACACACTGTGAGATATTGACTAAGTGCCGATTTTGACTGCGAGTTCCCTTGAACTCCCCGGAGCCCAAAACCACCAATTTTGACTATATACAATTTTGACTATACTAGAAACTAGTATGTACACAATATATTAAAAATTGCCTTGCCTTCAGTCTATTTTTTCTTGTGTTACAGATCCCACAGGAGCACTCATCGGTATCTCAAGCTGTGTACACACGGTGCTCTATGTGCTAACTTTTCTTACAATTTTGACTATATAGTCAAAATCTAAGAAAACATTGCACCGTGTGTACACACCTTAATGGGGAGATGTACTCTAAGCAGTGAAAAGAGTGGAGAAGTGAGCCAGTGGAGAAGTTGCACATGGCAACTAATCAGCATTGAAGTAACATGTATAATTTGCATACTATAAAATAATACAGAGCAGCTAATTGATTTCCATGGGCAACTTCTCCACTCTTCTCACTGCTTAGTACATCTGTCTTTGTTTTTAGATGAATAATACAACCTAAGGTTGATACTCTGAAAATGAATTTAAAAACAGACAAGACAGCAAGATACAGAAGGGGAAATCTGGAAGTGGATGGAAACAGTTGCTGTCAAATAAAACAATCACTTGTAAACAACATAAGTAGTATAACAATAAACATTCCTGGGATACAATGGCTAAGCCATGTGCGGATGGCATTCATGACTTGCATAAGGCTCCGAATAGCTAAGCTTTTCAGAGTCAGGTAAATTAGTGCAATTCACCATCTCCATAAAAATTATGTGGATTATTGTATTGAGAAGTAATTTGGTTAAGGGGCGGTTTAAGAGAGGAGGGGGCCTGTCTGCAGACCACATGCAGCAAGGGCATAACTACAGTGGTTACAATCCAAGATGGCGTCGCAGATGGCTGCCTCGGAGCTATGCAGCTCAGCCAAAATACCTGTTTCCCCTTGTTTTCCCCTGCCCTTGTCTACCCCCACCGGTGACCAAATACAGCAAGGAAGCCCTCCTAAGTTGGAGTGCTTCTATGGTGCTTACCCCACGTTCAGGCCAGTCGGTGCCCTGTGTGACAGTGATGCAGCCCTCGCTACCCTGTGTGGCAGGGATGCCCTAGTGAGGTGGCGGCGACAAAGGCACCAGTCTGCACTTCCCACGATCCTGCTCTCGAATGTGCGCTCACTAGCAAACAAGTTTGATGAACTGTCCCTCCTTCTGGGCAGCACAGGGTTAGGCATTACAGGGTCGTCCGTCCTCTGCCTTACGGAGACGTGGCTGCATGACCATATTGCGGACAACTCGATGTCTCTGCCGGGCTTCGGTCTCTTCAGGGCCTACCGATTAAAGGTTCTCTCAAGAAAAATGAAGGGTCGTGGCATCTATTTCTACACCAAGAACAGATGATGCTACAATGCAACAATCCTAGGCAAATCATGTAGCCCTCACCTGGAGAAGCTAAGTATCAACTGCAACCCCTTCTATAATATTCTATTGCCTCAATTGTCCTTGTGGGAGTGTACACCCCCCCCCCCCCTCGCCTGCGCAAATGAAGCCCTGCACCATCTGGCCGTATGCATATCCGACATAGAACAAAAACACCCAGACTCTGCTTATAGTGCTGGGCGACTTCAACAGAACTAACCTGAGCAAGGAGCTACCTAAGTACAAACAACAAGTCATGTGTTTCACTAGGGAAGGGCACACCCTTGACCGCTGCTCCACTACCCTCAAGTCTGCCTTCCGTTCTATCCCGCGTGCTGCACTCAGACTATCTGACCACTGCCTCGTCCACCTACTCCCTACCTATACACAGAAGCTGAGAGGTTAAGCCTGTCATGAAGACTGTGAAGAAATGGACCAACGAGGCTAACATAAAGCTCCAGACCTGCTTTGACTGCATGGAATGGGGGATCTTTGAAGCCTCGAGAACTGACCTGAACAACCTGACACTGTCACATCAGCTACTGTGAGGACATGTGTGTGCCCACCAATACTTACTGCATTTACAACAACAACAAGCCCTGGTACAACGCCCAGCGCAGTCAACTTCGTCGGGCCAAAAAGGAGGAGGCCTTTAACAGCGGTGACAGAGCACTATACAACCGAACTAGGAACTCTGACTAAAGAAATCAGGCTAGCAAAAAAGTGGTTCTCGGACAAGCTGACAAACAATCTCTCCACCAATGACCCCTTATCTGTATGGAAAGGGATGCAATCCATAAGCAACTACAAGAAAACATCAAAGTCCACCACCATGCACCAAGACCTAGCAGACGAGCTGAACCAGTTTTATTGCAGGTTCGAAAAAGAAGTCCTCTGCAACCCAATCAATCACCTCTACAATGGCCAACTCCAGGCACTGCAAGTCGCCCAAGAAGAGGTGGAGGCACTGTTCAAACGGGCCAAACCCAGGAAAGCTTCAGGTCCTGACGGAGCATCACCATCTTCTCTGAGAGCATGTGCAGGTCAGCTCGCCCCCATATTCACCAAGATCTTCAACAAATCGCTGGAGCTACAGAATTTCCCTTTCTGCCTCAAAAGGTCCACTATCATCCCGGTCCCCAAGAAACCCTCTATCACAAACCTGAACGACTACAGGCCAATAGCACTGATGTCTGTGGTCATGAAAACGTTCGAGTATCTGGTTTTGAATCAGCTGAAAACTATGACAGGCCCCAACTGGACCCCCTACAGTTTACCTATTGATCGAATCAATGTGCTGAGGATGCAGTCAACCTGGGCCTGCACTACATTCTACAGTACCTAGACATTCCCGGTACCTACACGAGGGTACTGTTTGTCGACTTCAGGTCGGCCTTCAATACAATCGTTCCCAGCATCCTCCACCCCAAATTACTTTGCCTAGTGGTCCCCGAAGCTACCTGTTCCTGGATAGTAGACTTCCTGACAGATAGGACACAGGTGGTGAAAGCGGGGGAATTCAGTTCACAAGTGCGGTCCATTAGTACAGGGGCCCCTCAGGGCTGTGTCCTCTCACCCCTGCTCTTCTCCCTGTACACAAATGACTGCACCTCAGAGGCGCAATCAGTAAAGATCATCAAATTCGCCGATGACACCACCGTCATTGACCTCATCAAAAACTATAGATGGGAAGTAGACCGATTGTCCCAGTGATGCAGCCACAACAACCTTGATCTCAACCCCCTCAAAACAGTCGAGATGATAATGGACTTCAGGAAGAAGTCAGCTAGTGCACCTCCGCTAACGATTTCTAAAAGTGTGGTATCGCTAGTGGACTCCAAGTTCCTGGGGACCACAATCTCCCGGGACCTTTAATGGGGGTCCAACGCAGACACCAGGTTGTTCTTCCTCAGGCAACTAAGGAAGTTCAAAAACCCACAGAAGATTCTGCTCCTCTTGTACTCCGCGATTGTGGAGTTGGTATTGTGTTCCTCGATACTGGTACGGTACGGCTCCGCCAGCGTGAGGGACAGATGCAGACTCCATAAAGGTGGTCTGAACTGCAGAGAAGATCATCAGGGCCGACCTTCCCTCAGTCCAGGACCTGTACCTGTCCAGAGCTAAAATGCGGGCAACGAAGATAGTAAAGGACCAGCTCCACTCCAGCCACTGCATGTTTAACTTGCTTACTTCTGGCAGGCGTTACAGGGCCGTCCCCGCCGGGTCCACCAGAAGTTTCAAAAGTTTCTTGCCCCAAGCGGTCCTCTTGCTAAACTCCTGAACATTGACTGACTAGACGTACATGTAATTCCCTATGGTATACCTATCTGTATGACTTTACTTGCCGCCCCCCCCCCCCCCCCACCTGCTTATCTGTTACCTACTTGACTGTTGTATAGCAAACCAAAGAAAAATAAGAATTTACTTACCGATAATTCTATTTCTCGGAGTCCGTAGTGGATGCTGGGGTTCCTGAAAGGACCATGGGGAATAGCGGCTCCGCAGGAGACAGGGCACAAAAAGTAAAGCTTTCCGATCAGGTGGTGTGCACTGGCTCCTCCCCCTATGACCCTCCTCCAAGCCTCAGTTAGGTACTGTGCCCGGACGAGCGTACACAATAAGGGAGGAATTTTGAATCCCGGGTAAGACTCATACCAGCCACACCAATCACACCGTACAACTTGTGATCAAACCCAGTTAACAGTATGATAACAGAGGAGCCTCCGAAAGATGGCTTCCTAAACAATAACCCGAATTAGTTAACAATAACTATGTACAATTATTGCAGATAATCCGCACTTGGGATGGGCGCCCAGCATCCACTACGGACTCCGAGAAATAGAATTATCGGTAAGTAAATTCTTATTTTCTCTATCGTCCTAGTGGATGCTGGGGTTCCTGAAAGGACCATGGGGATTATACCAAAGCTCCCAAACGGGCGGGAGAGTGCGGATGACTCTGCAGCACCGAATGAGAGAACTCCAGGTCCTCCTTAGCCAGAGTATCAAATTTGTAAAATTTTACAAACGTGTTCTCCCCTGACCACGTAGCTGCTCGGCAAAGTTGTAATGCCGAGACCCCTCGGGCAGCCGCCCAAGATGAGCCCACCTTCCTTGTGGAGTGGGCCTTTACAGATTTAGGCTGTGGCAGGCCTGCCACAGAATGTGCAAGTTGGATTGTGCTACAGATCCAACGAGCAATCGTCTGCTTAGACGCAGGAGCACCCATCTTGTTGGGTGCATACAATATAAACAACGAGTCAGATTTTCTGACTCCAGCTGTCCTTGCAATATATATTTTTAATGCTCTGACAACGTCCAGTAACTTGGAGTCCTCCAAGTCACTTGTAGCCGCAGGCACTACAATAGGCTGGTTCAGATGAAATGCTGACACCACCTTAGGGAGAAAATGCGGACGAGTCCGCAGTTCTGCCCTGTCTGAATGGAAAATCAGATATGGGCTTTTGTAAGATAAAGCTGCCAGTTCTGACACTCTCCTGGCCGAAGCCAGGGCTAGTAACATGGTCACTTTCCATGTGAGATATTTTAAATCCACCTTATTTAGTGGTTCAAACCAATGAGATTTTAGAAATTCCAAAACCACATTGAGATCCCACGGTGCCACTGGAGGCACCACAGGAGGCTGTATATGCAGCACTCCCTTAACAAAAGTCTGGACTTCAGGAACTGAAGCCAATTCTTTTTGAAAGAAAATTGACAGGGCCGAAATTTGAACCTTAATAGATCCCAATTTGAGACCCATAGACAATCCTGATTGCAGGAAATGTAGGAATCGACCCAGTTGAAATTCCTCCGTCGGAGCACTCCGATCCTCGCACCACGCAACATATCTTCGCCAAATGCGGTGATAGTGTTGCACGGTTACTTCCTTCCTTGCTTTAATCAAAGTAGGAATGACTTCTTCCGGCATGCCTTTTTCCTTTAGGATCCGGCGTTCAACCGCCATGCCGTCAAACGCAGCCGCGGTAAGTCTTGAAACAGACAGGGACCCTGCTGAAGCAAGTCCCTCCTTAGAGGTAGAGGCCACGGATCTTCCGTGATCATCTCTTGAAGTTCCGGGTACCAAGTCCTTCTTGGCCAATCCGGAACCACTAGTATCGTTCTTACGCCTCTTTGCCGTATAATTCTCAATACTTTTGGTATGAGAGGCAGAGGAGGAAACACATACACCGACTGGTACACCCAAGGCGTTACCAGCGCGTCCACAGCTATTGCCTGCGGATCTTTTGACCTGGCGCAATACCTGTCCAGTTTTTTGTTGAGGCGAGACGCCATCATGTCTACCATTGGTCTTTCCCAACGGGTTACCAGCATGTGGAAGACTTCCGGATGAAGTCCCCACTCTCCCGGGTGAAGGTCGTGTCTGCTGAGGAAGTCTGCTTCCCAGTTGTCCACTCCCGGGATGAACACTGCTGACAGTGCTATCACATGATTCTCTGCCCAGCGAAGAATCCTTGCAGCTTCTGCCATTGCACTCCTGCTTCTTGTGCCGCCCTGTCCGTTTACATGGGCGACTGCCGTGATGTTGTCCGACTGGATCAACACCGATTTTCCTTGAAGCAGAGGTTCTGCCTGGCTTAGAGCATTGTAGATTGCTCTTAGTTCCAGAATGTTTATGTGAAGAGACGTTTCCAGGCTCGTCCACACTCCCTGGAAGTTTCTTCCTTGTGTGACTGCTCCCCAGCCTCTCAGGCTGGCGTCCGTGGTCACCAGGATCCAATCCTGTATGCCGAATCTGCGGCCCTCCAATAGATGAGCACTCTGCAACCACCACAGAAGAGATACCCTTGTCCTTGGAGACAGGGTTATCCGCTGGTGCATCTGAAGATGCGACCCTGACCATTTGTCCAACAGATCCCTCTGGAAAATTCGTGCATGGAATCTGCCGAATGGAATTGCTTCGTAAGAAGCCACCATTTTTCCCAGGACTCTTGTGCATTGATGTACAGACACCTTTCCTGGTTTTAGGAGGTTCCTGACAAGCTCGGATAACTCCTTGGCTTTTTCCTCCGGGAGAAAAACCTTTTTCTGAACCGTGTCCAGAATCATCCCTAGGAACAGCAGACGAGTTGTCGGCATTAACTGGGATTTTGGAATATTCAGAATCCAGCCGTGCTGTTTTAGCACTTCTTGAGACAGTGCTAATCCCCTCTCTAGCTGTTCTCTGGACCTTGCCCTTATTAGGAGATCGTCCAAGTATGGGATAATTAATACGCCTTTTCTTCGAAGAAGAATCATCATCTCGGCCATTACCTTTGTAAAGACTCGAGGTGCCGTGGACAATCCGAACGGCAGCGTCTGAAACTGATAGTGACAGTTTTGTACAACGAACCTGAGGTACCCCTGGTGTGAGGGGTAAATTGGAACGTGGAGGTACGCATCCTTGATGTCCAAGGACACCATAAAGTCCCCTTCTTCCAGGTTCGCTATCACTGCTCTGAGTGACTCCATTTTGAACTTGAACTTCTTTATGTATAGGTTCAAGGACTTCAGATTTAGAATAGGTCTTACCGAGCCGTCCGGCTTCGGTACCACAAATAGAGTGGAATAATACCCCTTTCCCTGTTGTAGAAGAGGTACCTTGACTATCACCTGCTGAGAGTACAGCTTGTGAATGGCTTCCAAAACCGTCTCCCTTTCGGAGGGGGACGTTGGTAAAGCAGACTTCAGGAAACGGCGAGGCGGATCTGTCTCTAGTTCCAACCTGTACCCCTGAGATATTATCTGCAGGATCCAGGGATCTACCTGCGAGTGAGCCCACTGCGCGCTGAAATTCTTGAGACGACCGCCCACCGCCCCCGAGTCCGCTTGAGAAGCCCCAGCGTCATGCTGAGGCTTTTGTAGAAGCGGGGGAGGGCTTCTGTTCCTGGGAAGGAGCTGCCTGTTGGTGTCTCTTCCCCTTTCCTCTGCCTCGTGGCAGATATGAATATCCCTTTGCTCTCTTGTTTTTAAAGGAACGAAAGGGCTGCGGTTGAAAAGTCGGTGTCTTTTTCTGTTGGGGAGTAGCTTGAGGTAAAAAAGTGGATTTCCCGGCTGTAGCCGTGGCCACCAAATCTGATAGACCGACTCCAAATAACTCCTCCCCTTTATACGGCAAAACTTCCATATGCCGTTTTGAGTCCGCATCGCCTGACCACTGTCGCGTCCATAAACTTCTTCTGGCCGAAATGGACATAGCACTTACCCGTGATGCCAGTGTGCAGATATCCCTCTGTGCATCACGCATATAAAGAAATGCATCCTTTATTTGCTCTAAAGACAGTAAAACATTGTCCCTATCCAGGGTATCAATATTTTCAATCAGGGACTCTGACCAAGCTACTCCAGCACTGCACATCCAGGCTGTCGCTATAGCTGGTCGTAGTATAACACCTGTATGTGTGTATATACTTTTTTGGATATTTTCCATCCTCCTATCTGCTGAATCTTTAAGTGCGGCCGTCTCAGGAGAGGGTAACGCCACTTGTTTAGATAAGCGTGTGAGCGCCTTGTCCACCCTAGGAGGTGTTTCCCAGCGCGCCCTAACCTCTGACGGGAAAGGGTATAAAGCTAATAACTTCTTTGAAATTAGCATCTTTTTATCAGGGGCAACCCACGCTTCATCACATACATCATTTAGTTCTTCTGATTCGGGAAAAACTATAGGTAGTTTTTTCACACCCCACATAATACCCTGTTTAGTGGTACCTGTAGTATCAGCTAAATGTAACGCCTCCTTCATTGCCAAAATCATATAACGTGTGGCCCTACTGGAAAATACGGTTGATTCGTCACCGTCGCCACTGGAATCAGTGCCTGTGTCTGGGTCTGTGTCGACCGACTGAGGCAAAGGGCGTTTTACCGCCCCTGACGGTGTTTGAGGCGCCTGGACAGGCACTAACTGATTGTCCGGCCGTCTCATGTCGTCAAACGACTGCTTTAGCGTGTTGACACTATCCCGTAATTCCATAAATAAAGGCATCCATTCTGGTGTCGACCCCCTAGGAGGTGACATCCCCATATTTGGCAATTGCTCCGCCTCCACACCAATATCGTCCTCATACATGTCGACACACACGTACCGACACACAGCAGACACACAGGGAATGCTCTTAACGAAGACAGGACCCCACTAGCCCTTTGGGGAGACAGAGGGAGAGTTTGCCAGCACACACCAAAAGCGCTATATATGACAGGGATAGCCTTATAATAAGTGCTCCCTGTATAGCTGCTTTTATAATATAATTTTTGCCACTATTTTGCCCCCCCTCTCTTGTTTTACCCTGTTTCTGTAGTGCAGTGCAGGGGAGAGACCTGGGAGCCGTCCTGACCAGCGGAGCTGTGTAAGGAAAATGGCGCTGTGTGCTGAGGAGATAGGCCCCGCCCCTTTTCCGGCGGGCTCGTCTCCCGCTCTTTAGTGTATTCTGGCAGGGGTTAAATATCTCCATATAGCCCCCGGAGGCTATATGTGAGGTATTTTTTAGCCAAATAGGTTTTCATTTGCCTCCCAGGGCGCTCCCCTCCCAGCGCCCTGCACCCTCAGTGACTGCCGTGTGAAGTGTGCTGAGAGGAAAATGGCGCACAGCTGCAGTGCTGTGCGCTACCTTTAGAAGACTGAGGAGTCTTCTGCCGCCGATTCTGGACCTCTTCATGTTTCAGCATCTGCAAGGGGGCCGGCGGCGAGGCTCCGGTGACCATCCAGGCTGTACCTGTGATCGTCCCTCTGGAGCTGATGTCCAGTAGCCAAGAAGCCAATCCATCCTGCACGCAGGTGAGTTCACTTCTTCTCCCCTAAGTCCCTCGTTGCAGTGATCCTGTTGCCAGCAGGACTCACTGTAAAATAAAAAACCTAGCTAAACTTTCTCTAAGCAGCTCTTTAGGAGAGCCACCTAGATTGCACCCTTCTCGGCCGGGCACAAAAATCTAACTGAGGCTTGGAGGAGGGTCATAGGGGGAGGAGCCAGTGCACACCACCTGATCGGAAAGCTTTACTTTTTGTGCCCTGTCTCCTGCGGAGCCGCTATTCCCCATGGTCCTTTCAGGAACCCCAGCATCCACTAGGACGATAGAGAAATTCCTAGTATACCTGGCCAATAAAGCAGATTCTGATTAGAGTGGTGCGCCGGCACAGAGTGCATACGCCCTGTGGACAGAACCGGCCAAATCCACCAGCGATAGTATTTGTCTGAGCGCCGCTGCCAGCTGCAATGTATAATAGTAATGGTACACCTGGCTCCTTCTCTGCCGAGCACACAGCAACCATTGCACATTGCAACAGTTAGCACTGCAGCTGCCTTCCCTTTTGGTCTGCCCTCTCCCCAGTCTCCTGTATGGTCTCTTGGGACTGGGAGAGACATCATGACTTCTATCCCAATCCATTCTCTCATTGGGGGGTCATTCTGACCTGATCGTTCGCTGCAGTTCTTCGCAGCGCAGTAATCAGGTCAGAACTGCACATGTGCCAGTGCCGCAGTGCGCCGGCGCATGGCTGACAGCAGACGGCTGTCGTTGCCTAGCGATGGCCTCTGCCTGATTGAAAGGCAGAGGCGGTTGCTGGGCAGGAAGGGGCGGCACGGCGGCGTTTTGTGGCCGTGGTCCAGGCTGCAGCAGCTGTGTGACGTCACACGCAGCCACTGCGACCCGGGCAGCGACGAGTAGCTCCCAGCCAGCATGCAAAAGCTGCGCTGGCCGAGAGCTACTCCTGAAGTGCAAAAGCATCGCCACTGTGCGATGCTTTTGCACTTCTGCGACGGGGCAGGGACTGACATGCGGGGTGGGCTAGCCCTGTGCTGGGCCTCCCCCGCATGTCTGTGTTCCTAAATTTAGCACAGCTACGATCAAGTCTGAATCACCCCCATTGTTCTGCACAGAAGAGCCATTAGGGCGGGCAGCGCACAGTGACCGCACACTAAGCAGGAGTCAAGAGCAGTGCTGCAAGTATGACCGTACGGGGCAGTACTGCATACCAGTAAGAAATTGCCAGCCTGGGCCACCACCTTGCAGCCACTGTGTCGGGGAGAGGAGAGCGGTGACCGATCTCACTTCCTCTAAGTCCATCGGCAGCGGCGACAGCGTGTATTACAATCAAACACCGGTTCGTGAGCCAATCAGAGCTCATGGACCAGCAGCCAATCAAGAGCCGCCACTGCCGGACCATGAGCTCTGATTAGTTCACGGACCATGCCTGATTTGAGGAGGAGATCCGGACTGAGGGCAGGAGAGGCGCGTGCTGCGCTCTCCTCTCCCAGACAGTAACACTGCACAGCCTCAGGCAGCAGCAGCAATGGTGAGTTGCACTGCTGGGGGAATATGTGTATCTGGCACTACACTACTGGGGGCATATGTGAATCTGGCACTGTGAGGGCATGTGTGTATCTGGCACTGCACTATTGGTGGCATACGTGTATCAAACCCCCATTTTCATTGGCCACACCAATTTTTTGGCACGTGCACAGTGTACCACTAAGAAAATGTGCTGTGGGCAAAGCACCATCTGCACACACCTAGTTACGGCCCTGCTGTCTAGTTATGGCTCTGCTTTGTGGGCCTCCTCCTCTCTACGGCACAGTAGACTCTTGCATTGAGCCATAGCCTACTGCGCATTTGCAGGTCTCTAGAAATATGATGCCCACCGTGTTCCAGGGGACTAGTCTCTACTGTGCATGCACAAATCACCGGGAAAATGGCAGCAGCTCCATTTTTCAGGTGACTTCTGCTGCAGCACAGATGTAGGTCTGCAAAGAGGTAAGTAATTAACCATGTGTGCAGTGTGCGCCCTGTGGGGCCCCCTGGTCTGCACCCATTATATACACGACCATGATTTGGTTAAATTTAAAGATACATGCAATATCTCCTGCTGTACCCTAAAGGTAAATAGCCCTGACACGAATATTAGAATTAATCACACAGAGACAGCTATTTACGTATAGTTTAAGATGAAAATGTACTGGTGCAATATTTATTTAGGGGTCTGTTCATCAGATAGTTCCAAATATTTTGAGGGGCCATTTAAAAAATAATATATATATATATCTGGCAGCAGTAAGGCGATAGTTACTGTATCACCAGCCAGAGCATGGAATGTCTGCTCCCTGTTAATACATATTATATCCCGGCAGTCAGATGCCGCCGGTTCCAGGATGCGGCATCCCAACACTGAGGATCCCAAGTATTTCTACACTACCCCATCCTTTACCCGAACCTTTGGGAGATTGCGACTAGGACTAACCCTGCAGGGGTGTTGACTACAGGCCCTAACCCGTACCCCGATACTCACCTGGGGGATGACGGCTGTTGGTGACATGGCGCTGGTGGTGTTGGGATTCCAGCGTCGGTCACATGCTAAACGTATCCCGCTCCCTGCACCTGAAACTCGTTCCCAACTGGTATGAATTAATTAAAATTAATGTTAAACAATAGAGAATAAGAAAAATTGTTTATATTAATATAATATAATATATATATATATATACATATATATATATATATATATATACACACACATATACATATACATACACACACACACACACACATACATATACACACACATGGGAATCCAGGGCAATCGCTATTCCCAGGAGAGGGGTGCACTCACATACTTCCCACCCCTAGATTGAGGGCTGTGGCGACCTGCTGAAATATACATATACGGAGAACCTGCACTCTCCTTAGTAGTTTCATTCATCTTAATGCTTTAATATACAACTGGATAAAAAAATGTAAAAAAAATGAGGTTTTAGTTCATGAATTGTAAAATGCATTTAACCACTCCACGGGACCCCATTTCACAGCAAGTCCTAGTCGATCACAAATTTTCACTGATTTTTTTGAGACCTGACAACTGCTGTCTCATAGGATAAAATGTGCTTACCTGGTTTAAAGCTCATCTGCCTTTTAAACCCCATTGTATTAAAGCATTAAGGCAAATCTATCTATCTCTCTCTCTATATATATATATATATATATATATATATTTTTTTTTTTTAGGGAGTGAAGAAAAGGGCGCCTACTAGTGTCTAATAAGATTATATAAAATATAAAGTAAAGAGCTGGTGTGATTGAGAACAGGACGCTACTTATCTGGCATAAACAGACTTTTGCTTCAGTCATAGGACCAGTATAGGTACAAGGTAGCATGTCGGAGGTTTCTAGACAGGGATTTAGATCTCTCCATACCCCATAAAGATGCCATTTGTGAGTTCATCAAGTTCATTCTCCATCACAATTACTTTAAATTCCAGGACACCTTTTTTCTTCAGACATGTGGGACAGCTATGGGGACGATTTTTGCGCCCAGCTTCGCAAACCTTCTCATCCTGACCTCTCGCGGTCAGGATCACTGAAACACATAATATGAAAGAAAAAACACCATGTGAAAATACATACAAAACATTTAAAAACAACCCATAATATTAAAAACAAATCGTTACTCAGTCTCCAATGTCACAAAGCCAATAATAGATGATACTGTATATTCTCCAGAGGCAACATAAGACAACATATTAGTGAGTATAAACTATGAGTTAGTTATAAGAATACACTTAAATTCAATTGATCGTTTAACCCTTTGGGTTTTACTGTTTCCAAGAGGTGAATCCACCTGGCCTCACATTGTAGGAGCTTCTTGTGTCGGTCCCCTAATCTGCCGTCATCAGGGATATGATCTATAATTATATGCCGTAAATTGTCCATGTTGTGCCTGGCCTCTTTAAAATTTCTAGCAATAGGTTGGTCAGACCCTTTACCCCCCAATGCCGCTCTAATTGCGGATCTATGTAGGGCCATCCGTTCCCGACAGGTCCGGATGGTTTTCCCTACATAACAGAGTCCACATGGACATTTAATCAGATAGACAATGTAGGAACTCGTGCATGTTACAGAATGTCTAATTTCATACCTGCGGCCCGTATGTGGATGGAAGAAATATTTTACAGCCATCATATGGCTGCAGGTAGTACAACCTGTACATTTATGACAACCATTGCTGCGTCTGGTTATACCATCCCTGGATTGTAATTGTTTGGTGATATCAGCATGCACGGTCCAGTCTCTAATATTCTTTCCCCTCTGGTAGCAATGCCTAATTTTTGTGTGTTTTAAACTCTTGATGTCATTCTGTATCATGGGCCATAAATTAGTACTGCTATCTCTGATTTTTTTATGGGCTGTAGTATATTTATGAACCCAATTAAGAGCATGCGCAGTGTCATCCTTCTTGCTTTTCAGAAGGGTACTCTGTCTAGATCCCAGAGATACTTTGTTTCTGGCAGCCTTCAGTGTATCATCCTTGTAGCCTCGTTCCCTGAACTTATTAGTCATGTTGTCAAGATTGCTTTCCAGCAACCTTGTATCACTGGTGATCCTCTTTACTCTCAAAAATTGAGAATATGGAAGGCTGTTAATCGTGGCCTGTGGGTGAAAACGGTCTGCCCTCAGTAAAGTATTTCTGTCTGTGTTTTTTGAATATATGCCAGTGTGAATATTATCTCCATCAAGTTGGATCCTTACATCCAAATATGTGATTTCTTCACGACTGATGGTGTGCGTGAACTTGATGGGACAATCCATCCTATTGATTTGTTCAATAAGGTTGACCAATTCCACATATGTTCCATTCCAAAACAGTATGACATCATCTATATAGCGTTTGTAAAACACTATATGATCACGCACCTCTCGATTAAAGAAAAGTTGTTTTTCCAGTACTGACATACAAGTATTAGCATATACCGGTGCCACAGGGGACCCCATGGCACAACCAGAGCACTGCTTATAATATCTGCCATTGAAGTAGAAGTAATTACGTTTTAGAACTAATTCAAGCAATGTCAGAATTTTTTTTAAGTTAGGACCACTGTATAGAGGGTTGTCTTTCAGGGTTGTAAAAACCGCTTCAAGTCCCTCATCGTGGGGGATATTGGTGTATAACCTGCCAATATCTAATGTACACATCCACGTATTTTGGGGTAATTCTCCCATATCCTCCAATTTCAACAGCAAATCAGTCGTATCCTTCAAGTATGTGCTTCCCGCCTGGACGCATGGCTGCCGTCTCGGCCAGTGTAAAAGGAAGGGGCAGGAGAAACAACAAGTCAAAGAAGTAGAAGTTGTGTTTAACTTTTCTAGACACACCTTATCTGAGGCCGAAAAATCTGTTCTTCGCAAAGGACTGGGTTTTGTACCCACCACCCCATTCGATTCATTTGAATGGAAGATTGAGCAGTTTCGATTAGGTAGACAATTGAGATTGAGAGTTTTTTGGTGAGACAGAGCCCATAGAATCTGTGGATAAAACTGCCATTTTTAAGAGAAAATCCCAGTTTGATCCCATATCCAACAACATGGCCATTCAAGGATTTATGAAGGCATTGGACGCTCAGGTTTTGAATGATCAAAAAACTTCTGCACCCTACAAGAACAATTTGACCAAAGATGAATGGACAGCCTTGAGGGACTTGAGTAAAAATAATAATATCGTAATCAGGTCTGCTGACAAGGGGGGAGGGGTAGTGGTGATGGATGTTGATTTGTATTGTGCTGAGATCTACAAACAATTATCAGAAAGTAGTGTGTATGATCTTCTGTCCACCGACCCTACCAATTCATTCAAAGCTGAGATAGATTTGATATTAGATGAAGCCATGGAAGAGGGTGTCATCGACAGTGATGTATGTAATTTTTTGAAGGTTGATGCACCAAGGGTGCCTCTATTATACACTCTCCCCAAGATCCACAAAAGTATGTGCAACCCGCCTGGCCATCCGATTGTTTCAGCCTGAGATTTGCTGTACAATAACATATCACATTTTTTGGATTATTACTTGCAGCCATGCGTCCAGGCGGGAAGCACATACTTGAAGGATCCTACGGATTTGCTGTTGAAATTGGAGGATATGGGAGAATTACCCCAAAATACGTGGATGTGTACATTAGATATTGGCAGTTTATACACCAATATCCCCCACGATGAGGGACTTGAAGCGGTTTTTACAACCCTGAAAGACAACCCTCTATACAGTGGTCCTAACTTAAAAATTTTTCTGACATTGCTTGAATTAGTTCTAAAACGTAATTACTTCTACTTCAATGGCTGATATTATAAGCAGTGCTCTGGTTGTGCCATGGGGTCCCCTGTGGCACCGGTATATGCTAATACTTATATGTCAGTAATGGAAAAACAACTTTTCTTTAATCGAGAGGTGCGTGATCATATAGTGTTTTACAAACGCTATATAGATGTCATACTGTTTTGTAATGGAACATATGTGGAATTGGTCAACCTTATTGAACAAATCAATAGGATGGATTGTCCCATCAAGTTCACGCACACCATCAGTCGTGAAGAAATCACATATTTGGATGTAAGGATCCAACTTGATGGAGATAATATTCACACTGGCATATATTCAAAAAACACAGACAGAAATACTTTACTGAGGGCAGACAGTTTTCACCCACAGGCCACGATTAACAGCCTTCTATATTCTCAATTTTTGAGAGTAAAGAGGATCACCAGTGATACAAGGTTGCTGGAAAGCAATCTTGACAACATGACTAATAAGTTCAGGGAACAAGGCTACAAGGATGATACACTGAAGGCTGCCAGTAACAAAGTATCTCTGGGATCTAGACAGAGTACCCTTCTGAAAAGCAAGAAGGATGACAATGCGCATGCTCTTAATTGGGTTCATAAATATACTACAGCCCATAAAAAAAATCAGAGATAGTAGTACTAATTTATGGCCCATGATACAGATTGACATCAAGAGTTTAAAACACACAAAAATTAGGCATTGCTACCAGAGGGGAAAGAATATTAGAGACTGGACCGTGCATGCTGATATCACCAAACAATTACAATCCAGGGATGGTATAACCAGACGCAGCAATGGTTGTCATAAATGTACAGGTTGTACTACCTGCAGCCATATGATGGCTGGAAAATATTTCTTCCATCCACATACGGGCTGCAGGTATGAAATTAGACATTCTGTAACATGCACGAGTTCCTACATTGTCTATCTGATTAAATGTCCATGTGGACTCTGTTATGTAGGGAAAACCATCCGGACCTGTCGGGAACGGATGGCCCTACATAGATCCGCAATTAGAGCGGCATTGGGTGGTAAAGGGTCTGACCAACCTATTGCTAGACATTTTAAAGAGGCCAGGCACAACATGGACAATTTACGGCATATGATTATAGATCATATCCCTGATGACAGCAGATTAGGGGACCGACACAAGAAGCTCCTACAATGTGAGGCCAGGTGGATTCACCTCTTGGAAACAGTAAAACCCAAAGGGTTAAACGATCAATTGAATTTAAGTGTATTCTTATAACTAACTCATAGTTTATACTCACTAATATGTTGTCTTATGTTGCCTCTGGAGAATATACAGTATCATCTATTATTGGCTTTGTGACATTGGAGACTGAGTAACGATTTTTTTTTAATATTATGGGTTGTTTTTAAATGTTTTGTATGTATTTTCACATGGTGTTTTTTCTTTCATATTATGTGTTTCAGTGATCCTGACCGCGTTATCAGCAGGTTGTCTCATATACTGGCCCCGGGGAAGCACGGGAGACCTTATGTGCCAGCAATGGTGAGAGAGCACAGCGGCCTCAGCCGCTATGGTTAGCGGCGGGTTGCCATGACAACGCACGGTGAGTTCTGTGCAGAAGGAAAACGATGCTGCACCCGGAAGCCGGAAGTGATACATGCGGATCGCGGGAGGGAGCTGCAGACACGAGATGTGAAGGTAAGGGTATTTAAACACTTATTGTATTACACGTGTTTCATGATGTTGCTTGAAAACGGCTAAATAAAGCCAAAACGTTGCAAGTTGCTGTTGGAGTTTTATTACCTGAAGGAGTCCGCTGAGTGCCGTAGCTTGGAGGATTGTACACACTGTATAATGTGCACCGCGGCAGGATGCAGCTGAAGTGAGAGTGCCGGTTGTCAGTTTGATTATATATCTCTCTATCCATATCCATATCTCTCTATCCATATCCATATCTCTCTATCCATATCTCTCTATCCATATCCATATCTCTCTATCCATATCTATCTATCCATATCCATATCTCTCTATCCCTATCCATATCTCTCTATCCCTATCCATATCTATATATATAAAACTTTGTAAAAGGATGCACTCACCAGACTTTTCCAGAGTGTCTTTAATTCCAACAGCACATACTCACAGGGTCAGGATCAATGTTTCGGCTCACCTCAGAGCCTTTTTCAAGACCAGATTACCAGACTGCCATCTCCCTTGCACAAGTCCTCCACAGTGAGACCATATATTCCCGTGTAGTGGTCACACCCCCCATTCAAATTATGTATTAATAGACAGCCTTTGGCAAACAATAACATCTAATATATAATCAAATGTTCGTCCCAGGAGGTATCAAAGGATCAATAGCCTTATATACTATACACATCCATAACAACCACTTCGTTTACCTATAAAAACAAACGAACAGCCGGTGGAGGAACGCACACCAGTGCCGTGACACGCACAGCACTTCCCGTCCGAAGCAGGACAGGTCCGGCCTCGCGTAACCTAGCAACATGCGGTGCATGTTATAAACAAAGTGCTTAGACATTTTTTAGGTGCCCAATGCCCCACCAGTACAACAGTGACTATGTTGTAGTGTCCACAACACCCTAGATCGAAAAGACTAGTTAACAGTCGTCCCTCGGATCAGTTTCTATATGGCTGCTTAGCAACCAGTGATACTTCCGGTCACATCAATAAAAATGACCTATTATGTGCTATCTTTTATCTATAAAAGTCAACTGGAAACATTGTCATTACTATCAGCCTCACAATAACAATGCGTGCATCACATAAGTAAATAAATATCAGATGGCTGCCTAACAACCATATGAATCACCAATCACTGAACTCCATTTACAGGACAAACAAATGTTATAACTATAGTCTATTCAAAATATGCCAAATGTAGTGGGCTGCTGCTAATACCAACCTTGTATGACAAAATAAGAATTTACTCACCGGTAATTCTATTTCTCGTAGTCCGTAGTGGATGCTGGGTACTCCGTAAGGACCATGGGGAATAGACGGGCTCCGCAGGAGACTGGGCACTCTTAAAAGAAAGATTAGGTACTATATCTGGTGTGCACTGGCTCCTCCCTCTATGCCCCTCCTCCAGACCTCAGTTAGGGAAACTGTGCCCGGAAGAGCTGACATTACTAGGAAAGGATTTGGATTCCAGGGTAAGACTCATACCAGCCACACCGTACAACTTGTGATAACTATACCCAGTTAACAGTATGAACAACAAATGAGCCTCATTAACAGATGGCTCATAACAAAACCCTTTAGTTAAGCAATAACTATATACATGTATTGCAGAGAGTCCGCACTTGGGACGGGCTCCCAGCATCCACTACAGACTACGAGAAATAGAATTACCGGTGAGTAAATTCTTATTTTCTCTGACGTCCTAGTGGATGCTGGGTACTTCGTAAGGACCATGGGGATTATACCAAAGCTCCCAAACGGGCGGGAGAGTGCGGATGACTCTGCAGCACCGAATGACCAAACTCAAGGTCCTCCTCAGCCAGGGTATCAAACTTGTAGAATTTTGCAAATGTGTTTGAACCCGACCAAGTAGCAGCTCGGCAAAGTTGTAAAGCCGAGACCCCTCGGGCAGCCGCCCAAGAAGAGCCCACCTTCCTCGTGGAATGGGCTTTTACTGATTTAGGAGCGGCAGTCCAACCGCAGAATGTGCAAGTTGAATCGTGCTACAGATCCAGCGAGCAATAGTCTGCTTTGAAGCAGGAGCACCCAGCTTGTTGGGTGCATGCAGGATAAATAGCGAGTCAGTTTTTCTGACTCCAGCTGTCCTGGAAACATAGATTTCTCTGACGTCCTGGTGGATGCTGGGGACTCCGAAAGGACCATGGGGAATAGCGGCTCCGCAGGAGACTGGGCACAAAAGTAAAAGCTTTAGGACTAGCTGGTGTGTACTGGCTCCTCCCCCTATGACCCTCCTCCAAGCCTCAGTTAGATTTTTGTGCCCGAACGAGAAGGGTGCAATCTAGGTGGCTCTCCTGAGCTACTTAGAGTAAAAGTTTAAATTAGGTTTTTTATTTTCAGTGAGTCCTGCTGGCAACAGGCTCACTGCATCGAGGGACTAAGGGGAGAAGAAGCGAACTCACCTGCGTGCAGAGTGGATTGGGCTTCTTAGGCTACTGGACATTAGCTCCAGAGGGACGATCACAGGCCCAGCCATGGATGGGTCCCAGAGCCGCACCGCCGTCCCCCTTACAGAGCCAGAAGAGCAGAAGAGGTCCGGAAAATCGGCGGCAGAAGACGTCCTGTCTTCAATAAGGTAGCGCACAGCACCGCAGCTGTGCGCCATTGCTCTCAGCACACTTCACACTCCGGTCACTGAGGGTGCAGGGCGCTGGGGGGGGGCGCCCTGAGACGCAATAAAAATACCTTAGATGGCAAAAAAAATACATCACATATAGCTCCTGGGCTATATGGATGCATTTAACCCCTGCCAGAATACATAGAAAAACGGGAGATAAGGCCGCCGATAAGGGGGCGGAGCCTATCTCCTCAGCACACTGGCGCCATTTTCCCTCACAGCTCCGTTGGAGGGAAGCTCCCTGGCTCTCCCCTGCAGTCACTACACTACAGAAAGGGTTAAAAAAGAGAGGGGGGGCACTAATTACGCGCAGTATTAAAGATACAGCAGCTATAAGGGGAAAAACACTTATATAAGGTTATCCCTGTATATATATAGCGCTCTGGTGTGTGCTGGCAAACTCTCCCTCTGTCTCCCCAAAGGGCTAGTGGGGTCCTGTCCTCTATCAGAGCATTCCCTGTGTGTGTGCTGTATGTCGGTACGTTTGTGTCGACATATATGAGGAGAAAAATGATGTGGAGACGGAGCAGATTGCCTGTAATAGTGATGTCACCCCCTAGGGGGTCGACACCTGAGTGGATGAACTGTTGGAAGGAATTACGTGACAGTGTCAGCTCTGTATAAAAGACAGTGGTTGACATGAGACAGCCGGCTACTCAGCTTGTGCCTGTCCAGACGTCTCATAGGCCGTCAGGGGCTCTAAAGCGCCCGTTACCTCAGATGGCAGATATAGACGCCGACACGGATACGGACTCCAGTGTCGACGGTGAAGAGACAAATGTGACTTCCAGTAGGGCCACACGTTACATGATTGAGGCAATGAAAAATGTTTTACACATTTCTGATAATACGAGTACCATCAAAAAGGGGTATTATGTTCGGTGAGGAAAAACTACCTGTAGTTTTCCTGAATCTGAGAAATTAAATGAGGTGTGTGATGATGCGTGGGTTTCCCCCGATAACAACTGATAATTTCTAAAATGTTATTGGCATTATATCCTTTCCCGCCAGAGGTTAGGGTGCGTTGGGAAACACCCCCTAGGGTGGATAAAGCGCTCACACGCTTGTAAGGGCTCTACCCTCTCCTGAGATGGCCGCCCTTAAGGATCCTGCTGATAGAAAGCAGGAGGGTATCCTATAATGTATTTACACACATACTGGTGTTATACTGCGACCAGCAATCGCCTCAGCCTGGATGTGCAGTGCTGGGTTGGCGTGGTCGGATTCCCTGGCTGAAAATATTGATACCCTAGATAGGGACAGTATATTTTTGCCTTCTAAGCATTTAAAAGATGCATTTCTATATATGCGTGATGCACAGCGGAATTTTTGCCGACTGGCATCAAGTCTAAGTGCGTTGTCCATTTCTACCAGTAGAGGGTTATGGACACGACAGTGGTCAGGTGATGCGGATTTCAAACGGCATTTGGAAGTATTGCCTTATTAAGGGGAGGAGTTATTTGGGGTCGGTCTTTCAGACCTGGTGGCCACGGCAACAGCTGGGAAATCCACGTTTGTACCCCAGGTCGCCTCTCAACATGAGAAGTAGAGATGAGCGGGTTCGGTTCCTCGGAATCCGAACCCGCCCGAACTTCATGTTTTTTTTCACGGGTCCGAGCGACTCGGATCTTCCCGCCTTGCTCGGTTAACCCGAGCGCGCCCGAACGTCATCATGACGCTGTCGGATTCTCGCGAGACTCGGATTCTATATAAGGAGCAGCGCGTCGCCGCCATTTTCACACGTGCATTGAGATTGATAGGGAGAGGACGTGGCTGGCGTCCTCTCCATTTAGATTAGAAGAGAGAGAGTGAGATTGATTTGAGACAGAGACACTTGATTTACTGGAGCTTAGGAGTACTGTAGAGAGTGCAGAGTTTAGTAGTGACTGACGACAGTGACCACCAGACAGTGCAGTTTTATTTAATATAATCCGTTCTCTGCCTGAAAAAAACGATACACAGTGACTCAGTCACATACCATATCTGTGTGCACTGCTCAGCCCAGTGTGCTGCATCATCTATGTATATATCTGACTGTGCTCACACAGCTTATAATTGTGGGGGAGACTGGGGAGCAGTGCCAGTTATAGGTTATAGCAGGAGCCAGGAGTACATATTATTAAAATTAAACAGTGCACACTTTTGCTGCAGGAGTGCCACTGCCAGTGTGACTGACCAGTGACCTGACCACACTGACCACCAGTATAGTTAGTAGTATACTATATTGTGATTGCCTGAAAAAGTTAAACACTCGTCGTGTGACTTGTGTGGTGTTTTTTTTTTTATTCTATAAAAAACTCATTCTGCTGACAGACAGTGTCCAGCAGGTCCGTCATTATATAATATATACCTGTCCGGCTGCAGTAGTGATATATATATATTTTTTATATCATTATTTATCATCCAGTCGCAGCAGACACAGTACGGTAGTTCACGGCTGTAGCTACCTCTGTGTCGGCACTCGGCAGTCCATCCATAATTGTATACCACCTACCTGTGGTTTTTTTTTCTTTCTTCTTTATACATACATACTACATCTCTTTATCAACCAGTCTATATTAGCAGCAGACACAGTACAGTAGTCCACGGCTGTAGCTACCTCTGTGTCGGCACTCGGCAGTCCATCCATAATTGTATACCACCTACCCGTGGTTTTTTTTTTTTCTTTCTTCTTTATACATACTACATCTCATTATCAACCAGTCTATATTAGCAGCAGACACAGTACGGTAGTCCACGGCTGTAGCTACCTCTGTGTCGGCACTCGGCAGTCCGTCCATAATTGTATACCACCTACCCGTGGTTTTTTTTTCTTTCTTCTTTATACATACTACATCTCATTATCAACCAGTCTATATTAGCAGCAGACACAGTACGGTAGTCCAGGGCTGTAGCTACCTCTGTGTCGGCACTCCATCCATAATTGTATACCACCTACCCGTGGTTTTTTTTTTCTTTCTTCTTCATACATACTACATCTCATTATCATCCAGTCTATATTAGCAGCAGACACAGTACAGTACAATAGTCCACGGCTGTAGCTACCTCTGTGTCGGCACTCGGCAGTCCATCCATAATTGTATACTAGTATCCATCCATCTCCATTGTTTACCTGAGGTGCCTTTTAGTTGTGCCTATTAAAATATGGAGAACAAAAATGTTGAGGTTCCAAAATTAGGGAAAGATCAAGATCCACTTCCACCTCATGCTGAAGCTGCTGCCACTAGTCATGGCCGAGACGATGAAATGCCAGCAACGTCGTCTGCCAAGGCCGATGCCCAATGTCATAGTACAGAGCATGTCAAATCCAAAACACCAAATATCAGTAAAAAAAGGACTCCAAAACCTAAAATAAAATTGTCGGAGGAGAAGCGTAAACTTGCCAATATGCCATTTACCACACGGAGTGGCAAGGAACGGCTGAGGCCCTGGCCTATGTTCATGGCTAGTGGTTCAGCTTCACATGAGGATGGAAGCACTCAGCCTCTCGCTAGAAAACTGAAAAGACTCAAGCTGGCAAAAGCACCGCAAAGAACTGTGCGTTCTTCGAAATCCCAAATCCACAAGGAGAGTCCAATTGTGTCGGTTGCGATGCCTGACCTTCCCAACACTGGACGTGAAGAGCATGCGCCTTCCACCATTTGCACGCCCCCTGCAAGTGCTGGAAGGAGCACCCGCAGTCCAGTTCCTGATAGTCAGATTGAAGATGTCAGTGTTGAAGTACACCAGGATGAGGAGGATATGGGTGTTGCTGGCGCTGGGGAGGAAATTGACCAGGAGGATTCTGATGGTGTGGTGGTTTGTTTAAGTCAGGCACCCGGGGAGACACCTGTTGTCCGTGGGAGGAATATGGCCGTTGACATGCCTGGTGAAAATACCAAAAAAATCAGCTCTTCGGTGTGGAAGTATTTCACCAGAAATGCGGACAACATTTGTCAAGCCGTGTGTTCCCTTTGTCAAGCTGTAATAAGTAGGGGTAAGGACGTTAACCACCTCGGAACATCCTCCCTTATACGTCACCTGCAGCGCATTCATAATAAGTCAGTGACAAGTTCAAAAACTTTGGGCGACAGCGGAAGCAGTCCACTGACCAGGAAATCCCTTCCTCTTGTAACCAAGCTCACGCAAACCACCCCACCAACTCCCTCAGTGTCAATTTCCTCCTTCCCCAGGAATGCCAATAGTCCTGCAGGCCATGTCACTGGCAATTCTGACGAGTCCTCTCCTGCCTGGGATTCCTCCGATGCATCCTTGCGTGTAACGCCTACTGCTGCTGGCGCTGCTGTTGTTGCTGCTGGGAGTCGATGGTCATCCCAGAGGGGAAGTCGTAAGCCCACTTGTACTACTTCCAGTAAGCAATTGACTGTACTACAGTCCTTTGCGAGGAAGATGAAATATCACAGCAGTCATCCTGCTGCAAAGCGGATAACTGAGGCCTTGACAACTATGTTGGTGTTAGACGTGCGTCCGGTATCCGCCGTTAGTTCACAGGGAACTAGACAATTTATTGAGGCAGTGTGCCCCCGTTACCAAATACCATCTAGGTTCCACTTCTGTAGGCAGGCGATACCGAGAATGTACACGGACGTCAGAAAAAGACTCACCAGTGTCCTAAAAAATGCAGTTGTACCCAATGTCCACTTAACCACGGACATGTGGACAAGTGGAGCAGGGCAGGGTCAGGACTATATGACTGTGACAGCCCACTGGGTAGATGTATGGACTCCCGCCGCAAGAACAGCAGCGGCGGCACCAGTAGCAGCATCTCGCAAACGCCAACTCTTTCCTAGGCAGGCTACGCTTTGTATCACCGCTTTCCAGAATACGCACACAGCTAAAAACCTCTTACGGCAACTGAGGAAGATCATCGCAGAATGGCTTACCCCAATTGGACTCTCCTGTGGATTTGTGGCATCGGACAACGCCAGCAATATTGTGTGTGCATTAAATATGGGCAAATTCCAGCACGTCCCATGTTTTGCACATACCTTGAATTTGGTGGTGCAGAATTTTTTTAAAAACGACAGGGGCGTGCAAGAGATGCTGTCGGTGGCCAGAAGAATTGCGGGACACTTTCGGCGTACAGGCACCACGTACAGAAGACTGGAGCACCACCAAAAACTACTGAACCTGCCCTGCCATCATCTGAAGCAAGAAGTGGTAACGAGGTGGAATTCAACCCTCTATATGCTTCAGAGGTTGGAGGAGCAACAAAAGGCCATTCAAGCCTATACAATTGAGCACGATATAGGAGGTGGAATGCACCTGTCTCAAGTGCAGTGGAGAATGATTTCAACGTTGTGCAAGGTTCTGATGCCCTTTGAACTTGCCACACGTGAAGTCAGTTCAGACACTGCCAGCCTGAGTCAGGTCATTCCCCTCATCAGGCTTTTGCAGAAGAAGCTGGAGACATTGAAGGAGGAGCTAACACGGAGCGATTCCGCTAGGCATGTGGGACTTGTGGATGGAGCCCTTAATTCGCTTAACAAGGATTCACGGGTGGTCAATCTGTTGAAATCAGAGCACTACATTTTGGCCACCGTGCTCGATCCTAGATTTAAAACCTACCTTGGATCTCTCTTTCCGGCAGACACAAGTCTGCTGGGGTTGAAAGACCTGCTGGTGAGAAAATTGTCAAGTCAAGCGGAACGCGACCTGTCAACATCTCCTCCTTCACATTCTCCCGCAACTGGGGGTGCGAGGAAAAGGCTCAGAATTCCGAGCCCACCCGCTGGCGGTGATGCAGGGCAGTCTGGAGCGACTGCTGATGCTGACATCTGGTCCGGACTGAAGGACCTGACAACGATTACGGACATGTCGTCTACTGTCACTGCATATGATTCTCTCAACATTGAAAGAATGGTGGAGGATTATATGAGTGACCGCATCCAAGTAGGCACGTCACACAGTCCGTACTTATACTGGCAGGAAAAAGAGGCAATTTGGAGGCCCTTGCACAAACTGGCTTTATTCTACCTAAGTTGCCCTCCCACAAGTGTGTACTCCGAAAGAGTGTTTAGTGCCGCCGCTCACCTTGTCAGCAATCGGCGTACGAGGTTACATCCAGAAAATGTGGAGAAGATGATGTTCATTAAAATGAATTATAATCAATTCCTCCGCGGAGACATTGACCAGCAGCAATTGCCTCCACAAAGTACACAGGGAGCTGAGATGGTGGATTCCAGTGGGGACGAATTGATAATCTGTGAGGAGGGGGATGTACACGGTGATATATCGGAGGATGATGATGAGGTGGACATCTTGCCTCTGTAGAGCCAGTTTGTGCAAGGAGAGATTAATTGCTTCTTTTTTGGGGGGGGTCCAAACCAACCCGTCATATCAGTCACAGTCGTGTGGCAGACCCTGTCACTGAAATGATGGGTTGGTTAAAGTGTGCATGTCCTGTTTATACAACATAAGGGTGGGTGGGAGGGCCCAAGGACAATTCCATCTTGCACCTCTTTTTTCTTTTATTTTTCTTTGCGTCATGTGCTGTTTGGGGAGGGTTTTTTGGAAGGGCCATCCTGCGTGACACTGCAGTGCCACTCCTAGATGGGCCCGGTGTTTGTGTCGGCCACTAGGGTCGCTTATCTTACTCACACAGTCAGCTACCTCATTGCGCCTCTTTTTTTCTTTGCGTCATATGCTGTTTGGGGAGGTTTTTTTGGAAGGGCCATCCTGCGTGACACTGCAGTGCCACTCCTAGATGGGCCCGGTGTTTGTGTCGGCCACTAGGGTCGCTTATCTTACTCACACAGTCAGCTACCTCATTGCGCCTCTTTTTTTCTTTGCGTCATGTGCTGTTTGGGGAGGGTTTTTTGGAAGGGACATCCTGCGTGACACTGCAGTGCCACTCCTAGATGGGCCCGGTGTTTGTGTCGGCCACTTGGGTCGCTTATCTTACTCACACAGCTACCTCATTGCGCCTCTTTTTTTCTTTGCGTCATGTGCTGTTTGGGGAGGGTTTTTTGGAAGGGACATCCTGCGTGACACTGCAGTGCCACTCCTAGATGGGCCCGGTGTTTGTGTCGGCCACTAGGGTCGCTTATCTTACTCACACAGCGACCTCGGTGCAAATTTTAGGACTAAAAATAATTTTGTGAGGTGTGAGGTATTCAGAATAGACTGAAAATGAGTGTAAATTATGGTTTTTGAGGTTAATAATACTTTGGGATCAAAATGACCCCCAAATTCTATGATTTAAGCTGTTTTTTAGTGTTTTTTGAAAAAAACACCCGAATCCAAAACACACCCGAATCCGACAAAAAAAATTCGGTGAGGTTTTGCCAAAACGTGGTCGAACCCAAAACACGGCCGCGGAACCGAACCCAAAACCAAAACACAAAACCCGAAAAATTTCCGGCGCTCATCTCTAATGAGAAGACGCCGTATTATCAGGCGCAGTCTTTTCGTGGACAAGCGGGCAAAAGGTTCCTCATTTCTGCCCCGTGACAGAGGGAGAGGAAAAAGGCTGCAGAAATCAGCCAGTTCCCAGGAACAGAAACCCTCTCCCGCCTCTGCCAAGCCCTCAGTATGACGCTGGGGCTTTACAAGCAGAATCAGGCACGGTGGGGGGCCCGTCTCAATGAATTTCAGCGCGCAGTGGGCTCACTCGCAAGTAGACCCCTGGATCCTTCAGGTGATATCTCAGGGGTACAAATTGGAATTCGAGACGTCTCCCCCTCGCCGTTTCATAAAGTCGGCTTTACCGATGTCTCCTTCTGACAGGGAGACAGTTTTGGAAGCCATTCACAAGCTGTATTCCCAGCAGGTGATAATCAAGGTACCCCTCCTGCAACAGGGAACGGGGTATTATTCCACACTGTTGTGGTACCGAAGCCGGACGGCTCAGTGAGACCGATTCTAAATCTAAAATCTTTGAACACTTACATACAGAGGTTCAAATTCAAGATTGAGTCACTCAGAGCAGTGATTGCGAACCTGGAAGAAGGGGACTACATGATGTCTCGGGACATCAAGGATGCTTACCTTCATGTCCAAATTTACCCTTCTCACCAAGGGTACCTCAGGTTTATGGTACAGAACTGTCACTATCAGTTCAG
Organism: Pseudophryne corroboree; assembly: GCF_028390025.1. Lineage (NCBI taxonomy): Eukaryota > Metazoa > Chordata > Amphibia > Anura > Myobatrachidae > Pseudophryne > Pseudophryne corroboree. Next base: position 192,662,536 of record NC_086451.1, read on the forward strand.
ACGCTGCCGTATGGATGGTCCACGGCACCCCGGGTCTTTACCAAGGTAATGGCCGAAATTATGATATTCCTTCGAAGGAAGGGAATTTTAGTTATCCCTTACTTGGACGATTCCCTGATAAGGGTAAGATCCAGGGAACAGTTGGAGGTCGGTGTAGCACTCTCTCAGGTAGTGTTGCGGCAGCACGATTGGATTCTCAATATTCCAAAATCGCAACTGGTTCCGACGACTCGTCTTCTGTTCCTAGGGATGATCCTGGACACAGTCCAGAAAAAGGTGTTTCTCCCGGAGGAGAAAGCCAGGGAGTTATCCGAGCTAGTCAGGAACCTCCTAAAACCGAGCCAAGTCTCAGTGCATCAATGCACAAGGGTTCTGGGTAAAATGGTGGCTTCCTACGAAGCAATCCCATTCGGCAGATTCCACGCAAGAACTTTCCAGTGGGACCTGCTGGACAAATGGTCCGGGTCGCATCTTCAGATGCATCAGCGGATAACCCTGTCACCAAGAACAAGGGTGTCCCTCCTGTGGTGGTTGCAGAGTGCTCATCTTCTAGAGGGCCGCAGATTCGGCATTCAGGACTGGGTCCTGGTGACCACGGATGCCAGCCTGCGAGGCTGGGGAGCAGTCACACAGGGAAGGAATTTCCAGGGCTTATGGTCAAGCCTGGAGACATCACTTCACATAAATATCCTGAAGCTAAGGGCCATTTACAATGCTCTAAGCTTAGCAAGACCTCTGCTTCAAGGTCAGCCGGTGTTGATCCAGTCGGACAACATCACGGCAGTCACCCACGTAAACAGACAGGGTGGCACAAGAAGCAGGAGGGCAATGGCAGAAGCTGCAAGGATTCTTCGCTGGGCGGAAAATCATGTGATAGCACTGTCAGCAATTCCGGGAGTGGACAACTGGGAAGCAGACTTCCTCAGCAGACACGACCTCCACCCGGGAGAGTGGGGACTTCACCCAGAAGTCTTCCACATGATTATAAACCGTTGGGAAAAACTCGACAGGTATTGCGCCAGGTCAAGGGACCCTCAGGCAATAGCTGTAGACGCTCTGGTAACACCGTGGGTGTACCAGTCAGTGTATGTGTTCCCTCATCTGCCTCTCATACCCAAGGTACTGAGATTGATAAGATGGAGAGGAGTAAGCACTATATTCGTGGCTCCGGATTGGCCAAGAAGGACTTGGTAACCGGAACTTCAAAAGATGCTCACGGAGGATCCGTGGCCTCTACCTCTAAGAAGGGACCTGCTTCAGCAAGGACCCTGTCTGTTCCAAGACTTACCGCGACTGCGTTTGACGGCATGGCGGTTGAACGCCGGATCCTGAAGGAAAAAAGGCATTCCGGATGAGGTCATCCCTATCCTGATCAAAGCCAGGAAGGATGTAACCGCAAAACATTATCACCACATTTGGCGAAAATATGTTGCGTGGTGCGAGGCCAGTAAGGCCCGACGGAGGAAATTCAACTGGGTCGATTCCTACATTTCCTGCAAACAGGAGTGTCTGTGGGCCTGAAATTGGGGTCCATTAAGGTTCAAATTTCGGCCCTGTCAATTTTCTTCCAAAAAGAACTAGCTTCAGTCCCTGAAGTTCAGACGTTGTAAAAGGGGTACTGCATATACAGCCTCCTTTTGTGCCTCCAGTGGCACCTTGGGATCTCAATGTAGTTTTTGGGTTCCAAAAAGTCACATTGGTTTGAACCACTTAAATCTGTGGAGTTAAAATATCTCACATGGAAAGTGGTCATGCTGTTGGCCCTGGCCTGGGCCAGGCGCGTGTCAGAATTGACGGCTTTATCCTGTAAAAGCCCTTATCTGATTTTCCATTCGGACAGGGCGGAATTGAGGACTCGTCCTCAGTTTCTCCCTAAGGTGGTTTCAGCGTTTCACCTGAACCAACCTATTGTGGTGCCTGCGGCTACTAGGGACTTGGAGGACTCCAAGTTGCTAGACGTTGTCAGGGCCCTGAAAATATATGTTTCCAGGACGGCTGGAGTCAGAAAATCTGACTCGCTGTTTATCCTGTATGCACCCAACAAGCTGGGTGCTCCTGCTTCTAAGCAGACTATTGCTCGTTGGATTTGTAGTACAATTCAGCTTGCACATTCTGTGGCAGGCCTGCCACAGCCAAAATCTGTAAAAGCCCATTCCACACGGAAAGTGGGCTCATCTTGGGCGGCTGCCCGAGGGGTCTCGGCTTTACAACTTTGCCGAGCAGCTACTTGGTCAGGGGCAAACACGTTTGCTAAATTCTACAAATTTGATACCCTGGCTGAGGAGGACCTGGAGTTCTCTCATTCGGTGCTGCAGAGTCATCCGCACTCTCCCGCCCGTTTGGGAGCTTTGGTATAATCCCCATGGTCCTTTCGGAGTCCCCAGCATCCACTAGGACGTCAGAGAAAATAAGAATTTACTTACCGATAATTCTATTTCTCATAGTCCGTAGTGGATGCTGGGCGCCCATCCCAAGTGCGGATTGTCTGCAATACTTGTACATAGTTACAAAAATCGGGTTATTATTGTTGTGAGCCATCTTTTCAGAGGCTCCTCTGTTATCATGCTGTTAACTGGGTTCAGATCACAGGTTGTACGGTGTGATTGGTGTGGCTGGTATGAGTCTTACCCGGGATTCAAAATCCTTCCTTATTGTGTACGCTCGTCCGGGCACAGTATCCTAACTGAGGCTTGGAGGAGGGTCATAGGGGGAGGAGCCAGTGCACACCAGCTAGTCCTAAAGCTTTTACTTTTGTGCCCAGTCTCCTGCGGAGCCGCTATTCCCCATGGTCCTTTTGGAGTCCCCAGCATCCACTACGGACTATGAGAAATAGAATTATCGGTAAGTAAATTCTTATTTTTTAGGGCCCGGACTACGTCCAGCAACTTGGAATCTTCCAAGTCACGAGTAGCCGCAGGCACCACAATAGGTTGGTTCAAATGAAAAGCTGATACCACCTTTGGGAGAAATTGGGGACGAGTCCTCAATTCTGCCCTGTCCATATGGAAAATCAGATATGGGCTTTTACACACGACAAAGCTGCCAATTCTGACACACGCCTGGCCGAAGCCAAGGCCAACAGCATGACCACTTTCCACGTGAGATATTTTAGCTCCACGGTTTTAAGTGGCTCAAACCAATGTGATTTTAGGAAATCCAACACAACATTGAGATCCCAAGGTGCCACTGGAGGCACAAAAGAACTTCAGACAGTGAAGCCAGTTCTTTTTGAAAGAAAATAGACAGGGCCGAAATCTGGACTTTTATGGAGCCCAATTTTAGGCCCATAGTCACTCCTGACTGTTGGAAGTGCAGAAATCGACCCAGCTGAAATTCCTCCGTTGGGGCCTTCCTGGCCTCACACCAAGCAACATACTTTCGCCATATGCGGTGATAATGTTTTGCGGTCACATCCTTCCTAGCTTTTATCAGCGTAGGAATGACTTCATCTGGAATGCCCTTTTCCTTTAGGATCCGGCGTTCAACCGCCATGCCGTCAAACGCAGCCGCGGTAAGTCTTGGAACAGACAGGGCCCCTGCTGTAGCAGTTCCTGTGAGCGGCAGAGGCCATGGGTCCTCTGAGATCATTTCCTGAAGTTCTGGGTACCAAGTTCTTCTTGGCCAATCCGGAACAATGAGTATAGTTCTTAATCCCCTTTTTCTTATTATCCTCAGTACCTTGGGTATGAGAGGAAGAGGAGGGAACACATACACCGACTGGTACACCCACGGTGTCACTAGAGCGTCCACAGCTATCGCCTGAGGGTCCCTTTACCTGGCGCAATATCTTTTTAGCTTTTTGTTGAGGCGGGACGCCATCATGTCCACCTGTGGCCGTTCCCAGCGATTTACAATCAGCTTGAAGACTTCTGGATGAATTCCCCCCACTCCCGGGTGGAGGTCGTGCCTGCTGAGGAAGTCTGCTTCCCAGTTGTCCACTCCCGGAATGAACACTGCTGACAGTGCCATCACGTGATTCTCCGCCCATCGAAGAACTCTTGTGGCTTCTGCCATTGCCATCCTGCTTCTTGTGCCGCCCTGGCGGTTTACATGGGCGACCGCTGTGATGTTGTCTGACTGAATCAGAACTGGTTGGTTTTGAAGCAGGGGTTCTGCTTGACTCAGGGCGTTGTAAATGGCCCTTAGTTCCAGAATATTTATGTGTAGGGAAGTTTCCTGACTCGACCATTGTCCTTGGAAGTTTCTTCCCTGGGTGACTGCCCCCCAACCTCGGAGGCTTGCATCCGTGGTCACCAGGACCCAGTCCTGTATGCCGAATCTGCGGCCTTCGAGCAGATGAGCACTCTGCAGCCACCACAGCAGAGACACCCTAGCCCTCGGGGACAGGGTGATCAACCGATGCATCTGGAGATGCGATCCGGACCACTTGTCTAACAGATCCCACTGAAAGATCCTTGCATGTAACCTGCCGAAGGGAATTGCTTCGTAAGAAGCTACCATCTTTCCCAGGACTCGCGTGCAGTGATGCACCGACACCTGCTTTGGTTTCAGGAGGACCCTGACCAGAGATGATAATTCCTGGGCCTTCTCCTCCGGGAGAAACACCTTCTTCTGTTCTGTGTCCAGAATCATGCCCAAGAACAGCAGACGCGTCGCAGGAATCAGCTGTGACTTTGGGATATTCAGAATCCAGCCGTGCCGATGCAGCACTTCCTGAGATAGTGCTACGCTGACTAGCAACTGCTCTTTGGACCTCGCCTTTATAAGGAGATCGTCCAAGTACGGGATAATTATGACTCCCTTCTTTCGGAGGAGCATCATCATTTCGGCCATTACCTTGGTAAATACCAGCGGTGCCGTGGACAGACCAAACGGCAACGTCTGGAATTGGTAATGACAGTCCTGTACCACAAACCTGAGGTACTCCTGGTGAGGTGGATAAATGGGGACATGCAGTTAAGCATCCTGGATGTCCAGTGACACCATAAAATCCCCTTCTTCCAGGCTTGCAATAACCGCCCTGAGCGATTCCATCTTGAACTTGAACTTTCTTAAATAAATGTTCAAGGATTTCAAATTTAGAATGGGTCTCACCGAACCGTCTGGTTTCGGTACCACAAACATTGTGGAATAGTAACCCCGTCCCTGTCGAAGGAGGGGTACCTTGATTATCACCTGCTGAAGATACAGCTTGTGAATAGCCGCCAGTACTACCTCCCTTTCTCTGAGAGCAGCAGGCAAGGCTGATTTGAGGTAACGGCGAGGGGGAGTCGCCTCGAACTCCAGCTTGTATCCCTGTGATACTACTTGCAGAACCCAGGGATCCACCTGTGAGCGAACCCACTGGTCGCTGAAGTTCCGGAGACGCGCCCCCACCGCACCTGGCTCCGCCTGTGGAGCCCCAGCGTCATGCGGTGGACTTAGTGGAAGAGGGGAGGATTTTTGTTCCTGGGAACTGGCTGTCTGGTGCAGCTTTTTCCCTCTCCCCTTGCCTCTGGGCAGAAAGGAAGCGCCTCTGACCCGCTTGCCTTTCTGGGGCCGAAAGGACTGTACCTGATAATACGGTGCTTTCTTAGGCTGTGAGGGAACCTGAGGTAAAAATTAGTGATGTGCACCGGAAATTTTTCGGGTTTTGTGTTTTGGTTTTGCTGCCGTGTTTTGGATTCGGACGCGTTTTGGCAAAACCTCACCGAAAATTTTTTGTCGGATTCGGGTGTGTTTTGGATTCGGGTGTTTTTTTAAAAAAAACCTCAAAAAAAGCTTAAATCATAGAATTTTGGAGTCATTTTGATCCCAAAGTATTATTAACCTCAATAACCATAATTTCCACTCATTTTCAGTCTATTCTGAACACCTCACAATATTATTTTAGTCTTATAATTTGCACCGAGGTAGCTGTGTGACTAAGCTAAGCGACCCAAGTAGCCGACACAAACACCTGGCCCATCTAGGAGTGGCACTGCAGTGTCATGCAGGATGGCCCTTCAAAAAAAATACTCCCCAAACAGCACATGACTCAAAGAAAAAAAGAGGTGCAATGAGGTAGCTGTGTGACTAAGCTCAGCGACCCAAGTGGCCGACACAAACACCTGGCCCATCTAGGAGTGGCACTGCAGTGTCACGCAGGATGGCCCTTCAAAAAAATACTCCCCAAACAGCACATGACGCAAAGAAAAAAAGAGGCGCAATGAGGTAGCTGTGTGACTAAGATAAGCGACCCAAGTGGCCGACGCAAACACCTGGCCCATCTAGGAGTGGCACTGCAGTGTCACGCAGGATGGCCCTTCAAAAAAATACTCCCCAAACAGCACATGACGCAAAGAAAAATGAAAGAAAAAAAGAGGTGCAAGATGGAATTGTCCTTGGGCCCTCCCACCCACCCTTATGTTGTATAAACAGGACATGCACACTTTAACGAACCCATCATTTCAGCGACAGGGTCTGCCACACGACTGTGACTGAAATGACTGGTTGGTTTGGGCCCCCACCAAAAAAGAAGCAATCAATCTCTCCTTGCACAAACTGGCTCTACAGAGGCAAGATGTCCACCTCATCATCATCGTCCGATTCAACACCCCTTTCACTGTGTACATCCCCCTCCTCACAGATTATTAATTCGTCCCCACTGGAATCCACCATCTCAGGTCCCCGTGTACTTTCTGGAGGCAATTTCTGCTGGTGAATGTCTCCACTGAGGAATTGATTGTAATTCATTTTAATGAACATCATCTTCTCCACATTTTCTGGAAGTAACCTCGTACGCCGATTGCTGACAAGGTGAGCGGCGGCACTACACACTCTTTCGGAGTACACACTGGAGGGAGGGCAACTTAGGTAGAATAAATCCAGTTTCTGCAAGGGCCTCCAAATTGCCTCTTTTTCCTGCCAGTATACGTACGGACTGTCTGACGTGCCTACTTGGATGCGGTCACTCGTATAATCCTCCACCATTCTTTCAATGGTGACAGAATCATATGCAGTGACAGTAGACGACATGTCAGTAATCGTTGGCAGGTCCTTCAGTCCGGACCAGATGTCAGCACTCGCTCCAGACTGCCCTGCATCACCGCCAGCGGGTGGGCTCGGAATTCGTAGCCTTTTCCTCGCACCCCCAGTTGCGGGAGAATGTGAAGGAGGAGATGTTGACGGGTCACGTTCTGCTTGACTTGACAATTTTCTCACCAGCAGGTCTTTGAACCTCTGCAGACTTGTGTCTGCCGGAAAGAGAGATACAACGTAGGTTTTAAATCTAGGATCGAGCACGGTGGCCAAAATGTAGTGCTCTGATTTCAACAGATTGACCACCCGTGAATCCTGGTTAAGCGAATTAAGGGCTCCATCCACAAGTCCCACATGCCTAGTGGAATCGCTCTGTTTTAGCTCCTCCTTCAATGTCTCCAGCTTCTTCTGCAAAAGCCTGATGAGGGGAATGACCTGACTCAGGCTGGCAGTGTCTGAACTGACTTCACGTGTGGCAAGTTCAAAAGGTTGCAGAACCTTGCACAACGTTGAAATCATTCTCCACTGCGCTTGAGACAGGTGCATTCCACCTCCTTTGCCTATATCGTGGCCAGATGTATAGGCTTGAATGGTCTTTTGCTGCTCCTCCATCCTCTGAAGCATATAGAGGGTTGAATTCCACCTCGTTACCACCTCTTGCTTCAGATGATGGCAGGGCAGGTTCAGGTGTTTTTGGTGGTGCTCCAGTCTTCTGTACGCGGTGCCTGTACGCCGAAAGTGGCCCGCAATTCTTCTGGCCACCGACAGCATCTCTTGCACGCCCCTGTCGTTTTTTAAATAATTCTGCACCACCAAATTCAAGGTATGTGCAAAACATGGGACGTGCTGGAATTTGCCAAGATGTAATGCACGCACAATATTGCTGGCGTTGTCCGATGCCACAAATCCCCAGGAGAGTCCAATTGGGGCAAGCCATTCTGCGATGATCTTCCTCAGTTGCCGTAAGAGGTTTTCAGCTGTGTGCGTATTCTGGAAAGCGGTGATACAAAGCGTAGCCTGCCTAGGAACGAGTTGGCGTTTGCAAGATGCTGCTACTGGTGCCGCCGCTGCTGTTCTTGCAGCGGGAGGCAATACATCTACCCAGTGGGCTGTCACAGTCATGTAGTCCTGAGTCTGCCCTGCTCCACTTGTCCACATGTCCGTGGTTAAGTGGACATTGGGTACAACTGCATTTTTTAGGACACTGGTGACTCTTTTTCTGAGGTCTGTGTACATTTTCGGTATCGCCTGCCTAGAGAAATGGAACATAGATGGTATTTGGTACCGGGGACACAGTACCTCAATCAAGTCTATAGTTGGCTCTGAAGTAACGATGGATACCAGAACCACGTTTCTCACTGCCCAGGCTGCCAAGGCCTCAGTTATCCGCTTTGCAGCAGGATGACTGCTGTGATATTTCATCTTCCTCGCAAAGGACTGTTGGACAGTCAATTGCTTACTGGAAGTAGTACAAGTGGTCTTCCGACTTCCACTCTGGGATGACGATCGACTCCCAGCAGCAACAACAGCAGCGCCAGCAGCAGTAGGCGTTACACTCAAGGATGCATCGGAGGAATCCCAGGCAGGAGAGGACTCGTCAGACTTGCCAGTGACATGGCCTGCAGGACTATTGGCTTTCCTGGGTAAGGAGGAAATTGACACTGAGGGAGTTGGTGATGTGGTTTGCGGGAGCTTGGTTACAAGAGGAAGGGATTTACTGGTCAGTGGACTGCTTCCGCTGTCGCCCAAAGTTTTTGAACTTGTCACTGACTTATGATGAATGCGCTGCAGGTGACGTATAAGGGAGGATGTTCCGAGGTGGTTAACGTCCTTACCCCTACTTATTACAGCTTGACAAAGGCAACACACGGCTTGACACCTGTTGTCCGCATTTGTGTTGAAATAATTCCACACCGAAGAGCTGATTTTTTTTGTATTTTGACCAGGCATGTCAATGGCCATATTCCTCCCACGGACAACAGGTGTCTCCCCGGGTGCCTGACTTAAACAAACCACCTCACCATCAGAATCCTCCTTGTCAATTTCCTCCCCAGCGCCAGCAACACCCATATCCTCATCCTGGTGTACTTCAACACTGACATCTTCAATTTGACTATCAGGAACTGGACTGCGGGTGCTCCTTCCAGCACTTGCAGGGGGCGTGCAAATGGTGGAAGGCGCAAGCTCTTCCCGTCCAGTGTTGGGAAGGTCAGGCATCGCAACCGACACAATTGGACTCTCCTTGGGGATTTGTGATTTCGAAGAACGCACAGTTCTTTGCTGTGCTTTTGCCAGCTTAAGTCTTTTCTTTTTTCTAGCGAGAGGATGAGTGCTTCCATCCTCATGTGAAGCTGAACCACTAGCCATGAACATAGGCCAGGGCCTCAGCCGTTCCTTGCCACTCCGTGTCGTAAATGGCATATTGGCAAGTTTACGCTTCTCCTCAGACGCTTTTAATTTAGATTTTTGGGTCATTTTACTGATCTTTTGTGTTTTGGATTTTACATGCTCTGTACTATGACATTGGGCATCGGCCTTGGTAGACGACGTTGATGGCATTTCATCGTCTCGGCCATTACTAGTGGCAGCAGCTTCAGCACGAGGTGGAAGTGGATCTTGATCTTTCCCTATTTTTTTAACCTCCACATTTTTGTTCTCCATATTTTAATGCGCACAACTAAAAGGCACCACAGGTATACAATGTAGATGGATGGATAGTATACTTATGGACGACGAGTGACGACACAGAGGTAGGTACAGCAGTGGCCTACCGTACTGCTATATACAGTATAATGGACCTGGTGGACACTGTCAGCAGACTACGTTTATAGTATAAAAAAAAGCCACCACAGGAGTGTTTTTCAGGCAGACAAACGTATACTGGTGGTCACTGTCAGCAAAACTGTGCACTGTACTCCTGCTATAGCTGCTCCCCAGTCCCCACAATTAAGCAGTGTGAGCACTCAGCACAGATATATCATGCAGCACACTGAGCACAGATATGGTATGGAGCGTTTTTTTCAGGCAGAGAACGGATAAAAAACTAGCAAAACTCTGCACTGTACTCCTAACAGCTGCTCCCCAATCCTCCCCACAGTAAGCTAAGCAATCAGATCAACTGTGTAGTATTAATAACTATATAAACGGAGAGGACGCCAGCCACGTCCTCTCCCTATCAATCTCAATGCACGTGTGAAAATGGCGGCGACGCGCGGCTGCTTATATAGAATCCGAATCTCGCGAGAATCCGACATCGGGATGATGACGTTCGGGCACGCTCGGGTTAACCGAGCCATACGGGAGAATCAGAGTATGGCTCGGACCCGTGTAAAAATGCTGAAGTTTGGGGGGGTTCGGTTTCTCGGAAACCGAACCCGCTCATCACTAGTAAAAATGTCGACTTCCCAGCTGTTGCTGTGGATACGAGGTCCGAGAGACAATCCCCAAACAATTCCTCACCCTTATAAGGCAAAACCTCCATGTGCCTTTTAGAATCAGCATCACCTGTCCACTGCCGAGTCCATAATACTCTCCTGGCAGAAATGGACATTGCATTAATTCTAGATGCCAGCCGGCAAATATCCCTCTGTGCATCCCACATATATAAGACGACGTCTTTAATATGCTCTATGGTTAGCAAAATAGTGTCCCTGTCGACGGTATCAATATTCTCTGACAGGGTATCAGACCACGCAGCTGCAGCACTACACATCCATTATGAAGCAATTGCAGGTCTCAGTATAGTACCTGAGTGTGTATATACAGACCTCAGGATAGCCTCCTGCTTTCTATCTGCAGGCTCTTTTAGGGCGGCTGTATCCTGAGACGGCAGTGCCACCCTTTTAGATAAGCGTGTGAGCGCCTTGTCCACCCTAGGGGATGTTTCCCAACGTAACCTGTCCGCTGGCGGGAAAGGGTACGCCATCAGTAACCTCTTAGAAATCACTAGTTTCTTATCGGGGGAAACCCACGCCTCTTCACACAATTCATTCCGCTCATCAGATGGGGGAAAAGTCACTGGCTGCTTTTTCTCCCCAAACATAATACCCTTTTTAGTGGTAACCGGGTTAATATCAGAAATGTGCAACACATTTTTCATTGCCGTAATCATGTAACGGATGCCCCTTGTGGATTGTGTATATGTCTCATCATCGTCTACACTGGAGTCAGACTCCGTGTCGACATCTGTGTCTGCCATCTGAGGTAGCGGGCGTTTTTGAGCCCCTGATGGCCTTTGATACGCTTGGGCAGGTGCGGGCTGAGAAGCCGGCTGTCCCACAGCTGTTACGTCATCGAACCTTTTATGTAAGGAGTTGACACTGTCGGTTAATACCTTCCACATATCCACCCACTCTGGTGTCGGCCCCGCAGGGGGTGACATCACACTTATCGGCACCTGCTCCGCCTCCACATAAGCCTCCTCATCAAACATGTCGACACAGCCGTACCGACACACCGCACACACACAGGGAATACTCTGACTGAGGACAGGACCCCACTAAGTCCTTAGGGGAGACAGAGAGAGAGTATGCCAGGACACACCACAGCGCTATATATCACAGGGATGCACACTATACTGAGTGATTTTTCCCAATAGCTATTATACACAATTTGCGCCTAAATTTATGTGCCCCCCCTCTCTTTTTTTACCCTTCTTGTAGTATATACTGCAGGGGAGAGCCTGGGGAGCGTCCTTCCAGCGGAGCTGTGAAGAGAAAATGGCGCCGGTGTGCTGAGGAAGATAGCCCCGCCCCCTCCGCGGCGGGCTTCTCCCGCTTTTTTAATAAAGTTTATGGCAGGGGATTAGGCACATATAGAGTATTATACACTGTATTATGTGCATTTTGCAAAAAAGGTATACATATTGCAGCCCAGGGCACCCCCCCCCCCCCCAGCGCCCTGCACCCACCAGTGCCCGGAGCGTGTGGTGTGCTTGGGAGCAATGGCGCACAGCTGCAGTGATGTGCGCTACCTTATTGAAGACCGAAGTCTTCAGCCGCCGGTTTTCTTCTGTTTCTTCCATCTTCTGGCTCTGCAAGGGGGACGGCGGCGCGGCTCCGGGAACGGACGATCGAGGTCGGGCCCTGTGTTCGATCCCTCTGGAGCTAATGGTGTCCAGTAGCCTTAGAAGCCCAAGCTAGCTGCAAGCAGGTAGGTTCGCTTCTCTCCCCTCAGTCCCTCGTAGCAGTGAGTCTGTTGCCAGCAGATCTCACTGAAAATAAAAAACCTAACAAATACTTTCTTTTCTAGGAAGCTCAGGAGAGCCCCTAGTGTGCATCCAGCTCTGGCCGGGCACAGATACTAACTGAGGTCTGGAGGAGGGGCATAGAGGGAGGAGCCAGTGCACACCAGATATAGTACCTAATCTTTCTTTTAAGAGTGCCCAGTCTCCTGCGGAGCCAGTCTATTCCCCATGGTCCTTACGGAGTATCCAGCATCCACTAGGACGTCAGAGAAATTAACATTATATAGATATATATAGAGATATATATATATATATATATATATATATATATACATACACACATACATACATACATACACACACACACACACACACACACACGGGTAGGACCACAAACATGGTATATATGACCCCACCAGTGACGTGCGGTGAGATAAATGGCTGGGGAGGCACTGGCTTGTATCAGAGCCAGATTTACACACGCGTATATGAGCCCAATAGAGGAGTACTGTACCCTAACCCTAAACCCTCTTCTGATGGCTAAACATAACCCCCCTTTTCCCCCTCCGATGTGATCGCTTCTCGCTGAAAGAAGGATCAGGATCACAGGCAGCGGTATTTAGATGCTGGGTTCCCGAGTCCTTTCTGGATGTCAACGCCGATGTTCTAGCTGCGGACGGGATTCTGCCGTCAGTATTTCCAGCGGTATCCTCACTGCATCCCTTTTACCAAGCACGTTGTGTATGTATTACAGTCAATGTAACATTTTGGAGAGTTTGTCTGTCACTTAACTTGCAAGCTGGTGCCGCTGTATGGTCAGAACCGAAACCTCAGGATTATTTATAGAATTAAAAAGTCTGGCTAGCAATAAATATGTAAAGTCTGTCCTGCCTCTGACGTTTACTATAAATCATTACTGTATTTATCCGGTTACCAGTCTGACACACATCCAACTTTTTCACATAAAACAACTGCAGCATACCTAAATGAACACTCAAAACTAGATTTTACCTTTTTGCAGGCTTTGTAAGAGAAGAGTATAGAGCAGGGCTGGCCAAACCAGTCCTCGAGATCTACCAACAGTACACATTTTCCAGACCACCTAGCTGGTGCACAGGTGTAGTCATTACTAATTAAGATGTGCTGCATTCATTCCTAACTGACAATTCTACAGATCTCCAGGAGGCCTGGAAAACATGAACTGTTGGTAGATCTCGAGGACCGGTTTGGCCAGCCCTGGTATAGAGGAACCTACACACACTTTGGCATCTGGAGAAGTGATCATTAGACAGCAAAATAACTATGAAGAATATAGCGGGATACGGTTTCCAAAAAAAGTAACAAAATACTTATTTATACAATTTGAGCTATAATAATGGGATAAAAAAGTAGGTAAAAAGCTAGATAATAAAAACAATAAAAAAATACTAAAAAAATATAGATAAAATAATACAGGGGGGAAGGGGTATGGGATGAGATCCTTTCAGAAATAAGGTGGAGATCTTGAATCGTGATCAAGATCTCCACCTTATTTCTGAAAGGATCTCGTCCCATACCCCTTCCCCACTTATCACTTTATCTCTTATCCTCACATTATCCTAGTATTTCTGCACTAGCTAATCAAGGATTATTATATATTTATGTAATATTATACTATTTTTTTATATATCACTATCCACCTAATATACCCCTAACACACATATGCATCGTGTTTATACTTGAATGAAAGGTCTAAATAATATTTAATATTGAATACTCTTTGCATAAATAATACTAAGCTTAATAAATATCCAGAAGTCAACATTAGCACTATGTCAAACCTGGGTATAAACAATATAATTCCTTTTTGGTCCACTACGCAATTGATATACTCATATGTCTTTTTCCTTTAATAATAGTCTTTTTAAGCTCAGTACACTAACAAATATTAATATGTGCGCTTTGTTTTTATTTATCTGAGCTGCTCGTGCATCCCAAATACAAGGATGTGTCCGCTATTTAAAGGCTCCACGAAGATGGCGGCCGTATGGGCTGAAAACACAAATAAAACCACTCCAAAGATGGCCGCCGCATCCCTGTATCTCATGCTCCAAATTACAAATCACCATGGAGATGCTGGGACCCGCCGTGACAAGACTTCACGCACCCGCCCAGCCGGAAGAAGGGCAAAATGACTCCTACGCCCAACCGGAAGAAGGGCATAACCATCTCATACTGAGGACGTTTTTACCGGAAGCAGCGCATGACGCGCATGCGCAATGAGACACTGAGGACACAGGAAGTGGGGCGGAAGTGACGCGGAAAGCGTCCTGTACGATTTTTAACTATTTCTCCATGTATATTTCTCGTTTTTTACGTCAAAAACCACATTTAGACTTATTATAAGTAGCCATACCCATTGTTTACACTTACATCCAACTTTGTGTTAGAATCTTGAATGTTAGCACTAACAGGAAGTGATGTCATAGACATTCTTCCTTAATCACTGCTGCTATAAATAAGAGTGTTTGCACACTAGTCCTTTACCCCTTGATGAAGTCTGAGGACGAAACGCGTTGGGTATACCTCCACTGACTCTCCACTTTTTAAAGATAAAAGTATTTTAGGATAAGAAAATGATGCTTATCAGTATAAAATTGCTTTTACTGATTTTACGTGATTTAGGGTTCTAGCTTAACTGTATTATTTTATCTATATTTTTTTAGTATTTTTTATTGTTTTTATTATCTAGCTTTTTACCTACTTTTTTATCCCATTATTATATCTCAAATTGTATAAATAAATATTTTGTTACTTTTTTTGGAAACCGTATCCCGCTATATTCTTCATAGTTATTTTTTATATATTAGACACTGCAAGTCGCTGGTACCCCTATTCCCCCTTCCACATATATAATAAGATTTTACTTACCGATAAATCTATTTCTCATAGTCCGTAGTGGATGCTGGGACTCCGTAAGGACCATGGGGAATAGCGGCTCCGCAGGAGACAGGGCACAAGAATAAAAGCTTTAGGATCAGGTGGTGTGCACTGGCTCCTCCCCCTATGACCCTCCTCCAAGCCTCAGTTAGGATACTGTGCCCGGACGAGCGTACATAATAAGGAAGGATATTGAATCCCGGGTAAGACTCATACCAGCCACACCAATCACACCGTACAACTCGTGATCTGAACCCAGTTAACAGTATGATAACAACGAAGGAGCCTCTGAAAAGATGGCTCACAACAACAATAACCCGATTTTGTTAACAATAACTATGTACAAGTATTGCAGACAATCCGCACTTGGGATGGGCGCCCAGCATCCACTACGGACTACGAGAAATAGATTTATCGGTAAGTAAAATCTTATTTTCTCTGACGTCCTAGTGGATGCTGGGACTCCGTAAGGACCATGGGGATTATACCAAAGCTCCCAAACGGGCGGGAGAGTGCGGATGACTCTGCAGCACCGAATGAGAGAACTCCAGGTCCTCCTCAGCCAGGGTATCAAATTTGTAGAATTTAGCAAACGTGTTTGCCCCTGACCAAGTAGCTGCTCGGCAAAGTTGTAAAGCCGAGACCCCTCGGGCAGCCGCCCAAGATGAGCCCACTTTCCTTGTGGAATGGGCTTTTACCGATTTAGGCTGTGGCAGGCCTGCCACAGAATGTGCAAGTTGAATTGTACTACAAATCCAACGAGCAATAGTCTGCTTAGAAGCAGGAGCACCCAGCTTGTTGGGTGCATACAGGATAAACAGCGAGTCAGACTTTCTGACTCCAGCCGTCCTGGAAACATATATTTTCAGGGCCCTGACAACGTCAAGTAACTTGGAGTCCTCCAAGTCCCTAGTAGCCGCAGGCACCACAATAGGTTGGTTCATGTGAAAAGCAGAAACCACCTTAGGGAGAAATTGAGGACGAGTCCTCAATTCTGCCCTGTCAGAATGAAAAATTAAGTAAGGGCTTTTATATGATAAAGCCGCCAATTCTGACACACGCCTGGCTGAAGCCAGGGCTAACAGCATCGTCACCTTCCATGTGAGATATTTTAAGTCCACAGTGGTGAGTGGTTCAAACCAATGTGACTTAAGGAACCTCAAAACAACATTGAGATCCCAAGGTGCCACTGGAGGCACAAAAGGAGGTTGTATATGCAGTACCCCTTTTACAAATGTCTGAACTTCAGGTACTGAAGCCAGTTCTTTCTGGAAGAAAATCGACAGGGACGAAATTTGAACCTTAATGGACCCTAATTTTAGGCCCATAGACAGTCCTGTTTGCAGGAAATGGAGGAAACGACCCAGTTGAAATTCCTCTGTAGGGGCCTTCTTGGCCTCACACCACGCAACATATTTTCGCCAAATGCGGTGATAATGTTTTGCGGTTACATCCTTCCTGGCTTTGACCAGGGTAGGGATGACTTCATCTGGAATGCCTTTTTCCTTCAGGATCCAGCGTTCAACCGCCATGCCGTCAAACGCAGCCGCGGTAAGTCTTGGAACAGACAAGGCCCCTGCTGGAGCAGGTCCTTTCTTAGAGGTAGAGGCCACGGGTCTTCCGTGAGCATCTCCTGAAGTTCCGGGTACCAAGTCCTTCTTGGCCAATCCGGAACCACGAGTATCGTTCTTACTCCTCTCCTTCTTATGATTCTCAGTACTTTTGGTATGAGAGGCAGAGGAGGAAACACATACACTGACTGGTACACCCACGGTGTCACCAGAGCGTCCACCGCTATTGCCTGAGGGTCCCTTGACCTGGCGCAATATCTGTCTAATTTTTTGTTTAGACGTGACGCCATCATGTCCACCTTTGGTTTTTCCCAACGGTTTACAATCACGTGGAAGACTTCTGGGTGAAGTCCCCACTCTCCCGGGTGAAGGTCGTGTCTGCTGAGGAAGTCTGCTTCCCAGTTGTCCACTCCCGGAATGAACACTGCTGACAGAGCTATCACATGATTTTCCGCCCAGCGAAGAATCCTTGCAGCCTCTGCCATAGCCCTCCTGCTTCTCGTGCCGCCCTGTCTGTTTACGTGGGCGACTGACGTGATGTTGTCCGATTGGATCAATACCGCCTGACCCTGAAGCAGGGGTTTCGCTTGACTTAGGGCATTGTAAATGGCCCGTAGTTCCAGAATGTTTATATGAAGAGATGTTTCCATGCTTGACCACAAGCCCTGGAAGTTTTTTCCCTGTGTGACTGCTCCCCAGCCTCTCAGGCTTGCATCCGTGGTCACCAGGATCCAATCCAGAATGCCGAATCTGCGGCCCTCTAGAAGATGAGCACTCTGCAACCACCACAGGAGAGACACCCTTGTCTTTGGTGACAGGGTTATCCGCTGCTGCATCTGAAGATGCGAACCGGACCATTTGTCCAGTAGATCCCACTGAAACGTTCTTGCATGGAATCTTCCGAATGGAATTGCTTCGTAAGAAGCCACCATTTTTCCCAGGACCCTCGTGCACTGATGCACTGACACCTGGGCTGGTTTTAGGAGGTTCCTGACTAGCTCGGATAACTCCTTGGCCTTCTCCTCCGGGAGAAAAACCTTCTTCTGGACTGTGTCCAGAATCATTCCTAGGAACAGAAGACGTGTCGTTGGAATCAGCTGCGATTTTGGAATATTTAGGATCCACCCGTGCTGACGTAACACTATCTGAGATAGTGCTACTCCGACTTCTAACCGTTCCCTGGACCTTGCCCTTATCAGGAGATCGTCCAAGTAAGGGATAATTAATACGCCTTTTCTTCGAAGAAGAATCATCATTTCGGCCATTACCTTGGTAAAGACCCGAGGTGCCGTGGACAACCCAAACGGCAGCGTCTGAAACTGATAATGACAGTCTTGTACTACAAACCTGAGATACCCTTGGTGAGAAGGGTAGATTGGGACGTGGAGATAAGCATCTTTGATGTCCAGAGACACCATATAGTCCCCTTCTTCCAGGTTCGCTATCACCGCTCTGAGTGATTCCATCTTGAATTTGAACCTTTTTATGTAAGTGTTCAAGGATTTCAGATTTAAAATTGGTCTCACCGAGCCGTCCGGTTTCGGTACCACAAACAGCGTGGAATAATAACCCTTTCCTTGTTGTAGGAGGGGTACCTTGATTATCACCTGCTGGGAATACAGCTTGTGAATGGCTTCCAGAACTGCCTCCCTGTCGGAGGGAGACTTTGGCAGAGCAGACTTCAGGAACCGGCGAGGGGGAAACGCCTCGAATTCCAGTTTGTACCCCTGCGATACTACCTGTAGAATCCAGGGATCCACTTGCGAGTGAGCCCACTGCGCGTTGAAATTCTTGAGACGGGCCCCCACCAAGCCTGAGTCTGCTTGTAAAGCCCCAGCGTCATGCTGAAGACTTGGCAGAAGCAGGGGAAGGCTTCTGATCCTGGGAAGCGGCTGCATGGTGCAGTCTTTTTCCCCTTCCTCTGCCCCGGGGCAGAAAGGAATGGCCTTTTGCTCGCTTGTATTTATGGGAACGAAAGGACTGAGTTTGAAAAGACGGTGTCTTTTTCTGTTGATGTGAAGTGACCTGGGGTAAGAAGGTGGACTTTCCAGCCGTTGCCGTGGCCACCAGGTCCGAAAGACCAGCCCCAAATAACTCCTCCCCTTTATACGGCAATACTTCCATATGTCGTTTGGAATCCGCATCCCCTGACCACTGACGCGTCCATAACGTTCTTCTGGCAGAGATGGACATAGCACTTACTCTTGATGCCAGGGTGCAAATATCCCTCTGTGCATCACGCATATATAGTAATGCATCCTTCAAATGCTCTATAGTTAACAATATATTGTCCCTATCCAGGGTATCAATATTTTCAGTCAGGGAATCCGACCACGCGACTCCAGCACTGCACATCCAGGCTGAAGCGATTGCTGGTCGCAGTATAACACCAGTATGTGTGTATATACTTTTTAGAATATTTTCCAGCCTTCTATCAGCTGGTTCTTTGAGGGTGGCCGTATCAGGAGACTACTTGTTTTGATAAACGTGTGAGCGCCTTATCTACCCTAGGGGGTGTTTCCCAACGTGTCCTAACCTCTGATGGGAAAGGGTATAGTGCCAATAATTTATTAGAAATTAGCAGTTTTTTTGTCGGGAGAAACCCACGCTTTATCACACACCTCATTCAATTCATCTGACTCAGGAAAAACTATTAGTAGTTTTTTCACCCCCCACATAATACCCTTCTTAGTGGTATTTGTAGTGTCAGAAATGTGCAATGCTTCCTTCATTGCCGTGATCATGTAACGTGTGGCCCTACTGGACATTACGTTCGACTCATCACCGTCGACACTAGACTCCGTATCTGTGTCTGGGTCTGTGTCGACCCACTGAGGTAACGGGCGTTTTAGGGCCCCTGACGGTGTCTGAGACGCCTGGACAGGCACTAATTGATTTGCCGGCTGTCTCATGTCGTCAACAGTTTTTTGCAAAGTGTTGACATTATCACTTAATTGTTTGAACACGATCATCCAGTCAGGTGTCGACTCCCTAGGGGGTGACATCACTAACGCAGGCAATTGCTCCGCCTCCACATCATTTTCCTCCTCTTACATGTCGACACACACGTACCGACACACAGCACACACACCGGGAATGCTCTGATAGAGGACAGGACCCCACGAGCCCTTTGGAGAGACAGAGGGAGAGTCTGCCAGCACACACCCAGCGCTATATATATATATATATACAGGGATAACCTTATATAAGTGTTATTCCCTTATAGCTGCTGCTTATATTGTCATTTGCTGCCAATAGTGCCCCCCCTTCTCTTTTTTACCCCGATTCTGAAGCAGGACTGCAGGGGAGAGTCAGGGAGCCGTCCTTCCAGCGGAACTGTGAGGGAAAATGGCGCTTGTGTGCTGAGGAGATAGGCCCCGCCCCTTCACGACGTCCTTATCTCCCGCTTTTTTGTGTAAAAATGGCAGGGGTTAAAATACATCCATATAGCCCAGGAGCTATATGTGATGTATTCTTTTGCCACCTAAGGTATTTGTCATCTATATTGCGTCTCAGGGCGCTCCCCCCCAAGCGCCCTGCACCCTCAGTGACCGGAGTGTGAAGTGTGCTGAGAGCAATGGCGCACAGCTGCGGTGCTGTGCGCTACCTTAGTCTGAAGACAGGATTGTCTTCTGCCGCCGATTTCACCGGACCTCTTCGTCTCTTCTGGCTCTGTAAGGGGGACGGCGGCGCGGCTCCGGTGACCCATCCAGGCTGAACCTGTGATCGTCCCTCTGGAGCTAATGTCCAGTAGCCTAAGAAACCCGATCCACTCTGCACGCAGGTGAGTCCGTTTCTTCTCCCCTTAGTCCCACGATGCAGTGAGCCTGTTGCCAGCAGGACTCACTGAAAATAAAAAAACCTAAATTAAACTTTTATTCTAAGCAGCTCAGGAGAGCCACCTAGCCTGCACCCTTCTCGTTCGGGCACAAAAATCTAACTGAGGCTTGGAGGAGGGCCATAGGGGGAGGAGCCAGTGCACACCACCTGATCCTAAAGCTTTTATTCTTGTGCCCTGTCTCCTGCGGAGCCGCTATTCCCCATGGTCCTTACGGAGTCCCAGCATCCACTAGGACGTCAGAGAAATATATATATATATATATATATATATATATATATATATATATATATATATATATATATACATACATACACATATACACACACACACATATATATATATATATATATATATATATATATATATGTGTGTGTGCATATGTATATATATATATATATATATATACATACATACATACATATATACACACATACATACATACATACACACACACACACACACACTCATCTACACATATATATACCGTATATATGGGTGGTCTTCAGTATACCTACTATCGGGATCCTGGCGCACAGTATACCGGCGCCGGAATCCTGACAACCGGCATACCGTCAGATTTTCTCCCTCGTGGGGGTTCACGACCCCCCTGGAGGGAGAATAAATAGCGTGGCGTGCATAGTGCGCCACCGTGCCCGCAGCGAGCCCGCAAGAGGCTCATTTGCGCTCGCCACACTGTCTGTATGCTGGCGGTCGGGCTCCCGGCGCCGGTATGCTGGTCGCCGGCATACCATACTACACCCGTATATATATATATATATATATATATATATATATATATATATATATATATATATATATATATATATATATATATATATATATATATATATATATATATATATATATATAATGTGGCTGTGGATGGCCTGGCACTCCTGAACGCCTGTATAGTAAATGCTGCGGTGCCCTCCGGGTGACTCCAAGTCACTGATATATGGTGTAGATGAACGACGGCAACTTGCTGTTTGACCCTGAGGACGGGGTTTAGCCCCGAAACATGTCGGTTTCACGGTCTCAATAAATGACCTGATTTTTGCATATTGAGGAGTCTGTCTGAGTGCCGTCGTTCATCTACACACTATATATATATATATATATATATATATATATATATATATATATATATATATATATAGTATGTAGCAAAAAGCAGCGGCACTCAGCAGACAGGCGTAAATGCAGAGAATAACGTTTATTCACATCCAGCCTGTCTGCTGAGTGCCGCTGCTTTTTGCTACATACCATATTGGATCCCACAGAGGATTACAGAGGGCACCGCAGCAAGTATTTCCAATACCCTAATCTGTGAGTGCCGATCCCCACACCGCTATCTATATATATATATATATATATACATACACACATATACATATACACACACACACACATATATACATAGCATATTAAACACACACATATATATATATATATATATACACACACACACACACACACAGTACACGTATATATACACATGTATATATATCTTGTGTGTGTGTTTATATGTATGTATATACATGTGTATATATATATATATGCATGCACATGGATAAATACTCTATGTACTATAATTAAAATAAAGTAAACTTTTATTAAGCACTTACAAGTGCCACCAGGAAGACAGCAGGCTGCAGAGGACGCTAGACAGCCATTAATACTACTCATGCAGCAAAAAAATAATAATATTTTTTTTGGTGGAGGGGGGTTTCTGGGTGCTCGGAAACCCCCCCTGGGTGCGCCACTGACACCCAGTGAGTGTGTACAGCCTAGCAGCAGCTGATCATCTCACAGCCAGCATGCAGATACATACGCTAGTATAATACCAGACAGAAAATGAAATTACCGGGTGAAGCAGTTCCACCCGGTAATGTCATGAAACACACGGGTCCTTTTTCTGTGTGAAAGGATCAACCCAGGTTGTAATTCCCGGGACTTCGACCCTGGAATCTACCAGGGTCGGAGACACGGGAATTATGACACGGGTTGACCCTTCACACAGACAAAATACCCGTTTTGATCTGCAAATTACCAGGTCGAAATTCTCGAACCGGTAATTTGCACGTCTGTGTGAAAAGGGGGGGTCAGGCAGGTCCTTGCAAAACGACCCGGCATTGAAGAGAGGAGGAGGGAAGAGGGAGTATACAAAGTAAAGTTACAGTACTTTTTATTCCATTACTGCTGTGTAGATAAAAAAAGAACATATTGGCAATTATGTGATAAAACCACACATAAAACTAAAAATAATACCAAAAATTGCAGTTAATGTTATTCCAGTTTCAGAGGGCAACACTACAAAACAACACCTTAAAAAGTGTTCTATACACACATTAACTGCATTCTATATTAAATACACATGCTGTAGCTAAAGGTCCGACCTGGGCAATTCAGATTGGTCACTGCAACTAATCATCACATACAGTATAAATGAGCAGAGTATGCTACATGTAGTACTGTATATACCAGATTACAGTCAGTGCAGCTCTTGATATGCAAATTTTTATCAAAACAACAAGATGGTATGGTATGTCTATGGGAGCGTTACACATGATTGCAGATTAGCAGTGTGCAACATTAATAGCCCTAGAGCAGCATGAACGGTGCACTGCCCTGCAGAGCCAAAGTCCTGCGGTTCCCCTGTGCAGAGGTCCCAGCCAGGAGCATCACACAGAGACTGCTGCATGCTGTGCACAGGGGTGGGCTGCCAGTGGCCATGAGTCTTAACCTCTGCACCAGTGTAGAGCAGCAGGCAGGCTCATGTCACAGAGGAGAGAATGATTGATCAGCTGTGTGCTAACAGTGCACAGCATACTCACTCACTATGGGGAACTGAGTATACAGAGCTGAGGCACACAAAATGTGTTACAGGACCTTACCTAGCCAGGGCACAGGAGGCTTAACAACACGATGTTGGCAGCAGTGCTCTCACTGCTCTGTCTCTGAAGTGCAAGTGAGCTGTCTGAACTTCCTGGTTACGTCCTGGACAGGTCACCTGATCATCATTGAGGCAGATGTAGTAGCTGCCTCTAGTGGTCCGTTTTCTCTGCGGGATTATAGGCTGCTGCGGAGCCCCGCCCCCCTGCACAAGGCAGTTATCATCACAGGGGAGGCTGCACTGGATGCTGCCTCACGACTCTCGGGGGCTTCATGGAGCAGTGAAACATTTGTGAGTGTACACTATAAAAATGATTTAAAGAATACAAAGTTTATATATGGTTTTATTTATAAGTTAGAACCAGTGCCGTAACTAGACATTTTAGCGCGGTGTGCAAGAAACAGCATTTGCGCCTCCCCCCCCATGTTAGTTACGGACATAAAAAATAGGGGTGGGGCTTCATGGAGCATCCATTAGTCACATAACTCTGCATGGTAGCGCCCGTTACTCACACTACACTGCACAGTAGCGTCTGTTACTCACATCACTCTGCATGGTAGCACCCATTAGTCACATTACACCACATGGTAGAGTCCATTAGTCACGTTACGCAGCATGGTAGTGTCCATTAGTCACGTTACGCAGAGTGGTGGCGTCCATTAGGGGCAATACACAGTGCGATAGCTTCGGTCAATTTCATTACACAGCACTGTAACGTCCGTCGGCCACATTACACAGCACGGCAGCATCCGTCGGCCACATTACACAGCACGGCAGCATCCGTCGGCCACATTACACAGCACACTAATTAACAAATAAAGCGATGCATACCGGAAATCATTTTTGTGCTTTTTAATAACACATTAATCAGACAATTAATTGACAAACATATAACACACATACATAGACCCGGCCGGTAATAAAATTAACTTATGATAAAACTTATCAATCCATAAATGCAAATCTCACATCATACTCTCTAAAACATGGCCTATCAATGATGCATCACTGGTATGTTAATCAACTGCAGCATCCGTCGGCCACATTACACAGCACGGCAGCATCCGTCGGCCACATTACACAGCACGGCAGCATCCGTCGGCCACATTACACAGCACGGCAGCATCTGTCGGCCACATTACACAGCACGGCAGCATCCGTCGGCCACATTACACAGCACGGTAGCATCCATCAGTCACATTACACAGCCAGCAGCATCCGATAGTCACAGACAGCAGTACTCAATGTGTGTGTGTATACACACACACACAAACATACAAACACATTAGATTAATGTATGTGCAGTTTTTGGAGTGTTTTGGGTTTTGTTTTACAAATCTTTCCACTGTATTGTACACCGTGATTTGTTTTAAAAATCACTGAGACACATTCCAGGATGAGTAAGAGAGACTGGCCTTGTGGTTAATGTTATTTAGTTTACTGCCCGAAACAGTAATAAACACATAATGGACAGTAAATAATACCTACATGATAAGACTCTGCACGAGGGACGGAGAGGAGGAAAGAGACTTCACTCCTGTGAAGCCAGCAGCAGCCGTCTATGAGATGAGTCATCTCCAGCACCCGGCAGTGTTTGCACAGTGCTAGAGCAGGAGGAGGGGGGCGGACCAGCAGAGGGGGACTGAGTGTGGGGAGAGAGCTGCGCCGCTGCCTGCTGTGACTAATGTAATGTATATTAGCAGCGCTGCCTCCGGCAGGGAAGGTGCCGGGCACAGCGCTACTAATATTACATTACACTACAGCGGGCAGTGCTGTAGCTGATGAGGAGAAATGAGTGTGGAGCGGATGTTGCGCCCACAGCCTAACTGCGCTGTGTGCGAAGCCCCCTTCGCACACACGTAGTTACGGCACTGGTTAGAACTAATTACTTTGTATTTTCCAGATTATTTTTATAATAAAAACTGTGTAGTATGACAGGTGAGGCTCTGCCTCCCCTGACTGCACGTCCCTGGACCCCACGGGAATAATGATAGAAACGCATCTAAACTTGGACGTGGAAAAAAGCACAACATGCAAATGATTGTGTAACCACATATATCTGCCACAAACATTGGCGTGCGCAGCACATTTTATTAGGGGGTGCACTGTCGGAATGGTGTGTCTAGCACCGCCTTTTGGGCGTGTCTAACACCATCTATTGACTGTCGACGCAATATAAAATATCCATATTTGTACCAATCCTAATAATGTAGGTACATTGTCAGATGTTGTGGTGTGCACCAAACACCCCTGATGGCACTCACTGCAATTACACTGCTCCTCCTCAGCCTGGTCTGGCTGCCCCTCGCTTTCCCCTGCAAGCTGCAGCAGCTTACTTACAAGTCAGCCACTCACTGTCACTGACCGTCGCAGACTAGTACTGCTGCTGCTGGAAAAACGAGTGACCTGTCAATGCTGCTGCCGGCCGCCTGCCAGTATTGAATTTGTCTTCCTAAGAGGCATGCTGGCTGCATGCTGCTCCTCATCAGTGGCTGGCGTTGGCATAGCATAGAAGGAGAGAGGTGGGCATGTGGCGGGTGTGGCAGGTGGGCGTGCAAGCAGCATGACGTAATCACATCACGCTGTTTTTGTACATGGAGGTGGAGCTGGGAGTTTGAAAGCCGGTGGCAGTGGCACCCTTGATTAACCCAGGCGTCCGGTCAGTAATGCAGTCCTGACAGGCTGCAGCGCAGAGGGGACAGTAATCAGCCTGCTCGGCGATCGCTGCATCAGGCATGTGAGATCAGGGTGCCAGACATTAGGGGGTGCCTGTGCGCACGAGGCACCCCCCCTGCGCACACCTATGGCCACAAACCGTTGTGCACACATATATAAAAGAACACAACCAATACCTAAACAAAATAAAAACAACACAGGAACAGAGGATGTGGCTAGTAAGACTCAACAGTTTCAACACCCCTGCACTGTCAAAAAATCAAACAACAATAAACCATGACAAAATTGAAAAAGTCCAAATGTCCATATAAATGCCAAATTACAGGAACATATGCAATGGATTCTGTTCATTGAGACCTTTCGGTGACATAGTCCCAAGATAGTGGATCCAAAAGGCTTCTCGTTTTAATCAGAGCTTATCCCGATCGCCACCTCTAGACAGAGGGGGGACCCAGTCAATCATCATGGAACGTAAAGTGGAAAGTTGATGTTTCTGTTGCAAAAAATGTGTTGCGACCGGTTTATCGGTCTTGCCTGTTGAGTATGCCAGGTGGATGGAAGATCGATGCTGGTTCATTCTTTCACGGAATGTCCGGACAGTCTTACCGACATACATTTTGCCACAAGGGCATGCTAGATAGTAGATGACATGATCCATCGTACATACTAGATGATGTCGCAATTTGATCTTTGTTTCATATAATGGGCGATTGAAGAACTGCCCGGTGACCATAGACCTGCAAGTGGTACACTTCAGGCACTTGTAGCAGCCCGGGCACTTATCCAGCCACTGGCCACCAATTGAGTGACCTGGTTTCATTGTTGGTCTAAGGAGTACATCTTTCAGATTCTGACCTCGCTGTATGCTAAGTAGGGGATGCACTGGACCAATCGTCTTAAATCTGGGGTCAGAGCAAATGATTGGCCAGTTCTTCTTTACTGTTTTCTGAACTGATCGTAGTCTAGTATTACAACTTGTTTTAAAGATCATGCCGTTAGACCCTTTAAGTTGTTTAGAAGAATTAACACTTTCATCGTGTATTTTGCATGCTCTGGCAAGGCAACTCAGGACATCCCTCTTTTATATCCACGATCCAAAAATCGGTCAGTGCAATCCTGTAACTGAAGTTCAGCTCTTTCTATATCAGAGTTATTTCTAAGCACTCTAAGAAATTGCGAGACAGGTAGACTGGACTTCAGTCTGTCTGGGTGATGACTCGTCGCCCACAGCAACATATTTCGATTGGTAGGTTTCCGGTATAGGGTATATTCCAAAAATGGAGGTCTGCTAAGTAATGTAACATCCAAAAAATTAATCGTGGTGCTACTGATAGTCGCAGTAAATCTAATAGGGGTGACAAACTGTTGAGTGTATCCACTATCTCATGAGGCAATTCAGTGGTGCCTTTCCATATCATAAAGAGATCATCAATGTATCTCTTGTAATAGATCACATGCTCCGCAAACCTTGGAAATATATGTTCTCTCTCTTATTTTGCCATATACAAGTTAGCAAACCCCTGGGCCAAATTGGACCCCATCGCGGTTCCAGTGCGCTGGATGAAATATTCACCCTAGTACTGGAAATGATTATGTGACAATGCTAGTCCAATCAGTTCCAGTATGAACTCAATATGTGGTCCGTCGTATGGACCAACCAATAATGCTTCACGTACCGCCACTAAACCCTCCTCATGGGGAATGATGGTATAAAGTGAGATGACGTCCAGAGTTGCTAATTTATAATCTGAGGAGATGCTGTGTCTCGTATATAACTTCATAGTTCTAACACAGGGTTGTAAAAAATGATCAACGAAAACCGCCAAAGGCTGAGGGAGAGAGCCACGTGCGGAGATAATAGGACCTCCAGGTGGTTTGCTCATGGACTTATGGACCTTCGGAAAAGTATAGATCACTGGACACACAGGGAATTTTAACAGTTAAATATTCATAGACATCCTCACTAATCCATGAATTCTGGAGGGCCAGACCACGAACAGAGTCAACCTCCTTCTTAATCCTTTAAATGGGGTTAAATTCAACATGAACATGTGTGTCTTTATTGGCCAATTGGGCTCTAACCTCCTCATCATAGTCAGCAAAATTCTGTAACACAACAGCGCCACCTTTGTCAGCATTTCTGATAACTAATGATGTATTGTTCTTAAGGCCCCTCAGGGCTTTCCATTCATCACTGGAAAGATTGGAGTAGTATTTGTCACCACTAGTCTCACCCTTCATAACATCAGAGTGTGTCAACCTCATGAAAGTATGCAAACTGGCATTATTGGATACAGGGTCAAAGACACTCGGATTGCAGAAAACCTTGGATGCAGTAGGCACTGTTTCTTTGAAAATGAATCCTAACTTATTAGGTTGATTATCAAAGTATTCACGTAACCTTAACTGCCTACCCATTTTGAAGTGTTCAACGGACCATTGAAAAGATTTAAAACTATTAGTAGGCACAAAAGATAAACACTTAGTGAGTACGGACGTCTCGGCCTCAGTGAGCTGACGATCAGACAAATGAAAAATTACGTTTTGGAGCCCTTTTTGGTTCTTCCGCAAATTTTTGTTAACCCCCCGCGCTGCGGGTGGGGCCTCCTGCAGCTATTTCTTGCTTGGATCTGGTGTCTGGACCTAAAAAAAAGAAGATGAAGATGATGCCCCTGAGGGTGGCAGATTATCTGTGAAATCAGAGTCAGAAGAGGAATATGAATTGTGCACATATGGGGTATAGGGTCTCCCACCCCTCCCCCTAAATCTATAGGGACGACCTTGACGAAATGTATTCTCTCTACCTTCCCCAGAAAGCCACCTGTAAACTGAATGCTTCTAATAATCCAATTCTACCATCTCCCACTTTTTCCTCCTAAACAATATTAAGTCACTTCTGTACTTATCAATTTGCGCATGAATTTTTTTTAACCAATTCTCAGTTTTATCCGTTTTTAGCAAAGCACCTTGTTCTTTTTCAAAAATCTCAATTTCAGATTTCACCTTTTTAAAGCTCGGTGCCAACTTGAATTACTAAAACAAGCAGGTCGAGAGAACACTTGTTCAACACACCACACCATTTAACACAGAAGGATGGGTTTTTCCTTCCAATGGTGGGTGTGTTGATAATTCTGAAACCTATGGGTATCCTTTTCTTTCGAAAATATTCAGAGAAACTGACCGTGTAAATTAAGGTCTATTTCTCTCCTACGTAACCTGTGTAACTTTTGGTACAGATCTACAGGTGTCTGTGATGGTAGCTCATCAATATCAATCTGATTAAATAACACTCGTTCTGCCTCATCATCAGTGAGGCTAACCAATAAATTTTCGGCTTCATTGAGGGAATTGTTCTTCCAGTATGCCAAGAGCATGTCATATGATAAATATGTCCAACAATTTAATAAATATCAGAAAAAAACCCAATGTCCACATCCTCTGATCCACTAGCAATAATCGTGAAAAAAATTAAAAACAAGAAAAAAAAAAAAGACAAAAATGGAAGATTTACTGCAGACTGTCTATAAAATTTATAAAAATTAGTATAAAAAAAAGTCAGAGTAATATATCATACAAAAGGTTAGAATGAATAAAAATGTAACTGGGTGCCAGCTTAGAGATACCATATAGTATCCCAGAACATAGTCAAAGTGAAAAGCTGCACTCTCAATATATATGAGGTTTTAGTTCATGAATTGTAAAATGCATTTAAGCTTGCAGCCCACTCCACGGGATCCCATTTCACAGCAAGTACTAGTCGATCACAAAATTTTCACAAATTTTTTGGAGACCTGGCAACTGCTATCTCATAGGATAAAATGTGCTTGCCTGGTTTAAAGCTCATCTGCCACAAGTGTTTAAACCCCATTGTTTATTCAGTTGTATATTAAAGCATTAAGGCAATTTAAACTACTAAGGAGAGTGCAGGGTTCTCTCTCTATAATATATATATATATATATATATATATATATGTGTGTGTGTGTGTAACGTATCTGCTATCATTATTCTGAGCTTCAGACAGCATGGAGGGGCATCCTACAGTGCAGCTACTGCCGCCACCCCACTTAAATAGATAGGAACTAGGATCAGAGCCCCTGCGATGGCCACAGGCAGGAATACAAGACAAATGCCATCAGATCCAGCTGGCATTGAAAAAAAATAGGATTTTAATTACCTACCAGTAAATCCTTTTCTCGTAGTCCATAGAGGATGCTGGGGTCCATATTAGTACCATGGGGTATAGATGGGTCCTTTGGGAGCCACTGGCACTTTAAGAGTTTAACAGTGTGGGCTGGCTCATCCCTCTATGCCACTGCTACCAGACTCAGTCTAGAAACTGTGCCCGAGGAGACGGACATACTTCGAGAGAAGGAAATACACAGATAGTGGTGAGAATTACACCAGCTCACACATAACAAAAAAAGAAAGCCAAGCTAACCAACTTGGAACAATTCAGCAACGGCTGAAACAACAATACTGAACCAAGTAACAAAGCAGGAATACAAAGCACTGGGCGATGTCAAGCATCCTCTACGGACTAAGAGAAAAGGATTTACCGGTAGGTAATTAAAATCCTATTTTCTTTTACGTCCTAGAGGATGCTGGGGTCCATATTAGTATCATGGGGATGTACCAAAGCTCCCAGTACGGGAGGGAGAGTGCTGAGGTTCCTGCAGAACAGATTGGCCTCTGAGGACCTAAAGTTTGGTCAATGTATCGAACGTGTAGAACTTAGCAGACATGTTCGACCCAGACCAAGTAGCTGCTCGGCAAAGCTGTAAAGCCGAGACACCCCGGGTGCAGCCGCCCAGGATGAACCCACTTTACCAGTAGAGTGGGCCTTAACAGAATTTGGACACGGCAATCCTGCCGTAGATTAAGCATGCTGGATAGTAAACCTGATCCAACAAGAAATAGTCTGCTTAGAAGCAGGACACCCAACCTTGTTGGGATCATAAAGGACAAATAATGAGTCCAACTTCCTGTGACAAGAAGTTCTCTTCACATAAATTTTCAAAGCCCTCACCACATCCAAGGTCTTTGAGGTAATTGAGGCGTCAGTAGCCACTGGCACCACAATAGGTTGGTGGATAAGAAAAGCTGACACAACCTTAGGAAGAAACTGCTGACGCGTTCTGAGCTCAGGCCTATCTTCATGGAAAATCAATGACAAAGCCCAAAATTCTTTTGTCTTTTGGCAAGACAAAAGCCCAAATTCCGACATGCGTCTAGCAGATGACAATGCCAACGGTGTGACCGCCTTCCAAGTAAGAAACTTGACATTCACCTCCTGCAAAGGTTTGAACCAATCAGATTGCTGGAACTGAAGCACCACATAAAGATCCCAAGGTGCCGTAGGAGGCACAAAGGGAGGTTGCATGTGCAGAACCCCTTTCAAGAAAGTCTGAACCTCAGGGAGGGTAGCCAATTGTTTCTGGGGGAAAAAATGGCCAAGGTTGAAATCTGGACTTTTATGGAGCACAAGCGTAGGCCCACATCCACACCAGCCTGCAGAAAGAGGAGAAACCATCCTAGTTGAAACTCCACCGTTGGATATTTCTTGGATTCACACCAAGACACATATGTCCTCCAAATACGATGGTAATGTTTAGACGTAACTCCCTTCCTAGCCTGAATGAGGGTAGGAATGACTTTCTTCGGAATGCCCTTCTGATCTAAAATCTGGCGTTCAACCTCCATGCTGTCAAATATAGGCGCGGTAAGTCTTATTAAGCGAACGGCCCCTGTTGAAGAAGGTCCTCACGAAGAGGAAGAGGCCTTGGATCCTCCAGGAGTAACCCCAGAAGATCCACGTACCATGCCCTCCTTGGCCAGTCTGGAGCAATGAGGATCGCCTGAACTCTTGTTCTTTTTATTAGCTTGAGAATTCTTGGGATGAGTGGAAGTGGAGGGAATACATACACTGACTGGAACACCCACGGAGTTACCAGTGCGTCCACCGCCACCGCCTGTGGGTCTCTCGACCTGGAGCAGTAATTGCAAAGCTTCTTTTTGAGGTGAGCGGCCATCATGTCTATTTGAGGTATGCCCCATCGGCTTGTCACCTCTGCGAACACCTCAGGATGGAGGCCCCATTCTCCCGGATGGAGATCGTGTCTGCTGAGGAAGTCTGCTTCCCAGTTGTCCACTCCTGGAATGAAGACTGCTGATAGCACCACCGCGTGCTTTTCAGCCCAGGAGGATAATTCTTCGTACCTCTGTCATTGCCACTCTGCTCTTCGTTCCGCCATGTCGGTTTATGTAGGCCACTGCCGTCACATTTGTCCGACTGCACCTGAATGGCCAGATCTTGCAGAAGATCTGGCCATTCAGGTTTGTAGAATGCCATTGTAAATGGCCCTTAGTTCCAGAATGTTTATTGGAAGTATGGATTTTAGACTTGACCACCTTCCTTGGAGTTTTCCCCTTGGGTGACCGCACCCCAACCTCTGAGACTTGCATCCAGGGTTAGAAGGATCCAATTCTGAATCCTGATCCAGCGGCCCTCGACTAGGTGAGAAGTTTGCAGCCAGAGAAGAAAAATTCTTGCTTTCGGCGACAGGCTTACCGCTGGTGCATGTGGAGATGTGATCCCGACCATTTGTCTAGGAGATCCTGTTGGAAGGACCTTGCATGGAATCTTACATACTGAAGAGCCTCGTAGGAGGCTAACAGCTTCCCCAGAAGGCGAATGTACTGATCAACCGATATCCGGGCTGATTTGAGGACATCCTGTACCATTGACTAGATCACCAATGCTTTCTCTACTGGTAGAAACACCCTCTGCACTTCCGTGTCGAGTATCATCCCCAGGAAGGGCAATCTCCTTGTTGGTTCCAAGTGTGACTTTGG
The DNA here is from genome assembly GCF_028390025.1 of Pseudophryne corroboree. Classification (NCBI taxonomy): domain Eukaryota; kingdom Metazoa; phylum Chordata; class Amphibia; order Anura; family Myobatrachidae; genus Pseudophryne; species Pseudophryne corroboree. The sequence continues at coordinate 192,695,434 of NC_086451.1, forward strand.
AAGGTTCAGGATCCACCCATGATTCTGGAGTAGGCGAGTTGTGAGAGCAATACTCTGCAACAATCTCTCCCTGGACGACACTTATCAGGAGATCGTCCAGTTATGGAATTAAGTTCACTCCTTGTCTGCAAAGGAGTAGCATCATTTCTGCCATGACCTTGGTAAACACCCTTGGTGCTGTGGAGAGGCCAAATGATAGTGCCTGGAACGGATAGTGACAGTCCAGCAATGCAAAACAGTCTTAGGTGAGGTAAAACTGGTACAATTACATTTGTTTGGACCAATTTTTGAATGGCTACCTGTAGGATAACACTTTTTGCCAGCAAAACTGGTAAGCCTGATTTGAAGAATCTTTGAGGTGGGAGTTCTTGAAACTCCTGTCTGTAGCCATGGGTAACGATGTCTGTCACCCATGGGTCCAGGCCTGATGACGCCCAGATGTGACTGAAATTTTTTAGTCTCGCTCCCACCTGCCTGATCTCCAGGCTGGGAGGACCACCATCATGCTGAAGATTTTGAGGAAACAGAACCTGGTTTCCTGAGAACTTTCTGGTGCAGGTTTCTTGGATTTTCCCCGACCACCCCTAAAGAAGGTGGAGGGGATTTTGATTTTTAAAATTTTGCTGTCCGAAAGGACAGCAGCGTAGACGTAGGATAAGATTTCCTAGTCATTGGAGCCGATGAGGGTAGAAAGGTTGACTTACCCGCAGTTGCCGTGGAAATCCACGCATCCAAAGTCTCCCCAAACAGAGCCTGACCTGTGAAAGGTAGGTTCTCCACACTCTTCTTTGATTCTGCATCCGCAGTCCATTGGCGTAGCAAGAGTCCTCTGCGTGCTGATGCCGCCATGGTAGTCCTTTGCATTCAGCATTCCAAGGTCTTTCATAGCCTCCACCATGAACCCAGCAGAATCCTGTATGTAACGCAAAAATAAGTCAATGTCACACCTATCCATAGAATCTAAGTACTCTAGTAACGTGCCTGACCACTTTACTATGGCTTTAGAAATCCACGCACAAGCAATAATGGGCCTTAAAGCCACTCCTGTAGCAGTGTATATAGATTTGAGCGTATTCTCAATCTTGCGGTCAGCCGCCTCATTTAGGGCGGTTGAACCAGGGACAGGTAAAACCACTTTTTTAGACAACCTAGAAACAGAAGTGTCTACTATAGGCAGTGGCACACGCAGGATTTGCATGGGGGGGGGGGAGAAGGAGATCCAGAACTGGGTGGAGCCAGGCACGGGGGTGGGGACTGAGGTGACCCATTATATGCTGGGTCCGTAAAACTAGTGTGTCTGTAAAAAAAAAGAAATATATATATATATATATATATATATATATATATATATATATATATATATATATATATATATATATATATACACACATATACATATATATACACACACACACACACACGTACCATATATACAGACTCGTGTGTGTGTATATAATATATATATATATATATATATATATATATATATACACATACACACACACACACACACACACACACACAGCATATTTAACATATACACACACACACACATACAGTACACGTATATATACACACACATATATAATATATACATAGATAGAGATAGAGATATATATATATATATATATATATATATATATCTCTCTATCTCTATCTCGTGTGTATGTTTATATGTATGTATCATGTGTATACATGTATGCACATGGATATATATGTACTATAATTAAAATAAAGTAAACTTTTATTAAGCACTCACAAGTGCCACCAGGAAGACAGCAGGCTGCAGAGGACACTAGACAGCCATTTTTTTTGGGGGGTGGAGGGGGGGTTTCTGGGTGCTCGGAACCCCCCCCCCCCCCTTCATCCTGCGTGTGCCGCTGATAGGTGGTGTTTCCCGTTTCTTTCTATCCTCTTCAGGGAAAGGGAAAGCAATGAGAATTGTTTTAGGAATCTGAATTTTTTTCTCTGGGTTTTCCCAGGATTTTTCAAATAAAGAGTTCAGCTCTTTAGAAGCAGGAAAGGCGAGAGGATTTCTTATTTTCTGTAAAAAAAAAAAAAAAAAGGATTACTCATCCGGCTCAGGTACCTTCTCGGTAATATGTAAAAATCCCTAATTGCTTCAATCATCAACTGCACCCCCTTAGCAAAGGATGCATCCCCTCCCTGCATATCACCATCACCGTCCCCTGTATCAGAGTCGGTATCAGTGTCAACTTGCATTATTTGGGCAAGTGTACATTTTTTAGGGTATGTAGGCGAGGTATGTGAGGGAGTAGGAGCTTAATGCTGTAACCCCTCTACAGACTCTCTCAAAAACTGCGTCTCTTTCTCATTATGTGACATCCTTGATGAAATTTGTGATATCATTCCCCTTAAAGAATCCACCCATGGGGGTTCGGATTCGACAGGTTGGGAAAGCACAATGCAGTTCTGAGTACATGGGATAGACTCTTCAGGAGAAGATACACTCTGCAGCACAAGATACAGAGCCCTTAGACATGGTAATGTGGCTAAATCAGGATTTTGGTACTTACCGATAAATCCCTTTCTCCGATTCCACAGGGGCCACTGGAGCGCAGTTACAATGGGAGATAGGAGGCAGTAATTGGGAGCTGGCACTTTAAAATTCTAACACTGTGGCTAGCTCCTCCCCTATTATCTCCCCTCCAAGCCAGTCTATGTAAAACTGTGCCCGAGGAGAGCTGTAATAAACAAACTTGAAGGTAGAGGAGGTTAACGCCGCCATGTAAACCAGGATAACACAAAACTAACCTGACAAAAAACTGAACCAAACAGTCATAGTGATCTGCAAACTGTTAAGCAAAAAAGGAGGAAACAGCGCTGGGTGGGCGTCCAGTGTCCCCTGTGGAATCGGAGAAAGGGATTTATCCGTAAGTACCAAAATCCTGATTTCTCCTTCATCCACTAGGGGCCACTGGAGCGCAGTTACAATGGGGACATCCCAGAGCTCCCAAAACGGGTGGGAGAGCGCTGAGAGTCCTGTAAAACCGCTCGGTCAAACTGCTATGCAGATGCCGCGAAAGTGTCAAACCTGTAGAATTTGATAAACGTATGTTGACCCGACCAAGTAGCCGCCCGACATAAAGTAGGCAAGGAGACCCCACTGGCAGCCGCCCACGAAGGTCCCACAGAGCGCGTAGAGTGCGCTGAAATTGAAGATGGAGGTTCCCGAGAAAACTGCCAAATAATCCTCTCTGATGGTCAGTCGAATCCATCGGGACAAAGTCTGCTTAGAATCCAGCCAACCACGGCGAGCAGCATCGTATAGAACAAATAAGGAATCTGACTTCCGAATAGTCGAAGTCCTAACCACATAGATCTTGAGCGCCCTGACAACGATCTCGAATCCGGAGAGTCCACCGAGAGTGCCGGAACCACAAGCGGCTGATTGATGTGATAATCAGACACCACCTTAGGTAGAAAAGACATGCGAGTACGAAGCTCGGCCCTACCAGGTAAGGAGATCGACAAGAGAGAGCCCCAAGTTCCGACACCCGTCTGGCTGAAGCCAGCGCCAGGAGAAGGACCACCTTCCAGGTGAGATATTTCATCTCCACCGATTCCAGGGGTTAAAACATTGAAGGCTGCAGAAAAGAGAGGACCAGATTGAGGTCCCATGGCGCTGTCGGAGGGCGGTAGGGAGGCTGTATTCGAAGAACTCCCTGAAGGAAAGTCTGAAATTCCGGCAGCAAAGCTAACTTTTTCTGGAAGAAAACCTAAAGAGCAGAGACCTGCACCTTTAGTGTACCCAGTCTTAAGCCTGCCGAAAATCCTGTCTGCAAAAAACTGAGAAGGCGGGCTAAGCGAAACACGGAAGGAGAAAATTCTCGCCGTTCACACCAGGCTACATAAGCCTTCCAAATGCGGTAGTAGTGAGAAGATGTGACTGACTTTCCAGCCCGAAGCATAGTAGGTATAACCGTACGAGGAATCCCCTTCCTTTTCGAGATGGCTTTCTCAACAGCTACACCGTCAAACGTAGCCTGCGTAAGCCTGGATAAAGAAAAAGACCCTGTTGTAGTAGAACATCCCGCTGTGGCAGGGACCAAGGCTCGGCTATTGACAACAGGTGTAGGGTGGAGTACCAAACCCTGTGTGGCCAATCCGGAGCCACCAGGAGGACCAGAGCGTTTTCTCTCTTGATGCGTTGTAGAACCCGCGGCAACAGCGGGAAGGGAGGAAAGAGGTAAATGAATCGGAAATTCCAAGGAGCCGTGATGGCATCCACGCCCTCCACCGCCGGGTCCCTCGACCGGGAGTAATAAAGAGGCAACTGATGGTTCAGGTGGGACGCCATGAGGTCGATTTTTGGTTTTCCCCACCGGCGGACCAGTTGCCAAAACACCTGGGGATGGAGTGACCACTCTCCAGGGTGCATGTCCTGTCGGCTTAGATAATCGGTTTCCCATTTGTCCACTCCTGGAATGAATATCGCCGAGAAGGACAGAGCATTCTCCTCCGCCCAGAGAAGGATGTTGGTGACCTCCCTCATCGCTGCGAGTGCCGCCCTGACGGTTGATGTACGCCAACGTCGTGGCGTTGTTGGACTGAACTCTGACCGCTCGACTGCGCAGCAGGTGATGTGCCTGAAGTAGGGCGTTGTATACCGCCCTTAGTTCGAGAATGTTTATAGGGAGAGCGGATTCGTGGATTGACCAGCGCCCTTGAAACAGACGTTCCAGGGTCACTGCCCCCCAGCCTCGCAGACTTGCGTCCGTGGTGAGGAGAGTCCAATCCCACACTCCGAACCGCCGTCCATCCAACAGATGTGCCGACTGTAGCCACCAGAGAAGCGATGACCGTGCCCTTGGAGATAGCATCACCCGCTGAAGGAGGAACAGATGAGATCCAGACCACTGATGTAGAAGACACAGCTGAAACGGTCGAGTGTGGAAGCGACCGTACGGAAGAGCTTCGAACGCTGCTACCATCTCTCCCAGAAGGCGAATGCACAGATACACTGACACCCGACGGTGTCGAAGTACCGACCTTACCAGTGTCTGCAGAGACAGGATCTTGTCTTGAGGAAGGAAAACCTTCTGACGGACTGTGTCGAGAATCATCCCCAGAAACAGCAGCCGTTGTGAGGGGCATAAGTGAGACTTCGGTAAATTCAGGATCTACCCGTGTCGAATCAGAAGGTCCTGCGGCATCCGAATATTCTGAAGCAACAGTTCTGCCGAGCTTGCCTTTATTAGCAGATCGTCCAGATAGGGAACAATCGTCACACCCTGCTTCCGAAGTAGGGCCATCATGACCGCCATGACCTTTGGGAACACTCTGGGAGCAGAAGAGAGACCGAACGGAAGGGCCTGGAACTGAAAAGGAGCGTCCTGTATCGCGAACCGGAGAAAAGCCTGATGAGGAGGCCAAATGGGAACATGTAAATATGCATCCTTGATGTCTAAGGACGCCAGAAACTCGTTTTGCTCCAACCCCACAATAACAGACTGGAGGGACTCCATCTTGATCTTGAATACTCTCAAATACGGATTGAGATCCGTCAAGTTCAAGATTGGCCTGACCGAGCCGTCCGGCTTCGCTACGAGACACAGGCTTGAAAACAAGTGGTGCTCATGCTCCGGACAAGGTAGAACCCCAGCTGCCGCATATTTCTATTAGATGGCTCCCTCAGCCAGGTAGCCCCAGGAAACGGCAGCTTCTTGGACTAGCGATAAATCGAGGGGTATACCCTTGGAGAGGTCGGATATAGTTTCCTGCTATCTGTAGGGAAAGGATAGAAGAACAAACAATGTTTGAAACCTGAAAGTGTGTAATCGGATGTCTCCAGGCCGCCGACTGGAGCATATCCCGCTCATCCGAAACTGGACAAGTCGTTGTCATTTCTTCAGCAGCGCCGAACTCCGCGGTACCTGAAGTGTCAGATGAACTTCTGTACAATGCGCTTCGATATCCTGAGATACTGGTTCAGACTCCACCGAAAACCGACGGCATCAGTATCCTGGACATCTCTCGCCTCCTCCAAGAGGGGCCTCTCATCCGCAGAGTCGTGTCACATGGATGTTAGCAAACTCCTTATAGAAAACTGGAGAGGAGAAATGACGTACAAGGTCTCTGGTTAACAGTGATATTACCTGCATAAGCCGAGCTGTTCAAACAGGAGCGTCCTGCAGCTGCGTTGAGGGCTGAGCAGATGGCTCCACCGCACAATCCACACCTAACAGGGAATTCTGACCGTCCCAGGTGATACGTTCAGTAAATGAAAGTAGAAAAGGTGGGTTAAAGCAGAGCCGTAACTAGGGGGGGGGCCAGGGGGGCAGGCGACCTGGGCGCAGAAAGAGAGAGGGCGCTGTCGTGAGGCGGTAACCAGCGAAGCATGCAGTGCAGGGGTTGAAGACACGCTGCCCCCGCTCCGCTGCGCCGAGACGCTCCGGAGATCTGCTTCCCGGAAATACATGTGTGAGGCGGTAACCGGGGCATGCAGTGCAGGACGGCGCAGCCGGGTTGAAGAGGCCCCGTCCCCGCTCTGCTACGCCAGGACAGTCAAGTAATCTGCTTCCCGTCGGAGACACATGTATGTAGAGGCGCCACTTCACACACATGCAAGCCTCTGCCAGCACTGTGTGTGTGACGCTTCAGAAACTGAGAGGAGGGGACCCTGACTGATTCAGCAGATCAGCGCTAGAAGTCTGGAAAGGTAGGGACAGGCGGACAGCTATATATGTAAAATATGTGTGCTGTGTACTGTAACCCAGTGTGTGTGTGTGTGTGTGTGTGTGTGTGTGTGTGTGTGTGTGTGTGTGTGTGTGTGTGTGTGTGTTGGAGCAGGGAGCAGTGCAGTGTAACCCTGTGTGTATGTGTGTCGGAGCAGTGCAGTGTAACCTTGTGTGTGTGTGTGTGTGTGTGTGTGTGTTGGAGCAGTGAGCAGTGCAGTGTAACCCTGTGTGTATGTGCGTTGGAGCAGTGCAGTGTAACCTTGTGTGTGTGTGTTGGAGCAGTGAGCAGTGCAGTGTAACCCTGTGTGTATGTGCGTTGGAGCAGTGCAGTGTAACCTTGTGTGTGTGTTGGAGCAGTGAGCAGTGCAGTATAACCCTGTGTGTACGTGTGTTGGAGCAGTGAGCAGTGCAGTGTAACCTGTGTGTGGGTGTACTGGAGCAGTGCAGTGTAACCCTGTGTGTGCTGGAGCAGTTCAGTGTAACCCAGCATGCGAGTGCTGGAGCAATGCAGTGTAACCCTCTGCGTGGGTGTGTGCTGGAGCATTGCAGTGTAACCGTGTGTGTGTACTGGAGCAGTTCAGTGTAACCCGATGTGTGTGCTGGAGCAGTGCAGTGTAACCCATTGTGTGTGTACTGGAGCAGTGCAGCGTAACCAGGTGTTGTGTGTGTGTGTGTGTGTGTGTGTGTGTGTGTGTGTGTGTGTGTGTGTGTGTATGCTGGAGTACCCAGGGTGGGTACTTAATTTGTATGTATAGGAGGGGTGTATTTAATCACAGTATATTGGGGTATGTGTATATACAAGGGCCGTACTGTGTATTGATGGTGTGTACATGTACAGGAGGATGTATTTCTGTATATTGGGGGGGGGCGCCAAATGACTGCCTTGCCCCGGGTGACAGAAACCCTAGTTTCGGCCCTGGTTAAAGAAGCGTAGCCCTATGTAATGTATGCACTATAACGTGCAGTGACAGATACGTTCCAAATAAACATTCTGGAGCAGCGGAGACTTGAACCGGTCACTGCGAGACAGGGAGTATTAGCCACTAAACTATAGGCGCTTTAAAGTAGGCTTTTGTTGTCAGATGTCCTCGCTACTAGCGTACTGAGCCGCAGCTGCTATTTTGATGTCACCCACATTCTCCAAAATACAAACAGTATTATTACCAAGTGAAACAAAGAAATAATAAAGGGAAGACAACCCCCGCCCTGTATGGAAAATTTTATGTGACGAGGTGAAATTATGTGGGACGTGAAGCCAGGTCCGTACCTGGATGTCCCTTCTATTATAATAAATTGTGGTGGAGGTGTGAGCCGCAGCCGGCTGTAACTGTCACTAGCCCCTTGGTCAATGGGGCACTGGGTATAAGCCCTGCCCCCCCCCCCCCCGCTATGGCGCCTAGATCTAAAATCAATGGCGCAAGCGCAGGGCAAGGGAATGGTGAAGTTAGAGCGAAGTATTATCTGTAATAGATTGTACTTATCACTATTACCTGACTCTCTGAAAAACACCTTCATAGCAAGCAGCGGTATCCGGGTAGAGGAAAAGGCCGCCAGCGCATGCAGAGCCGCCGGGAGCTGAGGACCTCCGGGAGTAAGCTCCGCCCCCCACATTATGGCGCCCATTTTAAATTTAACAAACTGCAGCGCAATCACAGCGGGGAGCGGGCAATGCTGAACCCGCTGTGCAGAGCAGGACTAACCGCCCCCCCGCTGTGGCGCTCAATTTAAAATGAACAAGCTCCAGCGCCATCGGTGCGGGAGGCGCCGCATTCCCCGCCAGCAAAGTGCCGCTGAACCCGCTGTGCAGAGCGGGTCTAAGCTCCACCCCCCCACCAGCGCCATCGGAGCAGGGGGCGCCGCATTCCCCCGCCGGCAAAGTGCCGCCAAACCAGCTGTGCAGTGCGGGATTAAGCTCCGCTCCTCCGCTATGGCGCCCAACTTAAAAGTTAACAACCCCAGCGCCATCGGAGCAGGGGGGGCGCCCCGCGCTAGCAAAGCCAGCCGCGGCCGGGAAGCTGGGGGATGCCGAAGCCGCTGTAGGGAACAAGCTCCGCCCCCTCCGTAATGGCGCCGAGCTTGAAACTGAATAGGCGCCTCTGTTTTTTTAGTGGAGGGAGCGCAATGTGCAGAGAGCAGGTTTTGAATCTGCGCATAGATTGTGATCATCAGTGATCAATGTCAGAATGACACACCCCCCGGTATCTGTATAATCACATACACAGTGTATTAGTCAGCGGTCCTAACCATTTGGCTATACCTGCCACTCTCAGCAATCACCAACTTCAAAGTGTATCTGTAATAAGAACATAATAGGATCTTACTCACCGCTGCTGACTTCTATGGAATGATGGAGTGGCCCCGACACGCGCTGCACGCAGCGGTGTCCGGCCACTGATACTCACCGTTGCCATGCTGCCGGAATCTTCTGCTGGTGGAGCGGCCCCGACACGCGCCGCATGCAGCGGTGTCCGGCCAGCTCAGGAGAGCTCAGTGTCTTCCTCAGCCGGAGCCCATCCCGAGCCGCACGCAGCTGCGATGGGACCCCGCCGGCAGCTCCTGCGGTGCAGACTGGCAGTGGCAGAGCTGCCAGTCTGTGTGTGTAAGAAAGAAAAATTAAAATAATAAAGAAAAAAGAAAAAATTCTTCAGCTAAAACCCAAGTGACCAGCTCACCTCGGGCACTAACTAAGACTGGCTTGGAGGGGAGATAGTAGGGGAGGAGCTAGCCACAGTGTTAGAATTTTAAAGTGCCAGCTCCCAATTACTGCCTACTATTTCCCATTGTAACTGCGCTCCAGTGGCCCCTAGTGGATGAAGGAGAAATACACATACACACAGGAAAATGTCAGACAGTTTGCCCCAGAGTACCTTCAGAGAGACACAGAGTATAAGGAGCCAGCCACACAGCGCCCCAGTAGGCAGTTTATACAGGAAACAGCCGGCGCTAACTGAACCACCTTAATAGATTAAACAGCAAATATGTCACTCTCCCCCCGTCTGTAACACCCTGGTACCGCAGAGGATAGCTGGAGTTATGTGGAGGGCAGCGCTCCCTGTCAGCGTCTCTTCAGTGTGATCTGCAGGGAGAAAATGGAGCTGGTGAGTGGTGGATCCGCTCTGAGGAAGAAGCCCAGCCCCCTGTAATGGCGCGTCTTCCTGCACTTTTAGATTATACCGGCCTGAGGTAATTGTGCTGCTTACAGTGGGATTAGCCCCTGTTAGCATATGTGACCAGTGTAGGGTATGTTGCGCTGGCCCAGGAAGCACCTCACAGCCCCATACACCAAGTGCCGCTAAGACTACTAGAGCGCAGCCTGTCAGAGCTGCGCTCCCACCCTTGTGCCGCCATTCCCGTCATCGACCCGCTTCCCGGGACGCCGGTGTCCTACTCACCACTCTTCTTTCTTCTGGCTCTGTTATGGGGTGGCAGCCGTGCTGCAGGAGTGAGCGGTCGCCTCGTGGGCTTGCAATCAGCACCCTCAAGAGCTCAGTGTCCTGTCAGCGGAGATTGAGAACCATTAACTTCTAGAGTTGGTTCCTACTCCCCCTCTACGTCCCTCGAAGCAGGTAGACTGTTTGCTAGCAGCCTGCCTGTACCTAACTAACTCTGAAAATAATAATACTAGAAAAACTCCTAAGAGCTCCCCTAGCTGTGAGCAGCTCCACCGGGCATATTTTCTAAACACCTTGAAAAAGCTGCTGAAGCAGTGAAACGCGTTGGTGACAAGACTGGAACCTCTAATCTCTGAGATCAGCCTGTAATCCAACTATTGGGAACTGCGGTCCTTGTGGGACAATTCCTTGGAAAGTGTCGGTGAAGGACCTTGCTATGGTCCAACCTTTCCTCTACAGTACCAGCACGGGAAAATCCAACCAGTAAGAGCAGCTCCATTATTGCTAACCTTTTGGATGACTCATTCAAGTGGAACTGGTAACAATGGTACTAAGATTTCCCTAGGAATCAGGCTTTTTCAAATTATTCCCAGCATCTCAAGAAGTTTTTCATGAAATTTTTAGCAGTGTTGCTCTTTGCCCTACTCCAATCTGGTGCTTTTATTTTTATTTTTTATCTGTTGCAACAGTAATTTTTTATATATAGTATTTATATATGAATTGGTAGTTCATCTGTATAATAAAATTTCAGTATTCTTACCTAGCCGGATATTAGCGCTGAATCTTTTCTATTTTGTTGTTTTCACATTAGGGTCTAACTAGCCCTTATTATTCAGCAGCTGGAGGTTTCACAGCACCTGTCAGCGCCATTTCTACATTGGTAGTTTTTCTTTACATTTTCTAAATGGAGTCTGGTAGGAGGGAAATAGAGGGAGGAGCCAGCCCACACTATTAAACTCTTAAAGTGCCAATGGCTCCCAAAGGACCTGTCTATACCCCATGGTACTAATATGGACCCCAGCATCCTCTAGGACGTAAGAGAAAATAGGATTTTGATACCTACGGGTAAATCCTTTTCTCCTAGTCTGTAGAGGATGCTGGGGATGACATCAAGACCATGGGGTATAGACGGGATCCGCAGGAGACATGGGCACTCTTAAGACTTTTCATTGGGTGTGAACTGGCACTTCCCTTTATGCCCCTCCTCCAGACCTCAGTTGTAGGAATTGTGCCCATGGAGGGAAAGATTTACTTAAACTAGTAGTGAGATATCTACCAACTCACACCCTCAACCATGCCGCACACATGGCATTCAACATAACACACGCCAACAGGCATGAACCAATTGCAGCAACATGCTGAAAACTAAGAGAACACAACTTGTGTAATTCTAATAACTAAACTGCAGGTAAAGTACGCACTGGAACGGCCGCCCAGCATCCTCTACGGACTAGGAGAAAAGGTAGGTATCAAAATGATATTTTGTCATACGTCCTGGAGCAGAGGTTCTCAAACTCTGTCCTCGGGGGCCCACACAGTGCATGTTTTGCAGGTCTCCTCACAGAATCGCAAGTGAAATTATTAGCTCCACCTGTGGACCTTTTAAAATGTGTCAGTGAGTAATTAATACACCTGTGCACCTGCTGGGTTACCTGCAAAACATGCACTGTGTGGGCTCCCTAGGACAGAGTTTGAGAACCTCTGTCCTAGAGGATGCTGGGGACGACATCAAGACCATGATGTCTATACAAAAGCTCCAGTACGGCTGGGAGAGTGCAGATGACACTGCAGCACCGATTGACCGAACTTGAGGTCTTCATCGGCCAAGGTGTCAAACTTGTAGAATTTAGCAAATGTGTGACTCTGACCAAGTAGCTGCTCAGCAAAGTTGCAATGCCGAGACCCCCCGGGGCAGCCGCCCAGGATGAGCCAACCTTCCTAGTGGAATGGGCCTTCACCAACGTCGGTAACGGCAATCCAGCTGTAGTATGAGCGTGCTGAATCGTACTTCTGATCCAACGCGCAATAGTCTGCTTGGAAGCAGGACACCCAATCTTGTTGGGAGGATACAGAACAAACAAAGACTCTGTTTTCCGTTTTCAAGCTGTTCTAGCGACATAAAACTTCAAAGCCCTAACCATATCTAGAGACTTTGACTCAGTGAACATATCAGTAACTACTGGCACCACAATAGGTTGGTTTATGTGGAAAGATGAAACCACCTTCAGAAGAAAATGTTGACGAGTCCTCAACTCTGCCCTATCTTCATGGAAGATCAGGTAAGGGCTCTTGTGAGACAAGGCCCCCAATTCAGACACCCGCCTTGCGGATGCCAATGCCAAAAGCATCACCACTTTCCAAGTGAGAAACTTCAACCCTATCTCTTGTAGAGGCTCAAACCAATCTGATTGAAGGAACTGCAACACCACGTTAAGGTCCCATGGTGCCACTGGAGGCACAAATGGAGGATGGCTGTGCAGAACCCCTTTCACGAAGGTCTGAACCTCTGGAAGAGAGGCCAATTGTTTTTGAAAGAACACTGACAAGGCCGAAATCTGGACCTTGATTGATCCCAATCGTAGGCCCGCGTCCAGACCAGCCTGCAGAAAATGGAGAAAACGTCCCAACTCAAACTCTTCCATAAGAGCCTTCTTGGATCCACACCAAGACACATATTTTCTCCAAATACGGTGGTAATGTTTTGACGTTACTCCGTTCCTGGCCTGAATAAGGGTGGGGATGACTTCCTTGGGAATACCCTTTCGGGCTAGGATCCAGCGCTGAGCAGCCATTCCGTCAAACGTAGCCACGGTAAGTCTTGATACACGCACGACCCCTGCTGCAGCAGGTCCTCGCGAAGAGGAAGAGGCCGAGGATCTTCTATGAGCAACTCCTGAAGATCTGGGTACCAAGCCCTCCTTGGCCAGTCTGGGGCAATGAAGATTGCTCGAACTCTTGTTCTTCTTATGATCCTGAGCACTTTTGGGATCAGCGGAAGTGGAGGGAAGACATACACCGACCAGAACACCCACTGGGCCACCAGCGCATCCACTGCTATTGCTTGAGGGTCTCTCGACCTGGAACAATATTTCTGAAGCTTCTTGTTGAGATGAGATGCCATCATGTCTACTTGAGGAACTCCCCAAAGACTTGTCACCTCTGTGAAGACTTCTTGGTGTAGGCACCACTCTCCTGGATGGAGATTGTGTCTGCTGAGGAAGACTGTTTCCCCAGTTGTCTACTCCTGGAATGAAAATTGCAGACAGAGCCTTTACATGTCTTTCTGACCAGAGGAGGATCTTCGTCACCTCTGCCATTGCCGCTCTGCTTTTCGTTCCGCCCTGCCCGTTTATGTACATGACTGCTGTTACATTGTCCGACTGGATCTGCACGGGATGATCTTGAAGAAGATGCACCGCTTGTTGAAGGCTGTTGTAAATGGCTCTCAATTCCAGCACGTTTATGTGAAGGCAGGCTTCCTGACTTGACCATTTTCTCTGGAAGCTTTCTCCCTGAGTGACAGCTCCCCAGCCTCGGAGACTTGCATCCGTGGTTACCAGGAGCCAGTCCTGAATCCCGAACCTGCGTCCCTCTAGTAGGTGAGAACTGTGTAGCCACCACAGGAGCGAAATCCTGGCTTTTGACGACAGGATTATCTTCCGGTGCATGTGTAGGTGGGATCCCGACCACTTGTCCAACAGGTCCCACTGGAATACCCTGGCATGGAACATGCCAAACTGTATGGCCTCGTAGGCCGCCACCATCTTCCCCAACAACCGAATGCACTGATGGATCGACACACTCGATGGTTTCAATATCTGTTTTACCATTTTCTTGATTTCCAGAGCCTTTTCCACTGGAAGAAATACTCTCTAAACTTCTGTGTCCAGAATCATCCCGAGAAAAGACAGACAATCTTGTCGTCGGTTTCAACTGTGACTTTGGATAATTTATGATCCAACCGTGTTGTTGGAATATTGACAGGGAGAGTGTGATGTTTTGTAACAACTGCTCCCTGGATCTCGCCTTTATCAGGAGATCGTCTAGATAAGGAATTATATTGACTCCTTTTTGTCGCTGGAGAACCATCATCTCTGCCATCACCTTGGTGAATACCCTCAGCGCCGTGGAGAGACCGAAAGGTAACGTCTGGAATTGGTAATGGCAATCCTGAACCGCGAATCTCAGATAAGCCTGGTGAGGAGGATAAATGGAAACATGCAGGTAAGCATCTTTTATGTCTACCGACACCATGTAGTCCCCCTCCTCCAGACTGCAAATCACTGCCCTCAGTGATTCCATTTTGAACTTGAATCGTTTCAAGTAGAGATTCCGATTTTTCAGGTTTAGGATCGGTCTGACCGAGCCGTCCGGCTTCGGAACTACAAAAAAGGCTTGAATAAAACCTCTTCCCTTGTTGTGACAAAGGTACCAGGACTGTGAACTGATCCTGACAATTTTTGGATTGCCGCTGTTACTGCTTCCCTTTCTGGAAGAGAAGCTGGCAAGGTCAATTTGAAAAATCGACATGGGAAAACGTCTTCAAACTCCAGCTTGTATCCCTGGGACACTATTTGAATCAGACAGAATCCAACCTTGGCTGAACAGTTTGAGACGTGTTACCACCCGAGCGGCCTCCCACAAACAAAGGAGCCCCAGCGTCATGCTGAAGATTTGGCAGAAGTAGGGGTAGACTTCTGCTCCTGGGAACCTGAAGCTGCTGTGGACTTTTTTCCCTTTCCCCTTCCCCTACCCGCAAAGAAGGGGGAACCTCTCGCTTTTTTGTATTTATTGGGCCGAAAGGACTGCATGTGCGGGTGATATGTCTTTTTTGCCGCTGCAGGCGCAGAGGGCAAAAATGTTGACTTACCTGCGGTAGCCGCCGAGACTAACGCATCCAGTCCATCGCCAAGTAAGGCCTCACCTTTATATGGGAGAGCCTCCATATTTCTTTTGTAATCTGCATTCACGTTCCACTGGCGAATCCACAACGCCCGCCGAGCCGATACTGCCATGGTAGCGGCTTGTGAACTCAAGAGTCCAATATTTTTCATCGCTTCTAGCATGTATGCGGCAGCATCTTTGATATTCCATAACTTAAGGAGTATCACATCTTTATCAATCGTGTCAATTTCTGACCATTTTTCAATAGCGCGACTCACCCACGCGCAAGCAATTGTGGGCCTGAGCAGCGTACCATTTGCAACATAAATGGATTTCAATGTAGTTTCCATCTTTCGGTCTGCCGGCTCTTTTAGTGAAGCCGTGCCAGGTGCAGGGAGAATTACCTTCTTTGTCAACCTGGACAGTGCAATGTCCAACACAGGGGGTGACTCCCATTTTTTCCTGTCCTCCACCGGGAAAGGATAAGCTATCTGAATTCTCTTGGGAATACGAAATTTCTTTTCGGGATTCACCCACATCCCTTCAAAGAGTGTATTAAGCTCGTGGGAAGGAGGGAAAGTGACCTTAGATTTATTTTCTTTATAGAAATAAGCCTTCTCCTGAGGTACAGGAGTGGCTTCCGTGACTTCCAGAACTTCCCTTATAGCCACAATCATAAATTGTATATTTTTTGCCAATTTATGATCTATTTCCCTGGAGTCACTATCGTCGACACAAGAATCTGTGTCCGTGTCGGTATCAGTATTCACAATATTTGCAAATGGTCTCTTATGTCACCCAGAGGGGTCGCCTGCGGATGGAAGAAAAGAGCCCTGAAAAATCGCATCCTCCACAGATTTTCTCCAGCACTCAGCATGAGATTCAGATTTATCTAATCTCCTATTGATATGATGCATACTATCACGTATATCTTTCACCCATGCAGGCTCTTGGTGTGCCGGCAGCGTCACCACAATACACTTCTGTGTCCCTAAAATGGTTTCCTCCGGGGAGGAACTCCCTGCCTCTGACATGTCTTACACACGTGTACAACACACACACACAGACACACTGGGACTTATAGGGGACAGACCCACAGTAAAATCGGTCAGAGGGACACAGTTTAGGAGCAGCCAGTTCACAACCCTAGCGCCAGTATCTAATGCCTGTGAACACAGAATGCCCACTGACATGCAGCGCTTTTTACACAGTAAAACACACTTGTAAAGCACTGTGAGGAGACCAGGGAAAGGGATGTCTAGGACTTGCTTTCATGTTAAAAAGGAAAGAGTTAATCCTATGGCCCAAGTTCTGAGTTCTTAAATTGAAGCCCTCAGTCTGCAGAAGTCACACACAGGAAGTATCCCAGAAGCATACAGCAGGGGAGTGTTCCTTTTAGAAAAGCCCTCCTCCTTCCCCTCTGGAAAGACTGACAGCATGATCCACCAATCAGAAAGGAGGAGAGAGAAGGAACCAGCAAGGGGGAATTGTGGGGAGAGGAAGTGGCTGGGAGAAGGAGACTGGGTGTGTGTGGAGGTGATGGTGCACAGCTAGAATCACTGGAGGTTGGGGTGTTGTCCCCTCTCAGTGTCATCAGTGACCAGCCACTCTGTGTGCCCTGCTACAGCTGTCATTACTGCCCAGGCCTGGAGGAGATGTACAGCAGCTGGTAAGGACTTTGCTGAACTCTGAGTGGACATTATTAGTATAACCCTGCTTGCTGTTCACTGGATTTCTGGGTCTCCCTGAATAAAGATCACCTTGATTTTCATTATAACCGGCTCCACAGTGTGATCTCTGAACCCCAGGATACCCAGGTCACCCGGTATCCTCACATTTGGCGGCAGCGGTGGGATATCACACAGTTCCTGTAGTGTTTCCAGGGAGAGAGTTTCCAGGGAACTAATACACAAAGTATCAGCATGGAGAGTCAGCCAGCAGTTGTGGCCAGCAGTCAAGGGGAGAATGCAATGAGAGAGCAGGAGAAGTTTTACCTTACAGCTCGGAAACCTCACCTACAAGGATTTTGCAGGATGAAGGGAATTACTTATGATGGGACTGAGACCAGGGAAACTCTGGTACTTCGGTTGTTGGAGTGGGATCGGGGGCACCCAGAGGATCCTGACCACCTGAGTGATGATGAAGAGGGACCAACAGGCATTGGTAGTAATTCATCCAATAAGTTACCAGAGTTGACCGATGCCACTCCTGCCATACTGCAGAGCTTGCTGGGGGCGCTAGGCGAAGGTGCGACCCCACAGGAGAGAGCTGGAGTGATCCAAGCTATACTAGGAGTACAAATTCCTGCTGGCAGTGGAATTCCGGAGTCCCCCCGAAGTTTTGAACAAGAGAAGCGACGCTTGGGATTTAAGGATGTTCCCACATTTCGGGAAAATGAAACAGACATTGACACTCACCTCCAGATCTTTGAAAATCTCATGGGGGTGCATGGAATAGAGCCAGCTGACTGGCCAAAGTACTTGGGGCCAAGTCTCACTGGCAGGGCTCTGGAAGCCTATCGGGCCCTAACACCCCAGGAATGTGGAGTATACGCCTGTATAAAGAAAGCATTGCTTGCTAAGTTCCAGATAACTGCAGAATCTTATCGTCTTAAATTCAGGACACTGAATAAAGGTGGAACTGATTCCTACCAAGAGTTTGCTAGTCAGCTACGGCAAGCCTGTGGGAAATGGCTTGAAGGAAGACAGGCCTCCACTGTGGAGCAGATTGTCAACTTAATTGTGGTAGAACAGCTAATGATTAAGATGGCACCAGAGGTACAGGAGTGGGTCGCAGACAGGAAGCCCAGTACACCTGAACAAGCTGCGGAATGGGCTGATGAATATATAGCCAATCGTCCGCAATGGAGAATCTTCAGTGCAGCAGGCGGTACAAGAACCCCACGAGTGGAGAAGCTCTCTGATAAAGAACCGCAAGTCAAAGATAGTAATAAAGGAGGCCCTATCAAAAACATCACTTATCAGCCACCCAGATTCAGAGTGGCTAACCCAGAACCTCGGAAGTGTTATCGCTGTAATCACCCAGGACACGTGCTTAAGGACTGTCCACGCACAAGAGGGCCATTCCCTGGGGCTAGACCGGCTCCAGTCTCTGTGGTATGTTTCCCCACGGAGGATTATGGTGAGGAGGTCGTCCAGTCAGATATGGATGGGATGATGGGTGGGGTGTATATTGTGGACTTGGTTCTGGGGGAGGAGAAGGCGACTCCCTGGAATATGCGAGGGCACCTACAGACTGTGATAGTGGAGAACCAGCAGGTACAGGGCCTACGAGACTCTGGGGCCTCACTTACGTTGATTGAGCCAGACCTGATTCCTGCCTCCCAGGTGATACCTGGACAGTATGTGCGAATTGCCACTGCCGGGGGACAACAAGCCGATATCCCTGTTGCCAAGATACATCTGGACTGGGGAGCTGACCAAGGAATCGTGGAAGTCGGAGTACTCAAGGGGCTACCAGCCAAGGTAATCCTCGGGAATGCTCTGGGACAAGGACTAGTGACACGCTTCGTCCAGGTGGTAACCAGAAGCCAAACACGAAGAGAGGTGACCCAGGCTACAGATATGGACCAGAATCAGCCTACCCAGACAATGGTGAGTGACTCTAGTTCATTGTCCAGTACTTTAGAGGTAGACTTGGGGGAGGTGGACCGGAGTGAGTTCCGACAGGCCCAACGGACTGACCCGTCCCTGAGCAAATTGAGGAGTGCAGCCGAACTGGGGTTGGAAACAGCTGATGGAAGTAAGATAGTGTGGGAAGAGGAATTACTGTACCGAGTGGTCATCCCTCGGCCCGGACAGGAAGCAGTCATGCCTACTAAACAGTTGGTGGTACCTACACAATACATAGCACAATTACTAGCTCTTGCCCACGACATCCCTGCAGCTGGCCATTTTGGCACCCGGAAAACATTGGCCCGACTGTTGCGGAATTTCTTCTGGCCACGGATTTCTAGAGACGTTAAGCAGTATCGGGACACCTGTGATACCTGTCAGAGACTGGGAAAGCCCCAACAGAAAGCTTTTCTGCACCCATTACCTATTATAGGGGAGCCCTTTGCCCGTGTTGCCATAGACCTAGTTGGACCATTAGCTATTCCCAGTCACACGGGCAAGAAGTACATCTTAACACTGGTGGACTTTATGACACGTTACCCTGAAGCCGTGGCCCGTCATCCATTGACACGGAACATGTTGCGCAAGCACTGACGGACATATTCAGTCGGGTCAGATATCCACAGGAAGTCGTCACAGACCAAGGGCCTCAATTCCAAGGTGAACTAATGCAAACCCTGTGGGAAAAGTGGGGGGTTCGGCCTCTTCGGACCACCCCTTATCATCCTCAGACCAATGGACTATGTGAAAGATTCAATGGAACGCTGAAAAGACTCCTACAAGCTTACGTACAGTCCGAGGGGAGGGACTGGGAGAGAGCCCTGCAACAGCTTCTATTTGCTTATCGGGAAGATCCACAAGCATCTACCGGATATTCCCCGTTCGAACTTCTGTACGGCCGGAAAGTGCGGGGGCCCCTAGACCTGGTCAAAGAGAGTTGGGAGGGAACTTTCCAAGAACACCAGCAGCCCATTTTACAATATGTAGAGAACATGCGGAATCGGATGAGAAGATTGCTACAGTTAACCCAAGATCATCTCCGGGAATCACAAGAGAAACAAAGGGAATGGTACGATGCCCACGCTCAAGACCGTGAGTTGAATCCAGGGCAAAAGGTCATGGTGCTTATCCCAGTGCGTAGAAACAAACTGCAAGCCACCTGGGATGGACCGTATACAGTGGTAAGGCGCACCGGACCGGTCAATTATGTGATCGCCCTGGATAAGGGAGGGAAGCGCCTACGCACCTTCCATATAAATAGAATTAAAGCTTATAGAGATCGTCAAGTAGCGGCCATGATGGTATGTTGCCCTCCGATGGAGACACCAGAAACTGATCCATTGCCTGACCTTTTGGGAGCTGCTAAAGAGTATAAGGGAGTGGAATCAGTCCAGGTGGGACTACAATTGAATACGGCACAGCAGCAAGAGATGCAGAGGATCTTAGAGGCTGAACAAGCCCAGTTTTCATGTCAACCTGGTTGAACTCACCTGACCACTCACCATGTGGACACTGGGAACAGTAAGCCCATCCGACAAGTCGCTTACCGAATGACCCCAGATGTTATGAGACAGGTGAAGACTGAGATCAAAGAGATGCTAGCTTTGGGGGTCATTGTGCCATCTAAAAGCCCATGGGCCGCTGGGGTCGTGTTGGTTCCCAAGAAAGATGGGACTACACGGTTTTGCGTGGACTATCGCAAATTGAATTAAGTAACCATAACTGATGCTTACCCTATGCCCCGTATTGACGAGCTACTGGACCGGATTGGAGGGGCCACGTTCGTATCAACACTGGACTTAAGCAAGGGTTACTGGCAAATCCCACTTACCAAAGAAGCCCAGGAGCGTTCTGCCTTCATCACACCAATAGGACTCTTTGAGTGTACTACCATGCCTTTCGGGATGAAGAACGCCCCTGCCACATTCCAGCGAATGGTGAATGACTTACTGGAGGGATGTCAAGACTTTGCACAAGCCTACCTCGATGATATCGCCATCTTCAGCGATACCTGGGCAGACCATTTAATTCATGTGGCAGAAGTGCTCAAAAGGATCAGACAGGCCGGGCTCACCATACGCCCAGATAAATGTCAGATGGGGATGGCTGAGGTTCAGTACCTAGGACATCGGGTTGGAGGAGGATCTTTTAGACCAGAACCGGCAAAGGTGGAGGCTATTGTCAACTGGCCCCGACCTGTCAACCAGAAGCAAGTGCGGGCCTTCCTTGGGGCTGCTGGCTATTACAGAAAATTCATACCACATTACAGCACCGTGGCCAAGGCCCTAACGGACTTGACCAAAAAGAGATATGCTCGGAAGATCGAATGGACTGTTGAGTGTGAGCAAGCCTTCACCATCTTAAAAGACACGCTGACTCAAGCCCCAGTGTTGGCTGCCCCTGACTACAATAAAAAGTTTATTGTGCAGACAGACGCTTCGTGGTGTGGACTTGGGGCCGTGTTGTGCCAGGTGGGAGAAGATGGTAGGGAACACCCAATTGTGTATCTATCTCGTAAGCTAGCTGACCGAGAGATAGCCTATGCCACTATTGAGAAGGAGTGTCTAGCCATAGTCTGGGCCTTAAAGAAACTACAACCTTATCTCTATGGTAAAGAATTCACTGTTATTACTGACCATAACCCGTTAAATTGGCTAAACAGAACCTCAGGGGAAAATGGGAGGTTGTTGAGGTGGAGTTTGGCGTTACAAGGTTTCAACTTTTCTATTTCTCACAAAAAGGGACGAGACCATCACAATGCTGACGGGTTATCCAGACGTGAGGAAACAAATGCCAGACTTCACAGACCTTCGGGCCGAGACAACAGTCAGGACTCCAACATTGGTATCATGCCTGTCTCCTCGATTTAAGAAGGGGGAGGTATGTGAGGAGACCAGGGAAAGGGATGTCTAAGACTTGCTTTCATGTTAAAAAGGAAAGAGTTAATCCTATGGCCCAAGTTCTTAGTTCTTAAATTGAAGCCCTCAGTCTGCAGAAGTCACACACAGGAAGTATCCCAGAAGCATACAGCAGGGGAGTGTTCCTTTTAGAAAAGCCCTCCTCCTTCCCCTCTGGAAAGACTGACAGCATGATCCACCAATCAGAAAGGAGGAGAGAGAAGGAACCAGCAAGGGGGAATTGTGGGGAGAGGAAGTGGCTGGGAGAAGGAGACTGGGTGTGTGTGGAGGTGATGGTGCACAGCTAGAATCAAACTACCGGGAACAGAAAACAACAACAGTACAACTTGTGATACCAAATGTACGTACACTTACCACCCGTACAATTAATATCTCTGCAATCCTGGACAATGTTATTTGTTACAAATCAACTTTCAAATGTACTTAAAATCACTGTAAACAACAATGTCCTCTGGCACTCAGCGTCCGTGCACCTACCACCCGTTCACTGAGTGTCCTTAATAGAAAAATTACAATATGAGTACTTATAAGACAGACATACAAATATTTAGGTGATCAAATCGAGGAGGCGTTGTTATTTGGACCCCTGGTCCATCTATGGTATCCCGGATACCTGTGCCTTTAAAGATTATATGGACCCCTGGTCCTTCTATGGTATCCCTGATACCTGTTTTATGACGCCTTAAATACGTGGACCCCTGGTCCTTCTATGGTATCCCTGATACCTGTTTATGACGCCTTAAAAAAAAATCCTTTACATAAAACTACGTAACATTAAGTCCCGGACTTAAATATTACCTTGTCACGTGTTCCCGGAACACGGAGTGAGTTCAGATCCAGTAGATGGTCGCAATCCCTTAGCGGACAAGACAGACAACAAAATTCTCTATCCTACCGATCAGGGGACGATCAGCTGGATCCCGGACTGAGCCCTCAGACTGTAAGGATTATATCTCTGAACCACCTCGATTTAATAATCCCTTAGGTACCCGTGAGAGCGAAGCTTAACTCTATACGTAACACACGACACCAAGTAGTTAAGATTCACTCTGTTTATTGAATATTTTAACATTGGTATAAAAAGAGAACACATAAGGGTGTAACTGATAAGTGTAAAAGGGCTCATTGGCTTAGGGGTGGTGCCTGGGTGGGGTACGTATGGGTGGTTGCATACTTGGCATAACATAATTGGATATAGCAGTTGCTAGGCAGATATTATATACATTGCATCAGACGGAACTTAACACAGAATCTTCAGTAACACACAGAAGTAATAGAAACAGGTTTCATCTAGACAGAAACTGTCCTTGAAGATAAGGCGCAAACAAGCCTTGTATTGTATGAACAGATAAGGGTATCCTGTGAAGAGTGCGTACGTGTCTATTCAAGCACATAACAGTTCATATAGTATGTTTAACCCTTCAGGGTGTCGTCCCCTCTCAGTGTCATCAGTGACCAGCCACTCTGTGTGCCCTGCTACAGCTGTCATTACTGCCCAGGCCTGGAGGAGATGTACAGCAGCTGGTAAGGACTTTGCTGAACTCTGAGTGGACATTATTAGTATAACCCTGCTTGCTGTTCACTGGATTTCTGGGTCTCCCTGAATAAAGATCACCTTGATTTTCATTATAACCAGCTCCACAGTGTGATCCCTGAACCCCAGGATACCCAGGTCACCCGGTATCCTCACAAGCACCAAATTCGCTTGTGCCCCCCCCCCTGTTTTGCACCCTGATACTTGTAGTCAGAACTGAAGGAGGACCAGCGATTTCTCTGCAGCCTGAGGAGAGAGAACATGGCACTGAGCAGTGTGCTGGCTGCCTTAGGAAGAAGCTCTGCCCTTTTTACCTCAGAAACTTTTCATAATATTTATACTGGTGGGATTAGGGCTGTGCCTGGGCATCTTATGCCCCCTTTTTGCCAGTTTATAGAGGTGTTTTTGCTGCCCAGTTTGACCCCCCCCACCACCCCCAGCGCCCTGCACCCTGCAGTGCCTGTGTGTGTGGGCAGTAATGGTGCACTGCGCTCACGGCCTGCCGCTCTGTACCTCAGCCGTCACTTTTCTTGATAGAAGATCATTCTTCTTCTACTCACCTGTCTTCTGACTTCTGGCTCTGTGAGGGGGGTGACGGCGTGCTGTGGGAGTGAGCATCTAGGCACGGCTAGCGTTCAGTACCCTTCAGGAGCTAATGTTGGTGTCCTGTCAGCCAGAAGCAGAGCCATGAAACTCTTCAGGAAGTTGGTTCCTACTTCAGCCCCCCTCAGTCCCACGAAGCAGGGAGTCTGTTGCCAGCAGTTCTCCCTGAAAATAAAAAACCTAACATAAGTCTTTTCAGAGAAACTCAGTAGAGCTCCTCAGAGTGCATCCAGTCGACCTGGGCACATTTCTAAAACGGAGGTCTGGAGGAGGGGCATAGAGGGAGGAGCCAGTTCACACACAATGAAAAGTCTTTAGAGTGCCCATGTCTCCTGCGGATCCCGTCTATACCCCATGGTCTTGATGTCATCCCCAGCATCCTTTAGGACGTATGAGAAATACAGATAATCCCTAGAGCAGTTGAGAAACATTTTTGCCACATTTAGGCATTTGCCTTTGATAAATAAGCCCCTTAAGAATTGTCCAAACTCGTGTTCAGTCAAATGCATCCACAATAAAATGCTTAAAAATACTGATCATAGTGCATGCATTTTCACAGACCTTCAAGCCGACATACCAACACCATAGCATCATACTGCTATTTTTGAGGATTTCCACATTTTTCTCATGTATACATGTAACACATCACATTAATACCTATATGTACAGTACATGCCTTTGGAAGGATGGCAGATAACTGTCAGGGCAATGCACTCACACCAAGTGACCTATGTATTAATAAATAACAATATCTGTATTATGACACACCTTTTCATTTTGAACAAAAAATGTCCCTTCTATGTACTAAATGGTTGCGCCAACCACTTCAGCTGCTAACTTACTGGAGCTGCAGCTAGTCTCCCCCTTCTTGTACCCACCACCTGGGTTCCGGCACTCGTGCTATGTACAGTTAACAGATGCCAGGACTCAGCGCGTGCACCGTAGCGGTGATTGTACTGCGCATGTGCAAAACCACAGCTTCTATGAACTGCATCGATTGCAGCCCATAGAAGCTGGCTAGGGCTGACGAGGCAGGTAGGAAGTCACTGCCAGTCACAGTGAAGCCAGTGCAGTCACACGGACTGCATCTAACTTCACTATCAGTGAGTCCTGCAGCCCATAGGTAAAAATCTCCTTATGGGAATCTGGCACTATACACAATGTCAGTTTCCGGGGCCGGGTGGGGGCTGTGGTAGAGATATTGTAAGATCCCTATCCTGCAAGAAGGCGTCATGCAATTTAGGTCATCTGATTTGCTTTTTGGAGTTTGGTACATGGGGGACTGTAGCACAAATTATACCCCTTTCCCACTGCTGCATTAACCTGGTTTATTGTTGGGTTAACCTGGGTCGTAGCTCACTGTAAAAGGGTCCCCCAAAGCGGGAATCCAACCCTGGTAGCTACTGGGTAAGGGTGCAGTGTAAATGGCGCGCACCTAGTTATGCTTAAAAACTGATTGGCTGTGTATGCAGAGGTTACACCTCAAGGGATTGACATTCAAGGTAGACACGGGTTCAGTGTAAACAGGGTTGACCTGGGAATAACCTAGGTCCAAGGTGCAGTGCTGTAGCCCTTTTACACCAAAATCCCGGGTCTGACCCAGGATTTGGAACACGGTTCCAAGCCGTGTCAGACCCGGGACTCCCCCCATTTGGGCTAAAACACACTACCCAGCTGGCGCCATCCGGCAAAAACCCGGCCAGCTTTTAACCGCTGCAGTGATGCAAAGAAACATTGGGGTATATGCAATTGCGGTCGAATTGCCGCAAATATCGAAAAAACGGGGCATTTTTCGACACCAAAAAAAATTTCGACAATGCAATACAGTACTTTTCGACAAAAAAACGGCCGTTTCAGATTTGACTTTTTGAAATTCGACAGTTGTCAAATTCGACATGTCTGCAATGGTTAAAATGCGGCTTTTCGACAAAAGTATATTCAATTGAAGAATGTCAATTAGACAACAGTGCTTTTCGACAGTCATTTCGTCAATTTCAGTCCGCCTCAGTTTGGTGGCGGAATCTAATAAAAAAAATTAAAAACATGGTTTTTTTTTGTGTTTTTTTGTTGTTGCTAATAGCATATCTATTTATATTAGAAGGGATTATCTACTTGCTTTGTCTATTAGAAGCCACAAGTATTATTTATATATTTTTTAAAAGAATCTTTTTTTTTTTTTTTTTTTTTTACGGACTAAAATAATATGAAGAGATCAGAGCATGTTTTTCAGTGGGAAGGGGTGAGAATGGGTTAAAAATCAAGAAAAAAAAAATGCGTGGGGTCCCCCCCTCCTAAGCATAACCAGCCTCGGGCTCTTTGAGCCGGTCCTGGTTGTAAAAATACGGGAAAAAAATTGACAGGGGATCCCCCATATTTTTACAACCAGCACCGGGCTCTGCGTCCGGTCCTGGTGCAAAAAATACGGGGGACAAAAAGCATAGGGGTCCCCCCGTATTTTTAACACCAGCACCACTAGCTGGAGAGATAATGCCACAGCCGGGGGACACTTTTATACCGGTCCCTGCGGCCGTGGCATTAAATCCCCAACTAGTCACCCCTGGCCGGGGTACCCAGGAGGAGTGGGGACCCCTTAAATCAAGGGGTCCCCCCTCCAGCCACCCTAGGGCCAGGGGTGAAGCCCGAGGTTGTCCCCCCCCGCATCCAAGGGCTGCGGATGGGGGGCTGATAGCCTTGTGTCAAATAAAAGAATATTGTTTTTTGTAGCAGAACTACAAGTCCCAGCAAGACTCCCCCGCAAGCTGGTACTTGGAGAACCACAGGTACCAGCATGCAGGGTGAAAACAGTCCCGCTGGTACCTGTAGTTCTACTGCAAAAAAAATACCCAAATAAAAACAGTACACACACACCGTGAAAGTAAAACTTTATTACATACATGCATACCGACACACACATACTTACCTATGTTCACATGCCGACTCTGTCCACTTCTCCAAGTAGAATCCACGGGGTACCTGAAAATAAAAATTTTCTCTAACGTCCTAAGTGGATGCTGGGGACTCCGTAAGGACCATGGGGAATAGTGGCTCCGCAGGAGACTGGGCACAAAAGTAAAAGCTTTAGGACTACCTGGTGTGCACTGGCTCCTCCCCCTATGACCCTCCTCCAAGCCTCAGTTAGATTTTTGTGCCCGAACGAGAAGGGTGCACACTAGGTGGCTCTCCTGAGCTGCTTAGTGAAAAGTTTAGTTTTAGGTTTTTTATTTTCAGTGAGACCTGCTGGCAACAGGCTCACTGCATCGAGGGACTAAGGGGAGAAGAAGCGAACTCACCTGCGTGCAGAGTGGATTGGGCTTCTTAGGCTACTGGACATTAGCTCCAGAGGGACGATCACAGGCCCAGCCATGGATGGGTCCCAGAGCCGCGCCGCCGGCCCCCTTACAGAGCCAGAAGACAGAAGAGGTCCGGAAAATCGGCGGCAGAAGACGTCCTGTCTTCATCAAGGTAGCGCACAGCACTGCAGCTGTGCGCCATTGCTCTCAGCACACTTCACACTCCGGTCACTGAGGGTGCAGGGCGCTGGGGGGGGGGGGGGGGGCGCCCTGAGACGCAATAAAACACCTTGGATGGCAAAAAATGCATCACATATAGCTCCTGGGCTATATGGATGAATTTAACCCCTGCCAAAATACATAGAAAAACGGGAGATAAGGCCGCCGATAAGGGGGCGGAGCCTATCTCCTCAGCACACTGGCGCCATTTTCCCTCACAGCTCCGTTGGAGGGAAGCTCCCTGGCTCTCCCCTGCAGTCACTACACTACAGAAAGGGTTAAAAAAGAGAGGGGGGGCACTAATTACGCGCAGTATTAAAGATACAGCAGCTATAAGGGGAAAAACACTTATATAAGGTTATCCCTGTATATATATAGCGCTCTGGTGTGTGCTGGCAAACTCTCCCTCTGTCTCCCCAAAGGGCTAGTGGGGTCCTGTCCTCTATCAGAGCATTCCCTGTGTGTGTGCTGTATGTCGGTACGTTTGTGTCGACATGTATGAGGAGAAAAATGATGTGGAGACGGAGCAGATTGCCTGTAATAGTGATGTCACCCCCTAGGGGGTCGACACCTGAGTGGATGAACTGTTGGAAGGAATTACGCAACAGTGTCAGCTCTGTATAAAAGACAGTGGTTGACATGAGACAGCCGGCTACTCAGCTTGTGCCTGTCCAGACGTCTCATAGGCCGTCAGGGGCTCTAAAGCGCCCGTTACCTCAGATGGCAGATATAGACGCCGACACGGATACTGACTCCAGTGTCGACGGTGAAGAGACAAATGTGACTTCCAGTAGGGCCACACGTTACATGATTGAGGCAATGAAAAATGTTTTACACATTTCTGATAATACGAGTACCACCAAAAAGGGGTATTATGTTCGGTGAGGAAAAACTACCTGTAGTTTTCCTGAATCTGAGAAATTAAATGAGGTGTGTGATGATGCGTGGTTTTCCCCCGATAACAACTGATAATTTCTAAAATGTTATTGGCATTATATCCTTTCCCGCCAGAGGTTAGGGTGCGTTGGGAAACACCCCCTAGGGTGGATAAAGCGCTCACACGCTTGTAAGAACAAGGGCTCTACCCTCTCCTGAGATGGCCGCCCTTAAGGATCCTGCTGATAGAAAGCAGGAGGGCATCCTAAAAGGTATTTACACACATACTGGTGTTATACTGCGACCAGCAATCGCCTCAGCCTGGATGTGCAGTGCTGGGTTGGCGTGGTCGGATTCCCTGAATGAAAATATTGATACCCTAGATAGGGACAGTATATTATTGCCTATAGAGCATTTAAAAGATGCATTTCTATATATGCGTGATGCACAGCTGAATATTTGCCGACTGGCATCAAGTCTAAGTGCGTTGTCCATTTCTACCAGTAGAGGGTTATGGACACGACAGTGGTCAGGTGATGCGGATTCCAAACGGCATTTGGAAGTATTACCTTATTAAGGGGAGGAGTTATTTGGGGTCGGTCTTTCAGACCTGGTGGCCACGGCAACAGCTGGGAAATCCACGTTTGTACCCCAGGTCGCCTCTCAACATGAGAAGATGCCGTATTATCAGGCGCAGTCTTTTCGTGGGCAAGCGGGCAAAAGGGTTCCTCATTTCTGCCCCGTGACAGAGGGAGAGGAAAAAGGCTGCAGAAATCAGCCAGTTCCCAGGAACAGAAACCCTCTCCCGCCTCTGCCAAGCCCTCAGTATGACGCTGGGGCTTTACAAGCAGAATCAGGCACGGTGGGGGCCCGTCTCAATGAATTTCAGCGCGCAGTGGGCTCACTCGCAAGTAGACCCCTGGATCCTTCAGGTGATATCTCAGGGGTACAAATTGGAATTCGAGACGTCTCCCCCTCGCCGTTTCCTAAAGTCGGCTTTACCGATGTCTCCTTCTGACAGGGAGACAGTTTTGGAAGCCATTCACAAGCTGTATTCCCAGCAGGTGATAATCAAGGTACCCCTCCTGCAACAGGGAACGGGGTATTATTCCACACTGTTGTGGTACCGAAGCCGGACGGCTCGGTGAGACCGATTCTAAATCTAAAATCTTTGAACACTTACATACAGAGGTACAAATTCAAGATTGAGTCACTCAGAGCAGTGATTGCGAACCTGGAAGAAGAGGAGTTATCCCTTACTTGGACGATTCCCTGATAAGGGTAAGATCCAGGGAACAGTTGGAGGTCGGTGTAGCACTATCTCAGGTAGTGTTGCGGCAGCACGATTGAATTCTCAATATTCCAAAATCGCAGCTGATTCCGACGACTCGTCTTCTGTTCTTAGGGATGATCCTGGACACAGTTCAGAAAAAGGTGTTTCTCCCGGAGGAGAAAGTCAGGGAGTTATCCGAGCTAGTCGGGAACCTCCTATAACCGAGCCAAGTCTCAGTACATCAATGAGATGGTTCTGGGAAAAATGGTGGCTTCCTATGAAGCAATCCCATGCGGCAGATTCCACGCAAGAACTTTCCAGTGGGACCTGCTGGACAAATGGTCCGGGTCGCATCTTCAGATGCATCAGCGGATAACCCTGTCACCAAGCACAAGGGTGTTTCTCCTGTGGTGGTTGCAGAGTGCTCATCTTCTAGAGGGCCGCACATTCAGGACTGGGTCCTGGTGACCACGGATGCCAGCCTGCGAGGCTGGGGAGCAGTCACACAGGGAAGGAATTTCCAGAGCTTATGGTCAAGCCTGGAGACATCACTTCACATAAATATCCTGAAGCTAAGGGCCATTTACAATGCTCTAAGCTCAGCAAGACCTCTGCTTCAAGGTCACCCGGAGTTGATCCATTCGGACAACATCACGGCAGTCACCCACGAAAACAGACAGGGTGACACAAGAAGCAGAAGGGCAATGGCAGAAGCTGCAAGGATTCTTCGCTGGGCGGAAAATCATGTGATAGCACTGTCAGCAGTATTCATTCCGGGAGTGGACGACCTCCACCCGGGAGAGTGGGGACTTCACCCAGAAGTCTTCCACATGTTTATAAAACTCGACAAGTATTGCGCCAGGTCAAGGGACCCTCAGGCAATAGCTGTAGATGCTCTGGTAACACAGTGGGTGTACCAGTCAGTGTATGTGTTCCTTCCTCTGCCTCTCATAACCAAGGTACTGAGAATTATAAGATGGAGAGGAGTAAGCACTATATTCGTGGCTCCGGATTGGCCAAGAAGGACTTGGTAACCGGAACTTCAAGAGATGCTCACGGAGGATCCGTGGCCTCTACCTCTAAGAAGGGACCTGCTCCAGCAAGGACCCTGTCTGTTCCAAGACTTACCGCGGCTGCGTTTAACGGCAGGGCGGTTGAACGCCGGATCCTGAAGGAAAAAGGCATTCCGGGTGAAGTCATCCCTATCCTGATCAAAGCCAGGAAAGATATAACCGCAAAACATTATCACCGCATTTGGCGAAAATATGTTGCGTGGTGCGAGGCCAGTAAGGCCCCGACGGAGGAATTTTCAACTAGGTCGATTCCTACATTTCCTGCAAACAGGAGTGTCTATGGGCCTGAAATGGAGGTCCATTAAGGTTCAAATTTCGGCCCTGTCAATTTTCTTCCAAAAAAGAACTAGCTTCAGTCCCTGAAGTTCAGACGTTTGTGAAAGGGGTACTGTATATACAGCCTCCTTTTGTGCCTCCAGTGGCACCTTGGGATCTAAATGTAGTTTTTGGGTTCCAAAAGTCACATTGGTTTGAACCACTTAAATATGTGGAGTTAAAATATCTCACATGGAAAGTGGTCATGCTGTTGGCCCTGGCCTGGGCCAGGTGCGTGTCAGAATTGGCGGCTTTATCCTGTAAAAGCCCTAATCTGATTTTCCATTCGGACAGGGCGGAATTGAGGACTTGTCCTCAGTTTCTCCCTAAGGTGGTTTTCAGCGTTTCACCTGAATCAACCTATTGTGGTGCCTGCGGCTACTAGGGACTTGGAGGACTCCAAGTTGCTGGACGTTGTCAGAGCCCTGGAAATATAGGTTTCCAGGACGGCTGGAGTCAGAAAATCTGACTCGTT
The DNA here is from genome assembly GCF_028390025.1 of Pseudophryne corroboree. Classification (NCBI taxonomy): domain Eukaryota; kingdom Metazoa; phylum Chordata; class Amphibia; order Anura; family Myobatrachidae; genus Pseudophryne; species Pseudophryne corroboree. The sequence goes on from NC_086451.1 coordinate 192,726,622, forward strand.
GTTTATTCTGTATGCACCCAACAAGCTGGGTGCTCCTGCTTCTAAGCAGACTATTGCTCGTTGGATTTGTAGTACAATTCAGCTTGCACATTCTGTGGCAGGCCTGCCACAGCCAAAATCTGTAAAAGCCCATTCCACAAGGAAGGTGGGCTCATCTTGGGCGGCTGCCCGAGGGGTTTCGGCTTTACAACTTTGCCGAGCAGCTACTTGGTCAGGAGCAAATACGTTTGTAAAATTCTACAAATTTGATACCCTGGCTGAGGAGGACCTGGAGTTCTCTCATTTGGTGCTGCAGAGTCATCCAGTGCGGATGACTCTGCAGCACCAAATGAGAGAACTCCAGGTCCTCGCCCGTTTGGGAGCTTTGGTATAATCCCCATGGTCCTTACGGAGTCCCCAGCATCCACTTAGGACGTTAGAGAAAATAAGAATTTACTTACCGATAATTCTATTTCTCGTAGTCCGTAGTGGATGCTGGGCGCCCATCCCAAGTGCGGATTGTCTGCAATACTGGTACATAGTTATTGTTACCAAAAAAATCGGGTTATTATTGTTGTGAGCCATCTTTTCAGAGGCTCCTCTGTTATCATGCTGTTAACTGGGTTCAGATCACAGGTTGTACGGTGTGATTGGTGTGGCTGGTATGAGTCTTACCCGGGATTCAAAATCCTTCCTTATTGTGTACGCTCGTCCGGGCACAGTATCCTAACTGAGGCTTGGAGGAGGGTCATAGGGGGAGGAGCCAGTGCACACCAGGTAGTCCTAAAGCTTTTACTTTTGTGCCCAGTCTCCTGCGGAGCCGCTATTCCCCATGGTCCTTACGGAGTCCCCATCATCCACTACGGACTACGAGAAATAGAATTATCGGTAAGTAAATTCTTATTATATTCACCATAATCCAGTGTAGATCTGTCCTCTTCTTTTTTGTAATCCACGCACTTGGCAAAAAATAAAACGCAAAAGCCGGACCACGCACTGAAAGGGGTCCCATGTTTACACATGAGACCCCTGTCCCCGAATGCCTGGACCCCCCATGACTCCTGTCACAGAGGGTCCCTTCAGCCAATCAGGGAGCGCAACGTCGTGGCACTCTCCTAATTGGCTGTGCGCATCTGAGCTGTCATACGGCGCATAGCAGTATGCCGCTCCATTATCTTCAATGGTGGGAACTTTGCGGTCAGGTTACTCGCGGTCAGCCGCTGACCGCGAGTAACCTCACCGCTGATCGTAAAGTTCCCACCATTGAAGATAATGGAGCGGCATACTGCTATGCGCCGTCTGAGCTCAGACGCGCACAGGCAATCAGGAGAGTGCCACGACGTGGCGCTCCCTGATTGGCTGAAGGGACCCTCTGTGACAGGAGTCACGGGGGGTCCAGGCATTCGGGGAAAGGGGTCCCATGTGTAAACATGGGACCCCTTTCAGTGCGTGGTCCGGGTAATGCGGTTTGTTTTTTTGCCAAGTACGTGGATTATAAGGAGAAGAAGACAGATGCTACACAGGATTTTTGTGAGTATAATTGTATTTTCAGGTACCCCATGGATTCTACATGGAGAAGTGGACAGAGTCGGTGTGTGAACATAGCTAAGTATGTGTGTGTCGGTATGCATGTATGTAATAAAGTTTTACTTTCACGGTGTGCGTGTACTGTTTTTATTGGGTATTTTTTTTGCAGTAGAACTACAGGTACCAGCAGGCCTGTTTCCCCCCCACATGCTGGTACTTGTGGTTCTCCAAGTACCAGCTTGCGGGGGAGTCTTGCTGGGACTTGTAGTTCTGCTACAAAAATCAATATTCTTTTATTTTACACAAGGCTATCAGCCCCCCATCCGCAGCCCTTGGATGGGGGGGGGGGGGGGGAACAGCCTCAGGGGACCCCTACGCAGGGCCGTTTCTAGACAATTTGGCTCCCAGTGCGAGATTTAAAAATGCCCCCCCATATAGCTATAAAAAGAAAAAGCATGCGCGCGACGGAGGCGCGCGCGCGCTCCCGACAAGGGCGTGTGGCCTGATTAAAATGGGTGTGGTCTCATTAAAGTGGGCGTGGCCTCGTCTGATATCATCACGCCCACCACAGGGGAAAAAAAACAAAAATAAAAAAAGTCCCCATTTTACACATTACAGCAGGCAAGTGTCCCCATTTTACACAGCGCGGCAGGCAGGTGTCCCCATTTTACACAGCGCGGCAGGCAGGTGTCCCCATTTTACACAGCGCGGCAGGCAGGTGTCCCCATTTTACACAGCGCGGCAGGCAGGTGTCCCCATTTTACACAGCGCGGCAGGCAGGTGTCCCCATTTTACACAGCGCGGCAGGCAGGTGTCCCCATTTTACACAGCGCGGCAGGCAGGTATCCCCATTTTACACAGCACGGCAGGCAGGTATCCCCATTTGATTTTACACAGTGCGGCAGGCAGGTATCCCCATTTTACACAGTACGGTAGGCAGATATCCCCATTTTACACAGTACGCAGGCAGGTGCCCCCATTTTACAAAGTGCGGCAGACAGGTATCCCCATTTTACACAGTACGGCAGGCAGGTATCCCCATTTTACACAGCGCGGCAGGCAGGTATCCCCATTTTACACAGTGCGGCAGGCAGGTATCCCCATTTTTACACAGTGCGGCAGGCAGGTATCCCCATTTTACACAGTGCGGCAGGCAGGTACCCCCATTTTACACAGTGCGGCAGGCAGGTGTCAAGTGGGGGGGGGGAGGAAGGGGGAGAGAGAGAAAGATAGAGATAATACTTACATCTTCCCGCTCTTCGGGTCCCGCCGCCTCATGTCCCTCGCGCCGGCCGCCTCCTCCTTCCAGGCTAATCTCCTCTCCTCCCTCTCCCCGAGCACTCCTGCTCGGGGAGCGGGGCTTCGCGGAATGAAGCGTTTGCGTCGTGACGTCACGACGCAAACGCGTCATTTCACGAAACTCCGCCCCCGAGCAGGAGCGCTCGGGAAGAGGGAGGAGAGGAGATTACGGATACACAATGTGCCGCGGCGGGCGCCCCGTGCGGTTGCACGGCTCGCCCGCCGCTAGAAACGGCACTGCCCCTACGCTTTTTGTCTCCTGAACTTTTTGCACCAGGACTGTACGCAGAGCCCGGTACTGGTTGTAAAAATACGGGGGATCCCCTTTCAATTTTGTCCCCGTATTTTTACAACCAGGACTGGCTCAAAGAGCCCGAGGCTGGTTGTGCTTAGGAGGGGGGACCCCACGCAATTTTTTTCTGGGTTTTTTAAACACTTTTGTGCCGTCCAAAAAGTCGAATCCAGGACGCACACTTTCCGTCAACTGGTCTGTTTTTAGACAGCGGGACTGTCGAATCCGTTTTTTATTGAATATGTCGAATTCGGGTCCCGACGGCAGAGTGTCTGACTGTCGAATTGTGTCGAATTAAAAAACGGTCGAATTACAGCCGGACTTCGACCGCATTTGCATATACCCCATTGAGCGCAATGTGTCCTTACACACGGCACGGTCCCGGCTCGGCTGCCGGAACTATCCACTGGAAGGTCCGGCTGCCGGGCTGTCTTTGCAGCCAATAAACCGTGTGTGTGAAAGGGAGTGTGTGTGAACGTTTTTTCCCCCAAGCCGTGTCTAATGCTGTGCATGCGCACAGCATCACACACGGCTCAAGGCCGTCCTGTGTGAGAGACTCCGCCAGTTTTTCCCGGATGGCAAAAAGCCGGACAAAGTTTGTCCGGCTTTTTGCCATCCGGGAAAAACCGGAGTGTGTGTTATAGCCCTTTCACTGCAGTGCCGATCCGCGCCGTTTACACTGCACCCGGGTGCAGTGTCTTGTGGGCCGGCCCTTAGAGATGATGTCATCTCCAAGCTCCGGCCCACACTGCAGATCAGGACTCCGGAGCGTCTCGCCGGGGGCAAGCACAGCAATCTGGAAGCTGCTGTGCTGCCCCCAGCCTCCGGCGCTTCCAGGCACCAGACATGGCGCTGCTGTCTACATAGACAGCATGTGCCATGTCTCCAGCCGCAGCATGGCAACCAGCACGACGCACGCCGTCTGCATAGACAGCATGTGCCGTGACCCACAGCCTCCTGACCGCCCCCCGGACACTGCAGTACTGGAGGTTTGCCATACTGTAAATGGGTGCCAGGTCAGCTGATCCGGCTTACCCATTTAAACCGCCTCCTTCCCGGGTCTTACCCGTGTCCAACTCTGCGTATGTGCCGGGTTGGAATCCCGGGAAAGTGGACCTGGGGTGACCCTTTTACACCACCTACAGTCCCGGGATTTTGTGCGCTCCCGTGCAAAATCCCAGGATATTTCAGGTGGTGTAAAAGAAATCTATGACCTTACCAGTGTACTGCTGAGTTATTGGCCTCCTGACCCTGGTTATGGAAACCTACTGCATGCACCTATGCCGGGAGCATATTGTTGCTGTTTTTCTTTCTTCACATAATGTAACTTTTGGTACAATGCATAATGTTTTTTTTGGCCTCAATGCAACTCCATAAACAGTACAACTTATTATATGATAAATGAGATCCGATTGCAACATTTTTCATAAAAACTGCAGTTTCTGCACAATTTTATGCTTTCTAGCTATATAACAATAACCTTATTCAGGAGTTTTCAAAGAAAAGACTGAGATCACTTTTACACCAAAAACCCAGGTCAAAACCAGGTTTCCAGACACTATTCCAACCCAGGTCAGACACAGTTTATACCCCTATGCCAACTCCAAGTTCAGTACAATTCTAACAATAATTAAAAAAAAACAACAACTTGCAAATGATATCTATATGCATAAGCAGAAAGGCTATAATCTGGTTCTATCACAACAGTTGTCAGATTCTCACTTGCAATAAAGGATGCTGGATGGACAGGTCTCACAAGCCTCACTGCACTTCCCCCTGGTCTGTTGATCTTCGGCCTTCCATCACCATCCGCTGACCTCTTGTACAATGCTAGCATAAAGCGTAGGTGCTGTAGACTGAGATCATGCTTTACCGACATTCCCGGTATCAGAGACCCATGGTCCAGCAGGGTCCGAATCAGTGGCAGAGAATGAGACCTCATCAGTGCACTTAACCCATTCCTTCCTATAGCAGGGGGCAAGACAACAATAAGTATCCAGATGACCAACATATGTTGCCAGGGTCCCAGCATCATGGCAATAAGCTATCATGTGGTGTCATAAGACAAAGGCGCCTACAAGACAGTTTCATGGAGGGGCATGTGGTAAGCAGGTCTTAGCAAAAGCACAAAGGGTAGTGATGAATCTTGATGGGTTCAACATTTTCTCACCCAGGTGCACCCATTACTTAAAAATGGGAGGAGTATTTTAAGTAATCAATGTTCACAGATTTTGAGAGTTGTAGACACTCTATTTTGTTTACATATATGATATCAAATCCTTCTAGTAATTTTAAAACTAAAATCAAGGCTGCCCACTGCCAAACCGATTTATTTGTCAGGATACAGAAGCTTAAGATGTAAGGTGGGAGGGGAGCAATCTTGTTCTGTCTTATATAGAATCAGTCAGATGTCTGGTGAGCACTTGAAAGGAACCACCTACTTAACCCTTTCAGCACCTGAACAATTACACATTAGTTTAATATTTTTCTATTAACTTTTTTGAAAATAAAATGCAAAGTATTTGGGAGAGATTATGTGAACAGGCCATTTACACGAAATGATTACACATATGAACAAACTGCAGTTCTGTAAAAGCACTCATTGTAATATCCCGTCCAGCACCAAACTCTTTACCCCATAATGCAAATGTGTCATGCAGCATATTGTGCAACATCCTGCACCACAACTACCAGCAAGCTAAAGATACATGAGAGTTGTAGTTTCAAAACATCTGCACAGTCAAGTTGCCAAATTTGGACACAATAATATGTAGCTAAATATAACTTATATGGAAACATGTGAAACAATTTTAGACAAGAATTGACTAGATGATGAAATAAAGTATTGACATCAAACTATAACAGAGACTGCAATCACAGAAGTATTGGTTAAGACCGCACAAAGGTACTCTATAAGAAACATTTAAATAGTTTTAGAAACAATATTTGTAGCATTGTTCCTGCTGCATGGTAAAACAATGCTATTCCCATATTCATACTATTTGATACTCTCAAGCAGACGTAATGATATTTCATGACAATTTGGCCACCTAAGGGCTCTTTTCTATTTCTGTAGGGTTACCATAATATATATATATATATATATATATATATATATACATACACACAGAGTAAAAACCACAGCACTCACCGCACCAGAAGCGGGGCACAGCTATGCACTTACCACTCACAGGGTGGGGTGCATGTAACACTGCACTCTCCACCACAGAAGCGGGGTACACAGCTGTACTTACCACTCACAGGGCGGGGTGCATGTAGCCCATGACCACATCGCTCTAATAAATACAAACAGAGAACCCAGCACTCACCAAAGTAAACTCACTTATCCTCAACAATTCAATAAATAAATGATGGGGGTTTAGTTGGTGGATTGGCCAATGCACGGAAGCCTGTATATCGATTCAAGGTACCCCACCTTCATACAGGTCCTACACTATCACAGAGTCTTAGTGGTAGTCAGGTTTTAAGACTCTGTGATAGTGTAGGACCTGTATGAAGGTGGGGTACCTTGAATCGGTATACAGGCTTCCGTGCATTGGCCAATCCACCAACTAAACCCCCATCATTTATTTATTGAATTGTTGAGGATAAGTGAGTTTACTTTGGTGAGTGCTGGGTTCTCTGTTTGTATATATATATATATATATATATATATGTCATACTTGCCTACCTGACCCTCTCCATGAGGGAGAAAATGCTCTGTTCCTGGACTTTCCTGGTAATGTATGATTGCCATCACCTGTGGTGAGCTAGGTAATTGATAAGAACGGTGTTTCACCACAGGCAAGATCCGCCACTGCTGTGCCCTCCGCTGCCCGCTGTGTCCCCCGGCTCCTGCGGCTGTGGTCCCCTACGCGTCTAGTTCCCCTTCGCGGAGAGGACCTTTGCTGAGCGGTGCGTGATGACGTCATCGCGCACCACACAGCAAAGGTCCTCTCCGCAAAGGGAACTAGACGCTACATGTCTAGTTTCCCTTCGTGGAGAGGACCTTTTGCTGTGCGGTGCGCAATGACGTCATTGCGCACCGCTCAGCATTTAAGCGACGCTTCTACTGTACAGGGGGCGTAACTGACCACGCCCCCTGTATTAAGCCACACCCCATTCCCTGCCCGAGGCGCCGAGGGCCCACGAACCGGCCCTGACATATATATATATATATATATATATATATATATATATATATATATAGTTAATCCGGGAAATGTATGTATTACACAGGTCCAATGGCTGATTAAAACCAGGTGAAATACAGGCTTGAATGTAGCCAGCCACAGAACCTGTGTTATTTATATGTGTCCCAATTTAAAGGGATATTACGGCAACCCTATCTAGTTGGCTCTAATTGTAATATCTTATGTTACCCCATAACACTCTTACACAGTGTCGTAACTACCATTGGTGCAGCTGCTATGGGGCCTGGGCTGCTTTGAGGGCTCCAAGGCCCCGTAGCTCCCTTCACTCCCACTTAGAACGGCCGCCACTGATAGCATAAACCCGTTTCCTGAGGCTACAGCGGGTGGTCTTCAGTATGCTGAATGTTGGGATCCCGGCGCACAGTATACCGGCGCCGGAATCCCGACACCCGGCATACCGACAGGAATTCTCCCTCGGAGGGAGAATAAATAGTGCGTGCCCGCAGCGTTGCGAGCGCAGCGAGTCTGCAAGGGGCTCATTTGCGCTCACCATGCTGTCGGTATGCCGGCGGTCGGGCTCCCAGCGCCGGTATGCTGGTCGCCGGGAGCCCGTCCGCCAGCATACCATACTACACCCGACTACAGCCACACAGAGGATGAAGTAAGGAGGGCCATACCTGGCTGGCTTGAGTGCTGCGATTTGCAGTTGTGTAGGGGGTGAAGCTTAATATTGAGAAGTGTCTGCCCCCATCAGACACCTCTGTTGGAGTCAGGTAGTGCTCACACCCTTCCCTCCCCTCTCTCCCTGACAAACTCTGCCTTACCCTGACAACACTGTAACTCTCCCTTACTCTCTTCCTGACACACTCCCTCTCTCTTTCCCTGACACACTCTCTCTCTCTCTTGCTTCTCTCTCTTTTTCTCTCTCCCTGACAACACTCTCTCCCTCACTCTCTTCCTGACACACTCCCTCTCTCTCTCCCTGACACTCTCTCTCTTTCTATACCTGCCATTGTCTCTCTCCCTCTTTCCCTGACACTCTCCTTCTCTTTCTGACACTCTCTCTCCCTCCCTCTCTCCCTGACACTGTCTCTCTCACTCCCTCCCTGACACTGTCTCTCTCTCTACCTCTCTCTCCGACACTGTCTCTCTCCCTCTCTTTTACACTGTCTCTCTCTTTCCGACACTGTCTCTCTCCCTCTCTCTGACACACTGTCTCTCATCCTATCTCTCTCTCCCTGACACTGTTTCTCTAACTCTCCTGACACTGTCTTTCTTCCTCTCCCTGACACTGTCTCTCTCTCTCTCTCTCTCTCTCTCTCTCTCCCTGACACTGTCTCTCGCTCCCTGACTCTCTCTCTATCTCTCCATGACACTCTCTCTATCTCTCCCTGACACTCTCTCTTACTGACACTGTCTCTCCCTGACACAGTCTCTCTCTCCCTGACACTGTCTCTCTTGCTATCTCTCTCACTCTGACACTCTCTCTCCCTCTTCCTACCTCTCTCTCTTTCCCTGACACTGTCTCTTTTTCCCTAAGTCTCTCTCTTCCTCACACTCTTTCTCTCTATTGTACTCTCTCTCCCTCTTCCTCTCTATGACACTCTCTTGCTCTCTCTTGCTCCCCTTTTTCTCTCTCCCTTCCTGACACTCTCTAGCTCTCTCATACTCCCCTACCTATCTTGCTCCTCCCCCTTCTCTCTCTCTCTCTCTCTTCTGACACCCTCTCTCTCTCCCCTCACATCCCTTTCTCTTTTACTCCCTGACGCCCTCTCTCATTCCATCTTTTTCCATGAAACCCTTTCTATCTCTCTTTCTCTCTCCCTTTCTGTTCTTGCTAATCTCTTTCTCTCTCTCCACCTGACACCCTCTTTGTCTCGCACTCCCCTACCCTAATTCTCTCTCTCCTGTTCCCCTAAGGGGCATTGTAGTGACATCGGTGGTGGTGGTGGTGGCGGGTAGGGGGCAGTGGCGGATCTAGACTTAACTTTTAGGGGGGGCGGTTTAAGAATGATGACTCCTCCCCCTAATCATAGCCCCTCCCACTTAGTAATGCCCTTCCCGTTCCTTCTAAAATTTCCTATTGTTGCCATTACTAATAAAATGTTGCCAATTAGTGGAGAGAACCCTGCGCACTGGTGATACAGACTGGCGAATCGCCATTCCTTCCATCAGGGGTGGTAGAGGATAAGACAGTAGGGCAATTTAAACATGCATGGGATAGACATAAGGATATTCTTACAAAGAAATAAGGATCAGATAAGGTTAGAGATAAAAATAATGTAAAAAAAAAAAAAGGGGCAGACTAGATGGGCCAAGTGGTTCTTATCTGCCGACAAATTCTGTTTCTACAGCACACAGAATGAGCCGAAATTCACATTATAGCACACTGAATGAGCCGACATTCACATTATAGCACACTGTATGAGCTGCAATTCACATCATAGCACACTGAATGAGCCGAATTTCACATTGTAGCACACTGAATGAGCCGAAATTCACATTGTAGCACACTGTATGAGCCGAAATTCACATTATAGCACACAGAATGAGCTAAAATTCACATTATAGTACACAGTATAATCCGAAATTCACATTATAGCACACTGAATGAGCCGAAATTCACATCATAGCACACTGAATGAGCCGAAATTCACATCATAGCACACTGAATGAGCCGAAATTCACATCATAGCACACTGAATGAGCCGAAATTCACATTATAGCACACTGAATGAGCCGAAATTCACATCATAGCACACTGAATGAGCCGAAATTTACATTGTAGCACACCGAATGAGCCGAAATTCACATCATAGCACACTGAATGAGCCGAAATTCACATTATAGCACACTGAATGAGCTGAAATTCACATTGTAGCACACTGAATGAGCCGAAATTCACATTATAGCACACTGAATGAGCCGAAATTCACATTGTAGCACACTGAATGAGCCGAAATTCACATGATAGCACGCAGAATAAGGGAAAATTCACGATAGCACGCAGAATGAGGGAAAAATCACATTATAGCACACTGTATGAGGCAAAAATGACGTTATAGCACGCAGAATGAGACGAAATTGACATTATAGCACGCAGAATGAGACGAAATTGACATTATAGCACGCAGAATGAGGCAAAATTCACATGATAGCACGCAAAATGAGGGAAAAATCACATTATAGCACACTGTATGAGGCAAAAATGACGTTATAGCACGCAGAATGAGCCGAAATTGACATTATAGCACGCAGAATGAGGCAAAATTCACATGATAGCACGCAGAATGAGGGAAAAATCACATTATAGCACACTGTATGAGGCAAAAATTACATGATAGCACGCAGAATGAGGCAAAATTCACACGATAGCACGCAGAATGAGGGAAAAATCACATTATAGCACACTGTATGAGACAAAAAATAAGAATTTACTTACCGATAATTCTATTTCTCGTAGTCCGTAGTGGATGCTGGGAACTCCGTAAGGACCATGGGGAATAGCGGCTCCGCAGGAGACTGGGCACAAAAGTAAAAGCTTTAGGACTACCTGGTGTGCACTGGCTCCTCCCCCTATGACCCTCCTCCAAGCCTCAGTTAGGATACTGTGCCCGGACGAGCGTACACAATAAGGAAGGATTTTGAATCCCGGGTAAGACTCATACCAGCCACACCAATCACACCGTACAACCTGTGATCTGAACCCAGTTAACAGCATGATAACAGAGGAGCCTCTGAAAAGATGGCTCACAACAATAATAACCCGATTTTTGTAACAATAACTATGTACAAGTATTGCAGACAATCCGCACTTGGGATGGGCGCCCAGCATCCACTACGGACTACGAGAAATAGAATTATCGGTAAGTAAATTCTTATTTTCTCTGACGTCCTAGTGGATGCTGGGAACTCCGTAAGGACCATGGGGATTATACCAAAGCTCCCAAACGGGCGGGAGAGTGCGGATGACTCTGCAGCACCGAATGAGAGAACTCCAGGTCCTCCTCAGCCAGGGTATCAAATTTGTAGAATTTAGCAAACGTGTTTGCCCCTGACCAAGTAGCTGCTCGGCAAAGTTGTAAAGCCGAGACCCCTCGGGCAGCCGCCCAAGATGAGCCCACTTTCCTTGTGGAATGGGCTTTTACAGATTTTGGCTGTGGCAGGCCTGCCACAGAATGTGCAAGCTGAATTGTACTACAAATCCAACGAGCAATAGTCTGCTTAGAAGCAGGAGCACCCAGCTTGTTGGGTGCATACAGGATAAACAGCGAGTCAGATTTTCTGACTCCAGCCGTCCTGGAAACATATATTTTCAGGGCCCTGACTACGTCCAGCAACTTGGAGTCCTCCAAGTCCCTAGTAGCCGCAGGTACCACAATAGGCTGGTTCAAGTGAAACGCTGAAACCACCTTAGGGAGAAATTGAGGACGAGTCCTCAATTCTGCCCTGTCCGTATGAAAAATTAGGTAAGGGCTTTTATAGGATAAAGCCGCCAATTCTGAGACACGCCTGGCTGAAGCCAGGGCTAACAGCATTACCACTTTCCATGTGAGATATTTTAAGTCCACAGTGGTGAGTGGTTCAAACCAATGTGATTTTAGGAACCCCAAAACTACATTGAGATCCCAAGGTGCCACTGGAGGCACAAAAGGAGGCTGTATATGCGGTACCCCCTTGACAAACGTCTGAACTTCAGGAACTGAAGCCAGTTCTTTCTGGAAGAAAATCGACAGGGCCGAAATTTGAACCTTAATGGACCCTAATTTTAGGCCCATAGACAGTCCTGTTTGCAGGAAATGCAGGAAACGACCCAGTTGAAATTCCTCTGTAGGGGCCTTCCTGGCCTCACACCACGCAACATATTTACGCCAAATACGGTGATAATGTTGCACGGTTACATCCTTCCTGGCTTTGATCAGGGTAGGGATGACTTCATCCGGAATGCCTTTTTCCTTCAGGATCCGGCGTTCAACCGCCATGCCGTCAAACGCAGCCGCGGTAAGTCTTGGAACAGACAGGGTCCCTGCTGGAGCAGGTCCTTTCTTAGAGGTAGAGGCCACGGGTCCTCCGTGAGCATCTCTTGAAGTTCCGGGTACCAAGTCCTTCTTGGCCAATCCGGAGCCACGAGTATAGTCCTTACTCCTCTCCTTCTTATGATTCTCAGTACCTTGGGTATGAGAGGCAGAGGAGGGAACACATACACTGACTGGTACACCCACGGTGTTACCAGAGCGTCCACAGCTATTGCCTGAGGGTCCCTTGACCTGGCGCAATATCTGTCTAGTTTTTTGTTGAGGCGGGACGCCATCATGTCCACCTTTGGTTTTTCCCAACGGTTCACAATCATGTGGAAGACTTCTGGGTGAAGTCCCCACTCCCCCGGGTGGAGGTCGTGTCTGCTGAGGAAGTCTGCTTCCCAGTTGTCCACTCCCGGAATGAACACTGCTGACAGTGCTATCACATGATTTTCCGCCCAGCGAAGAATCCTTGCAACTTCTGCCATTGCCCTCCTGCTTCTTGTGCCGCCCTGTCTGTTTACGTGGGCGACTGCCGTGATGTTGTCCGACTGGATCAACACCGGCTGACCCTGAAGCAGAGGCCTTGCTTGACTTAGGGCATTGTAAATGGCCCTTAGTTCCAGGATATTTATGTGAAATGACGTTTCCATGCTTGACCACAAGCCCTGGAAATTTCTTCCCTGTGTGACTGCTCCCCAGCCTCTCAGGCTGGCATCCGAGGTCACCAGGACCCAGTCCTGAATGCCGAATCTGCGGCCCTCTAGAAGATGAGCACTCTGCAACCACCACAGGAGAGACACCCTTGTCCTTGGAGACAGGGTTATCCGCTGATGCATCTGAAGATGCGATCCGGACCATTTGTCCAGCAGATCCCACTGAAAAGTTATTGCGTGGAATCTGCCGAATGGAATCGCTTCGTAAGAAGCCACCATTTTTCCCAGGACCCTTGTGCATTGATGCACTGACACTTGGCCTGGTTTTAGGAGGTTCCTGACTAGCTCAGATAACTCCCTGGCTTTCTCCTCCGGGAGAAACACCTTTTTCTGGACTGTGTCCAGAATCATCCCTAGGAACAGCAGACGTGTCGTCGGAATCAGCTGCGATTTTGGAATATTTAGAATCCACCCGTGCTGTCGTAGAACTACTTGAGATAGTGCTACTCCGACCTCTAACTGTTCCCTGGACCTTGCCCTTATAAGGAGATCGTCCAAGTAAGGGATAATTAAGACGCCTTTTCTTCGAAGAAGAATCATCATTTCGGCCATTACCTTGGTAAAGACCCGGGGTGCCGTGGACAATCCAAACGGCAGCGTCTGAAACTGATAGTGACAGTTCTGTACCACAAACCTGAGGTACCCTTGGTGAGAAGGGCAAATTGGGACATGGAGGTAAGCATCCTTGATGTCCAGAGACACCATATAGTCCCCTTCTTCCAGGTTCGCTATCACTGCTCTGAGTGACTCCATCTTGAATTTGAACCTTTGTATGTAAGTCTTCAAGGATTTCAGATTTAAAATAGGTCTCACCGAGCCGTCCGGCTTCGGTACCACAAACAGCGTGGAATAATACCCCTTTCCCTGTTGTAGGAGGGGTACCTTGATTATCACCTGCTGGGAATACAGCTTGTGAATGGCTTCCAATACCGCCTCCCTGTCGGAGGGAGACGTTGGTAAAGCAGACTTCAGGAACCGGCGAGGGGGAGACGTCTCGAATTCTAATTTGTACCCCTGAGATACTAACTGCAGGATCCAGGGGTCCACTTGCGAGTGAGCCCACTGCGCGCTGAAATTCTTGAGACGACCTCCCACCGTACCTGAGTCCGCTTGTAAGGCCCCAGCGTCATGCTGAGGACTTGGCAGAAGCGGGGGAGGGCTTCTGTTCCTGGGAAGAGGCTGCCTGCTGCAGTCTTTTTCCCCTTCCTCTGCCCCTGGGCAGATATGAGTGGCCTTTTGCCCGCTTGCCCTTATGGGGACGAAAGGACTGAGCCTGAAAAGACGGTGTCTTTTTCTGCTGAGAGGTGACCTGGGGTAAAAAGGTGGATTTCCCAGCCGTTGCCGTGGCCACCAGGTTCGATAGACCGACCCCAAATAACTCCTCCCCTTTATACGGCAATACTTCCATATGCCGTTTGGAATCCGCATCACCTGACCACTGCCGCGTCCATAACCCTCTTCTGGCAGAAATGGACAGCGCACTTACTCTTGATGCCAGAGTGCAAATATCCCTCTGTGCATCTCGCATATATAGAAATGCATCCTTTAAATGCTCTATAGTCAATAATATACTGTCCCTGTCCAGGGTATCAATATTTTCAGTCAGGGAATCCGACCAAGCCACCCCAGCACTGCACATCCAGGCTGAGGCGATTGCTGGTCGCAGTATAACACCAGTATGTGTGTATATACTTTTTAGGATATTTTCCAGCTTCCTATCAGCTGGCTCCTTGAGGGCGGCCGTATCAGGAGACGGGGGTGGTCTTCTGTTTGCCGGCGGTCGGGCTCCCGGCGCTCAGTATACCGGCGCCGGGAGCCCGACCGCCGGCTTACCGACACTTATTTTCCCTCGTGGGGGTCCACGACCCCCATAGAGGGAGAATAAAATAGTGTGGCGCGCGTAGCGCGCCACCGTGCCCGTAGCGTGGCGAGCGCAGCGAGCCCGCAAGGGGCTCATTTGCGCTCGCCAAGCTGTCGGTAAGCCGGCGGTCGGGCTCCCGGCGCCGGGATGCTGGTCGCCGGGAGCCCGACCGCCGGCCACCCGTAGTGAACCCACTTGTTTTGATAAGCGTGTGAGCGCCTTATCTACCCTAGGGGGTGTTTCCCAACGCGCCCTAACCTCTGGCGGGAAAGGGTATAATGCCAATAATTTTTTAGAAATTAGCAGTTTTTTATCGGGGGAAACCCACGCTTCATCACACACCTCATTTAATTCATCTGATTCAGGAAAAACTACGGGTAGTTTTTTCACACCCCACATAATACCCTTTTTTGTGGTACTTGTAGTATCAGAAATGTTCAAAACCTCCTTCATTGCCGTGATCATGTAACGTGTGGCCCTACTGGAAAACACGTTTGTTTCCTCACCGTCGACACTGGAGTCAGTGTCCGTGTCTGGGTCTGTGTCGACCATCTGAGGTAACGGGCGCTTTAGAGCCCCTGACGGTGTTTGAGACGCCTGGACAGGTAATAACTGATTTTCCGGCTGTCTCATGTCGTCAACAGTCTTTTGTAAAGTGCTGACGCTATCACGTAATTCCTTCCATAAGACCATCCAGTCAGGTGTCGACTCCCTAGGGGGTGACATCACTATTACAGGCAATTGCTCCGCCTCCATACCATTTTCCTCCTCATACATGTCGACACAACGTACCGACACACAGCACACACACAGGGAATGCTCTGATAGAGGACAGGACCCCACTAGCCCTTTGGGGAGACAGAGGGAGAGTTTGCCAGCACACACCAGAGCGCTATATATATACAGGGATAACCTTATATAAGTGTTTTTCCCTTATATAGCTGCTGTATTGATTAATCTGCCAAATTAGTGCCCCCCCTCTCTTGTTTTACCCTGTTTCTGTAGTGCAGGACTGCAGGGGAGAGTCAGGGAGACGTCCTTCCAGCGGAGCTGTGAGGGAAAATGGCGCTTGTGTGCTGAGGAGATAGGCTCCGCCCCCTTCTCGGCGGCCTTTCTCCCGCTTTTTTAAGGAAAAACTGGCAGGGGTTAAATGCATCCATATAGCCCAGGAGCTATATGTGATGTATTTTTCGCCATCTAAGGTGTTTTTATTGCGTCTCAGGGCGCCCCCCCCCAGCGCCCTGCACCCTCAGTGACCGGAGTGTGAAGTGTGCTGAGAGCAATGGCGCACAGCTGCGGTGCTGTGCGCTACCTTATTGAAGACAGGACGTCTTCTGCCGCCGATTTCCCGGACCTCTTCTGTCTTCTGGCTCTGTAAGGGGGCCGGCGGCGCGGCTCTGGGACCCATCCATGGCTGGGCCTGTGATCGTCCCTCTGGAGCTAATGTCCAGTAGCCTAAGAAGCCCAATCCACTCTGCACGCAGGTGAGTTCGCTTCTTCTCCCCTTAGTCCCTCGGTGCAGTGAACCTGTTGCCAGCAGGACTCACTGAAAATAAAAAACCTATACTTAAACTTTTTCACTAAGCAGCTCAGGAGAGCCACCTAGTGTGCACCCTTCTCGTTCGGGCACAAAAATCTAACTGAGGCTTGGAGGAGGGTCATAGGGGGAGGAGCCAGTGCACACCAGGTAGTCCTAAAGCTTTTACTTTTGTGCCCAGTCTCCTGCGGAGCCGCTATTCCCCATGGTCCTTACGGAGTTCCCAGCATCCACTAGGACGTCAGAGAAATGACGTTATAGCACGCAGAATGAGCCTAAATTGACATTATAGCACGCAGAATGAGGCAAAATTCACATGATAGCACGCAGAATGAGGGAAAAATCACATTATAGCACACTGTATGAGGCAAAAATTACATGATAGCACGCAGAATGAGGCAAAATTCACATGATAGCACGCAGAATGAGGGAAAAATCACATTATAGCACACTGTATGAGGCAAAAATTACATAGCACACAGAATCTAGGCAAAATTCAGCCAAATAATGCAGGGAGAAGAGGGGGAGGGGGGGGGGGGGAGAGAAATGGGAGACACACTCACACACACACACTCACTCACTCACACACACACTCACACACACTCCCACCTCATAGATGGAGGCCGGGCCCGCCAGGATATTGGGAACGGGGTGGACAGCGGTGCAGCGCTGCGGAGGACGAAGACAGAGAGAGAGCGTCCTGACGCGCGTACAGGAAGGAGGGGGCGTGTTTAGAACAGAGGTCGCTGTACGCGAGTCAGGACGCTCCTCTCTCTCCTCATCCCCCGCCGCGCTGCACCGCTGTCCACCCCGTTCCCAATACCGCGCCGGGACCCGGCCTCCATCCCGGTGCCGGTATATGTAGGGGGGGCGTTCGTCCTAATCGCCCCCCGCTAAATCCGCCACTGGTAGGGGGGAGGCTTTCAAGATTTTGCTATGGGGACCACAAAGCTCTAGTTATGCTCCTGCTCTTACACATAATAAGAAATACAGTGACATATATATAATAGTACAGTACCCTGGCTGTCAGTGTGTGCTGGGACTTGGAGTTCCACAGCAGATGAAGAATTGCAGGCCATCTATCTCTGCATGGTAGTTATATAACAAATTCTGTGTGGTCTGTTCCATTTCCAACACACACACACACACACACACACACACACACACACACACACACACACACACACACAGGGGCGGAACTACTGGCGGGGCAGGCAGTGCATTGCACTGGGGCCCCGCCGCACTGAAGGGCCCACAGCCGCCGGCCGGCATTTAGAACAGATTGACATGCGGACGAACGTCCGCATGTCAATCTGCGGTCTCCTCTCCCTCCCTGCTGTGGTGCCTGCTCCCCCGGCCCCCCCCCCCCCTATGTGTTGGAGGGACACGAGCGCATCGCGCGTCTCTCCTGTGTCCCTCCTGGCTCTCCCCCGGCCGATCTAAGGAAGCATGTGCCGTTCGTGAGCTCTGATTGGCTCACGAACGGCACTTCCTTCATTAGACCGGCCGGGGGGAGAGCCAGGAGGGACACAGGAGAGACGCGCGATGCGCTCGTGTCCCTCCAACACATAGAGGGGGGAGGGGGGGCCGGGGGAGCAGGCACTGCGGCATATACCTGGCACTGGGGGGACATATACCTGGCACTGGGGACATATACCTGGCACTGGGGACATATACCTGGCACTGGGGGGACATATACCTGGCACTGGGGACATATACCTGGCACTGGGGACATATACCTTGCACTGGGGGGGCATATACCCGGCACTGAGGGCATGTACCTGGCACTGGGGGGGCATATACCCGGCACTGGGGGGGGGGGGGGCATATACCTGGCACTGGGGGCATATACCTGGCACTGGGGGGGGGCATATACCTGGCACTGGGGGGGAGGCATATACCCAGCACTGGAGGCATATACCTGGCACTGGGGGGGAAGCAGGCACTGGGGGGGAATATCTGGCACTGGGGGCATATACCCGGCATTGGGGGGGCATATACCCGGCACTGGGGGCATATACCCGGCACTGGGGGCATATACCTGGCACTGGGGGGGGAAGCAGGCACTGGGGGGGAATATCTGGCACTGGGGGCATATACCTGGCACTGGGAGCATATAACTGGCACTGGGGGGGCATGTACCTGGCACTGGGGGCATATACCTGGCACTGGGGGCATATACCTGGCACTGGGGGCATATACCTGGCACTGGGGGGGAATATCTGGCACTGTGGGAGAATATCTGGCACTGGGGGGGCATATACCCGGCACTGGGGGCATATACCCGGCACTGGGGGCATATACCTGGCACTGGGGGGGAAGCAGGCACTGGGGGGAATATCTGGCACTGGGGGCATATACCTGGCACTGGGGGCATATAACTGGCACTGGGGGGGCATGTACCTGGCACTGGGTGCATATACCTGGCACTGTGGGGGAATATCTGGCACTGGGAGCATATGTGGCACTGGGAGCACGGCCCTAGCAACAAGCACTACCCACTAGCAACGAGCATGACACCCAGTGCATGAAACCCCTGGCAACGAGCATGACATCCTGGCACCGTGCATGGAACCAAGTGCATGAAACCCCTGGCAACAAGCAGGTAATTTAAAAGTAATTAGAAGCCTTACTGTAGAACTTAATGTGTAATGGGCATTACGGTGTGTGGCATAATGTATCACGGACATTGCGGTGTGTGTCATACTGTGTCACAGACATTGTATGTGCTATAATGTATCACGGACATTGCAGTGTGTGGCATAATGTATCAGGTATTACGGTGTGTTGTATACTGTGTCACGGGCATTGTGGTATGTGGTATAATGGCTCAGGATCATTGTGGTGTGTGTCATACCGTGTCACAGACATTGTATGTGCTATAATGTATCAGGGGCATTGCAGTGTGTAGCATAATGTATAACGGGCAATGCGGCGCACGCATTTTTCTACCTTTGCTAGTGCCAATTACGGGGTGTATGGGGGGGGGGGGGCGCCGAAGGATTTTTTGGCTTGGGGGAGAAAAATTTCTAGTTACGCCACTGGTCACAATGACTCATTGTATGTCATGCCGCAGGCGCACACCAGCGCTCCCGTGACCCGCACGTCATAAGGAACGATTCTGGCCACCCGCACACGAAGGAGGGAGGAGGGTCCGTCCCTCCCTCCCTCATATACAAACAGGTCACAGTCTCTCAGTGAAGGAGAGAGCCGCAGCAGCGCTTTGTTACTGGTGGAGGCGCTGCTGCTCCTCTGCTTTACTATAGGCTGTCTCTGAGAACAGCCTATAGGGAAGCAGAGGGGCAGCAGCAGCAGCGCCTCCACCAGTAACACAGCGCTGCTGCGGCTCCCTCCTTCACCTCCCTCCTCCTTCTTCTCTACTGCCCGGGAAGCTGCACCGAGGAGCCTGAGCCAACAGAGAGGGTAAGTGTAATTCTTTCTTTCTTTCTTTCTTTCCTTCTTTCTTTCTTTCTTTCTTTCTTTCTTTCTTTCTTTTTTTATTTGTTGGGACTGCCTGCTGCAATGTGTAAAAAGGGGGGACTGCCTGCCGCTATGTATAAAAATGGGGAATCTGCATGCCGCAATGTAAAAATGGGGAATCTGCCTGCCGCAATGTAAAAATGGGGAATCTGCCTGCCGCAATGTAAAAATGGGGAATCTGCCTGCCGCAATGTGTAAAAATGGGGAATCTGCCTGCCGCAATGTAAAAATGGGGAATCTGCCTGCCGCAATGTGTAAAAATGGGGAATCTGCCTGCCGCTATGTATAAAAATGGGGAATCTGCCTGCCGCTATGTATAAAAATGGGGAATCTGCCTGCCGCTATGTATAAAAATGGGGAATCTGCCTGCCGCTATGTATAAAAATGGGGAATCTGCCTGCCGCTATGTGTAAAAAGGTAGAATCTGCCTGCCGTAATGTGTAAAAAGGGCACGCTATCTGCCGTTATGTGTAAAAGTGTATGGTGTCTGCCGTAATGTGTAAAATGGGGACGCTGTCTGCCGTAATGTGTAAAATGGGGACGCTGTCTGCCGTAATGTGTAAAATGGGGACGCTGTCTGCCGCTATGTGTAACGAGGGCACGCTGTCTGCCGCTATGTGTAACGAGGGCACACTGTCTGCCATTGTGTAAAAAGTGTATGCTGTCTGCCGCTATGTGTAACGAGGGCACGCTGTCTGCCGTTATGTGTAAAAAGTGCACGCTGTCTGCCGTTATGTGTAAAAAGGGGAATCTGTTCGCTGTAAGGAGTAAAAGGGTCTCTACCTGGTGTAGTGGTGCTACTGTGCGGCGTAATTTGAAGAATGGAGACTACTGTGCACCGTTTTATGAATTGGTATTATTTTGTGGACACACCCCTTCCCCACGAAGCCACGCCACTATGTATTTTTGCGCGCCTACGGCGCGCACTGCCCATGGGGTGGACTTGGATGGGATGGGGGGGGGGGGCCCAAAGCATTTTGTTGCACCTGGGCCCACCGCTTGCTTGTTCCGCCACTGCACACACACACACACACACACGTACGTGCAGCAGGAGCTAGGGCGCGCAACTGAAAGGCTCCCACTGCTAAGGAGACAGGACAGACCTGGTGGGGGTAGGGTCACACCAGTGGGACCCAGTGGGGGGTAGGGGAGCATGCATGCAGAGGGGAGCTGACAGCACACAGAGCAGGGGCAGGGTGGAGCGGAACCAGGGGCAAACTGAGGTGAGCCATATCTCGTTTACTGGTTTTATAATACAAGTACAACATATTATTCTATACAACATGAACTGTACCATTATGTAGCATCATCCTTCTTCATAGGCGGATTAGCCATAGGGTTTGCAGAGAAGATTCCCAGTGGGCCGAAGCACCCGTGGGGCCTGTTTTGTTTGAGGACATGTGGTCATTTTTATAGACATAATGAATAAGATGCAAAATAATTTGCATATATGAAAATACTTTGCCGCTGATTGCAGATGATCTAGTGTATGCCCTGTCTGCCTGCTTGGCTGACATATAAGATTGAGTGAATAGTAATTGGGATAAGGTTGGTGTAATAAGCAAGAAAATATATATTTCTAAGGAATGATATGGGCCCTCATTCCGAGTTGTTCGCTCGCTAGCTGCTTTTAGCAGCATTGCAAACGCTAGGCTGCCGCCCTCTGGGAGTGTATCTTAGCATAGCAGAATAGCGAACGAAAAATTAGCAAAACTGCTACTAATTCTTAGCAGTTTCTGAGTAGCTCCTACTGACCTACTCACAGATTGCGATCAGCTCAGCCCGTTTAGTTCCTGGTTTGACGTCACAAACACGCCCTGCGTTCGGCCAGCCACTCCCCCGTTTCTCCAGACACTCCCGCGTTTTTCCCTGACACGCCTGCGTTTTTTCGCAAACGCCGGGAAAACGCTGAGTTGCCACCCAGAAACGCCCCTTTCCTGTCAATCATTTACCGAACAGCAGTGCGACTGAAAAGCGCCGCAGAAGCCACAGCAAAACTGCTAAGTTTTGTGTTAAATAACTAAGTGCATGCGCCCTGCGTGCCTTGCGCATGCGCAATTTGCAACAAATCGCAGCATAGCGAAAATTGGCAACGAGCGAACAACTCGGAATGACCCCATTAGTTTCCTTAATTCTGAAGGTGTATCATATAATGTGATCATAATATTTAATTTTATTTCTTTTTAACTTCCCCCTTGATGCTGGACATGCCCACTATCTGGAAAGTTTTGGGGGGAGGGTGCTGCTGCCATGGCCCATGGCTAGTCCTTACACCTCTGGTGCTGCCCATGTGGGGCCACTAGTTCAAATTTTTCCAGGGCCGCATTTTGTTTCCAATCTGCCCCTGTCCTTCTCGTATGTGCCTCTCACTGGCAAGGCATGCTGGGTGTTATAGTTCCACCACATTCTGAAAGCCAAATAATGCCTAGTAATTGGTTGCTATGGGCAACTTCTCCACTTTATATCTCGCAAAGGTTTGATACATCTCCCCCGAAGAATGCTCCCATTATCATAAAATATATGCTTTAGTATGTTTGAAGTTGGAAACTGTATAACTGCATTGATGCAATTGATGGGAACTTGAAATATCTACAAACAGGAAATATTTATATTAGATGTCGACCATATAACACATTCAGTATAAATCAGGTATGAACAAAACAGAAAAAGTTCATGTGAATTACTACTGGATTTCTATTGTGAGTTACAGGTGAGATAAATGTGACAAAAATGGTGACTGTCCTCAGAGATCCAGAACATACAGTCCTGAAGCCTGGGAACCAAACTGCTGAGTGCTATTCCTATCTCAAGCCAGTGAACCAGACTCCTTCACAATACCATAGTCTAATGGGTAAATGCACTAAGCCTTGGAGATTGATTCCTTTTTTTTCACTAAAATCCCAGGTCCGGCCATGGATTTGGAACACGGTTTCAATTCGGGTGAGACCTAGGGCAGACCCTATTCCCACTGCCACTCCAACCCGGGTTATTTTTTGGAGTGAGCTGTTCCCACTAACAAAAATCCCAGGTTGATGCGTGTTCACGTGCAAAAATATGGGATTTTGAAGGCAGTGGAAAAGGGGTCTGATAAAGTGGAGAGAGATAGAGTACCAGCCAATCAGCTCCTAACTACCATGTTACAGGCTGTATTTGAAAAATAACAGTTAGGAGCCGATTGGTTGGTAGTTTCTTTCTCTCCACTTTATCACTCTCTGAAGTTTAGTATATGTACTGTATTTCAATGCTATACTGATTTATTTGTATGTTTACTCAGATGTTCCCAGGGTCGGACTGGCCCACATGGGTACAGGGGAAACCACCGGTGGGCCCCACTGCCTGAGGGCCCACCTCCTCCTCTATGGATCAGGTCCCGACTGTGCACTTGAATTGTACATTATACATATTATCTACAGTGCATTGCTGTTATTAATCTGGTACATTATCATGCATGCACTAGCAGTATTTACTATATATATTTATCATGGGGCCCAGACCATGTTAGCAAAGCCTCTTTGGCAGCTGGCCACACTCCTAAGCATGGACAGTTACCTCTGCATTCTCCCGGTGGGCCCTCCATGCCCCAGTCCGACTCTGGATGTTCCCATCAGTTCCTAAATATCCACAAATCAGGGTTCAGTACTCGGACCATTGTTGTTTAACATATTCATTAATGATCTAAGAGAGGGACTGGAAAGTACATTGTCAATTTCGCAGATGATACTAAGCTATGTAGAGTAATTAATTCAGACAAGGATGTTGAGTCTCTACAGAATGACTTATCTAGACTTGAGGTCTGGGCGGATAAATGGAGAATGAGGTTCAATACAGACAAATGTAAAGTTATGCACTTTGGGACTAAGAACAATCAGGCAGCCTATAAACTAAATGGGGAAAATGTAGGGATAACAGTAGTTGAAAAAGATTTGGGAGTGCTCCTCGACAATTAACGTGGTATCAGTACGCAATGTCAAAATGCAGCAACAAAAGCAAATAAGGTGTTAGCATGCTTAAACGGGGAGTGGAGACAATGGATGAGAGTAATCCTGCCACTGTATAAATTATTGGTGCGGCCACACCTGGAATATTGTGTACAGTTCTGGGCAGCTCACTATAAAAACGATATCTTGGAACTCGAAAAGGCGAGCCACCAAACTGGTTAAGGGGTTAGAGGCACTGGATTATGAGGAAAGACTTAAAAGGTTAGATATGTTTACACTGGAAAAGAGGCGACTGAGAGGGGACATTATTCATATTTCTCTGACGTCCTAGTGGATGCTGGGGACTCCGTAAGGACCATGGGGAATAGACGGGCTCCGCAGGAGACTGGGCACACTATAAGAAAGATTTGGTACTACCTGGTGTGCACTGGCTCCTCCCTCTATGCCCCTCCTCCAGACCTCAGTTAGATTTCTGTGCCCGGCCGAGCTGGATGCACACTAGGGGCTCTCCTGAGCTCCTAGAAAGAAAGTATATGTTAGGTTTTTTATTTTACAGTGAGACCTGCTGGCAACAGGCTCACTGCAACGAGGGACTAAGGGGAGAAGAAGCGAACCTACCTACTTGCAGCTAGCTTGGGCTTCTTAGGCTACTGGACACCATTAGCTCCAGAGGGATCGACCGCAGGACCCGTCCTTGGTGTTCGTTCCCGGAGCCGCGCCGCCGTCCCCCTTACAGAGCCAGAAGCAAGAAGATGGTCCGGAAAATCGGCGGCAGAAGACTTCAGTCTTCACCAAGGTAGCGCACAGCACTGCAGCTGTGCGCCATTGCTCCTCATACACACTTCACACTCCGGTCACTGAGGGTGCAGGGCGCTGGGGGGGGGGGCGCCCTGAGCAGCAATAAAATCACCTTGGCTGGCAAAATAACCACAATATATAACCCCAGAGGCTATATATGTGGTAATTACCCCTGCCAGAATACAGAAAAAAGCGGGAGAAAAGTCCGCCGAAAAAGGGGCGGAGCCATCTCCCTCAGCACACTGGCGCCATTTCTCCCTCACAGTTCCGCTGGAAGGAAGCTCCCTGACTCTCCCCTGCAGTCTACACTACAGAAAAGGGTAAAAAAGAGAGGGGGGGCATAAAATTGAGGCGCAGTAAATATTATAGCAGCTATAGGGGACATAATTCAGTTAGTCCCTGCATTATATAGCGCTCTGGTGTGTGCTGGCATACTCTCTCTCTGTCTCCCCAAAGGGCTTTTGTGGGGTCCTGTCTCCTTTAAGAGCATTCCCTGTGTGTGTGTGCGGTGTGTCGGTACGGCTGTGTCGACATGTTTGATGAGGAGACTTATGTGGAGGCGGAGCAGATGCGTATAAATGTGATGTCACCCCCTGCGGGGCAGACACCGGAGTGGATGGACTTATGGAAGGAATTACGTGCAAGTGTCGACTCCTTACATAAAAAATTTGACGACATGCCAAATGCGGGACAGCCGGCTTCTCAGCTCGTGCCTGCCCAGGCAATCCAAAGACCATCAGGGGCTCTAAAACGCCCACTACCTCAGATGGCAGACACAGATGTCGACACGGATACTGATACCAGTGTCGACGACGATGAGTCAAATTTAATGTCCACTAGGGCCATTCGTTGCATGATTGAGGCAATGAAAGAGGTTTTACACATTTCTGATATAAACCCAGGTACCTCAAAAAAGGGTATTATGTTTGGGGAGAAAAAACTACCAATAGTTTTTCCCCCATCTGAAGAATTAAATGAAGTGTGTGAAGAAGCGTGGGCTTTCCCTGATAAAAAATTGGTGATTTCAAAAAAATTACTAATGGCGTTCCCTTTCTCGCCAGAGGATAGGTCACGTTGGGAAACTCCCCCTAGGGTGGATAAAGCGCTCACACGTTTGTCTAAAAAGGTGGCACTACCGTCTCCGGATACGGCCGCCCTAAAGGAACCTGCTGATAGAAAGCAGGAGGCTATCCTAAAGTCTATATATACACACACTGGTGTTATACTGAGACCAGCTATTGCTTCAGCGTGGATGTGCAGTGCTGCTGCTGCTTGGTCAGATTCCATGTCAGAAAATATTGACACCCTGGACAGGGACACTATATTGCTAACCGTAGAGCATATAAAAGACTCAGTCTTGTACATGAGAGATGCACAGAGGGAGAGCTGCCGGCTGGCATCTAGAATAAGTGCATTGTCCATTTCTGCTAGGAGAGGCTTATGGACTCGGCAGTGGACAGGGGATGCAGATTCTAAAAGGCACATGGAAGTTTTGCCTTATAAGGGTGAGGAGTTATTCGGGGATGGTCTCTCAGACCTTGTTTCCACAGCAACAGCTGGGAAGTCAGCATTTTTGCCCCATGTCCCCTCACAGCCTAAGAAAGCGCCGTATTATCAGGTACAGTCCTTTCGACCCCAGAAAAACAGGCGGGGAAAAGGCGGGTCCTTTCTGTCTAGAGGCAGAGGAAGGGGAAAAAAGCTGCACCACGCAGCAGGTTCCCAGGAACAAAAGTCCTCCCCCGCTTCTTCCTAATCCGCCGCATGACGGTGGGGCTCCACAGGCGGAGCCAGGTACGGTGGGGGGCCGCCTCAAAAATTTCAGCGATCAGTGGGTTCGCTCACGGGTGGATCCCTGGATCCTTCAAGTAGTATCTCAGGGGTACAAGCTGGAATTCGAGGCGCCTCCCCCCCGCCGTTTCCTCAAATCGGCCTTACCGACAACTCCCTCGGGCAGGGAGGCTGTACTAGAGGCAATTCACAAGCTGTATTCCCAGCAGGTGATAGTCAAAGTACCCCTACTTCAACAAGGACGGGGTTACTATTCCACACTGTTTGTGGTACCGAAACCGGACGGTTCGGTGAGACCCATTTTAAATTTGAAATCCTTGAACACATACATAAAAAGATTCAAGTTCAAGATGGAATCGCTCAGGGCGGTTATTGCAAGCCTGGACGAGGGGGATTACATGGTATCCCTGGACATCAAGGATGCTTACCTGCATGTCCCAATTTACCTTCCTCACCAGGAGTATCTCAGATTTGTGGTACAGGATTGCCATTACCAATTCCAGACACTACCGTTTGGACTGTCCACGGCACCGAGGGTGTTTACCAAGGTAATGGCAGAAATGATGATACTCCTTCGAAAAAAGGGAGTTTTAATTACCCCGTACTTGGACGATCTCCTAATAAAGGCGAGGTCCAGGGAGCAGTTACTGGTCGGAGTAGCACTATCTCGGGAAGTGCTACAACAGCATGGCTGGATTCTAAACATTCCAAAGTCACAACTGGTTCCTTCCACACGCTTACTGTTCCTGGGGATGATTCTGGACACAGAACAGAAAAAAGTGTTTCTCCCGCAGGAGAAAGCCAATGAGCTGTCATCTCTAGTCAGAGACCTCCTAAACCCAAAACGGGTATCGGTGCATCACTGCACACGAGTCCTGGGAAAAATGGTGGCTTCGTACGAAGCAATTCCATTCGGCAGGTTCCATGCAAGGACCTTCCAGTGGGACCTCTTGGACAAGTGGTCGGGATCGCATCTTCAGATGCATCAACTGATAACCCTGTCTCCAAGGACCAGGGTGTCTCTACTGTGGTGGCTGCAGAGTGCTCATCTTCTAGAGGGCCGCAGATTCGGCATACAGGACTGGGTCCTGGTGACCATGGATGCCAGCCTTCGGGGCTGGGGCGCAATCACACAGGGAAGAAATTTCCAGGGACTTTGGTCAAGTCAGGAGTCACCCCTACACATAAACATTCTGGAACTGAGGGCCATTTACAATGCCCTAAGTCAGGCAAGGCCCCTGCTTCAAAACCAGCCGGTTCTGATCCAATCAGACAACATCACGGCAGTCGCCCATGTAAACCGACAGGGCGGCACAAGAAGCAGGGTGGCGATGGCAGAAGCCACAAGGATTCTCCGATGGGCGGAAAATCACGTAATAGCACTGTCAGCAGTGTTCATTCCGGGAGTGGACAACTGGGAAGCAGACTTCCTCAGCAGACACGACCTACACCCGGGAGAGTGGGGACTTCATCCAGAAGTCTTCCTACTGTTGGTAAGCCGTTGGGAAAGGCCACAGGTGGACATGATGGCGTCCCGCCTCAACAAAAAGCTAAAGAGATATTGCGCCAGGTCAAGGGACCCTCAGGCGATAGCTGTGGACGCTCTAGTGACACCGTGGGTGTACCAGTCGGTTTATGTGTTCCCTCCTCTGCCTCTCATACCAAAGGTACTGAGAATAATAAGAAGGCGAGGAGTAAGAACGATACTCGTGGTTCCGGATTGGCCAAGAAGAGCTTGGTACCCGGAACTTCAAGAAATGTTATCAGAGGACCCATGGCCTCTACCGCTCAGACAGGATCTGCTACAGCAGGGGCCCTGTCTGTTCCAAGACTTACCGCGGCTGCGTTTGACGGCATGGCGGTTGAATTCCGGATCCTAAAGGAAAAGGGCATTCCGGAAGAAGTCATTCCTACGCTGATAAAAGCCAGGAAAGAAGTAACCGCAAACCATTATCACCGCATTTGGCGAAAATATGTTGCGTGGTGTGAGGCCAGGAAGGCCCCTACAGAGGAATTTCAGCTGGGTCATTTTCTGCACTTCCTACAGTCAGGAGTGACTATGGGCCTAAAATTGGGTTCCATTAAGGTCCAGATTTCGGCTCTGTCGATTTTCTTCCAGAAAGAACTGGCTTCACTGCCTGAAGTTCAGACTTTTGTAAAGGGAGTGCTTCATATTCAGCCCCCTTTTGTGCCTCCTGTGGCACCTTGGGATCTCAATGTGGTGTTGAATTTCCTAAAATCACATTGGTTTGAACCACTTAAGACCGTGGATCTGAAATATCTCACGTGGAAAGTGGTCATGTTATTGGCCTTGGCTTCGGCCAGGCGTGTGTCAGAATTGGCGGCTTTGTCATGTAAAAGCCCTTATCTGATTTTCCATATGGATAGGGCAGAATTGAGGACTCGTCCCCAGTTTCTCCCTAAGGTGGTATCAGCTTTTCACTTGAACCAACCTATTGTGGTGCCTGCGGCTACTAGGGACTTGGAGGATTCCAAGTTACTGGACGTAGTCAGGGCCTTGAAAATTTATGTTTCCAGGATGGCTGGAGTCAGGAAGACTGACTCGCTTTTTATCCTTATGCACCCAACAAAATAGGTGCTCCTGCTTCTAAGCAGACTATTGCTCGCTGGATTTGTAGCACAATTCAGCTGGCGCATTCTGCGGCTGGATTGCCGCATCCTAAATCAGTGAAAGCCCATTCCACGAGGAAGGTGGGCTCATCTTGGGCGGCTGCCCGAGGGGTCTCGGCTTTACAACTTTGCCGAGCTGCAACTTGGTCAGGGGCAAACACGTTTGCTAAATTCTACAAATTTGATACCCTGGCTGAGGAGGACCTTGAGTTCTCTCATTCGGTGCTGCAGAGTCATCCGCACTCTCCCGCCCGTTTGGGAGCTTTGGTATAATCCCCATGGTCCTTACGGAGTTCCCAGCATCCACTAGGACGTCAGAGAAAATAAGAATTTACTCACCGGTAATTCTATTTCTCGTAGTCCGTAGTGGATGCTGGGCGCCCATCCCAAGTGCGGATTGTCTGCAATACTTGTATATAGTTACTGCCTAACTAAAGGGTTATTGTTGAGCCATCTGTTGAGAGGCTCAGTTATATTTCATACTGTTAACTGGGTTTAATATCACGAGTTATACGGTGTGATTGGTGTGGCTGGTATGAGTCTTACCCGGGATTCAAAATCCTTCCTTATTGTGTCAGCTCTTCCGGGCACAGTATCCTGAAGTCTGGAGGAGGGGCATAGAGGGAGGAGCCAGTGCACACCAGGTAGTACCAAATCTTTCTTATAGTGTGCCCAGTCTCCTGCGGAGCCCGTCTATTCCCCATGGTCCTTACGGAGTCCCCAGCATCCACTACGGACTACGAGAAATAGAATTACCGGTGAGTAAATTCTTATTTTTTTTAAATACATTAAGGGACAATACAAGGATTTATCAAACAATTTGTTTATAAAAAAAAAACTACATAGGACACAAGGACACCCCCTGAGGTTAAAGAAAAAAGATTCCATACACAACGGAGAAAAGGTTTCTATACAATAAGAACAGTAAAGATTTGGAAATCTTTGCCAGAGAAGGTAGTATTGGTGGACTCAATCAAAAAGTTTAAAAATGGATTAGATAAATTCCTATCAGAAAAAAATATCCAAGGATACAGCATAAAATTAAGAGTAAAAAAAAATAAAAATTATGGTACAGGTTGAACTCGATGGACATTTGTCTTTTTTCAACCTCAACAACTTTGTAATATGACAAACTGAAAAATGCTTCAATAACTTTTTTTATCATAATTGGGAGCATCATACTTGCTTACCATCCCGGAATGGCCGGGAGGCTCCCCAAAAATTAGGTGCCACTCCCGGACCCCCAGAAAGGCAGGCAAGTCTCCTGCAGCAGCACAGCCCCCTGCAACACCCCTTCGGCCACCCACTTACAGACCACAAGTGGGCGGTCTAAAAGGTACCCGATGGCACGATTTGTGTTGTATCGTGTCATCAAAGCGCTCCCTTACCCCGCTGTGCAACGCGTATAATAGCGGCATTGTTTAGTGGGGCATGGCCATGCTGACATGACTGCAAATACCACACCCCTATGCTGTATGCCGCATCACACCCACCCTCTGCAGCGCCGAGCTAACTGCCCTCTCCCGGATAGGGCAGCCAAAATGTCAGCAACCCTGTAATGAATTTTTGGGGTGTGTGCAGTCATCCCAAAGCTATGCAGACTCAACAACAGGAGCAGACACACTACGAATCACGTGCCAAGCGAAGCCCACCCACGCTAGTCTCCGGACTCTAGCCCTATCTGGGATTCCTCCGAAACTCTGGACACCTCTTTGAGTGGCAGCATGGCCTGGCAATATCACTGTGGGCCACCCTCCCCCCTTAATGTGGTGGAGGGCAGTGGCACGTGCATATGGGGCCAGACTCAGCAGCAGCAGCAGCTCCAGACAGGACCAGGCGAGGTAAGTAAAATAATGCCCCTTTTACACCTAAATCCCGGGCTCAGCTCAGGACAATGAACACGGATTTCAAGCCGTGTCACTAGCCAGGTCTAGCCGTGTAGTGACTTGCGGGGGTCATTCCAACCCCATCGCATGCTGCAGTTTTTTGCAGCCATGCGATCTGGTCACAGCAGCGCATGCGCGTCGTTGCCCACAGCGACAAGAAGAATGAAGAAAGCATTCGCAGCAAGAAGATTAACAGGAAGAGGCCGGCCGGGGGTGTCAACTCACCGTTTTCTAGGAGTGACGAAGAAAACGCAGGTGTGTCCGGTCGTTTGCAGGGAAGGATCCTGACGTCAGCTCCAAGAAGATTTTTCGCAGCGGCTGAGTAAGTCTTGCTGCTCTCTGCACAAGCGATTGCTCCCCTGCACAGCCCAAACCCCCTTCCCTGTAGGTGGCGATTACCTGGTCTCAGCAGTGCAAAAAACGGCCTTCGTGCGACCAGGTCGGAATGAGGGCTTGAGTCCCATTTACACCATAGGCTAGACCTGGGATATTGCCGGGGTAACCTCTGTCGGTGCTTGAAGATAACATCATCTCCAAGTGTGGGAATGCGTCATCTCCCGATGTACTGAATGGGACCCGGGTCGATGCGTTCACACTGTCCTGTAACCCGGGTCCATCTCGGATTCCTATGTTACCGGACCCGGGTTAACCCTTTTACACCAAGCTGCGACCTGGGTTAACTGAGCAATAACACAGGTTTTTGAGATAAAATGGGTATAATGTGTAATAATAGGATTTTAATACCTACCGGTAAATCCTTTTCTCTTAGTCCGTAGAGGATGTTGGGGATGCTTCAAGAACCATGGGGTATAGACGGGATCCGCAGGAGACATGGGCACTATAAGACTTTGAATGGGTGTGAACTGGCTCCTCCCTCTATGCCCCTCCTCCAGACCTCAGTTATAGGAACTGTGCCCAGGGAGACGGACATTTCGAGGAAAAGGATTTATTTAATGTTTTTTAAAACTAAGGTGAGATACATACCAGCTCACACCTCAAACACGCCGTACAACATGGCATTCAACAACAACGCATGCAACGGCATGACCAACATCAGTCACAGACTGACTGAACTTAACATGAGCGGAATCATAACCAAACTGCAGATACAGCCCGCACTGGGACGGGCGCCCAGCATCCTCTATGGACTAAGAGAAAAGGATTTACCGGTAGGTATTAAAATCCTATTTTCTCATACGTCCTAGAGGATGCTGGGGATGCTTCAAGAACCATGGGGTTTATACCAAAGCTCTAGAACGGGCGGGAGAGTGCGGGTGACTCTCTAGCACCGATTGACCAAACAAGAGGTCCTCCTCAGCCAGGGTATCAAACTTGTAGAACTTTGCGAAGGTGTTTGATCCCAACCAAGTAGCAGCATGGCAAAGCTGTAATGCCGAGACCCCTCGGGCAGCCGCCCAGGATGAGCCCACCATTCTGGTAGAATGTGCTTTCACCGATTTCGGTAACGGCAATCCTGCCGTAGAATGAGCCTGCTGAATCGTATTACAGATCCAGCGCGCAATAGTCTGCTTGGAAGCAGGAGCCCCAATCTTGTTGGGATCATACAGGACAAACAGAGCCTCTGTTTTCCTAATCTGAGCCGTTCTGGCGACAGATTTTCAAAGCTCTGACCACATCGAGAGACTTCGATTCCGCCAAGGCTTCAGTAGCCACTGGCACCACAATAGGCTGGTTCACGTGAAACGATGAAACCACTTTTGGCAGAAATTGCTGACGAGTTCTCAACTCCGCTCTATCAGCATGGAAGATTAAATAGGGGCTTTTGTGAGACAAAGCCGCCAACTCAGACACCCGCCTTGCGGATGCCAAGGCCAACAACATGACTACTTTCCAAGTAAGGAATTTTAACTCAACCTTACGCAAAGGTTCAAACCAATGAGATTGCAGGAACTGCAATACCACATTAAGATCCCACGGTGCCACAAGAGGCACAAATGGAGGTTGGATGTGCAGTACGCCCTTTACGAAGGTCTGAAGTTCTGGAAGGGAGGCCAATTCTTTCTGAAAAAAGATTGACAAAGCCGAAATCTGTACTTTAATGGAGCCTAACCTTAGGCCCGCATCCACACCTGCTTGCAAAAAATGGAGCAAACGCCCCAGTTGAAATTCTTCTTGGTGTGAATCCAAGAAGGAGCTTTCTTGGATTCACACCAAGACACATATTTCCTCCAAATACGGTGGTAATGCTTTGCCGTTACTTCTTTTCTAGCCTGAAGAAGAGTGGGAATGACTTCACTGGGAATACCCTTCCGGGCTAGGATTTGGCGTTCAACCGCCATGCCATCAAACGCAGTAGCGGTAAGTCTTAATAACAGGTCCTCCCGAAGAGGAAGAGGCCAGGGATCTTCTATGAGCAACTCCTGAAGATCTGGATACCAGGCCCTTTTTTGGCCAATCCGGAACAATAAGTATCGCCTGAACCCTTGTTCTTCTTATAATCTTTATCACCTTTGGAATGAGTGGAAGTGGAGGGAACACATATACCGACGGAAACACCCACGGTGTCACTAGGTGATAATTGTGATTCCTTGCTTGCGCAGCAGAACCATCATTTCCGCCATTACTTTGGTGAAAATCCTCGGAGCCGTGGACAGACCAAACGGCAACGTCTGAAATTGGTAATGACAATCCTGAACAGCAAACCTCAGGTAAGCCTGATGTGGAGGATATATGGGGACGTGTAAGTAGGCATCCTTTATGTCGACCGACACCATAAAATCCCCCTCCTCCAGACTGGAGATCACTGCTCGGAGAGATTCCATCTTGAATTTGAATTTTTTTAGAAAGAAATTGAGGGATTTTAGGTTCAGAATCGGGCTGACTGAGCCATCCGGCTTCGGGACCACGAACAGGCTCGAATAAAAGCCTTCCCCCTGTTGTGATGGGGGTACCGTGACAATTACTTGATTTTGACACAACTTTAGTATCGCAGCGCACACTACCTCCCTTTCGAGAAGAGAAGCTGGCAAGGTCGATTTGAAAAATCGTTGAGGGGGCACATCTTGAAACTCTAATCTGTACCCTTGGATTACTATTTCTAATATCCAAGGATCCAGGTCCGAGTGCACCCAGACCTGACTGAAAAGTTTGAGACGTGCCCCCACCGGTGCGGACAGAGGAGCCCCAGCGTCATGCGGTGGATTTGGTGGAAGCCGGAGAGGACTTCTGCTCTTGGGAACTTGCCACAGCCTGTGACCTTTTTCCCCTTCATCTTCCTCTCGCAGCAAGGAAGGAGGACCCTCGTCCTTTTTTGAATTTATTGGGCCGAAAGGACTGCATCTGATAGTGGGCGTTTTCTTCTGCTGTGCAGGGACATAAGGTAAAAATGACGACTTACCCGCGGTAGCCATAGACACCAGGTCAGTGAGGCCGTCACCAAACAGGACACTACCGTTAAACGGTAACGACTCCATCGCCGTTTTAGAGTCAGCATCAGCATTCCACTGATGTATCCACAACGCTCTCCTTGCTGAGACTGCCATGGCATTGGCCCTTGATCCCAAAAGGCCAATATCCCTTACAGCTTTTTTTAAATATGCTGCAGCGTCCCTGATATGACCCAGAGTCAAAAGCACGCTATCCATGTCTAGGTTATCTATCTCAGATGACAAGTTATCTGCCCACTTTTCAATAGCGCTACTCACCCATACCGAAGCAACGGTAGGCCTGAGTGGCGAACCCGTAGTGACATAAATGGATTTTAGTGTATTTTCCTGCTTACGATCCGCAGGATCCTTTATGGCTGCCGTGTCAGGAGACGGAAGCGCCACCTTTTTGGATAGACACGATAAAGCTTTGTCTACCGTGGGGGTTGACTCCCACTTTTCCCTGTCTCCAAAGGGAAACGGATATGCCACTGGAATTCTTTTGGGAACCTGTATCTTCTTGTCAGGAATTTCCCAAGCCTTTTCAAAAAGAGCGTTCAGTTCATGAGAGGGAGGAAACGTTACCTCAGGTTTCTTTCCTTTATACATACAGACCCTAGTATCAGGAACAGCAGGGTCCTCTGTTATATGCAACACTTCTTTTATTGCCACAATCATGTACTGAATGCTCTTAGCCAGTTTAGGATTCAATCTGGCATCACTATAGTCGACACTGGAATCAGAGTCCGTGTCAGTATCCGTTTCTGCTATCTGGGTAAATGCACGTTTCTGTGACCCCGAAGGGGTCTGAGCTTGTGACAGTGCATCCTCCATGGATTTCCTCCATGTCTGGTTCTTATCAAATCTCTTAGTCAACCGAGCCACATTTGCATTCAAAACACTCAACATATTTACCCAATCATCCGTCGACGGTGCCGACACGGTCACTCCCACAGTCTTTTTTGTCCCCACTCCAGCCTCCTCCTGGGAAGAGCACTCAGCCTCAGACATGTCGACACACACGTACCGACACCCACAACCACACTGGGGCTATAGGAGACAGACCCACGACAAAGCCTGTTAGAGAAACACAGAGGGAGTTCTGCCAGCTCACAACCCAGCGCCTAACCCGGGACTGAAGCAAGTAAAAGACTGCCCAGACCTGTTAGTGCTTTTATAATTAAATAATTAGCACCAAAACTCTTGTGGCCCCCCCCCCCCCCCCCCCCGTTTTGCACCATGTTACTTGTACAGTAGTGTGGGAGGCCAGGCTCAGCGTCTCTGCATCTTCTGTGAAGAGAAAATGGCGGTGGTCAGAACTGTGAGGACTAAGCCAAGCCCCCTTAATGGCGCGCTTCAGTCCCGTTTAAATTACACATTTATACTGGCGGGGGTCCGTAATTAGTGCCCAGGCACTGTTTACACATCTGCCAGTGCTATTTGAGGCTCATATGCTGTCCAGGGCGCCCCCCCCC
Organism: Pseudophryne corroboree; assembly: GCF_028390025.1. Taxonomy (NCBI): domain Eukaryota; kingdom Metazoa; phylum Chordata; class Amphibia; order Anura; family Myobatrachidae; genus Pseudophryne; species Pseudophryne corroboree. Next base: position 192,762,387 of record NC_086451.1, read on the forward strand.
CTGCGCCCTGCACCTTGCAGTGCCGTTCTTATGTTGGAGCATGGCGCGCAGCGCGGCCGCTGTGCGGTACCTCAAAAGCCATCTTCTAACATCACTTAAGTCTTCTGATCTTCCTTTACTCACCCGGCTTCTGTCTTCTGGCTCTGCGAGGGGGATGACGGCGCGGCTCCGGGAACGAGCAGCTAGGCGCATCAAGTGATCGAACCCTCTGGAGCTAATGATGTCCTGTAGCCTAAGAAGCAGAGCCCTTGAACTCAGAGAAGTAGGTCTGCTTCTCTCCCCTCAGTCCCACGATGCAGGGAGCCTGTTGCCAGCAGGTCTCCCTGAAAATGATAAACCTAAGTCTTTTTTCTGAGAAACTCTGGAGAGCTCCTCAGTGTGCATCCAGTCTCACTGGGTACAGAATCTAACTGGAGTCTGGAGGAGGGGCATAGAGGAAGGAGCCATTTCACACCCATTCAAAGTCTTATAGTGTGCCCATGTCTCCATGGATCCCGTCTATACCCCATGGTTCTTGACGTATCCCCAGCATCCTCTAGGACGTATGAGAAATGGGTATAAGCATGGTCTAGGCAGCACTAAGGCTGGGTACACAACATAACATAGTGTCTCAGCCGATCTGCTGGCTGACATATTGCGTTGCCCGTACACACTGAGTGTTGCACTGGTAAGATGGCTGAATGCATATGGCATCAAAGATCAAACACAATGAGCCAAATGTAATAGAGTGAGCGTTTCAAAAAGTGAGAGATTTGGTAAGGTTTTGCAGTTGTTTTTTATTTTATTTTTTTAAGTGGCAATCATTTACACAGCTAGATCAACCTGGTTTTGCAGTGTAAATGATTGCCACTTTTTAAAAAAAAACTGAAAAACCTTACCAAATCTCTCACTTTCTGAAACTCTCACTCTATTACATTTGGCCCATGATCTTCTGATTGCAGTACGGCCAACCAAAAGATATAGGTGGTGATTCCGAGTTGATCGCTAGCTGAAAATGTTTGCTGCGCTGCAATTAAGTAAAAAAACGACACTTCTGCGCATGCGGCGCAGTGTGCACGCGCGATGTACTTTCACAACAGGCAATGTATTTTTACACAAAGTCTAGCGAAGCTTTTCAGTCGCAATGGCCGCCGCAGAGTGATTGACATGAAGTGGGCGTTTCTGGGTGTCTACTGACCGTTTTCAGGGAGTGATCGAAAAAACTCAGGCGTGCCAGGAAAAAACGCAGGCGTGGCTGGCCAAATGCAGGGCGTGTTTGTGACGTCAAATCCGGAGCTGAATGTTCTGAAGAGATCGCAAGCGCTAAGTAGGTCTGGAGCTACTCTAAAACTGCACAATTTTTTTTTATACGCTCTGCGATCCTTTCGTTCGCACTTCTGCTAAGCTAAAATACACTCCCAGAGGGCGGCGGCTTAGCATTTGCACGACTGCTAAAAACTGCTAGCGAGCGATCAACTTGGAATGACCCCATTGTGTATGAACTGCAGGAGTGCACAATCGGCTATACACACTGTGCGATTTGGTCAACATGTCGTTCTCATTTGGACAGAAATTACATATCGTGCCGAGATCATTCAGGTGTATACCTGGTTTAAGGCTGAGTACACATAAGGCCGATATCGGTATGTTTTGTGTATCAGAACGACAAATCATGCATATAATCTGCATATAATGTGTACACCAAACTGCGAGCTCTTGCAGTTCGCATGCAACATCTTCTGGTTGGCCACACTGCACGCCCATTGAGAAGATATTGTGTGCAACCCGCTGCAGTTTAATGAAGGTTTAAGATAAGATTTTATCAGCAAAGAACCATTTACTTCTGTAATAGCTGGGAGGCAAACTATGAGAAACAATTGTAGACCTCCTTTAAAAATATGTCTTGATATGACACAGACCTGCTGTAAAAGAACTTAAAGTACATTGTATTGCATTGGTTACATGCAATCTCACTCCTTACCATCAGACGGCGCTATGCAATAAAGAAAAACGGAAGTTCTTTCTCGTTCTTCTTTGTAGCGACGGTTATCTCTGCGGCTCCGGAAGCAGGAGGTCCTTTCCATTGCTGACGCAGCCATGGTGAGACTCGTTCTATGCTGTTCTGTAACTTTATCCAGCTCCATCCTCCGCTCTCCCCGCGTTCCTTGGGCCGCAGCTCGTTCCGTGACCTCAGACGTGTCCTGCCGATAATTGTTGCCCGTGTATCTCTCTGCAAGGGTTTGGGTGTTAGGGATGGGGCGATCTGATCCGCCATTGCCCCTATAGCAGAACCTGTGTGGGATGGGTGTTTGCACCATGGGACCGTGCTGTAGGTGCTTATGATCCCGTGCGGGATGTTGTTTTGTAGTAACATTGTCCGTGTGCTGCGCATAGAGCGGGATCCTGGGAGCAGTGCTGGTGATAGCCTCTGCTGAGTAACTCCTATACTATTGGACCTGCAGCCTACATGGGGAACAGTGTGCGCTTCCTGTAACATGCTGGGTGTAGAGCGGGTACTTGGGAGCAGTGCCGGTGATAGCCTCTGCTGAGTAACTCCTATACTATTGGACCTGCAGCCTACATGGGGAACAGTGTGCGCTTCCTGTAACATGCTGGGTGTAGAGCGGGTACCTGGGAGCAGTGCTGGTGATAGCCTCTGCTGAGTAACTCCTATACTATTGGACCTGCAGCCTACATGGGGAACAGTGTGCGCTTCCTGTAACATGCTGGGTGTAGAGCGGGTACCTGGGAGCAGTGCTGGTGATAGCCTCTGCTGAGTAACTCCTATACTATTGGACCTGCAGCCTACATGGGGAACAGTGTGCGCTTCCTGTAACATGCTGGGTGTAGAGCGGGTACTTGGGAGCAGTGCTGGTCATAGCCTCTGCTGAGTAACTCCTATACTATTGGACCTGCAGCCTACATGGGGAACAGTGTGCGCTTCCTGTAACATGCTGGGTGTAGAGCGGGTACTTGGGAGCAGTGCCGGTGATAGCCTCTGCTGAGTAACTCCTATACTATTGGACCTGCAGCCTACATGGGGAACAGTGTGCACCTCCTGTAACATGCTGGGTGTAGAGCGGGTACCTGGGAGCAGTGCCGGTGATAGCCTCTGCTGAGTAACTCCTATACTATTGGACCTGCAGCCTACATGGGGAACAGTGTGCGCTTCCTGTAACATGCTCGGTGTAGAGCGGGTACCTGGGAGCAGTGCTGATGATAGCCTCTGCTGAGTAACTCCTATACTATTGAACCTGCATGGGGAACAGTGTGCACCTCCTGTAACATGCTGGGTAAAGAGCGGGTACCTGGGAGCAGTGCTGGTGATAGCCTCTGTAAGTAACTCCTATACTATTGAACCTGCATGGGGAACAGTGTGCACCTCCTGTAACATGCTGGGTATAGAGCGGGTACCTGGGAGCAGTGCTGGTGATAGCCTCTGTAAGTAACTCCTATACTATTGGACCTGCAACCTGCATGGGGAACAATGTGCGCCTCCTGTAACATGCTGGGCATAGAGCGGGTTACTGGGAGCAGTGGTGTTCGCGAGAAACCTTGCATGAGTATCCGCTATAGTTTGCATGGGGGTCACTATGTGCCTCCTATAAAATGCTGGAGCCTGGTGGCGCACATTTGTCCTTGGATAAACTAATGTGCTCTATATAGACTAGCTCACAGTACATAACAAGTGTATAATAACTACCAGCATAAGTCATTGTCTTTGCACACTAGTTTTGTGCGTGCATTGGTATAAAATAGATATCATATAACCCTTCTATTTCCTAAAGGCTCGCGGACCCAAGAAGCATTTGAAGCGTGTTGCAGCGCCCAAACACTGGATGCTGGATAAGCTGACCGGTGTCTTTGTGAGTATCTACATGTACTTAGAGAAAGCGATTCATATAGTTTGTTTGGATCGATTATATGCATATAGTAGTGGGTGTGTTCTGCCCATATGTTGGTTATTCTATGTCTATATTTACTTTACAAATAAAAATGTTACACACCAATTTATATAATGTGATTGACCTTTTAGGACTCTTGAGTTACTCTTAAATATGATAATTTGGTAAGTTTTTATTAATGACATATCTTTATTCCAATTGTTTTAACTGTGTTGAATACCAAGAATCTAAATTAGTACTCCACATTGCATGATGTTGGACTAACTACTTCAGTATACTTAATGGCTACTAGTATTTGTCTGTGCAAACAATTGCTATCTGTTGTATCCTATAGATTGTAAGCTTGCGAGCAGGGCCTTCCTACCTCTGACTGTTATCACCCAGTTTGTTGTTATTTCAAATTGTAAAGCGCAACGGAATTTGCTGCGCTATATAAGAAACTGTTAATAAATATTATCTTACAGGCTCCACGTCCGTCCACTGGTCCCCACAAGCTTAGAGAGTGTTTGCCCCTGATCATCTTTCTAAGAAACAGGCTGAAGTATGCTTTAACTGGGGATGAGGTCAAGAAGATTTGCATGCAGCGCTTCATTAAGATCGATGGCAAGGTCCGCACAGACATCACATACCCTGCTGGATTCATGGGTGAGTTGCGTGCATTTACAGCATTTTAGTTACTGTACTGGTGTGTTTTTTTTTATATATATATATATATATATATATATATATATATATATATATATATATATATATATATATATAAAATATATATATATATATATATTATTATTATTATTTTCTCCTTCATCCTAGAGGATGCTGGGGACTCCAAAAGGACCGTGGGGTATAGACAGGATCCGCAGGAGACATGGGCACTTTAAGACTTTAAATGGGTGTGAACTGGCTCCTCCCTCTATGCCCCTCCTCCAGACCTCAGTTAGAGTCTGTGTCCAGAGAGACTGGACACACACTAGGGGAGCTCTACAGAGTTTCTTTAGAAAAGACTTTCTGTTAGGTTTGTTTTCAGGGAGCACTGCTGGCAACAGGCTCCCTGCTTCGTGGGACTGAGGGGAGAGAAGCAGACCTACTTCTGTGAGTTTAAAGGCTTTGCTTCTAGCACGGCTGTCCAAGAAGGTGGCTCTCCCGTACCCGGACACGGCTGCCCTAAAGGATCCTGCGGATCGTAAGCAGAAAACTACCTTGAAATCTATTTGTCACTACGGGTACACTGCTCAGACCTGCAGTGGCATCAGCATGGGTGAGTAGTGCAATTGAAAAGTGGGCAGTTAACTTATCATCTGACTTGGACACCCTGGATAGGGATAGCGTTCTTTTGACGCTAGGTCATATCAGGGACGCTGCAGTCTATCTAAGGGAGGCTGCGAGAGATATTGGTTTCTTGGGTTCGAGGGCCAATGCCATGGCAATCTCAGCTAGGAGAGCATTATGGACTCATCAATGGAATGGTGATGCTGACTCTAAGAGGTTTATGGAGGCGCTGCCGTATAAAGGTGGTGTTTTGTTTGGTGAGGGCCTCGCGGACCTGGTATCCACAGCTACCGCGGGTAAGTCATCTTTTCTACCGTATGTCCCTGCACAACAAAAGACGCCTCCTTATCAGATGCAGTCCTTTCAGTCTAATAAATTCAAAAAAGGACGAGGGTCCTCCTTCCTTGCTGCTAGAGGTAGGGGAAGGGGTAAAAAGTTGCCGGCTGGGGCAAGCTCCCAAGAGCAGAAGTCCTCCCCAGCCGCTGCCAAATCCACATGACGCTGGGGCTCCGCTGCTGGAGTCCGCACCGGTGGGGGGCACGTCTTCAGCCCTTCAATCAGGTCTGGGCTCGTTCGGCCCTGGATCCTTGGGTGCTAGAAATAGTGGTCCAAGGGTACAAACTGGAGTTTCAAGACGTGCCCCCTCACCGATTTTTGAAATCGGCCTTGCCAGCTTCTCTTCCGGAAAGGGAAGTAGTATGCGCTGCGATACAAAAGCTGTGTCTGCAGAAAGTTATTGTCACGGTTACCCAGTCACGACGGGGAGAAGGTTTTTATTCAAGCCTGTTCGTGGTCCCGAACAGGCCAATTCTGAACCTAAAATCCCTCAATTTCTTTCTAAAACAATCCAAATTCAAGATGGAATCTCTCCAAGCAGTGATCTCCAGTCTGGAAGGGGGGGATTTTATGGCGTCAGTCGACAATATTTCCTCCACATCAAGCTTACCTGAGGTTTGCTGTTCAGGATTGTCATTACTAATTTCAGACGTTGCCGTTTGGTGAAAATCCTCGGAGCCGTGGAAAGACCAAAGTAATGCGGAAATGATGGTGCTCCTGCGCAAGTAGGGTGTCACAATTATCCCGTACTTGGACGATCTCCTGATAAAGGCGAGATCAAAGGAGCAGTTACTAAAAAACGTGGCGCTCTCCCTGACAATGCTGCAACAACATGGTTAGCTCCTAAATTTGCCAAAGTCACAGTTGGTTCCGACAACACGGCTGTCATTCTTGGGCATGATCCTAGACACGGAACTGCAGGAAGTCTTTCTCCCAGTAGAAAAAGCTCTGGAAATCCAGTACATGGTCAAGGAGATTCTGAAACCGGCAAGAGTGTCGATTCATCAATGCACGCGGGTGCTTGGGAAGATGGTGGCAGCATACAAAGCTATTCCGTTTGGCAGGTTCCATGCCAGGGTGTTTCAGTGGAACCTGTTGGACAAGTGGTCCGGGTCTCACCTGCACATGCATCGGAAAATAAGCCTATCCTCCAGGACCAGAGTATCTCTCCTGTGGTGGCTCCACAGTTCGCACCTCCTGGAGGGACGCAGGTTCGGGATCCAGGACTGGGTCCTGGTGACTACGGATGCAAGTCTCCGAGGCTCGGGAGCAGTCACACAGGGGGAAAATTTCCAGGGAAAATGGTCAAGCCAAGAAGCTTGTCTGCACATAAACATTCTGGAATTAAGGGCCATCTACAACGACACTTCTACAAGCGGAACATCTTCTTTGCGGTCTGCCCGTCCTGATTCAGTCGGACAACATTACAGCAGTGGCGTACATAAACCGCCAGGGTGGAACAAAGAGCGGCGATGGCGGAGGCCACAAGTTCTCCGCTGGGCGGAGAAACATACAAGCGCTCTGTCAGCGGTCTTCATTCCGGGCGTGGACAACTGGGAAGCAGATTTACTCGGCAGACACGATCTTCATCCAGGAGAGTGGGGTCTGCATCAAGAAGTCTTTGCAGAAGTGACAAGTCATTGGGGAATTCCTCAAATAGACATGATGGCGTCTCGCTTCAACAAGAAGCTTCAGAGATACTGTTCCAGGTCAAGGGACCCTCATGCCAGTGCAGTGGACGCCCTGGTGACACCGTGGGTGTTTCAGTCGGTATGTGTTCCCTCCAATTCCACTCATTCCAAAGGTGATAAGGATCACAAGAATAACGAGGGTTCAGGCGATACTCATTGTTCCAGATTGGCCACGCAGAGCCTGGTATCCGGATCTTCAGGAATTACTCATAGGAGATCCCTGGCCTCTTCCTCTAAGAGAGGACCTATTACAGCAAGAGCCGTGCATGTTCCAAGACTTACCGCGGTTGTGTTTGACGGCGTGGCGGTTGAACGCCAAATCCGAGCTCGGAAGGGTATTCCCGGTGAAGTCATCCCCACCCTACGTAAAGCTAGAAAGGAAGTAACGGCGAAGCATTATCACCGTATTTGGAGAAAATGTGCTTGGTGTGAATCCAAGAAGGCTCCTACGGATGAATTTCAGCTGGGTCGTTTTCTCCATTTTTGCAAGCAGGTGTGGATGCGGGCCTCAAATTTGGCTCCATTAAAGTGCAGTTTTCGGCCTTATTGATTTTCTTTCAAAAAGAATTGGCCGCCCTTCCAGAGGTTGACTTTAGTGAAGGGAGTACTGCACATCCAATCTCCATTTGTGCCCCCGGTGGCACCATGGGACCTTAACGTGGTGTTGCAGTTTCTTATGTCACACTTTGAACCTTTACGAAAGGTTGAGTTCAAATTTCTCACTTGGAAAGTGGTCATGCTTTTGGCCTTGGCGTCCGCAAGGCAGGTGTCGGAATTAGCGGCTTTGTCTCACAAGAGCCCCTATTTGATCTTCCATGAGGATAGAGCAGAATTGAGAACTCGTCAATTTCTGCCAAAGGTGGTTTCTTCGTTTCACATAACCCAACCTATTGTGGTGCCTGTGGCTACTGAAGCCTTGGCTGTTTCAAAGTCTCTCGATGTGGTCAGAGCTTTGAAAATTTATGTAGCCAGAATGGCTCGTATTAGGAAAACGGAGTCTGTTTGTCCTGTATGCTTCCAACAAGATTGGGGCTCCTGCTTCTAAGCAGACTATTACACGCTGGATCTGTAATGCGATTCAGCATTCTCATTCTACGGCTGGATTGCCGTTACCGAAATCGGTGAAGGCCCATACTACCAGGAGGGTGGGCTAATCTTGGGCGGCTACCTGAGGAGTCTCGGCGCTTCAACTTTGCCGAGCAGCTACTTGGTCGGGTTCAAACACTTTTGCAAAATTCTACAAGTTTGATACCTGGCTGATGAAGACCTCATGTTTGCTCAATTGGTGCTGCAGAGTCATCCATACTCTCCCGCCCGGTCTGGAGCTTTGGTATAAACCCCATGGTCCTTTTGGAGTCCCCAGCATCCTCTAGGACAAAAGAGAAAATAGGATTTTAATACCTACCGGTAAATCCTTTTTAGTCCGTAGAGGATGCTGGGCGCCCGTCCCAGTGCGGACTCTATCTGCAGTACTTGTTCATAGTTATTGCTTTTGTTACACAAAGGTTGTGGTTTTGGTTTCGATCAGCCTGTTGCTGATTTTTTGGTTCATGCTGTTAACTGGTTTTAGTTAAATGCCATGTTGTACGGTGTGTTGTGGTGTGAGCTGGTATGTATCTCACCCTTGGTTAACAAAAATCTTTTTCCTCAATGTCCGTCTACCTGGGCACAGTTCCTATAACTGAAGTCTGGAGGAGGGGCATAGAGGGAGGAGCCAGTTCACACCCATTTAAAGTCTTAAAGTGCCCATGTCTCCTGCAGATCCCGTCTATACCCTATGGTCCTTTTGGAGTCCCCAGCATCCTCTACGGACTAAGAGAAAAGGATTTACCGGTAGGTATTAAAATCCTATTTCTCTAACGTCCTAGTGGATGCTGGGGACTCCGTAAGGACCATTGGGAATAGACGGGCTCCGCAGGAGACTGGGCACTCTAAAGAAAGATTTAGTACTATCTGGTGTGCACTGGCTCCTCCCTCTATGCCCCTCCTCCAGACCTCGGTTAGAATCTGTGCCCAGCCAGAGCTGGGTGCTTTTAGTGGGCTCTCCTGAGCTTACTAAGAAAGTATTTTAGTTAGGTTTTTTATTTTCAGAGAGCTTCTGCTGGTAACAGACTCTCTGCTACGTGGGACTGAGGGGAGAGAAGCAAACCTACTAAATGCAGCTAGGTTGTGCTTCTTATGCTACTGGACACCATTAGCTCCAGAGGGATCGAACACAGGTACCTAACCTTGATCGTCTGTTCCCGGAGCCGCGCCGCCGTCCCCCTCGCAGAGCCAGAAGTACAGAAGCAGCAGAAGCATGAAGACATCGAAATCGGCGGCAGAAGACTCCTGTCTTCACTTAAGGTAGCGCACAGCACTGCAGCTGTGCGCCATTGCTCCCGCAGCACACCCACACACTCCGGTCACTGTAGGGTGCAGGGGGGGGGGGGCCCTGGGCAGCAATTAAGATACCTGATGGCAAAAATATGCATATATACAGTCAGGCACTGTATATATGTACGAGCCCACGCCATTTTTACACATAAGAAGCGGGACAGAAGCCCGCCGCTGGGGGGCGGGGCCTTCTTCCTCAGCGCCATTTTGTGTTCACAGCTCCGCTGGAAGGACGCTCCCCAGGCTCTCCCCTGCAGTATACAGGTGCAATAGAGGGTAAAAAAGAGAGGATGGGCACATAAATTTAGGCGCAGAGGTATATAAAACAGCAGCTACTGGGTAAACACTAAGGTACAGTGTAATCCCTGGGTTATATAGCGCTGGGGTGTGTGCTGGCATACTCTCTCTCTGTCTCCCCAAAAGCCTTTGTGGGATCCTGTCCTCAGTCAGAGCGTTCCCTGTGTGTGTACGGTGTGTCGGTACGCCTGTGTCGACATGTTTGACGAGGAAGGATACGTGGAGGCAGAACAAGTGCAGATAAATGTGGTGACGGTGCCGACACCTGATTGGATGGATATGTGGAAGGTGTTAAATGATAACGCAAGCTCATTGCATAACAGATTGGATAAAGCTGTAGTCTTGGGACAGTCAGGGTCTCAACCCATGCCTGATCCTACAGTGCAGAGGCCGTCTGTCTCAAAAGCGCCCACTATCCCAGATAGTTGACACAGATGTCAACACGGAATCTGACTCCAGTGTCGATGACGATGATGCAAAGTTGCAGCCTAAAATGACTAAAGCCATCCGCTACATGATTGTAGCAATGAAGGATGTATTACACATTTCTGAGGAAAATCCTGTCCCTGACAAGAGGATTTCAGAGAAACTCAATCAGATGCAGTCCTTTCGGTCGCATAAATCCAAGAGAGTACGGGGATCTTCCTTTCTTGCCAGAGGTAAGGGCAAGGGGAAAAAGCTGCCAACTACAACTAGTTCCCAGGAGCAGAAGTCCTCCCCGGCTTCTACTAAATCCACCGCATGACGCTGGGGCTCCGCTGAGGGAGTCCGCTCCAGTGGGGGCACGTCTTCGACTTTTCAGCCACGTCTGGGTTCAGTCACAGGTGGTTCCCTGGGCAATAGACATTGTTTCCCAGGGTTGCAAGCTGGAATTCGAAAAGGTGCCTCCTCGCTGGTTTTTCAAATCGGCCCTACCGGCTTCTTCCCCAGAGAGGGAGGTAGTTTTAGCAGCAATTCAAAAATTGTGTCTTCAACAAGTGGTGGTCAAGGTTCCCCTGCTTCAGCAGGGTATGGGGTATTACTCAACCCTGTTTGGTCCCGAAACCGGACGGTTCGGTCAGACCCATTCTGAATTTAAAATCCTTAAACCTATACTTAAAAAGGTTCAAGTTCAAGATGGAATCGCTCAGAGCGGTCATCGCCAGCCTGGAAGGGTTGGATTATATGGTGTCCCTGGACATAAAGGATGCATACCTTCATGTCCCCATATATCCGCCTCATCAGGCGTTCCTGAGATTTGCTGTACAGGATTGTCATTGCCAATTTCTCTAACGTCCTAAGTGGATGCTGGGGTCTCCGTCAGGACCATGGGGAATAGCGGCTCCGCAGGAGACAGGGCACAAAAATAAAGCTTTAGGATCAGGTGGTGTGTACTGGCTCCTCCCCCTATGACCCTCCTCCAAGCCTCAGTTAGGTTTTTGTGCCCGTCCGAGCAGGGTGCAATCTAGGTGGCTCTCCTAAAGAGCTGCTTAGAAAAAGTTTTTTAGGTTTTTTATTTTCAGTGAGTCCTGCTGGCAACAGGCTCACTGCATCGAGGGACTTAGGGGAGAGAATTTCAACTCACCTGCGTGCAGGATGGATTGGATTCTTAGGCTACTGGACACCATTAGCTCCAGAGGGAGTCGGAACACAGGTCTCACCCTGGGGTTCGTCCCGGAGCCGCGCCGCCGACCCCCCTTACAGATGCTGAAGATTGAAGGTCTGGAAACAGGCGGCAGAAGGCTCTTCAGTCTTCATGAAGGTAGCGCACAGCACTGCAGCTGTGCGCCATTGTTGTCACACACTTCACACCAGACGGTCACGGAGGGTGCAGGGCGCTGCTGGGGGCGCCCTGGGCAGCAATATATAATACCTTTTATGGCAAAAGAATACATCACATATAGCCATTGAGGCTATATGTATGTTTTTAACCCATGCCAAATGTCTAAAACTCCGGGAGAAAAGCCCGCCGGAATAGGGGGCGGGGCTTATTCTCCTCAGCACACAGCGCCATTTTCCTGCTCAGCTCCGCTGTGAGGAAGGCTCCCAGGACTCTCCCCTGCACTGCACTACAGAAACAGGGTAAAACAGAGAGGGGGGCATATTTTGGCGATATTTTTATATATTTAAGCGGCTATAAGGAACAACACTTATATAGGGTTGTTCCCATATGTATTATAGCGCTTGGGTGTGTGCTGGCAAACTCTCCCTCTGTCTCCCCAAAGGGCTAGTGGGGTCCTGTCTTCGATAAGAGCATTCCCTGTGTGTCTGCTGTGTGTCGGTACGTGTGTGTCGACATGTATGAGGACGATGTTGGCGTGGAGGCAGAGCAATTGCCGATAATGGTGGTGTCACCCCCCAGGGAGTCGACACCGGAATGGATGGCTTTGTTTATGGAATTACGTGATAATGTCAGCACATTACAAAAATCAGTTGACGACATGAGACGGCCGGCAAACCAGTTAGTACCTGCCCAGGCGTCTCAGACACCGTCAGGGGCTGTAAAGCGCCCTTTACCTCAGTCGGTCGACACAGACCCAGACACAGACACTGAATCTAGTGTCGACGGTGATGAAACAAACGTATTTTCAAGTAGGGCCACACGTTATATGATCACGGCAATGAAGGAGGCTTTGCATATCTCTGATACTACAAGTACCACAAAAAGGGGTATTATGTGGGGGGTGAAAAAACTACCTGTAGTTTTTCCTGAATCAGAGGAATTAAATGATGTATGTGATGAAGCGTGGGTTAACCCAGATAGAAAAATGCTAATTTCAAAAAAGTTATTAGCATTATACCCTTTCCCGCCAGAGGTTAGGGCGCGCTGGAAAACACCCCCTAGGGTGGATAGGGTGCTCACACGCTTATCAAAACAAGTGGCGTTACCGTCTCCTGATACGGCCACCCTCAAGGATCCAACAGATAGGAGGCTGGAAACTACCTTAAAAAGTATATACACACATACTGGTGTTATACTGCGACCAGCCATCGCCTCAGCCTGGATGTGCAGTGCTGGGGTCGTCTGGTTGGATTCCCTGACTGAAAATATTGATACCCTGGATAGGGACAGTATTTTATTGACTATAGAACAATTAAAGGATGCTTTCCTTTATATGCGAGATGCGCAGAGAGATATTTGCACTCTGGCATCGAGAGTAAATGCGATGTCCATATCTGCCAGAAGGAGTTTATGGACGCGACCGTGGTCAGGTGATGCGGATTCCAAACGACATATGGAAGTATTGCCGTATAAAGGGGAGGAATTATTTGGCGTCGGTCTATCGGATCTGGTGGCTACGGCAACTGCCGGAAAATCCACTTTTTTTTACCTCAGACCCCCTCCCAACAGAAAAAGACACCGTGTTTTCAGCCGCAGTCCTTTCGTTCCTATAAGAACAAGCGGACAAAAGGACAGTCATATCTGCCTCGGGGCAGAGGAAGGGGTAAGAGGGCAGCAAGCAGCCCCTGCCCAGGAACAGAAGCCCTCCCAGGGTTCTGCAAAGCCCTCAGCATGACGCTGGGGCCTTACAAGCGGACTCAGGAACGGTGGGGGGTCGACTCAAGAATTTCAGCGCACAGTGGGCTTGCTCACAGGTGGACCCCTGGATTCTGCAGGTAGTATCTCAGGGTTACAGGTTGGAATTCGAGAAGTCTCCCCCTCGCCGGTTCCTCAAGTCTGCTTTGCCAACGTCTCCCTCAGACAGGGCGACGGTATTGGAAGCCATTCACAAGCTGTTTGCTCAGCAGGTGATAGTCAAGGTACCCCTCCTACAACAGGGAAAGGGGTATTACTCCACGCTATTTGTGGTACCGAAGCCGGACGGCTCGGTAAGACCTATTCTAAATCTCAAATCTTTGAACCTGTACATACAAAAATTCAAGTTCAAGATGGAGTCACTCAGAGCAGTGATAGCGAATCTGGAAGAAGGGGACTTTATGGTGTCCCTGGACATAAAGGACGCTTACCTGCATGTCCCAATTTGCCCTTCACATCAAGGGTACCTCAGGTTCGTGGTGCAAAACTGTCATTATCAGTTTCAGACGCTGCCGTTTGGATTGTCCACGGCACCTCGGGTCTTTACCAAGGTAATGGCCGAAATGATGATCCTTCTACGAAGAAGAGGCGTTATCCCTTACTTGGACGATCTCCTGATAAGGGCAAGATCCAGAGAACAGCTGGAAGACGGAGTAGCACTAACCCAACTAGTGCTGCAACAACACGGGTGGATTCTGAATTTTCCAAAATCTCAGTTGACCCCGACGACACGTCTGCTATTCCTGGGAATGATTCTGGACACGGTTCAGAAAAAGGTGTTTCTTCCGGAGGAGAAAGCCAGGGAGTTATCCGAACTTGTCAGGAACCTCCTAAAACCAGGGACAGTGTCTGTGCATCAATGCACAAGAGTCCTGGGAAAGATGGTGGCTTCTTACGAAGCGATTCCATTCGGCAGATTCCACGCACGAACTTTTCAGTGGGATCTGCTGGACAAATGGTCCGGATCGCATCTGCACCTTATCGCCACGGACAAGGGTGTCTCTTCTGTGGTGGTTGCAGAGTGCTCATCTGTTAGAGGGCCGCAGATTCGGCATACAGGACTGGGTCCTGGTGACCACTGATGCCAGTCTGAGAGGCTGGGGAGCGGTCACACAAGGAAGAAACTTCCAGGGAGTATGGTCAAGCCTGGAGATGTCTCTTCACATAAATATACTGGAGCTAAGAGCGATTTACAATGCTCTAAGTCTGGCAAAACCCCTGCTTCAGGGTCAGCCGGTGTTGATCCAGTCGGACAACATCACGGCAGTCGCCCACGTAAACAGACAGGGCGGCACAAGAAGCAGGACAGCAATGGCAGAAGCTGCAAGGATTCTTCGCTGGGCGGAAGATCATGTGATAGCACTGTCAGCAGTATTCATTCCGGGAGTGGACAACTGGGAAGCAGACTTCCTCAGCAGACACGATTTACACCCGGGAGAGTGGGGACTTCATCCAGAAGTCTTCCACATGATTGTGAACCGTTGGGAAAAACCAATGGTGGATATGATGGCGTCCCGCCTCAACAAAAAACTGGACAGGTATTGCGCCAGGTCAAGAGATCCTCAGGCAATAGCTGTGGACGCTCTGGTAACACCGTGGGTGTTCCAGTCAGTGTATGTGTTCCCTCCTCTGCCTCTCATACCAAAAGTACTGAGAATTATACGGCAAAAGGGAGTAAGAACGATACTAGTGGCTCCGGATTGGCCAAGAAGAACTTGGTACCCGGAACTTCAAGAGATGCTCACGGAGGATCCGTGGCCTCTACCTCTAAGGCGGGACCTGCTTCAGCAGGGACCGTGTCTATTCCAAGACTTACCGCGGCTGCGTTTGACGGCATGGCGGTTGAACGCCGAATTCTAAAGGAAAAAGGCATTCCGGAAGAGGTCATTCCTACACTGGTAAAGGCCAGGAAGGAGGTGACTGCACAACATTATCACCGCATTTGGAGGAAATATGTTGCGTGGTGTGAGGCCAGGAAGGCCCCGACGGAGGAATTTCAACTGGGTCGATTCCTACATTTCCTGCAAACAGGATTGTCTATGGGCCTCAAATTGGGGTCCATTAAGGTTCAAATTTCGGCCCTGTCGATTTTCTTCCAGAAAGAATTGGCTTCAGTTCCTGAAGTCCAGACTTTTGTAAAAGGAGTACTACATATACAGCCCCCGGTTGTGCCCCCAGTGGCACCGTGGGATCTTAATGTAGTCTTGGATTTTCTCAAATCCCATTGGTTTGAGCCGCTCAAATCGGTGGAGCTGAAGTATCTCACATGGAAAGTAACCATGCTACTGGCCCTGGCTTCAGCCAGGAGAGTATCAGAATTGGCGGCTTTATCATATAAGAGCCCATATCTGATTTTCCATACGGACAGGGCAGAACTGCGGACGCGTCCTCATTTTCTGCTTAAGGTGGTGTCAGCGTTTCACCTGAACCAGCCTATTGTGGTGCCTGCGGCTACTAACGAGTTGGAGGATTCCAAGTTGTTGGACGTGGTCCGGGCATTGAAAATATATATTTCAAGAACGGCGGGAGTCAGAAAGTCTGACTCACTGCTTATATTGTATGCACCCAACAAGATGGGTGCTCCTGCTTCTAAGCAGACGATTGCTCGTTGGATTTGTAGCACAATTCAACTTGCACATTCTGTGGCAGGCTTGCCACAACCTAAATCTGTCAAGGCCCATTCCACAAGGAAAGTGGGCTCATCCTGGGCGGCTGCCCGGGGAGTCTCTACATTACAACTCTGCCGAGCTGCTACTTGGTCAGGGACAAATACGTTTGCAAAATTCTACAAATTTGATACCCTGGCTGAGGAGGACCTTGAGTTCTCTCATTCGGTGCTGCAGAGTCATCCGCACTCTCCCGCCCGTTTGGGAGCTTTGGTATAATCCCCATGGTCCTGACGGAGTCCCCAGCATCCACTTAGGACGTTAGAGAAAATAAGAATTTACTTACCGATAATTCTATTTCTCGTAGTCCGTAGTGGATGCTGGGCGCCCATCCCAAGTGCGGATTGTCTGCAATACTTGTACATAGTTATTGTTACAAACAAATTCGGGTTGTTATTGTTGTGAGCCGTCTGTTCAGAGGCTCCTACGTTTGTCATACTGTTAACTGGGTTCAGATCACAAGTTATACGGTGTGATTGGTGTGGCTGGTATGAGTCTTACCCGGGGTTCAATATCCTTCCTTATTGTGTACGCTCGTCCGGGCACAGTATCCTAACTGAGGCTTGGAGGAGGGTCATAGGGGGAGGAGCCAGTACACACCACCTGATCCTAAAGCTTTATTTTTGTGCCCTGTCTCCTGCGGAGCCGCTATTCCCCATGGTCCTGACGGAGTCCCCAGCATCCACTACGGACTACGAGAAATAGAATTATCGGTAAGTAAATTCTTATTTTCAGACGTTGCCGTTTGGGCTTTCCACGGCCCGAGGATTTTTACCAAGATAATGGTGGAAATGATGGTGCTCCTGAGCAAGCAGGGAGTCACAATTATCCCGTACTTGGACGATCTAATGAAAGCAAAATCAAGAGAGCAGTTGCTGAGCAGCGTATCACTCTCCCTGAGGGTGTTGCAGCAGCACGGCTGGATTCTCAATCTCCCGAAGTCACAGTTGGTTCCAACGACCCGTTTGCCTTTCTTAGGCATGATTCTGGATACAGACCAGAAAAGGGTTTTTCTCCCGATGGAAAAGGCACAAGAACTCCTGAACTTGGTCAGGGACCTCTTGAAGCCAAAAAGGGTGTCGGTGCATCACTGCACTCGAGTTCTGGGAAAGATGGTGGCGTCTTACGAGGCCATTCCATTCGGCAGGTTCCATGCAAGGACTTTTCAGTGGGACCTTCTGGACAAGTGGTCCGGGTCGCATCTACAGATTCATCAGATGATCAGCCTGTCCCCCAGGTCCAGGGTATTTCTCCTGTGGTGGCTGCAGAGTGCTCACCTTCTAGAGGGTCGCAGGTTCGGCATTCAGGACTGGGTTCTGGTGACCACGGACGCGAGCCACCGAGGATGGGGAGCAGTCACACAGGGAAGAATCTTCCAAGGTCTGTGGTCAAGCCAGGAGGCTTGTATACACACCAACGTACTGGAATTAAGGGCCTTATACAACGGCCTTCGTCAAGCGGAGAATTTGCTTCGCGACCTACCGGTTCTGATTCAGTCAGACAACATCACCGCAGTGGCTCATGTAAACCGTCAAGGCAGAACAAAGAGCAGAGTGGCAATGGCAGAAGCCACCAGGATTCTTCACTGGGCGGAAAATCATGTAAGCGCTCTTGACAGCAGTCTTCATTCCGGGAGTGGACAACTGGAAAGCGGACTTCCTCAGCAGACACGATCTACATCCAGGAGAGTGGGGACTTCATCAGGAGGTCTTTGCAGAGATTCCAAGTCAGTGGGGACTGCCTCAAATAGACATGATGGCGTCACGCCTCAACAAGAAACTTCCGAGGTATTGCGCCAGGTCAAGGGACCCTCAGGCGGTAGCAGTGGACGCCCTAGTGACACCGTGGGTGTACCAGTCGGTCTGTGTGTTCCCTCCTCTTCCTCATCTCCAAGATATTGAGAATCATAAGACGAAGATGAGTACAGACAATTCTCATTGTTCCAGATTGGCCTCGAAGGGCCTGGTATCCGGATCTGCAGGAAATGCTCACAGAAGATCCGTGGCCTCTTCCTCTCAGAGAGGACCTGTTGCAACAGGGGCCCTGTCTGTTCCAGGACTTACCGCGGCTGCGTTTGACGGCATGGTGGTTGAACGCCGGATCCTAGCGGAAAAGGGCATTCCGGATGAGGTCATTCCTACTCTGATAAAGGCTAGGAAGGATGTGACAGCAAAACATTATCACCGTATATGGAGGAAGTATGTGTCTTGGTGTGAGTCCAGGAATGCTCCTCCGGAAGAATTCCATCTGGGCCGTTTCCTTCACTTCCTACAGACTGGAGTGAATTTGGGCTTAAAATTAGGCTCCATTAAAGTTCAGATTTCGGCCCTATCCATTTTCTTTCAGAAGGAATTAGCTTCTCTCCCAGAAGTCCAGACTTTTGTGAAGGGAGAGCTACATATCCAGCCTCATTTTGTGCCTCCTGTGGCACCATGGGACCTTAACGTGGTGTTACGGTTCCTTAAGTCTCACTGGTTTGAGCCTCTTCAAACGGTGGAATTAAAGTATCTCACTTGGAAAGTGGTCATGTTGTTGGCCTTGGCATCGGCAAGGCGAGTGTCTGAGTTGGCGGCTTTATCTCACAAAAGCCCCTATCTGATTTTCCATGTGGATAGAGCGGAGTTGCGGACTCGTCCTTAATTTTTGCCTAAGGTGGTTTCCTCTTTTCATATGAACCAACCTATTGTGGTGCCTGTGGCTACGCGGGACTTGGAGGATTCCGAGTCCCTTGATGTGGTCAGGGCGTTGAAAATTTATGTAGCCAGAACGGCTCGGGTTAGGAAAACAGAGGCACTGTTTGTCCTGTATGCAGCCAACAAGGTTGGCGCTCCTGCTTCTAAGCAGACTATTGCTCGCTGGATCTATAACACGATTCAGCAGGCTCATTCTATGGCTGGATTGCCGTTACCAAATTCAGTAAAGGCCCATTCCACTAGGAAGGTGGGCTCTTCTTGGACGGCAGCCTGAGGTGTGTTGGCATTACAGCTTTGCCGAGCGGCGACTTGGTCGGGTTCAAACACCTTTGCGGAGTTCTACAAGTTTTATACCCCGGCTGATGAGGACCTCATGTTTGCTCAGTCGCTGCTGCATAGTCATCCGCACTCTCCCGCCCGTTTTGGAGCTTTGGTATAATCCCCATGGTCCTTACGGAGTCCCCAGCATCCTCTAGGACGTAAGAGAAAATAAGATTTTAAACCTACAGGTAAATCTTTTTCTCGTAGTCCGTAGAGGATGCTGGGCGCCCGTCCCAGTGCGGACTAAATTCTGCAAGACTTGTATATAGTTTTGGCTTACATAAGGGTTATGTTACAGTTTTGATCAGTCTCGGGCTGATGCTGTTTTGTTTCATACTGTTAACTGGTTCGTATATTCCATGTTATATGGTGTGGGCTGGTATGTATCTTGCCCTTAGATTAACAAAAATCTTTTCCTCGTACTGTCCGTCTCCTCTGGGCACAGTTTCTCTAACCGAGGTCTGGAGGAGGGGCATAGAGGTAGGAGCCAGTGCACACCCATATCTAAAGTTCTTTTTAGTGCCCATGACTCCTGCGGAGCCCGTCTATTCCCCATGGTCCTTACGGAGTCCCCAGCATCCTCTACGGACTAGGAGAAAAAGATTTACCGGTAGGTTTAAAATCTTATTTTTTTTATTCCACACCTGCTCAAAACTTTTGCACAGTTCTGTACATGTGTACAATTCTTACTCAATCGTGTGAAATAATTGGCTTCAGAATGATGCCAGATTTATTATGGCGCCACATGGGATACGTAGCTGGCAATTACAGGGTACATAAAAAGCAAAATAAGCAATCGATCACTTACAATTCAAGACAATATAGGACAAGTACAGAGTATATAAACATGGCTGCGGCAGCAGATGACACTGGAATGCAGTAAGTATGGGGGTGGCAGAAAACTGAGTGATTTGGTGCCGTTGAAGGGCATATTGAATAGAAGATAGGTGAAGGGAAGAGGACACTGCTCATGGAAGCTTACTTTTTAAATTGGTGGGGCAGACAATCAGGGGTGACACAGATGGGGTAGAGAGAGTGTGGGACAGAGGTGTTAGGATGAGATAGTAGTAAAAAAAAAAATATTTGATAATTTCACTGTTAAAATAAACCTCTAGTTTGTATGGACACTTGTGGTTTAGCTCTTTTTGTCTGGCAAAGCATTAAGCTTGCTATATATGCATCCATTCAGTGTAACATGTGCATCAATCTGTTTTGTTTCACAGATGTCATTAGCATTGAAAAGACTGGTGAGCACTTTCGTCTAGTGTATGACACCAAGGGTCGTTTTGCAGTGCACAGGATCACAGCTGAAGAGGCTAAGGTAAAACACCTACCGTACACAGCTAATATCTAGTAGGACTAGCTTAACTTAATAGTCAAACAGAAATACTTCAAGTTCATGCCGTAGCAAAGATTACTCTTCCATTCCAGGGTGTGTTATACCTCGCCTCTAATTGACTTGGGGATTTTAAATAAGTCAAGCAACATAAGATTTGTGATTTATGTGAAGTTTAATACAGTTAATGTGAAGGCTTCTAGGATAAAGTTAGATATGTATTTTTTTTTTAATAGTACCAATGCTACTTTATTGGGGTAGATGTGAGCTATACGGTATATACCTGCTGCAGCATTTTTTGTACATGACATTCTAGCATGTCTTTCTCTTTCCCAGTATAAGCTGTGCAAGGTCAGGAAAACCTGGGTGGGAACAAAAGGAATCCCTCACCTGGTGACCCACGATGCCCGCACCATCCGCTATCCAGACCCACTGATCAAGGTCAATGATACTGTTCAGATTGACCTTGATACTGGCAAGATTACAGACTTCATCAAGTTTGATACTGGTAGGTCTAATGCTCCATTGATGAAAATAAAGATCTGTGTAGTGTTTATGGAAGCACAAAAACTAGTGTTCAGTTACATACTGGGATTTCCTCATTCCTGGTGTATGATCCAGAGATCATCTCGCAAACTTGCTGCGTTTACCATTTCTCCTTCGTCCTAGAGGATACTGGGGACTCCAAAAGGACCATGGGGTATAGACGGGATCTGCAGGAGACATGGGCACACTATAAGACTTTTGAATGGGTGTGAACTGGCTTATACTAGGGGAGCTCTACAGAGTTTCTCTAAAAAGACTTTTGTTAGGTTTATTATTTTCAGGGAGCACTGCCGGCAACAGGCTCCCTGCAGCGAGGGACTGAGGGGAGAGCAGCAGACCTACTTCTGTGAGACTGATAGGCTCTGCTTCTTAAACTACTGGACACCATTACCTCCAGAGGGTCTGATCACTTGGGTCGTCTACCTGCTCATTCCCTGAACCGCTCCGCCGTCCCCCTCACAGAGCCAGAAGATAGAAGACAGGTGAGTAACCGAAGCAAAGAAGACTCCAGTCTTCCTGAGGTACCGCGCACTACATGGGTGCAGCAATAAAAACCTCATTTCTTTATCATCCACTAGGGGTCACTGGAGTACTCTTGGGATATGGACGGGCGTAGCCGAACAAAGGCACTGAATATTCAAATTTAGGACTCTCCCCCCCTCCATATCCCCAAGTACCTCAGTGTACTGTGCCAGTGTTTTTTCGGTGCTCACAGCACGAACATAGGCTTGTGGTATAACCACACTTGGATTTTTATTTTTTAATTTTTATTTTTAATTTTTATTTTTACACTTAGCACATCCCTTCCCAGTTTCTGGAAAAACATGGGTCCGGGATAGTGCCGCTGCACGGGCAGCGAATGGCGTGTCGGTCCTCACAAAGAGCACCCTCACAGCCACAGGCGCTATAAGAGGAGCGCATGGCGTGTCGGTCCTCACAAAGAGCACCCTCACAGCCACAGGCAGCCACTGTCTCCTGCAAGCTGAACGGAGCTTACAGAAAGAAGCTCCGGCACAGCCAGGATGAGACAAAGAGCTACAGCTGCAAGGAGCTTACAGAAAGCCCGTCACAAGAGAAGCTGGAGGCTAAAACAGAGCTTGCAGAGAGAAGCTCGTCACAGCCAGGATGAAAACGGCACAAGGTATGGGTGTCAGGGCGGTCAGCGCACGCTGCCGCCCTACTGTGTGTGATGTTATACTGTAACGCCGCTGAAGGGGTCCTGCTTAACTACCCTACAGAGCGGCCGCACGTCACTCAGCCGCCGGCCGCTCTCACTGTACCCGCCGCTAAGCACGCCGCTGAAGGGTTCCTGCTTAACTACCCTACAGAGCGGCCGCACGTCACTCAGCCGCCGGCCGCTCTCACTGTACCCGCCGCTAAGCACGCCGCTGAAGGGTTCCTGCTTAACTACCCTACAGAGCGGCCGCACGTCACTCAGACGCCGGCCGCTCTCACTGTGCACGCTGCCGAGACTTTACCGTGTGCTAAAGAGCGGCCGCACGTCACTCAGACGCCGGCCGCTCTCACTGCGCTGATGGACCGGCACCAATACAGAGGCGCCGCCGAGAGTCTCCCGTGTGTTAACGAGCGGCCGCACGTCACTCACGGACGCCGGCCGCTCTTCCAGTCACCGCATGCTGATGCCGGACACAGAAACTGGGTACTATTGTTGGAAGGCCCGCCGCCGCCCGCTCTTCCGGACGGCTCCCCGGCGCTATATACAGCGTTCTCCTCCTCTCCCTGCACCCGATACCCGTACGCTGCAGGTAACATGGGGATGGGGGAGGGGAAGTAATGCCCATAGCAGCAGCAAAGGCTGCATGGGTTAAAAATAGACACAAGCAGCAAAGCGATTTTTATACAGTCAGGGGCTATAATATCACAGAACTGTGATTATACATGTTATATATATAATATATAATGAAGATTTTTGCTGCCAGAACTGTGTCTGATATCAGTATAAACTGTGATTTATATGTTTAAGCAATTTATATATATATAATATATATATGAGGCTTTGGTTTGCAATAGGCTATCAGTGGCATAATCTATTCCACGTTTAACCATGTTTTCTGTTATTTTCTGTTAAGGCTGCAAGATAATAACATTAACTGCAGGCAGTGTAATGGATAACTAAATTCATGTATTTTTACTGTATCCTACACCTGTTATCATTGTATAATCTGTATAATAGGCTATTAAGCCTATATATTAAAACTGCAGCAAATAACCTGTACGGTGATTTTATGTGAAAACATGGCATGGCGGCCATTTTAATCATTGCTGTGTTTCCAGTTATAATTCCAGAACATTCCGGCCATACACCTCTACTCCACAAGGAGGCGCAGGGGTGTTAGTGGGAATTTTTAGTTCAGGATAATGCTAGAACATTCCTGCCCTACATCTTTAAGCCACCAGAAGGCGCTGGGGTGTTAGTAGGAATTTGGTTCGGGTTTCATATGCCATGTGAACTACTTTTCACATAAAGAACACTTTAGTTTCCTAAAGATTTCCGTAGAGATAAATATGCTGTTCAGCAATAACATATTTATATATATATATATATATATATATATATATATATATATATATATATATATATATATATATATATATATATATATATATATATATATATATGCCATATAATAACTTCATTAAGTCGTGCAAGTGTCTGTCTGTTGCCGATTATGATGTCTGTCTACATAGCGAATAAGGCTCTAGTGCAGACTAAAAATATTTAATTATTTTTTTTAAGAAACCTATGTTAACATTGGCATTTCAAATTAAAAGAGCGGTAATCGGAGTCTCGAAATGACTCTGCCAGCTCTAACAAAAGACAGTCTTTACAAAGGGCCAATTTCCCTTTGGATACCAAAGGGTTTATGTCACTGGTCTTATAATTTAATGCACGATTCTATGTCAAATCTCACACCGAATAGTGCGGGGTTTTGGACAACCATACATAATCGTTTCCAAAAGGACGCGATCCACCATTGGAAGATGCGTTTCTGTCAAACATTACAAAAACCCAAGATACAGTTGGGTCACTAGAATCTATGTATGAAACCATGACGATCACTGTTAAAAGAAGCTGCAGAGTATATCTGTTAAGCTTCTGCTAACGCCGGTTATTTTCATTGTCGCTAGTTAAGCGCGACAGGGCCAGAGCTTGTTTGCTCCTAAAATAATATACTTGTAACGGCATTTTAACCCTTTATAACAAACAGTCACGCTTTGTAACGAAGGGACGTCACAGTCAGCAAGCCAGTGGTTTGATGACCTCTTTTATAATTGTGGAAGCGCGTCTTTACATGTTACTTTTGCGAGATTTCATGACTTCAACTCATATATGTCTCAGCTATTTACAGCTTAAAGTACAAAACTGATTCTGTCGAACGGTTTGGCAATATGTCATTTAGTCTTTGCTGGTTTATAAACCAGCCAATAGTACGCCAACAGAGTCAGAGTTACTTATTCCCCTCTGTTTGAGCAAAACCTAACAGCTCCGTTGCAGTATCAATCAGCAAGTCATTTACTACAGTTAGAAAATGGATTTTCTGTAGTTAGTATTTGCTTTTTGCAGCCACAAAATTGCATAATTGCATTTGAAATTCACAATGCGTATTTACCCAGTCCGGTTTCTTCATCACAGGTTCTAGCGTTTGCAAATCGCCACAACCATTACCCATTTCATTTCTACCGTTGCTTATCGCTTCCGGTATTTACCAAAGTGATGTTGGGATCATAGCTCATCTCACATAAGAACTATGTATCAACAAAGTTCTTCTAACTTGCGCTACTAAAGTATACTGCGGTAGCAGATCAAGTTCGAAAACAATCGCATCTAAGTCTGTCTAAACGATGTCAATTCCTAGGTAAGATTATAAATATGGTAAGTCAAAGACTTTTACCTACTACACCAGCAAGAACAAAAGTACACGCACTCTAGCGGTACATTGGTGTATTCATCTATTAAGAATAAAGATGTGTTTTCAATTTAGTTCGCCACCATTCACTCGCGTTTTCCACAGAGGGACAAGGGTGCTTATACTCTGGACGACAGTCACAGAGAGTCAGGATTTGTAGTTAAAATCAACTCAAAGGTTCTAAAACACGACAGATTGCTGTCGATAAATGTCCTAGAACTCTGTGCATTTTACAATGCAATAAATGATTCGCTTTCAGTCTGACCAGGCATAGACTCTGGTTTCTCTTCAGAACGAATACATCTTTCGCTTTTTACTAAAGATTTCCGTGGAGAGAAACAACCGTGAGTTTCATGTAATTTTGTTTTTTCATGCCTAGATCACGCTGGCCTTAAGCAGTCAAACAAAGCAACGCCAGTTGTATACACAACAACCAGTGAGAACCAAGAAGCCGCATGGCAATGCAGCAGGTCACTCAAATCTTCAATGGCTCAGAACGCCATTAGGTGAAAATGTCAAGAGATCAATCAGTGAGTGGACATCTGTTAGACAGATGATCTCACCCGTCAGGATTTGGATCTTGAAAACTGGACATTAAATCCAGAGGTGTTTCATATGTGAGTCCACAGAAGGGGGTTGTCCTCAAGTATACATGATGGCATCTCGCCACAATTACAAAAGCTCAGTAGGTGTACAAAACAGTTCACAAGGGCAGTGGCGGTGAAATCTCTCACATTCATGGGGTCATTCAGCATCGTGTATCTGGCTCCACCATTTTCCGCTCCTCTCTCCGTTGCCAAAACGGATCAGAAGACAGTTCGTCACAGTCATACTGGTGGTAGCTCATGGGTTTCGGAGAAGTTTGCTTCTCGAATTTTCAAGGAATACTTGCACACGATCTTAGCCCTCTCATAATACGTCCAACCTGTTACATCAGGGAACGTTCTTTTATCCATAGTTACCTATATACCTATTATCTGTATACCTATTATCTGTGTACCGCAGCTGCGGTTGACGGGGTGAGGGTTCAAACCGCCCTCTTAGAAAATAGAGCATTACAGTATCGGTTATACCAACCATGTAACGAAATAGTAAGCCGCTTAAGGCAGCTCATTATTAAAAAATTTCGTGTGCTTACATAGGTTGTAAACCTCGGAAGTTTCCAACATCATACTTCAAGTACCCGTATTCGGTTAAACGGGATGGGATGGAAAACTGCGTTCATCTGCACTAACAGTGCAGGTATCTGTGTGGTAAACGTATTTTCAAAGACGTTTGCCTCTATTTGCGTCTGTAAACATCTTTCTACAAGGTGTCACCAAAGTTCAGACTCTATTTATCCCACCTACAGCGCCAGGCGATTTGAGGTTGGGTTCAGATTTATTACAGTTTTCATATTTTGGAACCCTTTCAACAAAGGGGAATTAAGTTTCATATTTTTTGAACCTTTACAACAAATGAGAATTAAGTTTCTTACTTTGGAAAACATTTTTCTTCTAGCCTTGCCTTCGGCAAGGGTGCTTCGGCAAGGGTTTTGTTTTCATATTTGGGTGCCTTGTATTCCAAGCCACCGTATTTAAGTTTTCTCATGACAAAGCAGATCTTCGGACGAAATCCGCTTTCGTATTCTTCACATCAATATACCAATAGTGGTTCCTGTGGGGACAGCACATTCTAGAATTCTGAATGTGGTACACGCATTACGCGTTTATATATGTACCGAACGTCTACATTACGTGATATAAATACGTTGTTTGTTCTATATAATACTGCAAACTGGGGTTAGCCAGTTTCTCAGCAGACATTATCCAGTTGGATAATAATGACTACAAGTCAGGCTTACTTTAAGGCTAAGTTACAATCGCCTACGTCAGTAATAGTTCATCCCACAGGTTCTGTGGGAATGTCAGACCCAGCGGGTCGTGGAGCGTCTATGACGCGGCTACATAGCCTTCAGTGCACCACGTTTGTGCACGTTTACACGTTATGAATGGTGGCGCCATCAGCATTCAGCTTTGGCCTGCCTACTGTTACAAGTATCAAACAGCTCTCCCGCCCACGAGGGAAGCTTTGGTACGTCCCAAGAGTACTCCAGTGACCCCTAGTGGATGATAAAGAAAATAGGATTTTGGTACTTACCAGGTAAATCCTTTTCTTTGAATCCATAGGGGGCACTGGACGCCCACCCAGAGCAGTTTTACCTGGGTTGTTTTAAGCTCAAGGGAGCTTAGTAAACAAATTTTACTTGGGTGGTGTTAAGCTCAAAGGAGCTTATGGTAACACATTTTCACCGATTGGTTCAAATTATAAAGTTCTATCGGTTAAGGTGTCAACTGTTTAGTTGACAATAAGGTTACAGGTCAACTTTGTGGTTGTCTGTTATGTTATAGGAATTCTCCATTGTCAATCCTCTCTATATCCTGTTCGCTCAGTAAAAAACACTGGCACAGTACACTGAGGTACTTGGGGATATGGAGGGGGGGAGAGTCCTAAATTTGAATATTCAGTGCCTTTGTTCGGCTACGCCCGTCCATATCCCAAGAGTACTCCAGTGCCCCCTATGGATTCAAAGAAAAGGATTTACCTGGTAAGTACCAAAATCCTATTTTCTCTGACGTCCTAGTGGATGCTGGGGACTCCGTAAGGACCATGGGGAATAGCGGCTCCGCAGGAGACTAGGCACAAAAGTAAAAGCTTTAGGACTAGCTGGTGTGCACTGGCTCCTCCCCCTATGACCCTCCTCTAAGCCTCAGTTAGATTTTTGTGCCCGAACGAGAAGGGTGCAATCTAGGTGGCTCTCCTGAGCTGCTTAGAGTAAAAGTTTAAATTAGGTTTTTTATTTTCAGTGAGTCCTGCTGGCAACAGGCTCACTGCATCGAGGGACTAAGGGGAGAAGAAGCGAACTCACCTGCGTGCAGAGTGGATTGGGCTTCTTAGGCTACTGGACATTAGCTCCAGAGGGACGATCACAGGCCCAGCCATGGATGGGTCCCAGAGCCGCGCCGCCGTTCCCCTTACAGAGCCAGAAGAGCAGAAGAGGTCCGGAAAATCGGCGGCAGAAGACGTCCTGTCTTCAATAAGGTAGCGCACAGCACCGCAGCTGTGCGCCATTGCTCTCAGCACACTTCACACTCCGGTCACTGAGGGTGCAGGGCGCTGGGGGGGGGGGGCGCCCTGAGACGCAATAAAAATACCTTCGATGGCAAAAAAATACATCACATATAGCTCCTGGGCTATATGGATGCATTTAACCCCTGCCAGAATACATAGAAAAACGGGAGATAGGCTCCGCCCCCTTATCGGCGGCCTTATCTCCTCAGCACACTGGCGCCATTTTCCCTCACAGCTCCGTTGGAGGGAAGCTCCCTGGCTCTCCCCTGCAGTCACTACACTACAGAAAGGGTTAAAAAGAGGGGGGCACTAATTAGGCGCAGTATAAACAATACAGCAGCTATAAGGGGAAAAACACTTATATAAGGTTATCCCTGTATATATATATAGCGCTCTGGTGTGTGCTGGCAAACTCTCCCTCTGTCTCCCCAAAGGGCTAGTGGGGTCCTGTCCTCTATCAGAGCATTCCCTGCGTGTGTGCTGTATGTCGGTACGTTTGTGTCGACATGTATGAGGAGAAAAATTGCCTGTAATAGTGATGTCACCCCCTAGGGGGTCGACACCTGAGTGGATGAACTGTTGGAAGGAATTACGTGACAGTGTCAGCTCTGTATAAAAGACAGTGGTTGACATGAGACAGCCGGCTACTCAGTTTGTGCCTGTCCAGACGTCTCATAGGCCATCAGGGGCTCTAAAGCGCCCGTTACCTCAGATGGCAGATATAGACGCCGACACGGATACTGACTCCAGTGTCGACGGTGAAGAGACAAATGTGACTTCCGGTAGGGCCACACGTTACATGATTGAGGCAATGAAAAATGTTTTACACATTTCTGATAATACGAGTACCACCAAAAAGGGGTATTATGTTCGGTGAGGAAAAACTACCTGTAGTTTTCCTGAATCTGAGAAATTAAATGAGGTGTGTGATGATGCGTGGGTTTCCCCCGATAACAACTGATAATTTCTAAAATGTTATTGGCATTATATCCTTTCCCGCCAGAGGTTAGGGTGCGTTGGGAAACACCCCCTAGGGTGGATAAAGCGCTCACACGCTGGTAAGGGCTCTACCCTCTCCTGAGATGGCCGCCCTTAAGGATCCTGCTGATAGAAAGCAGGAGGGTATCCTAAAATGTATTTACACACATACTGGTGTTACACTGCGACCAGCAATCGCCTCAGCCTGGATGTGCAGTGCTGGGTTGGCATGGTCGGATTCCCTGACTGAAAATATTGATACCCTAGATAGGGACAGTATATTTTTGCCTATAGAGCATTTAAAAGATGCATTTCTATATATGCGTGATGCACAGCGGAATATTTGCCGACTGGCATCAAGTCTAAGTGCCTTGTCCATTTCTACCAGTAGAGGGTTATGGACACGACAGTGGTCAGGTGATGCGGATTTCAAACGGCATTTGGAAGTATTGCCTTATTAAGGGGAGGAGTTATTTGGGGTCGGTCTTTCAGACCTGGTGGCCACGGCAACAGCTGGGAAATCCACGTTTGTACCCCAGGTCGCCTCTCAACATGAGAAGACGCCGTATTATCAGGCGCAGTCTTTTCGTGGACAAGCGGGCCAAAGGTTCCTCATTTCTGCTCCGTGACAGAGGGAGAGGAAAAAGGCTGCAGAAATCAGCCAGTTCCCAGGAACAGAAACCCTCTCCCGCCTCTGCCAAGCCCTCAGTAGGACGCTGGGGCTTTACAAGCAGAATCAGGCATGGTGGGGGGCCCGTCTCAATGAATTTCAGCGCGCAGTGGGCTCACTCGCAAGTAGACCCCTGGATCCTTCAGGTGATATCTCAGGGGTACAAATTAGAATTCGAGACGTCTCCCCCTCGCCGTTTCCTAAAGTCGTCTTTACCGATGTCTCCTTCTGACAGGGAGACCGTTTTGGAAGCCATTCACAAGCTGTATTCCCAGCAGGTGATAATCAAGGTACCCCTCCTGCAACAGGGAACGGGGTATTATTCCACACTGTTGTGGTACCAAAGCCGGACGGCTCGGTGAGACCGATTCTAAATCTAAAATCTTTGAACACTTACATACAGAGGTTCAAATTCAAGATTGAGTCACTCATAGCAGTGATTGCGAACCTGGAAGAAGGGGACTACATGATGTCTCGGGACATCAAGGATGCTTACCTTCATGTCCAAATTTACCCTTCTCACCAAGGGTACCTCAGGTTTATGGTACAGAACTGTCACTATCAGTTCAGACGCTGCCGTATGGATGGTCCACGGCACCCCGGGTCTTTACCAAGGTAATGGCCGAAATGATGATATTCCTTCGAAGGGAGGGAATTTTAATTATCCCTTACTTGGACGATTCCCTGATAAGGGTAAGATCCAGGGAACAGTTGGAGGTCGGTGTAGCACTATCTCAGGTAGTGTTGCGGCAGCACGATTGGATTCTCAATATTCCAAAATCGCAGCTGGTTCCGACGACTCGTTCCTAGGGATGATCCTGGACACAGTCCAGAAAAAGGTGTTTCTCCCGGAGGAGAAAGCCAGGGAGTTATCCGAGCTAGTCAGGAACCTCCTAAAACCGAGCCAAGTCTCAGTGCATCAATGCACAAGGGTTCTGGGTAAAATGGTGGCTTCCTACGAAGCAATCCCATTCGGCAGATTCCACGCAAGAACTTTCCAGTGGGACCTGCTGGACAAATGGTCCGGGTCGCATCTTCAGATGCATCAGCGGATAACCCTGTCACCAAGAACAAGGGTGTCCCTCCTGTGGTGGTTGCAGAGTGCTCATCTTCTAGAGGGCCGCAGATTCGGCATTCAGGACTGGGTCCTGGTGACCACGGATGCCAGCCTGCGAGGCTGGGGAGCAGTCACACAGGGAAGGAATTTCCAGGGCTTATGGTCAAGCCTGGAGACATCACTTCACATAAATATCCTGAAGCTAAGGGCCATTTACAATGCTCTAAGCTTAGCAAGACCTCTGCTTCAAGGTCAGCCTGTGTTGATCCAGTCGGATGACATCACGGCAGTCACCCACGTAAACAGACAGGGTGGCACAAGAAGCAGGAGGGCAATGGCAGAAGCTGCAAGGATTCTTCGCCGGGCGGAAAATCATGTGATAGCACTGTCAGCTATTCCGGGAGTGGACAACTAGGAAGCAGACTTCCTCAGCAGACACGACCTCCACCCGGGAGAGTGGGGACTTCACCCAGAAGTCTTCCACATGATTATAAACCGTTGGGAAAAACTCGACAGGTATTGCGCCAGGTCAAGAGATCCTCAGGCAATAGCTGTAGACGCTCTGGTAACACCGTGGGTGTACCAGTCAGTGTATGTGTTCCCTCATCTGCCTCTCATACCCAAGGTACTGAGATTGATAAGATGGAGAGGAGAAAGCACTATATTCGTGGCTCCGGATTGGCCAAGAAGGACTTGGTAACCGGAACTTCAAAAGATGCTCACGGAGGATCCGTGGCCTCTACCTCTAAGAAGGGACCTGCTTCAGCAAGGACCCTGTCTGTTCCAAGACTTACCGCGACTGCGTTTGACGGCATGGCGGTTGAACGCCGGATCCTGAAGGAAAAAAGGCATTCCAGATGAAGTCATCCCTATCCTGATCAAAGCCAGGAAGGATGTAACCGCAAAACATTATCACCGCATTTGGCGAAAATATGTTGCGTGGTGCGAGGCCAGTAAGGCCCGACGGAGTAAATTCAACTGGGTCGATTCCTACATTTCCTGCAAACAGGAGTGTCTATGGGCCTGAAATTGGGGTCCATTAAGGTTCAAATTTCGGCCCTGTCAATTTTCTTCCAAAAAGAACTAGCTTCAGTCCCTGAAGTTCAGACGTTGTAAAAGGGGTACTGCATATACAGCCTCCTTTTGTGCCTCCAGTGGCACCTTGGGATCTCAATGTAGTTTTTGGGTTCCAAAAAGTCACATTGGTTTGAACCACTTAAATCTGTGGAGTTAAAATATCTCACATGGAAAGTGGTCATGCTGTTGGCCCTGGCCTGGGCCAGGCGCGTGTCAGAATTGGCGGCTTTATCCTGTAAAAGCCCTTATCTGATTTTCCATTCGGACAGGGCGGAATTGAGGACTCGTCCTCAGTTTCTCCCTATGGTGGTTTCAGCGTTTCACCTGAACCAACCTATTGTGGTGCTTGCGGCTACTAGGGACTTGGAGGACTCCAAGTTGCTAGACGTTGTCAGGGCCCTGAAAATATATGTTTCCAGGACGGCTGGAGTCAGAAAATCTGACTCGCTGTTTATCCTGTATGCACCCAACAAGCTGGGTGCTCCTGCTTCTAAGCAGACTATTGCTCGTTGGATTGGTAGCACAATTCAGCTTGCACATTCTGTGGCAGGCCTGCCACAGCCAAAAATCTGTAAATGCCCACTCCACAAGGAAGATGGGCTCATCTTGGGCGGCTGCCCGAGGGGTCTCGGCTTTACAACTTTGCCGAGCAGCTACTTGGTCAGGAGCAAATACGTTTGTAAAATTCTACAAAATTGATACCCTGGCTGAGGAGGACCTGGAGTCTCTCATTTGGTGCTGCAGAGTCATCCGCACTCTCCCGCCCGTTTGGGAGCTTTGGTATAATCCCCATGGTCCTTACGGAGTCCCCAGCATCCACTAGGACGTCAGAGAAAATAAGAATTTACTTACCGATAATTCTATTTCTCATAGTCCGTAGTGGATGCTGGGCGCCCATCCCAAGTGTGGATTGTCTGCAATACTTGTACATAGTTACAAAAATCGGGTTATTATTGTTGTGAGCCATCTTTTCAGAGGCTCCTATGTTATCATGCTGTTAACTGGGTTCAGATCACAGGTTGTACGGTGTGGCTGGTATGAGTCTTACCCGGGATTCAAAATCCTTCCTTATTGTGTACGCTCGTCCGGGCACAGTATCCTAACTGAGGCTTGGAGGAGGGTCATAGGGGGAGGAGCCAGTGCACACCAGCTAGTCCTAAAGCTTTTACTTTTGTGCCCAGTCTCCTGCGGAGCCGCTATTCCCCATGGTCCTTACGGAGTCCCCAGCATCCACTACGGACTATGAGAAATAGAATTATCGGTAAGTAAATTCTTATTTTATAGGGACTGGCAGCTATATACAGTGCATAGGCACTGTTAGGAGATCCCCGCCAGTATAATTAATAGAGGGACCGAAGCGTGCCATGTAGGGGGCGGGGCTTTGTCCTTCAGCTCTGACCAGCACCATTTTCTCTCCACAGCTTGCTGCTCCTGGCCCTTCACTGCTGTCGCAAGTAACAGGGTGCTAAAAACAAGGGGGCGGGCACATAAATTTGGTGTTCGTTATTTATATATAACAAGCGCTTACAGGTCTGGGGCATTGTTTTCTTCAGACCGGTGGGGCGCTGGGTGTGAGCTGGCAAACTCCTCTCTCTCTCTCTGAAAGGCCTTACTGTGGGTCTGTCCCCTTTAGCCCAGTGTGTTTGGGGGTGTCTGTACGTGTGTGTCGACATGGCAGAAACTGAATGCTCTTCCCAGGAGGAGGTACGTATGGGAGCTGACCAGAATGAAGGAGTGACTCCGTCGGCACCGCCGACTGCTGATTGGGTTGAGATGTGGAGTGTGTTAAATAACAGTGTGGCTTTATTGCATAAGAGGTTAGACAAATCTGAGTCTCAGAACCAAGCATGGAGACAATCCATGGGTGACGTGGTGCCACACACTCAGGCCCCCTCAGGGTCCCAAAAACGTTAATTTACCCATATAGCAGACACTGATACCGACATGGATTCCGACTCCAGTGTTGACTATAATGATGCGAAGTTGCATCCTAAAGTGGCTAAGAGTATTCAATACATGATAGTGGCGATAAAAGACGTGTTACATATTACGGAAGACCCCGCTGTCCCTGAGACGAGGGTCTGTATGTTTAAGGGGAAGAAACCGGAGGTAACGTTTCCTCCCTCTCATGAACTGAATGCCCTTTTTGAAAAAGCCTGGGAAATGCCAGACAAGAGGTGGCACATTCCCAGGAGGATTGCTATGCCATACCCGTTTCCTTCTCAGGATAGGGTTGGGTGGGAGGCGACACCCACGGTAGACAAAGCTCTAGCGCGATTGTTCAAGAAGGTAGCACTACAGTCTCCTGAAATGGCGACCCTTAAGGATCCTGCTGATCGTAGGCAGGAAGCTACCTTGAAATCTGTCACGACAGGTACGCTGCTCAGGCCAGCTGTGGCTTCGGCGTGGGTGAGTAACGCAATTGCAAAGTGGGCAGATAACTTGTCATCGAACATAGACACCCTGGATCGAGAGAGCGTTCTTCTGACACTAGGTCATATCAGGGACGCTGCAGTCTATCTAAAGGAGATGGCGAGAGATATTGGCCTTTTGGGATCAAGAGCCAATGCCATGGCAGTCTCGGCCAGGAGGGCGTTGTGGACTCATCAATGGAATGGTGATGCTGATTCTAAGAAGGCTATGGAGGGTCTGCCCTATAAGGGTGGCGTTTTGTTTGGTGAAGGCCTCGCGGACCTGGTTTCTACAGCTACCGCGGGTAAGTCCTATTTTCTGCCTTTTGTTCCTCCACAACAAAAGAAAACAACTCCATATCAGATGCAGTCCTTTCGGTCGCAGAAATTCCGGAAAGGACGTGGGTCATCCTTCCGTGCAGCGAGAGGTAAGGGAAGAGGAAAAAGATCGCCGGCTGTGGCAAGCTCCCAGGAGCAGAAGTCCTCCCCGGCTTCTGCCAAATCCACCGCATGACGCTGGGGCTCCCCTGCGGGCGTCCGCACCGGTGGGGGCGCGTCTTCAGCTTTTCAGTCAGGTATGGGTTTTCTCGGGCCTGGATCCTTGGGTGCTGGAAATTGTGACCCAAGGATACAAGCTGGAGTTTCAAGACGTGCCCCCACACCAATTTTTCAAATCCGCCTTGCCAGCTTCTCTTCCGGAAAGAGAGGTAGTATGTACGGCAATACAGAAGCTGTGTCACCAGTGGTCATTGTCGAGGTATCCCCGTCACAGTGGGGAGAAGGTTTTTATTCAAGCCTGTTTGTGGTCCCGAAGCCGGATGGCTCGGTCAGGCCGATTTTGAACTTAAAATCCCTCAATGTGTATTTGAAAAGTTTCAAATTCAAGATGGAATCTCTCCGAGCGGTTATCTCCAGTCTGGAGGGGGGGGGGGGGGGATTTTATGGTGTCAGTCGACATAAAGGATGCTTACCTACATGTCCCCGTTTTTCCTCATCAGGCGTAACCGAGGTTCGTTGTTCAGGATTGTCACTACCAATTTCAGACGTTGCCGTTTGGTCTTTCCACGGCCCCGAGGATGTTCACCAAGGTAATGGCGTAAATGATGGTGCTCCTACGCAAGCAAGGGGTCACAATTACCCCATACTTGGACGATCTCCTGATAAAGGTGATATCACAGGAGCAGTTAGTAAAGAATGTTGCGCTTTTCCTGCAAGTGCTGCAACAGCATGGCTGGCTCCTAAATTTACCAAAGTCGCAGCTGATTCCGACAACTCGGCTGTCGTTTTTGGGCATGATTCTGGACACCGAACTGCAGAGGATCTTTCTCCCGTTGGAAAAAGCTCAGGAAATCTAGAAAATGGTCAAGGAACTTCTGAAACCGCAAAGAGTGTCTATTCATCACTGCACTCGAGTACTGGGAAAAATGGTGGCGGCCTACGAGGCCATTCCGTTTGGCAGGTTCCATGTAAGAACGTTTCAGTGGGACCTGCTGGACAAGTGGTAAGGGTCCCATCTGCAGATGCACCGGAAGATAAGTCTGTCCCCCAGGGCCAGGGTTTCTCTCCTTTGGTGGCTCCAAAGTTCTAACCTTCTTCTAGAGGGTCGCAGGTTCGGGATCCAAGACTGGATTCTGGTGACGCGAGTCTCCAAGGTTGGGGAGCAGTCACACAGGGACAAAAATTCCAAGGAAAATAGTCAGGCCAGAAAGCTTGTCTGCACATAAACGTGCTGGAGTTAAGGACCATCTACAACGGCCTGCGGCAGGCGGAACATTTTCTTCATGACCTGCCCGTCCTGATTCAATCGGACAACATCACGACCGTGGCGGAACAAAGAGCAGAGCGGCAATGGCGGAGGGCACCAAGATCCTTCGCTGGGCGGAAAACATGCAAGTGCTCTGTCAGATGTCTTCATTCCAGGAGTGGACAACTGGGAAGCAGACTCCTCAGCAGACACTCTCCATCCAGGAGAGTGGGGTCTTCATCAAGAGGTCTTTGCAGAAGTGACAAGGCGTTGGGGACTTCCTCAAATAGACATGATGGCGTCTCGTCTCAACAAGAAGCTTTAGACATATTGTTCCAGGTCGAGGGACCCTCAAGCAATAGCAGTGGACACACTAGTGACACCGTGGGTATTTCGGTTGGTCTGTGTTCCCTCCACTTCCACTCATTCCAAAGGTGTTAAGGATCATAAGAAGAACATGGGTTCAGGAGATACTCGTTGTTCCAGATTGGCCACGGAGGGCCTGGTATCTGGATCTTCAGGAATTATTCACAGGAGATCCCTGGCCTCTTCCTCTGAGAGAGGATCTGTTACAGCAAGGGCCGTGCGTGTTCCAGGACTTACCGCGGTTGCGTTTGACGGCATGGCGGTTGAACGCAAATTCCTAGCTAGGAAGAGTATTCCCGGGGAAGTCATTCCCACTCTACTTAAAGCTAGAAAGGAGGTAACGGCAAAGCATTATCACCGTATTTGGAGAAAATGTGTGTCTTGGTGTGAATCCAAGCAGGCTCCTACGGAAGAATTTCAGCTGGGGCGTTTTCTCCATTTTTTTGCAAGCAGGTGTGCATGCGGGCCTGAAGTTAGGCTCCATTAAAGTGCAGGTGTCTGCTTTATCAATTTTCTTTCAAAAGGAATTAGCCTCGCTTCCAGAAGTACAGACTTTCGTAAAAGGCGTACTACACATCCAACCTCCATTTGCGTGGGACCTTAACGTGGTGTTACAGTTCCTTACATCACATTGGTTTGAACCTTTTACAAAAGGTTGAGTTGAAATTTCTCACTTGGGAAGTGGTCCTGCTATTAGCCTTGGCGTCCGCAAGGCGGATGTCCAAATTGGCGGTTTTGTCTCACAAAAGGCCCTATCTGATTTTCCATGAGGATAGAGCGGAGTTGAGAACTCGTCAACAATTTCTACCAAAGGTGGTTTCTTCATTTCACATGAACCAACCTATTGTGGTGCCTGTGGCTACTGAAGCCTTGGCTGATTCCAAGTCTCTTGATGTGGTCAGAGCTTTGAAAATGTATGTAGCCAGAACGGCTCGAGTTAGGAAAAGAGGCGCTGTTTATCCTGTACGCGGCCAACAAGGTTGGCGCTCCTGCTTCTAAGCAGACTATTGCGCGCTGGATCTGTAATACAATTCAGCACGCTCATTCTACGGCTGGATTGCCGTTACCGAAATCGGTGAATGCCCATTCCACTAGGAAGGTGGGCTCATCTTGAGCGGCTGCCTGAGGCGTCTCGGCATTACAGCTTTGCCGAGCAGCTACTTGGTCGGGGTCAAACACTTTCTTTTTCATCCACTAGGGGTCACTGGAGTACTCTTGGGATATGGACGGCTTCCGTAGGAAACAGGGCACTGAATATTTAAATTTAGAACACTCCACCCCTCCATATCCCCAAGTACCTCAGTGTTTTTTCTGTGCTCGAAGTAGCAACAGGTCAATGTGGCTGGGTCCACAATATTTTTTGACTTTTTTCTTTTTTCATACAAATCCCTTTCCCCCTTCCAAAAGGCAGGGTCAGGGATAGTGCAAGCTTCTAATAGCAGCTGTGGCGTGTCTGTCCTCACTGAATGAGCACCCTCACAGCCAAACAGATCCTCCTGCACAGGCTGGCCGGCGCTTGCAGAGAAGCCCCGTCGGAGCCTCACCACAAGCAGCAGGAGTCAAGGTATGTTGAACGGGGCGGTCAGCTTCCGCTGCCACCCCGCTGTGTGGGGACATTGTTTATATGATGCCGGGATCCCTCTGCAGACGCCCGCCGCCGCTGCTCCGGCCCTCGCCGCTGCACGGCCGCTGCTCACAGCGATTCAAGACGCGCTCCCCGCTCTGTCACGGCGCGTCCCGCTACCCGGCTCCCGCTGGCGGCCCCACACATCCGCAACGGAGCATGCAGGGGGGAGGGGGGGCATTATACTGTGATTATGTAACAAATGGGGCAATCAGCGGCATGAGAGGGAAAACCTGCAGCAACAGCAGTATGCTAGGCTGCAGGGTTAATTACAGGATTTCATATAAATGTCACTTTAACCTGCACTGTGATTATATGGGTAAGCATGGCAGCCATTTCTAACCATGCTTCCTGTGTCTTCCTGCTGTGATTCCAGAACTTTCCAGTACTACATCTCTACTCCACCGGAGGCGCAGGGGTGTTAGTGGGAATTTGGGATCACATTTCATAGTACTGGCCACGTGTACTGCACTTGGCCAGATATATAGATAGAGAGATATAGATATATAGAGACTCCTTGGTACTATTTTACGGAGTCGTGCAAGTGTCTGCTTTTTTTTTTGTGTGTGTATTGTATTGTCTGTCGCCATAATGAGTAAGGCACCAGCAAAAACTAAAAAGCATAATTGCAAAGTCTGTAGCAGTGTGTTACCGGATGGATCTACCACATGTACAGTATGTTTTGTGGATTTGGTTCCGAATAAAAATTCTGCTCTGGTTTTAAAGCCAATTTCCTCCCCGGACCCTCCATGGGAAATGCTAGCCAATGTACTGGCTGGGTTGCAATCAGAATTGACCGCCGCTCGACAGGAGCGGGGAACGGCAAGATCTGAGTCTAGGGTGAGACCACCAGAACTATCAGAGGGGTCTCAGCCTTGCGAAAGGTCCAAATCCATTTTGGGTAGAAGGGATAAATTTCATATGTCTTATGTCCAGTTTCTGCTATGTTGCATTCTGACAATTCCATGCCAGACCTCACGGCACAAGATGAGGGTGAGGAGGGTGAAGTGGAGTCAGATAGTGAGGATTTTAACAGCTCAGGAATTGATAATCTCATCAGAGCGTTGCGTCAGTCTCTGAAGTTTACAGAAACTGAGGAGCCTCTCACAAATGATCAGGTCGTATTTACTAAACGACAGAGAACTCCAATAAGTTTTCCTGTGTCGGAGTCTCTTAATAAGCTGTTAGTAGAAACTAGACAGGCTCCAGATAAACTGTTTTCTATACCTCGCAGATTTAAGTCTAGTTACCGGTTTCCAGACTCGGTGACATGTACATGGGAGAATCCACCAATAGTCGATTCGTCAGTGTCGAAGCTTACGAAGAAATTAACCATACCAGTGCCAGCGGCTACTACGCTTAAAGACCCTTCAGATCGCAAAATAGAAACTATGCTAAAGTCCATGTATGTAGCAGCAGGAGTGCTGCTGAGACCTGGCTTGGTTGGTATCTGGGTCACTAAGGCGCTCATAGTATGGATAACAGAACTTAAGTCTGCCCTCTATGACGAACACCTTATACTTCTTGCTGGTCAAATGTGTGAGGCTGCGGAGTATCTCTGTACAGCTTCTACTGACGCCTGTCAGCTCACTTCTCGTATTTCATCGTCGCTAGTTACGGCACGACGAGCACTCTGGCTGCGTTCTTGGCAAGCGGAGGCAGAGGTCAAATGAGGTATAGAGGCGTTACCTTACGATGGTAAGAAATTGTTTGGTCCTGAATTGGACACATGGATTTCTGAGGCTACGGGTGGAAAGTCTGTTTTCTTACCATTGCCTCCACCGGTACCAAGAAGCAGGTACTCTGGACCTTCGTTCAAATCCTTTAGACCGCAGTCCTTTCGCGGACGTGGCAGAGGAACAGCCACGCCTGGTAGACGTGGACGTGGTTTCCAACAAACCAACACAAGTCGTCAGGACGCTAAGGTCACTGACAAGCCAGTGGCATGACGGGCTACCAGCCCATCTCGGTTCTCCGATTGTGGGAGCACGCCTTCAGACGTTCCATTTGGCGTGGTTCCAGACATCCGCGGATGGGTGGATCCGCAATTTAGTGTTAAGAGGTTACAAAATAGAGTTCGACTGTCTTCCGCCACTGCGGTTTTTCAAGACAGGACTGCCTCTGTCGGACGACAAGAGAGCGGTTCTGCAAATTGCCATTCAGTCCCTACTGGATTCAGCAGTTTTGATTCCGGTCCCTGTACACCAACAGGGTCGGGGTTATTATTCCAGTCTGTTTGTGGTACCGAAGCCGGATAGCTCAGTCAAGCCGATATTGAACTTAAAGGGTCTCAATCGGTACGTAATTTACTACAAATTCAAGATGGAATCTCTGCGCTCAGTGATTGCAAGTTTAGAGCCAGGGGAGTTCATGATTGCGCTAGATCTCAAGGATGCGTACTTACACATTCCGATTTGGCAGCCTCATCAGAGGTTCTTGCGGTTTGCAATATGCCACAACCATTACCAGTTTCGGGCTCTACCGTTTGGCCTATCGTCAGCGCCTCGGGTATTCACAAAAGTGATGTCTGTGATGATAGCTCATCTGAGATCCCTGGGAGTGACAATAGTTCCGTATTTGGACGATCTGCTCATCAAAGCCCCGTCTCAACAGATACTTCTCCAACATGCGCTGCTAATGTACAATGTACTGGTTTACCACGGTTGGATTGTCAACTTCAAGAAATCACATCTAATTCCGTCTCAACGCCTTCAATTCCTAGGTATGATTTTCGATAGTCAATCAAAGAATTTACCTACCACAACAGAAAGTACAGATTATTCGCCATCTGGTACAATTAGTGCTCAAGCCACGCACAGTCTCGGTACATTTGTGCATTCGCCTCTTAGGCACAATGGTGGCTGCTTTCGAAGCGCTTCAGTTCGGAAGATTTCACTCACGTCCTTTTCAACTGGATGTGCTCGCACAGTGGTCGGGCTCGCATCTGCAGATTCACCAGAGGGTGAGGTTGTCTCCACGGGCCAGAGTATCTCTACTCTGGTGGCTCAAAGTACACAATCTAACCACAGGGAAACGGTTCGGCGCCTGGAATTGGATAATTCTAACGACGGACGCGAGTCTCAGAGGTTGGAAGCTGTAGTTCAAAATTGTCAGCTCCAGGGTCTCTGGGTGGATCACGAAAGATTGCTGTCTATAAATGTCCTAGAACTCCGGGCAATTTACAATGCGCTACGACAAGCAATGCGCATGCTTCAGTCTGAGAATAAGGGGTATATGCAATTGCGGTCGAATTCCCGAAATTGTCGAATTTCGGGAATTTTTTGCCCAAAAAAAAAAATAGTCAATGCAATTCAGTGCTTTCCGTCAAAAAAACGGACTTTCAAAATTAGACTTTTTGAAATTCGACTTTTGTCAAATTCGACTTTTCTGCAATGATACAAGTGCTGCAATTCGACCAAAGTGTATTCAATTGAAGTTTGGAAATTCGACAACAGTGCTTTTAGACAGTAAATTCGTCATTTTCAATCCGCCACACTTTGGTGGATGAAACTAATAAAAAAAATTTAAAACATGTTTTTTTTTTTTTTTTTTTTTTATTGATAATAGCATATCTATTTATATTAGAAGGGATTAGGTACTTGGTTCCTCTTTTTTGGAGGCACAAGTATTATTCATATATTTTTTTAAAACTATATATTTATATATATATATATATATATATATATATATATATATTTATATTTATATATATATATATATATATATATATATATATATATATATATACATACATATACACACACACACAACCAACTGCAGGTGCGGCACTCCGTGCGACGAAATCAACGGGACACTTACTTCAAGGTGGTGACAACGTTTCAATGCGGTTTATTCGTGCATTTTCATCAGGTCAGAGATGAAAATGCACGAATAAACCGCATTGAAACGTTGTCACCACCTTGAAGTAAGTGTCCCGTTGATTTCGTCGCACGGAGTGCCGCACCTGCAGTTGGTTGTATTTGAATCTTTGTGGAGGCACCCAGCGCTTTTGTTTGCTTTATTGGGAGAGCCGGACTCGCTTGTTTATATATATATATATATATATATATATATATATATATATATATATTTATATATATATATATATATATATATATATATTTATATTTATAATGATTTATTTTTTTTTTTTTTTTTAAGATGGAATGGTAAAAATCAGAAAAAAAATGGCGTGGGGTCCCCCCTCCAAAGCATAACCAGCCTCGGGCTCTTCGAGCTGGTCCTGGTTCTAAAAATGCGGGGTAAAAATTGACAGGGGATCCCCCGTATTTTTAAAACCAGCACCGGGATCTGCGCCTGGTGCTGGTGCAAAAAATACGGGGGACAAAAAGAGTAGAGGTCCCCCGTATTTTTTACACCAGCATCGGGCTCCACTAGCTGGACAGATAATGCCACAGCCGGGGGTCACTTTTATACAGTGCCTTGCGGCCGTGGCATTAAATATCCAACTAGTCACCCCTGGCCGGGGTACCCTGGGGGAGTGGGGACCCCTTCAATCAAGGGGTCCCCCCCCCCAGCCACCCAAGGGCCAGGGGTGAAGCCCGAGACTGGCAGTCGGCGTGTCATTCGGGGAAAGGGTGCTCATGTGTCAACATGGGACCCCTTTCAGTCCGGTGGTTCGGGTGTTCGTGTTTTTTTTTTTTTTTTTGCCAAGTACGAGGTTTATCTCTGGACGTGGATTTATCTCTGGACACTGGCAGGTGAGTATAATTTTTTTCACAGGTACCCTCGGATCGTCGGAGACTGGCAGTCGGCGTGTCAACATAGGTAAGTATGTGTGTGTCGGCAGTGTGTAATAAAGTTGTACTTGTCACGGTGTGTGTCTCCT
This sequence comes from Pseudophryne corroboree, assembly GCF_028390025.1. Lineage (NCBI taxonomy): Eukaryota > Metazoa > Chordata > Amphibia > Anura > Myobatrachidae > Pseudophryne > Pseudophryne corroboree. The sequence goes on from NC_086451.1 coordinate 192,805,135, forward strand.
GTTTTTATTTGGGTATTTTTTTTCCAGTAGTACTACAGGTACCAGCGGGCCTGTTTTTCTCCCGCATGCTGGTACTTGTGGTTCTCCAAGTACCAGCTTGTGGGGGAGGCTTGCTGGGACTTGTAGTACTACTGAAAAAAACTATATTCTGTCATTTTACTCAAGGCTATCCGCCTCCCATCCGCAGCCCTTGGATGGGGGGGACAGCCTCGGGCTTCACCCCTGGCCCTTGGGTGGCTGGGGGGGGGGACCCCTTGATTGAAGGGGTCCCCACTCCCCCAGGGTACCCCGGCCAGGGGTGACTAGTTGGATATTTAATGCCACGGCCGCAAGGCACTGTATAAAAGTGACCCCCGGCTGTGGCATTATCTGTCCAGCTAGTGGAGCCCGATGCTGGTGTAAAAAATACGGGGGACCTCTACTCTTTTTGTCCCCCGTATTTTTTGCACCAGCACCAGGCGCAGATCCCGGTGCTGGTTTTAAAAATACGGGGGATCCCCTGTCAATTTTTACCCCGCATTTTTAGAACCAGGACCAGCTCGAAGAGCCCGAGGCTGGTTATGCTTTGGAGGGGGGACCCCACGCCATTTTTTTCCAAGTTTTTCCCGTTTTTTTAAATCGCGGCAAAATCCGGCAAATCGGCCGGTTTTCGCCCGCGGGACTGTCGAATCCGTTTTTCATTGAATATGGTGAATTCCGGCAGCCACCTGCCGGAATTCACCTGTCTAATTGTGTCGAATTAAAAAACGGCGATAATTTGCCGCGATTCGCCGCTAATTGCATATACCCCTAAGTCTCTGGATGTGGTCAGAGGTTTAAAGATTTATGTAGCCAGGATGGCTCCATTGAGGAAAACAGAGTCTCTGTTTTGTATGCTCCCAATAAGATTGGGGTTCCTGCTTCCAAGCAGACCATTGCCCACTGGATATGTCAGACGATTCAGCAGGCTCATTCAACGGCAGGCTTGCCGTTGCCGAAATCAGTGAAGGCCCATTCCACTAGGAAGGTGGGTTCCTCCTGGGCGGCTGCCCGGGGTGTCTCGGCATTGCAACTTTGCCGAGCTGCTACTTGGTCGGGGTCGAACACGTTTGCTGAATTTTACAAGTTTGATACCTTGGCCGATGAAGACCTTAAATTTGGTCAATCGGTGCTGCAGAGTCATCCGCACTCTCCCGCCCGCTATTGAGTTTTGGTATAAACCCCACGGTCTTTTGAGAGTGCCCAACATCCTCTAGGACGAAATAGAAAATAGGATTTTAAATACCTACCGGTAAATCCTTTTTCTAGGAGTCCGTAGAGGATGTTGGGCGACCATCCCAGTGCGTACTGTATCTGCAGTTTAGTTCTGGTTACACACAGGTTGTGTTTTTTTGTTTTTTCTTCAGCTTGTTGCTGAGGTTTTGTCCATGTCCTTTGACATGTGTTCAGTTATCTGCCATGTTAATACGGCATGCTTATGGCGTGAGCTGGTGTTGGCTCACCTTGTCCTTTCCTCGTAATGTCCGTCTCGCCGGGCAGAGTTCCAAACTGAGTCTGGGGAGGGATACAGAGGGAGGAGCCAGGTCACGCCCCTTTGAAAGTCTTAAAGTGCCCAGGTCTCCTGTGCTTCCCGTCTATAACCCATGGTCTTTTGAGAGTGCCCAACATCCTCTACGGACTCATAGAAAAGGATTTACCGGTAGGTATTTAAAATCCTATTTTCTCCTAAGTCCACAGGGATCCCACCCTGATGCACCTGATTTGAGAATCTTTATACTCGCTAAACTTTTCCCTTTTGAATGGGAGAGTGTGCATGTGTTTTTTGCCTTAATTTGGTTCTACATAATGCTCCTGCCTAAATGCTTTGGAAACTGATCTGACTGAGTTAGTGGGCGGGATTATATGGACGAGCCTGGTTCATTCTGGGAGGCCAGAAAGCTTGTGATCGTTTGGTGCCAATCCGCTGTCACTCCATCATATCCCAATGTTATCCTATGGAAACCTGTGGACATAGGAGAAATACCATTAACAACGATAAGTTCTTACCATAACGTATATTTTTCTGCGATCTCTCTTCAACATGGCACACATACTTCAGCTACATTCATTAGAGAATTCCGCTTTCTGTAATGCAGATTGCAGCTTAGGTTTAGTTGGGAATTTGTTTCTAGCATTTGAACAAATGTAACTTATCTCTAAATATTCATACTTTTACAAGTGGTCTTCACATTATTACTCATTGTGACTTAATGAATTACCAGTGTAAAATTTGCTAATTACTTGGTTACCCAGTTATGCTGTGAACTGTACTTTGTCGCCACTTCATTATGTACCTTCATTCTATAGGTAACCTCTGCATGGTGACTGGCGGTGCCAACTTGGGGCGAATTGGTGTCATCACCAACCGCGAGAGACACCCAGGCTCCTTTGATGTGGTTCACGTCAAGGATGCAAATAGCAACACCTTTGCCACCAGACTTTCCAACATTTTTGTCATCGGCAAAGTAAGTTCTTTTCATCTTATACCCGGTTAATTTGTTTTATTATACTAGTAGTATGTGAAAGGATGGGACCACCAAACCCCTGTCCAACTAGGACAATATTTCCAAAATGCCGTCTTCTAAGGCACCTTAACTGTCCAGGTTTCACAACTAGCTGTATTTAAGCACAGGTGACAATTATTTCTTAAGTCAGTTTGATTTAACCATGTTCAAGCGTATATTCCATTAAAGTCTGATCCATTCCGACATGTATTTGTCGGAATGGATCCAACAACCCCTCAAGTAGAATTTAGATGGGATGTAGAGGAGAAGGGGGGCGAGCCGCGGGGGGACAGCCGGCAGGCATACAGGGAGACCAGCGCTACGGAGTAGGGCTGCAAGCAGGATGTCATTCAGCCGCCCGACCTCACGGCAGCTTCCACCCAGCTCCAGCAGCGTGCTGGAGCCGGGTGGAAGCTGCCGTGAGGTCAGGCGGTTGAGTGACATCCGGCTGCAGCGCTACTGTAGCGCTGATCTCCCTGTATGCCCGCCGGCTGTCTCACTGCGGCTCCCCTGGTGGATTTGGCCCGTTTTCGACATCAACACGTGGATCGGCAGCTATTCCGCCGATCCACTTGCTTTTCGACAAGTTTCAAAAATTTTGCAAAATATTGAACAGGTCGAATCTGGATTCGACCTTAAGTCGAAAACTGACGTCTTTTCGACAGACGGCAGTTTTCGACTTCAATTGAATATACCCCTTAAAGTCTGGACTGTTAGGGTGCTTTAAGGACAGAGTCGTGGAAACTCTGAGCTAGGAGGAAACATTGGGGCAGATGTATTAAGCCTGGAGAAGTGACAAAGCAGTGATCAGTGTAAGGTTATAACGCACCAGCCAATCAGCTCCAATATGTAAATTTACAGTTAGGAGCTGATTGGCTGGTGTATTATCACCTTGCACTTATCACTGCGTTATCTCTTCTCCAGGCTCCATACATCTGCCCCATTGTCTGTAGTATGTGTTTTGGTTGCTCCCTGCGGTTTCCCCCAGCCCTCTGAATAATACAACTTACACCACTTTCCAATTAAAATGCCGGTTTGCACCTGGGTCCATCCTTGGTGCGACCCGGTAGATTGGTGGCAGGGCCCAGCTTATTGCAGGTTGGCAATGCCACTGCTCAAATGTGCAGTGCCAGCGCTTGGACATATATTTCTCATACGTCCTAGAGGATGCTGGGGTCACATCAAGAACCATGGGGTATAGACGGGATCTGCAGGAGACATGGGCACTTTAAGACTTTGGGTGTGAACTGGCTCCTTCCTCTATGCCCCTCCTCCAGACTCCAGTTTTAGAATTGTGCTCAGGGAGACTGGTCACACACAGGGGAGCTCTACTGAGTTTCTCTGAAAAGACTTTTAGTTTTTTTATTTTCAGGGAGACTGCTGGCAACAGTCTCCCTGCATCGTGGGACTTGGTGGAGAGAAGTCAGACCTACTAATGAGTTTAAAGGCTCTGCTTCTTGGCTACAGGACACCATTAGCTCCTGAGGGTTTGGAACACTAGGTACACCTAGGGGTTCACTCCCAGAGCCCGCTGTCACCCCCCTTGCAGAGCCAGAAGACAGGTGAGTAGAAGAAGATCAGAAGACTTCAGTGACGGCTTTGAGGTACCGCACAGCGATCCCGCTGCGCGCTTTGCTCCCCCACACACAGAGGCACTACAGGGTGCAGGGGGGGCGCCCTGACCAGCATAAAAATGGTAATGTGGATGAGAAGTGCCTAGGCACCAGACCCTAACCCCCGCCAGTGTCCATTATAGTTAAAATGGGGGGGGGGGGGGGGGAAATCGGGGGGCGCAGTAAAGGTGGTGAAATATATGTTTAATATAAACTGCTGCAGGTTTGGGGCATTCTATAATGTTCAAAACCGCTATTAAGCGATGGGTTATGAGCTGCCAATCTTTTTCTGTGTCTCTGACAGAATTTACTGTGAGGCTGTCCCCTATATGTCGGTGGGTGTTTAGTACACGTGTGGCGGAGTGCTTCCCGCAAACGACTGGGAGGGACACTGTCGGCACTGCCGACTCCTTATAGTACAAGTGTCATCAGGTCGTGGGATGAATGTTTTTCCTAAGAGAAAAGTATATTAGGGACACAGACGTGTGTGGGTGACCCTGTCGGCACCACCAATATCTGACTGGGTAAAATAATTGCATGTGAATGTGATGCATATCAGAAAAGGTTATGTAAGTGTATGGATATATATATACAGGTTGAGTATCCCATATCCAAATATTCCGAAATACAAAATATTCCGAAATACGGACTTTTTTGAGTGAGATAGTGAAACCTTTGTTTTTTGATGACTCAATGTACACACACTTTGTTTAATACACAAAGTTATTAAAAATATTGTATTAAATGACCTTCAGGCTGTGTTTATAAGGTGTATATGAAACATAAATGAATTGTGAGAATGTAGACACACTTTGTTTAATGTACAAAGTTACAAAAAATATTGGCTAAAATGACCTTCAGGCTGTGTGTATAAGGTGTATATGAAAAAATGTATTCTGTGCTTAGATATAGGTCCCATCACCATGATATCTCATTATGGTATGCAATTATTCTAAAATAAGGAAAAATCCGATATCCAAAATACCTCTGGTCCCAAGCATTTTGGATAAGGGAGACTCGACATGTATGTATGTATGTATATTTCTTTTTCATCCACTAGGGGTCACTGGAGTACTCTTGGGATATGGACGGGCTTCCGTAGGAACACAGCACTGAATATTTAAATTTAGTAACACTCCACCCCTCCATATCCCTGAGCACTTACCCAGTGTTTTTTCTGTGCTGAACGTGGCAACACATGCTTAGCTGAAGTCACGGTTTTGTTGAAGAAACGTTTATTTTTAATTTTTATTTTTTCTACTGTTTGACCACATCCCTGTCCCCCTTCCAAAAGGCAGGGTCAGGGATAGTGCAGCTGCTGATTGCAGCACGGGCGTGTCGGGCCTCTCTGAAAGAGCTCCCTCACAGCCCTCACATCCTCCTGCACTGGCTGGCCGGCGCTTACTGAAAAGCCCCGTCGGAGCCTCCGCACGTCTGCAGGAGTGAGGTATGTGAAACGGGGCGGTCAGCTCCCGCTGCCGCCCCGACGTGTGGAGACATAGTGCTGGGTGACGGCAAGGAGCGGCTCTCCCCTCTCAGCCTCCGGCATCTTCCCGCTCAGGCGCCCGCCCATTCCACCCCGCTCAGGCGGCCGCACGTTCGTCCACAGACCTCCGTGCAGGCACCGCGGCTCTCTCCACTCAGGCGCCCGCACGTTCGGCCACAGACCTCCGTGCAGGCGCAGCGGCTCTCTCCACTCAGGCGCCCGCACGTTCGGCCACAGACCTCCGTGCAGGCGCCGCGGCTCTCCCCGCTCAGGTACCCGCCCGTTAGGCCACAGCCTCCGGCCAGGCACCTCGGAACGACCCTCACTTCGCCGCAGCGCTACCTTGGTAGCTGACACGCTATTATACAGGAGCCCACCGCTGGGACACACGAGGCACATAGCGCTCTACGATACCCGCTGGGGGCCCACACGCTGCGCTGCCGCTGTAATAAGATAAACAGCCATTACAGGGGGGACATATCAGTGAAATACTGCAGCAGCAGAGGGATTATTACAGTATAATCAGTGAATGCAGCACTGTGATTATATGTATAAGTATAGCAGGGCAGCCATTTTTAACATGCTTCCTGTGTCTTCCTCTGTGATTCCAGAACGTTCCTGTCCTACATCTCTTCTCCACCGGAGGCGCAGGGGTGTTCGTGGGAATTTGGGATCAAAATTTATAGTACTGGCCACGTGTATTGCACTGGGCCAGATATATATACAGAGCCACCTTATTGCTATTTTACTGAGTCGTGCAGGTGTCTGTGTTTTGTGTATTGTATTGTCTGTCGCCATAATGAGTAAGGCACCAGCAAAAACTAAAAAGCATATTTCTCCTTCATCCACTAGGGGCCACTGGAGTGTAGTTACAATGGGGAGATAGTAGGTGGTATTGGTAGCTGGCACTTTAAAAATTCTCACACTGTGGCTAGCTCCTCCCCTACTATCTCCCCTCCAAGCCAGTCTTAGTTAAGTGCCCGAGGTAGCTGGTTCACTTGGGTTTAGCTGAAGAATTTTCTTCTTTTTTCTTTATTATTTTATTTTTCTTACACACACTCACAGACTGGCAGCTCTGCCACTGCCAGTCTGCACCGTGGGAGCTGCCGGCGGGGTCCCATCGCAGCTGCGTGCGGCTAGGGATGGGCCCCGGCTGAGGGAGACACTGAGCTCTCCTGAGTTGGCGGACACCGCTGCGTGCGGCGCGTGTCGCGGCCACTCCATCCAGCAGAAGATTCCGGCAGCATGGCAGCGGTGAGTATCAAAAATGGTCGGACACCGCTGCGTGCGGCTTGTGTCGGGACCACCCCACCACAGAAGATTCCGGCTGGACGCCGCTGCGTGCGGCGTGTGTCGGGGCCGATCCACCAAGAACACAGTGGTGAGTGAAGTATACTTTATTTGTGGTGGCTATGTATGTTTTTAGAGCAATCTGTTTATTGTTGTACAACCCACTCCAGAAGGGCTCTCTGGGGCTGTAATGTACTTTATTGTATCCTTACCTGTCCTCCTCATGGAGAAACAGACAGGATGATTGGGGGAGGCTGAGTATGTGTTTATACAACCCTGACTGAAAAACGGGTGTGTGTCATTCTGATAACCCTCTGCTCCCCCAGCTCCCCGCACCCCCCGCACAGATCCCCACTCAGCGCGACTCACAGAGCCGGCACAGGGATCCCGCTCGAGCGCAAAGCAATGTTTAAATTTGGCGCCTTGTACGGAGGGGGCGGAGCTAAGTCCCGCTCTGTAGAGCGAGCTCAGCGCTCCCTGCTCCCAGGCGGCGACTCGCGCTCTGTTCAGCGCAACACTCCCCGGCGGCGGCTAGCAGATACAGGGCTCTACTAGCGCTGTATAGCGGGCTCAGCGCTCCCCGGCGGTGACTCGCAGGCCCAGCGGAGGGTACAGCTCGCTTCCCGCTTAGTTTTGCAATAAGGCGCCATAGCCGGGGGGCGGAGCTAACTCCTGCTCTGTACAGCGGGCTCAGCATTCTCCGCTCCCCGGCCACTGTTATAGTGTAATAGGCATTTATGTGAGTTTAATGCACATGGTGCTGGGGAGAATGTGATATAGTCAGAGTGGCTCAGCACTAATCCAGTTATCCACTATATAGATTTTATCGCATAGCCCAGAGGAGTTTCACTCTGGCGGCCATTTCCTCCCTGCACAGACCTGGCTTCATATTTGCAGTGTCTCCTATAGCCCAGTGGGCTAATCTTGCATACTCAGAGACAAATACAAATAAAGTCCCAGGTATATTAACAGTTAACCCGCTTTACTCAGTGGGCTCCCAGGTCTCCCCATCGCTAGGCAACAGCTCTGGGATTTGTAACTTTTCGATACTTCAGGCTGCTGAAATATAGATACATTCCTCCTGCAGTAGAGTCCTCTACCCAGCATTTTCCTACTTGCAAATCAGGGAACCTGCTCTATTACAGTAGCTGGGACTCAGCTCAATAATAATTAAAAGGATCTACTGTGCAGTATTTATTTACCTACGGTGTGTGTGTATATATACATATATAGTTATGTTTGTGCATGTATATATATAGATATATATATTTAGGTGCGTGTAGGTATGTATATAGATAAATCCATAAAATACCAGATATAGGGGATAAAAGCCTACGGCCACACCACCCTGAACACGCCCGATCTCGTCTGATCTCGGACACTAAGCAGGGTCAGGCCCGGTTAGTACTTGGATGGGAGACCGCCTGGGAACACCAGGTGCTGTAGGCTACTTCCGCAATGTTTTCTAATAACAACATCTTGCACATAACATTTTCCCCCATCTTTCTCACAGGCTGGTCACCATTTTGAAAAGCCAGCGGAACCTCAGAGAAACATCTGGTGCACCTTAATTAGCGGTACACTAAATACAGGGCGGGGTGTTGCCTTCCCTTTATTATTCCTTCTTGTCACTAGTTACTAATGCTATTTGTAATTGTGGAATGCGTGTAAGGCATCAGACAAATAGCGCTGCGGCTCAGTACGCTAGTAGCGGGTATCTGAACAGGGGTTTGAATCCAAACAAAACTTTAAGGAGAACTCCTATAGCCTAGGGCTAAGACTCCTGTCCCACAGCGCAGCGTTGCTGGTTCAGGTCTCCGCTGCTCCAGAAAGTTTATTTTAATCGTATCGGTCACTACACATAGTGCAGACCTTACGTAGGGCTCTGTTTATTTAACCCACCTTTTCTCCTTTCGTTTGTCTCTCCTGGGATAGTCGAAGAATTCCCTCTGAGGTGTGAGGTATGCGGCGGAGCCATCTGCTTCGCCCTCCACGCACCTGCACACCCCTGTTTGATCAATGATGCAGGTAATGTCACTATTATCCAGACAATAGCTCATCAGGTAAGCCCTTGGACTTTGGTTTCCAAGGTCACAGGATCAAATCACAGCGGGACCAAACACACCTTTCCAAAAATAAACTTTGCTAACATTCCATGCATTACTGATGTCTGTTTTCTGTGGATCTGAACCAGTGTCTCAGAATATACAGGTACATAATACAGCAGTTCATCTGATACTGCAGGTAAAGGAGGAGGACACGTCAAGTCCATCAGGGTTCCACGCCATTGACGAAAATGACAGCGACTGGTTCAGTTTCGGATGAGCTGGGCAGGCTCCGGTAGGCGGCCGACAGACACCCGAATACACAATATCAGGTATCAAACAAGGTTTGTTTTCCTATCTTTTCCCCGCAGATGGCAGGAGATGGTATCAGAACCTCTCTAAGGTATACACCTCGGTGTATCGCCGGTCCATCAAGCCGCCGTTTTCCTGAGGCAACCTTGCTCAGGGATCCATCGACATATGCGGCAGCATGGTTCTACCGTATCCGGAGCAGGTAGGTTGGGGAACAATTGTCCTCTAGGTTACAGGATGCTTCGCATCAGGATCAATTGATACTTTGATACAGGTCAGAATCACGATTCTGCTTTATGTTCCTTGGAGGTCTCCATGTCTACAGACTCGGACCCTGCATCTTCGCTTGGGCTGTCTTAACCCGACGACCTCTGGGGCTGCGACAGTGACAAGTAAACATGAAATCCTACGGGGCAGATGGTTCTGGGGAAGGAACTTTCTGCAGGATTTCTTGAACCAATGGAGGTAGGTCCACTTTGATTTCTCCTACTACTGCCCCAGCTCCAAGACAGACCTTTACTGGTCTTCCCTTTAGATTTTTTCGTGCCCTTTCAGGTTTTTGACTCCACACGGGTGATATCTTCGTCGCCAGGGGTTCTCAGGGTAAAAAGGCTGAAGCAGAGGTTCAACATCCTCAGTCCAGTCTGATTTTATGTCATCCTATACACCCATTACACCTGCAGGGTCCCAGGGTAGGCGCAGGTCGATGGGAGAAGGCTTGGGCGGTTACAACCGTCTCAGGAGTCCCTCGGCATGGGTCGGCTGATTTACGATGACAAGAGAGTCATACTGCAGGCTGCGCTCCATAGGTTTCTAACCGCAAAGGGTGTTGATCCCTGTTTTACACATATCATTTGAATTAGGACAGTTCTCAGGCCTTTGTTTTCTTTTCACGTTCCGAAGCCAAGTGGCTCGGACAGGCCTATTCTGGCCTTACAATCCTTTTAGTCTGTGATTGCTAGTTTAAACAAGAAAGGGAGTTTTACGTGTCCCTTGTCTTCAGAGATGCCTGTTTACTGATTTCCGTTGGACAGGCTTTTCTCAGATTCCCCCTTAACAGGATTCTCATTTTCACTGTAAGTCCTTTACTCTTCTCTCTTCCGCTCCCACAGAGTTTAGGAAGATAACAGAATAACTCTTTTTCAAGGGCAGTGGGTGACGTTGGTTCCCTAATGGGACAATTTACTGCTACTATCCCACTCTGTACATTAGGTGGCTTCTGAATATCCGGAGGATCCACGAGCTTCTGATTCGACACAGATCCAATTTATGCTCCGCATAGACGTTTCTCAACACGGTCCGTCAGAGGTTTTTTTCATTCCTCGGCACCAGAGACTCTATTTCTTCAGTCAAGTTGCGACGTAATGAGTGGTCGCCTCCATTCCTCTCGGAACGTGGGACAACAATCTTGTTTCCAGATCAAGCCACCAGGTCAGACTCCTGGGTGAGGGAACATGCCCCGGAGTTTTGTCAGCTGGTCCGCTGTGGGCGGAGATTTCGGATCGACCTCAGGGCGTTCTGACTGACTCTTTAACCCTTTATTACTCTCGGACGGCAGTAGCCGTGGAGGCCCTCAGGGCTCCGGGGAGTTTTCTGGTTATTCTATCCTGCCTCCTTTTCTATTTCTACTTCATGTTCAGTAACACAGGAGGGGATTATGCGTGCTAGTCCTCTCGGTGGCGCTGGTTGGGCCACGCATGACTTGAAGATACAGATACGCCTGTTGTCAGTAGAGGAGCCTTGGCTCCTACCTCGACTGGACTGTCTACTTCAACAGGCTCCTTTTTTTTTTCTCCTTGTTCAATTTTACACTGGTTTCGGTTACCCGTGTGACTGTTCACGAGACCTCAGAAGGGAGGAGTTCCCTAGTTCGGTTAGGCCTACTGGGCTCCGATTTCAGAAGTCTATTACCTCTTCTCGCTTTTGCCACTTTGGGAAAACTTTATGGAACATAATGAAGATAAAAGGGGGTTTTTCCCCCTTCTTCCAGTTACCATTCATCTTTGGTTTCTCTGGGAGGTTTTTTGCTCCGCTGCGCTTCAAACCACACTGACCGGAATTTTAGGTCTCTGCCTTTTTCGCTTTTCTTCCAAATGAGATTAGCCTAGCGGCCGTAAGTTCGGCCTCTTGTTCAGGGAGTACTCTATTGGCAACTCCCCGGGCTCGGCTTCGGCCTCAGCGGTCGTTTCTTCCAGAGGGGAGGTCCATTTTTCATATAAATCTGACACTAGTGGTTTTCAATCCTCTCTGAATGTTGTCAGGGCTCGTCAACTCTCTCTACAGAGGTCTCAGGCTATTCGATGAAGTGTTTTTTCTTCTTTGCTCTGGACGATGCTCCCGTACTAAATAGCCGGGGCCCCAGCATATGCTGGACAGTTGGATACATCTGATCATCAGACAGTCTTCTTGGCGGTTACTAGGGAACCTCCGTTTTCCAATTCAGCGCGCTTTACGCGCATTGTAAGACCTTCGTGGGCAGCCGCCCGCGGGGTCTCCATGAATATTTTGTCGGGCGGCTACTTGGTCAAACCGACATTCGTTTTGTCAAATTCTACAAGTTTGACACTTTTACGGCCTCTGCATCACTGTTTGGCCGAGCAGTTTTTACAGGACTCTCAGCGCTTTCCCACCCGTTTTTTGGGAGCTCTGGGACGTCCCCATTGTAACTACACTCCAGTGGCCCCTAGTGGATGAAGGAGAAATCAGGATTTTGGTACTTACCGATAAATCCCTTTCTCCGATTCCACAGGGGCCACTGGACGCCCGCCCAGCGCTGTTTCTCCTGATTTTTGTTTGATTAACGATTGCAGATCACCATATGACTGCTTGTTGGGTTCAGGCTAGCCTGGTTTTTTGTCAGGTTCTGTTCCAGGTTTAGTTTGTGTTCGCCTGGTTTACAGGGCGTCGTTAACCTCCTCTACCTTACGGTTTGTTTATTACAGCTCTCCTCGGGCACAGTTTAACGTAGACTGGCTTGGAGGGGAGATAGTAGGGGAGGAGCTAGCCACAGTGTGAGAATTTTTAAAGTGCCAGCTACCAATACCACCTACTATCTCCCCATTGTAACTACACTCCAGTGGCCCCTGTGGAATCGGAGAAAGGGATTTATCGGTAAGTACCAAAATCCTGATTTGCAAAGTATGTGGCAGTGTGTTACCGGATGGATCTACCACATGTAACGTATGTTTTGTGGATTCCGTTCAGAATACCATTTCTGCTCCGGTTTTGCAACCAATTTCATCACCGGATCCTCCGTGGGGTATGTTAGTAAATGTACTGGAGAAATTTCAGACAGAAATGACCGCTGCTCGTCTGGAGCGAGAAACGCTAAGATCTGAGTCTAGGGTGAGACCGCCAGAACTACCGGAGGCGTCTCAGCCTTGCGTAGGGTCCAAATCCATTTTGGGCAAACGGGATAATTTTCATATGTCTTATGATTTTCCAGTGTCTGCTATGTTGCAGTCTGACGATTCCATCCCAGACCTCACGGAACACGATGAGGGGGAGGAGGGCGAAGTGGAGTCAGACGGCGAGGATGTTAACAGTTCCGGCATTGATGATCTCATCAGAGCGGTACGGCAGTCGCTAAGGTTTCCTGAAGCTGAGCAGCCTCTCACCAATGATCAGGTCATATTTACTAAACGACGGAAGACGCCAGTAAGTTTTCCTGTGTCGGATTCTCTAAATCAGATGTTAGTAGAATCCAGACAGAATCCAGATAAACGGTTTTCTATACCTCGCAGATTTAAGTCTAGTTATCCGTTTCCAGAATCGGTAACGGGTACATGGGAGAATCCACCAATAGTTGATTCTTCAGTGTCAAAGCTTACCAAGAAATTAACCATACCAGTGCCATCAGCTACTACGCTTAAAGATCCGTCAGATCGTAAGATAGAAACTATGCTTAAATCCATGTATGTAGCAGCAGGTGTGATGCTAAGACCTGGATTGGTTGGCATTTGGGTCACTAAGGCGCTCATAATATGGCTTACAGAACTCAAATCGGCTTTACATGACGAAAACCTGATAATTCAGGTGAATCAAATGATTGAGGCTGTAGAGTATCTCTGTACAGCGTCTACTGACGTCTGTCAGCTCACTTCTCGTATTTCATCTTCGCTAGTTACGGCACGAAGAGCACTCTACCTGCGTACTTATCAAGCGGAGGCAGAGGTCAAACGAAGTATAGAGGCGTTGCCTTACGATGGCAAGAAGTTGTTTGGTCCAGAATTGGACGCATGGATTAAGGAGGCTACGGGAGGTAAGTCTGTGTTCTTACCATTGCCTCCACCTGCGCCAAGAAGAAGGTACGCTGGACCTTCGTTCAAATCCTTTAGACCTCAGCCCTTTCGAGGACGTGGCAGAGGATCAGCCACGCCTGCTAGACGTGGTCGAGGACGTGGTTTCCATCAAACCAACACAACTCGCCAAGACGCTAAGGTTACCGACAAGCCAGTGGCATGACGGGTTACCAGCCCATCTCGGATCTCCAATTGTGGGAGCACGCCTTCACACGTTCCATGGGGCGTGGTTCCACACGTCCGCGGAGGGCTGGATTCGCAATTTAGTGTTAAAAGGTTACAAAATAGAGTTCGACTGTCTTCCGCCTCTGCGGTTTTTCAAGACAGGTTTGCCTCTGTCGGACGACAAGAGGACAGTTTTGCAAATTGCCATTCAGTCCTTACTGGATTCGGCAGTGTTGATTCCGGTCCCTGTACACCAACAGGGTCAGGGTTATTATTCAAGTCTATTTGTGGTCCCGAAGCCGGATGGCTCAGTCAGACCAATATTGAACTTAAAGGGCCTCAATCAGTACGTAACTTACTACAGATTCAAAATGGAGTCTCTACGGTCGGTGATTGCGGGGTTAGAGACCAAGGAATTTATGATTGCGCTAGACCTCAAGGATGCGTACTTACACATTCCAATTTGGCAGCCTCATCAGAAATTCTTACGATTTGCAATACGCCAAAACCATTACCAGTTTCAGGCTCTGCCGTTTGGCCTGTCATCAGCGCCTCGGGTATTCACCAAAGTAATGTCTGTGATGATAGCTCACCTCAGATCCCTGGGAGTGACGATAGTTCCGTATTTAGACGATCTGCTCATCAAAGCTCCGTCTCAACAGATACTTACCCAACATGCGCTGCTAACTTACAATGTACTGGTTCACCACGGTTGGATTGTCAATTTCAAGAAATCACATCTGATTCCGTCTCAACGCCTTCAGTTCCTAGGTATGATTCTCGATACGGTCAATCAAAGGATTTACCTACCACAACAGAAAGTACAAATGCTACGCCATCTAGTACAATTAGTACTCAAACCACGCACAGTGTCGGTACACTTGTGCATTCGCCTGTTAGGCACAATGGTGGCAGCTTTCGAGGCGCTTCAGTTCGGGAGATTTCACTCTCGTCCATTTCAGCTGAACGTGCTTGCCCAGTGGTCGGGCTCGCATCTGCAGATTCACCACAGAGTGAGGTTGTCACCAATAGCAAGAGTTTCTCTGCTATGGTGGCTCAAGGAACACAATTTAACCGCAGGAAGACGGTTCGGAGTTTGCAATTGGATAATTCTAACTACGGACGCCAGTCTCAGAGGTTGGGGAGCGGTAATTCAAAATTGTCAGCTCCAGGGTCTCTGGGCGGATCACGAAAAATTGCTGTCAATAAATGTTCTAGAACTCCGCGCGATTTTCAATGCGCTACGACAAGCGGTGCACATGGTTCGCTCTCAGCCTGTCCAAGTGCAGTCGGACAATGCGACAGCGGTCGCATACATCAACAAACAAGGAGGAACGAGAAGCCGCATGGCAATGCGGGAAGTAGCTCGAATCCTCAATTGGGCAGAATACCACCAGGTGATATTGTCGGCCGTGTTCATTCCGGGAGTGGACAACTGGGAAGCGGATTATCTCAGTCGTCGGGATCTTCACCCAGGCGAATGGTCATTAAATCCAGAAGTGTTTCACATGTTGGTTCAGCGATGGGGTTATCCTCAGGTGGACCTGATGGCATCTCGACACAATCATCAAACGCCCCAGTATGTGTCCAGAACAAGAGATCCAAAGGCAGTCGCGGTGGATGCTCTCACTGTCGCGTGGCCGTACAGTCTGGTGTATCTGTTTCCACCGTTTCCGCTGCTCCCTCTGGTGCTAAAACGGATCAAAAGAGAGTCGCTCACAGTCATACTAGTGGCGCCTCATTGGCCTCGGAGAGCTTGGTTCTCGGATCTTCGAGGATTACTCGCAGACGATCCGTGGCCACTCCCGATACGTCCAGACCTGTTACAACAGGGTCCTTTTCTTTACCCCGATTTAGCGCGGCTGCGTTTGACGGGGTGGCTGTTGAGACCGCCCTCTTAAAAAGAGAGGGCATTCCAGATTCAGTTATACCAACCATGTTACGGGCTAGAAAGCCGGTTACGGCAGCTCATTATTACAGAATATGGCGTGCCTATATAGGTTGGTGTGAAGCTCGGAAATTTCCGACATCAGCTTTCAAGTTATGCCGCCTTTTGTTGTTTCTACAATCAGGCTTAGATGGAGGATTGCGTTTATCTACACTAAAGGTGCAGGTATCTGCTTTGTCAATTTACTTTCAAAGACGATTGGCTCTATTGCCGTCTATACGCACCTTTCTCCAAGGTGTAATCAGGGTACAGCCTCCTTTCATTCCACCTACAGCGCCATGGGACTTGAATCTGGTTTTGGAGTTCTTACAGTCTTCATATTTTGAACCCTTACAACAAGTGGATATAAAGTTTCTCACTTGGAAAACAATTTGTCTCTTAGCCTTAGCTTCGGCAAGGCGTGTTTCGGATTTGGGTGCCTTGTCCTGCAAGCCACCGTATTTGGTGTTTCATGATGACAGAGCGGAACTTCGGACGAATCCCGCCTTCTTACCAAAGGTAGTGTCATCTTTTCACATCAATCAACCAATAGTAGTTCCTGTGTTGACAGCACATTCTGGAACTCTGGATGTGGTTCGTGCGTTACGCGTTTATGTAACCCGAACGTCTTCAGTTCGTAAGACGGATACGTTATTTGTTCTCTATGATGCTGCCAAGATGGGTTGGCCAGCATCTAAACAAACTTTATCCAGATGGATAAAACTGACCATACGCCAGGCTTACCTTCATGCTAGGTTACAACCGCCTACGTCAGTAACCGCTCATTCCACACGTTCTGTGGGAACTTCATGGGCAGCTGGTCGTGGGGCTTCTGCGACGCAGCTTTGCCGGGCGGCTACATGGTCTTCAGTGCACACGTTTGTGCGCTTTTACAAGTTTGATACTTTTGCGGCATCAGCATCTAGCTTTGGCCGCCTAGTGTTACAAGTGCCAAACTGCTCTCCCGCCCACGGGGGAAGCTTTGGTACGTCCCAAGAGTACTCCAGTGACCCCTAGTGGATGAAAAAGAAAATAGGATTTTGGTACTTACCAGGTAAATCCTTTTCTTTGAATCCATAGGGGTCACTGGACGCCCACCCAGAGCAGTTTACTTACTTGGGGTTAGTTCTGAGGATCTTATGGTAACACATTTTCACCGACTGGTTCACGTTACAAGTGCTGGTTAGGGTGTCAACTGTTAGTTGTCAGTAACGTTATGGGTTAACTTCGTTATTGTCAGTTATGTTATATGTAATACTCCATTATTAACCTCTCAATTCCTGTTCGGCTCAGTAAAAAACACTGAGTAAGTGCTCAGGGATATGGAGGGGTGGAGTGTTACTAAATTTAAATATTCAGTGCTGTGTTCCTACGGAAGCCCGTCCATATCCCAAGAGTACTCCAGTGACCCCTATGGATTCAAAGAAAAGGATTTACCTGGTAAGTACCAAAATCCTATTATGTGTGTGTTGTACAGATAAGTTTATAATACAGCTGAAGTAACATTCCTCATTTTCATGCGCTGGACACTCTGTGGATTAGGTCTTGGTAGGCCCTGACATGATGGTTTCAAATCCTCAGGATGACTCCGATTGTTTATTCTTTTCCCGCTGCGGATAGAATAAAGTGGGAGTCACCCCCTGTTCTGCACGGGGTGCTGCCACAAAGCCAGTGGATCATATGTAGGAAGCTACGGTATATTCTAGTTGTCCACGCATACGTCGATTAGACCTGCCATTGCATGGGGAAGTAGTAGTAGTCAAAAATGGTCGGTTACCTGGTCATCCGTTACAGATACCCTGGGGAGAGATGAGATACTCCGTACATTGGGTCATATCAAGGACGCTGCAGCATATTTCCGTGCGACTGCAGGGGATATGGGACTCTTGGGTTCGCGACCCAATTCCATGGTGGTCTCGGCCAGGAGGGCGTGGTGGATTCACCAACGGAATGCTGATGCTGACTCTGAGAACAAATGGAGTCTCTTCCCTAGGAAAGTGAAGCCTGATTTGGTGACAGCCTAGTTATTTTGATCTCTGCAGATACTGCTGGTAAGTATATCTTCTTGCCATATGTTCCCTTACAACGGAGGATGACGCATCATTGTCGGATGCAGTCATTGAGGACCAATTGATACAGATTCCCTTTTCTTTGCAGGTAGAGGAAGGAGAAAAGGGAAGAGGTCCGCAACCACTTTAAGATCACAGGAGCAGACATCCTCTGTTCTGCCACATCCACCGCATGACACTAGGACTCTCTTGCGGGAGCCCACACCGGTGGAGCCACGTCTAAAACTCTCCAGTCGGTCCTGGAACGGACCTGGACCCTGGGGTTTTACGAATAGTGTCCCAGGGGCACATACTGGAGTTTCCAGACGTTTCCCCTCTCCAATTTTTCAAATAGATTCTCCTCCGGACGAGGAGGTAGTATTCGAGGCAACACACGAGTTGTGTTAGGATCAGCTCATTGGCCTGGTTTACCATATCACTACAGGGAGAAGGCTTTTATTCAAGCCTCTTTGTGGTCCCGAAGCCAGACTGCTCGGTCAGACCAATCCTAAATCTGAAATCACTCAATTTCTACTTAAAGAAATTCAAATCCAAGAAGGAATCTCTCAGGGCAGTGATCTCCAATCTGGAAAAAAGGATACAGGAGGTCGACTTACATTTTCCTCCGCATTAGATTTACCTGAGGTTTGCTGTTCAGGATGGTCATTGCCAATTTCACCAGGGTGATGGCGGTAAAGATGGTTCTCCTTCTCTAGTAAGGAGTCACATTTATCCCGTGCTGGGACGGTCTCCTGATAACGGCGAGATCAAGAAACCAGTCGGTGCAAAACATTGCACTCTACCTGACAGTTCTTCAACAGGGTGGGTCCTGAACTGGCCAGATTCACTGATGGTCCCATCGACGCGGTTGTCAGTTTTGGGAATAATACTAGACACAGACCTACAGAGTTTTTTTTTTTTTTTTTCTTTTTCTTCCAGTGGAAAAGGCACTGGAGAGCCAGAGTCTGATAAAACAAATTCCGAGACCAGCAAGAGTGTAAATTCATCAATACATTCTGTTGCTGGAAAAGATGGTTGCGGCCTACGAGGCCACTCTGGCAGGTTTCATACCAGGATGTTCCAGTGGGACCTGTTGGACATAGAGTCCGGTTCCCACCTACACATACACCGGAGGATAATCCTGTCTTCTAAGTCCAGAATCTCACTCCTGTGGTGGCTGCACAGTTCTCACCTCCTAGAGGGGCGCAGGTTCGAGATCCAGGACTGGATCCTAGCGACCACGGATGCAAGCCTCCGAGGTGGGGGGGCAGTCACACAGGGGGGAAAACTTCCAAGGAAGATGGTCAAGTTAGAAAACTTGTCACCACATAAACAGTCTAGCGTTAAGGGCCATTTACAGCGGTTTTCTACAAACGAAAAGCAGAACGGCAATGACAGAAACCCCAAGGATTTTCCGCTGGGCGGAAAAACATACAAGCGCTCTGTCGGCGATATCGTTCCAAGAGTGGATAACTGGGAAGCAGACTTCCTCAGCAGATACGATCTCCATCCAGGACGGGGGAAACCTCCTCCAAGTAATCTTTGGAGAAGTGGCATGTCGGTGGGATTTCCTCAAGTAGGAATGATGGCATCTCGTCTCAACAAGAAGCTTCAGAATTCTAGGTCAAGGGACCCTCAAACAGGAACAGTGAATGCACTGGTGACACCGTGGGTGTTTTCAGTCGGTATATGTATTCCATACGTTTTCTCTCGTTCCAAAAGTTCTGGGATCATACAAAGGAAATTTGAGTGAGCCTCATGGTCTCAGACTGGCCAAGAAGAGCTTGGTATCCAGATCTCAGGAATTACTCATAGGAGATCCCTGGCTTTTTCCTTTGCGCGAGGACCTGTAGCGGCATGGGCCGTGCGTGTATTAGGACTTACCGCGGCTACATTTGACGACATGGCGGTTGACTGCCAAATTCTAGTCCGTAAGGGTATTCCCACGGTATTTGTTCTCCACGCTTATTTGGGCTGGAAAAGGGGTAACGTCTAAACATTACTACCGTAGTTGGAGAAAATTTCTTGGTGTGAATCCAAGAAGACTCCTACGGCAGACTTGTCAGCTATGACGTTTTCTCCATTTCCCACAAGCCAGTGTGGATGCGGGCCTAACCTTGGGCTCAGTTATAATCGGACTTATTGGGTTTCTTTCAGAATAAATTGGACTCCCTTCCAGAAGTTCAGACTGTCGTGAAGGGTGGGTTGCACATCCAACCTCCATTTGTGCCCCAGTGGCACCATGGGATCTTAACGTGGTGTTGCAGTTCCTTCACTCATATTGATTTGAACCTTTACAAAAGGTGGAGTTGACATTCTTCACTTGGGAAGTGATCGTCAGGTTGGCCTTGGCATACGCAAGGCAAGTGTCTGAGTTAGCGGCCTGGTCTCACAAGAGACCTTATTTGATCTTCCATGAAGATAGAGCAGAGTTGGAAACTCGTCAACAATTTCTACCGAAGGTGGTTTCTTCTTTCCACATGTACCAACCTATTGTGGTGCCTGTGACTACCGACACCTTCGCTGAGTCGAAGTCTCTGCATGTGGTCAGAGTTTTGAAAATGTATGTCGCCAGGACGGCTCCGTTTAGGAACACAGGCTCTGTTGTCCTGTTTGCTCCCAACAAGATTGGGTGTCCTGCTTCCAAGCAGACTGTTGCGTGCTGGATCTGTGGTATGATTCAGCATGCTAATCTGACGGCAGGATTGCCGTTACCGAAATAGGTGAAGGCCCATTCTACTAGAAAGATATCAGACCTCTCCAAGGGTATACCCCTCGAGGTATCGCCAGTCCACGAAGCTGCCGGTTCCTGGGGCTACGTTGCGGAGGGAGCCATCTGAGAGAAATATGCGGCAGCAGAGGTTCTACCTTGTCCGGAGCAGGTAGGTTGTAGAACAATTATCCTCTGGGTTACAGGGTTTACATTAGGATTAACTGATTCCTTGGGCAGATCGGAGTCACGATTCTGCTTTATATTCTTTTGAGGTCTCCAGGGACGTCTTATACTCTGAGCCTGAATTTCCGCTTGGGATGTCTTAACCAGACGACCTTTGGGGGCTGTGACAGTGACATGCAGATATTGAATCCTAAGGGGCAGCAGGTTCATTAAGGACCTGGTCAGGAAGGATCTTCCTGCCTGGATCTCTCAGGCCATTGGGGGTAAGTCCACTTTTCTTTCCCCTACTGCTGCTCCAGCTTCAAGATCGACCTATACTGGTCTTTCCTTTAGATCTTTCCGTGTCCTTTCCTGGTTTCGAGTCCCATGACAGGGACGGTATCTCCGTCCCCAAGGGATCTCAGAGTAAGATGCCGAGGCAGAAGTACTCGGACCAGTCGGATTGTAGGTCCTCCAACACACCCACCGCAGGTCGGACCTTCCTCCCACCTGGGATATCCCAGGGGGAGCACATGTCTGTGGTTTTTCTTGGAAGCCTGGGTATTCTTGGGTAAGGTTTCTTATCACGGGCGGTTACATACTCTATTTTGGAGTCCAACCGCCTCAGTGGTCCCTCTTCAAGGGTGTGCCGGCTTCCGACGACAGAGTCATACTGCAGGCGGCATTCCAGATGCTTCTAACCGCAAGGGTGCTGATCCCTGTTTCCAGACAGAATTGGAATCTGGGCATTTTCTCATGCTTTAGTTTCTTGTTTTCTTTTTTCCGTGCTGAAGCCAGATGGCTCGGCCAGGCTTATTCTGAACTTAGAATCCCTTCAGTCTGTGATTGTTTGGAGCAAAGAGGGTTTAGGCGTCCTTAGTCATCATGGATGCCTGTTTACTGGTTTCCATTGGGCTTCCTCATCGGGCTTTTCTCCGATTTGTAGTACAGGATACTTATTTCCACTTTCAGACTTTTCCGTTCGGTCCCTCTTCCGCTCCCAGGTCACAGGATGGCCCTACTTCAAAGGCAGGGAGTGACGTTTGTTCCCTAACTGGAGAATCTACTGCTGGAAACCCACTTTGCAGATTAGGTTGCTTCTGAATATCCGAAGAATCCAGGATCATCGGATTTGACACGGGTTCCATTTATGCTCCTCGTACTGTTTTCTGTTTTTAGGAATGTTCTCAACTCTGTCCGTCAGAGGATTTTTCCGTCTTCGGGACTAGTTCCCCTCTCTTCAGCCTAGTGCGGCGCTGAGAGAGGTCACCTACATCCTCCTCTAAGCAGAGGACAACAATCTTCATTCCAGGTCAAGCACTCGGTCGAGTAGACATTCCCCGGAGTTTGGTCAGCTGTTGGAGAACTCAGATCGACCTCATGGCGTTCTGACGGACTCTTCAACTCCCCTTTACTACTCTTGGACGTGAGCTCTGGCGGCAGTAGCCGAGGATGCCCTCACGGCTCCTTGGCGCTTCTGGTTAGTCTGTCTTTCCTCCTTTTTTGTTACTACCTCACTTTCTGCAACGCATAAAGGGAGACTGTGCGCTAGTCCTCCCGGTACTCCAGTTTGGCCGCGCAAAACTTGGAAATCCACCCTGCACCTGTTGTCAGTAGAGGAGCCTTGGCCCCTACCTTTGTGGGAATGTCTACTTCAACAGGGCCCTTTTCTTTGTTCAGTCTTCCACAGGTTTCATTTAACGGGGTGGCCGTTCACAAGACCTTCTCAGAAGGAAGGAGTTCCCTAATTCGGTTATACCTACTGGGCCCCGATTTCGGAGTTACATCGTCTCACTTTTGCCTCTTTTGGGAACTTTGTGGCCTGGTGTGGATGACGAGGGTTTTTCCCTTCGGTTTTTCATTTAACCGCCTTTGGTTTCTCAGGGTGGTTTGCTCGGCTGTGCTTCGACTCTGTTGACCTGAGTTTCAGGTCTCTGCTCTTTCGTTTTTCTTCCAAAGGTTATTAGCCTGATGGCCGGAAGTTCGGGCTTTCTTGCACGGAGTTCTCTACCGGCACCCCCCCTTTTCGAATAGGGTTACGGCCGAGCTTCATACTCAGCTGTCGTTTCTTCCAGGGGTGATGTCCGCTTTTCATATAAATCTGACACTTGTGTTTTCAGCCCTCTCGGCAATTTCACCGGATTTGTGACCTTTGGATGTTGTCGGGGCTCTCCGACTCTGTACAGAGGTCTTCGGCGATTCGGCAACTTGATTTTGTCTTTGTTCTGTACGATGCTCCCGTCCTGAATGGCCGGGGTCCCAACAACAGTTGGGCCGTTGGATACGTCTGATCATCAGTCTTTCTGGCGGTTGCTAAAGAGCCTCCGTTTTCCATTTCGGCGCACTCCACGCGCTCTGGGGGACCTTCGGGGGCGGCCGCCCACGGGGTTTCCGTGAATGCTTTATGTTGCGATGCCGCTTAGTCGGGACATCACACGTTTGTCACGTTTTACGGCTTTAACATTTTTTCGTCCTCTGTGTCGCAGCTTGACCGAACGGTTTTGCAGGAATCTCAGCGCGCTTCCTCCCGTCTTGGGAGCTCTGGGACGTCCCCATTGTATCAGCACTCCAGTGGCCCCTAGTGGATGAAGGAGAAATCAGGATTTTGGTACTTACCGATAAATCCCTTTCTGCGATTCCACAGGGGCCACTGGACGCCCGCCCAGCGCTGTTTCCTCCTTCTACACTTATCGGGTTGCATGTCACTGTGTGACTGCACGTTTTGTTCCTATTACCCTGCAGCGAGGGACTGAGGGGGGGAGCAGTGTCCACCCTGCGGGGTCTGAGCCACTGTCTCCACTGACTGGACACTGAGCTCCAGAGGGGTCTGGTCGTTCTCCGCCACAGGGGACCGCTCACCCCAGCAGCATGCTGCCACCCCCTTGTAGAGCTGAAGAATCGGTGGCGAGTGAGACCGACCCCCCTAGCAAGTGGGGGGGGGGTCTGTGTGAAGATGGCGGCAACAGGGTAGGGGCTCGGTGGTAAATGGTGCGGTGCTGTGAGGGGTGCCCTGAACCAGCGCTACACCCTACACTGGTCCAGAAGCCTGTCGGGGTCCCAATATCTCAGCCAGCACTAAATCCTCAGGCCAGTATAAGCAGAAGAAGAGCGGGAAGACGGTGCCATTTGGGGGGCGGAGCTTCTCAGAGCAGACCCAGCAGCGTTTCAGCGCCATTTTCCTGCCTGCACAGCGGTGACTAGGAAAGAAGGTCCCTCCACAGCAACTCTAGCTATCTGTAAACGGTACCAGGGTGTTGTAGAGGGGGGGCTGCAATACAACTGTGTATCATATTATGGTGCACAGTCAGCGCTGATAAGGGGTCTCCCTTTGGTAAAAGCGCTGTGTGTGGGTTGGTACTAATGTGGACCCCAGCATCCTCTACAGCAGGGCTGGCCAAACCGGTCCTCAAGATCTACCAACAGTTCATGTTTTCCAGGCCTCCTGGAGATCTGTAGAATTGTCAGTTAGGAATGAATGCAGCACTTCTTAATTAGTAATGACTACACCTGTGCACCAGCTAGGTGGTCTGGAAAATGTGAACTGTTGGTAGATCTCGAGGACTGGTTTGGCCAGCCCTGCTCTACAGACTACGAGAAAAAGGATTTACCGGTAGGTAATTGAAATCTTATTTTTAGTATTGTTAGTCACGTACACTGGGATTTAGTTCACAAGTGTAATCTTACGCTGGTTGTGTACTTTGTCTGGCTTCATCGTACTAATAGCCTGATTGTTGCTTTATTACATTGTCTAACAATAAGGGCAGTTAAACTCTGGAGGCTCCTGTAAAATGCAAGGTATGCTCCAGAGGTTTACCTGAGGGAAGTATTGTGTGATGGTCTGTGGTCTAAATGTCATACACCTCCCAGTCAGCCTGCAGCTCCTGTAACTACAATGGAGCCACCCTGGGCTATGTTCACTACCCTCCTGGGGACTTTGATGGACCGTTTAGCCCCCCTTCCCTCCCATGGGACCTCCGGTGCCACAGCCACTACAAGTTGTCCCTATAGTATATCCGCCTTGGGTGAAAAACTCGTCTACCCAGCTGCAGCAGTTGAACCAGTCTTTGGTTAGACAAAAATCGACTCCAGGTCACTCCCGTGTCCCTGGGTCCTCTAAGCGGGCTGCTTCCTCCTCGCAGTCTGTTTCATATGATGACAAGGGGAAGCAATATGGTCCTGTCAGACTCTGAATCATGTGTTACTGACAAGGATTCTACCTTACAGGTTGATGTCCATGCCCTGGTGGAGGCTATTAAGCAGATCCTACAGATCACTGAGGATGAGGATTCCACTGCAGTAGCCAAGAAAAATTATATGTTTAAACAGAAGGTGGTTAAAACTGTATTACCCCATTCTGATCATCTTGTGGACATCAGGAAGGAACCTGTGTCTACCCTAGGTAAGAAATTCCCACTCCCTAAACGGTCTTTGGCTCGCTATCCTCTCCCTGCAGAGTTATGTAGTAAGTGGGGAAAATCCACTGCCGGAGGATCCTCACAACACCCGTCTCGTGGTGTCGTTTACTCTGTCACCTCCCTAAAGGAACCGACAGATAAGCGTGTGGAGGGATGCTTGAAATCTATATATTCCCTTGCAGAGGCCATTCATAGGTCCACCATAGCTGCCTCAAAAGGTATTGAGGCATGGGTTCAGGTGTTAGAGGCAGAGCTGCCAGAGGATATTTCTGACCAAGCCAGACCATACCGGTCTCTCATATGCACCGCCGCCTATTACATTCAGGAGACATCCTCTGAGGCGGGGGTACTGGCATTTAAAGCGTCATCCACGTCTGTCCTGGCTCGCCGCATTCTGTGGTTAAGGTTGTGGAAAGGGGATTTGGACTTTGGAGGTACACCCCTTTACTGGGGACATTTTATTTGGAGAGGAACTGAATATAAGTGTCGATTAGCAGCTGCTATGACTACTTTTCTTCCTCCTCCTAATCCTTCTCAGAAGGCGAAGACTTCCACTTTTCGTTCCTTTCGACCTCAAGGGAAAGCCAAGGGTCAGTCTTACCCCCAGACAATCTTGTGCTCCCAAGACCACCAAGCCCAAGACGTCGCAGTCCTGGGGAGCCCGTCAGCTTGCTTCGAAACAAGACAAGCCTGCTGCATGACGGGGCAGGGCCTCCCCCTGGGGGACCCCAGAGTGGGTGGCTGACTTCTACAGTTCGCCCAGGTCTGGTTAAGGACCACTTCAGACGCTTGGGTACTGAAAGTTGTCTCTCACGGGTACACAGTCTCCTTCAAGAGACTTCCACCTCACCAGTTCTGCACTACAGTACTCCCTTCGGACCCGGCAGGCTCTACAAACGGTGGTAGGTTCCCTCCTGGGTATAGGAGTGGTTGTGCCGGTACCTCAGTCCCAGCGTGGCAGAGGCTATTATTCGACCCTGTTTCTGGTGCAGAAACCCAATGGGTCTTTTCAGCCTATACTCAACCTCAAGGCAGTGAACAAATTTCTGAGGGTAGCCAAGTTTCGTATATAAACGTTGCGCTCTATTTGCTGGCGATGGAACCCAGAGATTACATGGTATCCCTGAATATACAGGATGCTTATCTGCATATTCCTATTGCCATATCGCATCAGCAGCTCCTGTGGTTTTGCCCTTGGCGATGGTCAATTCCAGGCTCTACCGTTCGGACTGACCACGGCTCCCCTAATCTTCACCAAGGTTATGGCCGTGATGACGGTGCACCTCCGTCGGCAAGGAGTCAGTATCCTGCCGTACTTGGACGACCTGCTGATTTTGGCGCGTTCCCATGATGTCCTCCTCAGTAATCTACAATTGACGGTGAGTTGCTTCCAAACCCACGGATGGCTGATCACTTGGAAGAAGTCCTCGCTGGTCCCAGCTCAGAGGATGGTGCACCTAGGGGCGCTTCTGGACACACCGTCAGACTGTTCTGGTCTCCAGCCAAGGTCCTGAAAATCCAGGGCAGGATAAGACACATCATCCGTTACCTCAGTGTCGATACGCTTGGCGATGCAAGTACTTGGTCTGATGTCGACATTCGACATGGTGGCGTACGCTCCATTTCATTCCAGCCCTCTAACGATTCATTCTTGCCAAGTGGGATGGCATGCCTCATCGGATCAGATCCCAAATGATCTTGTTGACTGCGGAGGTTCGGTTGTCACTGACCTGGTGGCTCCAGGACCAGCAATTGAGCAGGGGTTGTCCCTTCTGGATCCACAACTGGGTCCTCCTGACGATGGATGCCAGTCTGAGTGGATGGGGAGTGGTGTTGGAACAACACTCTTTTCGGGGTCGGTGGACAGAGGAAGAATCACTTCTTCCTATAAACATCCTAGAGCTGAGGGCAGTGTTCAGTGCATTATCACTTGCCCTGCCTCTGGTATGGAACCAACCAGTTCAAGTGCGGTCAGACAACACCACGACATTGGCATACATAAACCATCAATGCGGCACTCGAAACCGCATGACTATGTAGGTAGTTTAAAAAAATCCTTTGTTGGGCAGAACACCATCTGCCAAGTATATCAGCAGTGTTTTTTACAGGTGTCCTTAACTGGGAAGCGGACTACCTCAGTCGCCAGGACGTACACGCCGGAGAGTGGAATCTTCATCCTGAAGTCTTTCAACTCCTCGTGGACAGGTGGGGTCTACCGGACATAGACCTCATGGCGTCTCGACACAATCGCAAGGTTCTGGTCTTCGGATCAAGGACAAGGGATCCTCAAGCAGCGTTCACGGACACACTGGCAATTCCATGGAACTTTCGACTGCCTTACATGTTCCCTCCAGTGTCTCTCCTGCCCAGAGTTTTATATTGAAGTTCAAACAGGAAGGAGGAATGCTGCTTCTAGTCGCTCCAGCGTGGCCCAGAAGGCATTGGTTCTCAGACCTGCAGGGTCCATCGACAGGGCATCCCCTTCTACTTCCTCAACGACTGGACCTCCTTGTACAGGGCCTTTGTCTCTACCCATACCTGGCCAGACTGGCTTTGACGACATGGCTGTTAAAGCTTCACTCCTGAGAGCCAAAGAATTTTCATGGGTGGTTATTCAAACGATGTTCAAAGCCCGCAAACTGGCTGCTGCCCGGATTTACTACAGGATTGGGAATTCTTACTTCACCTGGTGTGCTGAGAAGAATTATGATGTCCATGGATTCAGATCTTCCAGAATACTGGCTTTTCTGCAAAGAGGCCTAGACTTAGGTCTTCGTCTGGCCTCCCTAAAGGTTCATGTATCTGCCTTGTCAGTTTAGTTTCAGCGAAAAATTGCCTCTCTACCTGATGTTCAGACGTTCGGTCTGGGCATTATTCGGATTCAGCCTCCCTATGTCCCTCCTATGGCTCTTTGGGATTTGTCTGTTGTGCTGAATGTTCTGCAAGAGTCGCCATTTGAACCACTTGAATCGGTGGACCTGAAATGGCTCACAGCCAAGGTCCTGTTCTTGCTGGCCATTGCCTCTGCAAGACTGGTGTTGGACTTAAGCGCTTTATCCTGTCGTCCACCCTTTCTCATATTCCACCAGGATTAGGTAGTGTCTTTTCACCTTAACCAAGAGATTGTGGTTCCGGCCTTTGTCTCTTTGTCTGTCTCACAAAAACCGTTCTTTGGATGTGGTTAGGGCTCTTAGTGTCTATGTGGAGAGGACTGCCTTCATCAGGAGGTCAAATTCCCTTCGATTTTCACAAACGTGGCTGGCCTGGGAATAAGCAAACCTTGGCCAGATGGATTAGAATGGTGATTCAAGTTCTCTTATCCGCTAGGCGTGTCCCCTCCCTTAAGGAACTGCTTTAGGACATCCCCGATGTGGAACAGTGTACCCTGCTGCAGAAAAAGAGTTATGGTAGACTTTCCATGGTTAACTCTTTCTGAGAGTTACACTGGGTTCCACAGGGCGCCCACCCTGACGCACCTAGCTTCTTTGGGTTGTATGGCATTAGCCGCTGGTACTCTCTCCTGTCGTGAGATGTGGTTCTATGTGACTAACATCTGCCTTCTTTCTTTTTCATCCAATAGGGGTCACTGGAGTACTCTTGGGATATGGACGGGCATTAGCAGGACAGGCACTGAATATTTAAATTAGTAACTCTCCTCCCATCCATACTCCCATATTACCTCAGTGTTTTTGCAGTGCCTCACAGGATAGAAGCACTAGTGGATTCTTCCACAATTACTTTATTTGAAAACCATTTTAATTTTCACTGTTACCAATCCCTTCCCAGCTTAATAAAAGCTTAGGTCCAAGATTGTGGAAGCTGCTGCAGGCAGCTCGTAGCTTGTCGGCGCTCAGAGAGGGGCACCGCCATAGACTATAGGCAGCTCGGCTATTTCCAGCTTAGGCTGCAGGAAGGACTGGACGGAGCTTGTGTGAAGAAGCCCCGTCATAGCCCAGGATCTCTGGTATTTATTGCACTGGTATCGGGGCGGTCAGCTCACGCTGCCACCCCGCCGCGTGTGGGGGCCGCCAGACCGCTAATGCCTGTTGGCTGCTGATACCAGCTCCCCACCGCTGCTCCCCGGCTCCTGGCCGCTATTCCGTCTGACGCTCCCCAGCTCCCGCTGCTGGAGAGGGAGAGAGTACGCAGCGGCAGCTGCTGCCAGCGCTTCCTGGCATCGCTCACTACGGGAGCTCACGCTAGGGGGACGGGGGAGAGAATGCCCATGCAGCACTATACAGGCTGTTGAACCGATTATAAGAAAAGGCTGCTTTATATTAAGGAAAGGCTGCTTTATATTTGAAAAGACTGTTTTATATTGAGAAAAGGCAGCATTATATTGAAATAAAGCCTGCTTTATGTTACCCTGTCACTGTTAAGGGCATGGTTTTAAGGACACATCTTTATAACCTGATATTGCTATGTTATACAGTGTAAGCACATGGTTGGAGGCCATTTTAACCATGCTTCCTGCTTCTTCCAGGAAGGTGCTGTCCTACAACAATACTCCACCGGATGGCGCAGGGGTGTTAGTAGGACTTTTGGATCAGGTTTCATATAGCTTGGCCACGTGCACTACACTTCGGCCGTATACACACACCTTAGTAACCGTTTACTGAGTCGTGGGACTTGTCTCTTTGTATATTTGTCTGTGTACATAATGAGTAAGACACCGACAAATTCAAAAAAGCAGTTTAACTGCAATGTCTGTAAGTGTGTTACCTGATGATCTACCACATGCACAGTATGTTTTGTAAATTCAGCTACAAATATGATTTCTTCTCCAATTTCGCTTCCTGATCCTCAATGGGCAATACTAGCAGATGTAATGGCTGGGTTGCAATCAGAATTGGCCGCCGCTCGACAAGAGCGGGAAGAGGCAAGATCTGAGGCTCGGGTGAGACCGCCAGAGATACCAGAAGGGTCTCGGGAAATGTCTCAGTCCTTGCAAAGGTCCAAGTCTAGTTTGGGTCACAAAGATAGTTGTCATTTGTCTTATAACTTACCAGTTTCTGCTATGTTGCATTCTGACGATTCAATGCCAGACCTCACTGCGCAAGATGAACATGAGGAAAGTGAATTGGACCAGCAGTCAGATAGTGAGGATATTGACAGCCCAGGCATTGATAATGTCATCAGGGCGGTACGTCAGTCTCTGAATTTTAGAGACTGGAGACCCTCTTACAAATGATGAGGTGGTATTTGCTAAACGACAGATCTCCAGTATGTTTTCCTGTTTCAGAATCTCTTAATAAGCAGTTCATAGAGGCATGGAAGAATCCGGATAAACTGTTTTTTATACCTCACCCGTTTCCAGAGTCTGTGACATCTAAATGGGAAAATCCTCCAATGGTGGATTCGTCTGTGTCAAAACTTTCTAAAAAGTTAACCATTCCAGTACCAACTGCTACTACGCTTAAAGACCCGTCAGAGCGTAAGCTAGAAGCCATGTTAAAGTCAATTTCTCTGACGTCCTAAGTGGATGCTGGGGACTCCGTCAGGACCATGGGGAATAGCGGCTCCGCAGGAGACGGGGCACAAAAATAAAGCTTTAGGATCAGGTGGTGTGCACTGGCTCCTCCCCCTATGACCCTCCTCCAAGCCTCAGTTAGGTTTTTGTGCCCGTCCGAGCAGGGTGCAATCTAGGTGGCTCTCTTAAGGAGCTGCTTAGAAAAAGTTTTTTATTTTCAGTGAGTCCTGCTGGCAACAGGCTCACTGCATCGAGGGACTTAGGGGAGAGAAGTTCAACTCACCTGCGTGCAGGATGGATTGGCTTCTTAGGCTACTGGACACCATTAGCTCCAGAGGGAGTCGGAACACAGGTCTCACCCTGGGGTTCGTCCCGGAGCCGCGCCGCCGACCCCCTTTGCAGATGCTGAAGATTGAAGGTCCAGAAACGGCGGCAGAAGGCTTTTCAGTCTTCATGAAGGTAGCGCACAGCACTGCAGCTGTGCGCCATTGTTGTCACACACTTCACACCATAGGTCACGGAGGGTGCAGGGCGCTGCTGGGGGCGCCCTGGGCAGCAATGTATAATACCTTTTATGGCTAAAAAATACATCACATATAGCCCTTGAGGCTATATGGATGTATTTAACCCCTGCCAGATATCTCAAACTCCGGGAGAAAAGCCCGCCGGAATAGGGGGCGGGGCTTATTCTCCTCAGCACACAGCGCCATTTTCCTGCTCAGCTCCGCTGTGAGGAAGGCTCCCAGGACTCTCCCCTGCACTGCACTACAGAAACAGGGTAAAACAGAGAGGGGGGGCACTTTTTTTGGCGATATTTTATATATTTAAGCTGCTATAAGGATACAACACTTATATAAGGTTGTTCCCATATATATTATAGCGCTTGGGTGTGTGCTGGCAAACTCTCCCTCTGTCTCCCCAAAGGGCTAGTGGGGTCCTGTCTTCGATAAGAGCATTCCCTGTGTGTCTGCTGTGTGTCGGTACGTGTGTATCGACATGTATGAGGACGATGTTGGTGTGGAGGCAGAGCAATTGCCGATAATGGTGATGTCACCCCCCAGGGAGTCGACACCGGAATGGATGGCTTTGTTTATGGAATTACGTGATAATGTCAGCACATTACAAAAATCAGTTGACGACATGAGACGGCCGGAAAACCAGTTGGTACCTGCCCAGGCGTCTCAGACACCGTCAGGGGCTGTAAAACGCCCTTTACCTCAGTCGGTCGACACAGACCCAGACACGGACACTGAATCTAGTGTCGACGGTGAAGAAACAAACGTATTTTCAAGTAGGGCCACACGTTATATGATCACGGCAATGAAGGAGGCTTTGCATATCTCTGATACTGCAAGTACCACAAAAAGGGGTATTATGTGGGGGGTGAAAAAACTACCTGTAGTTTTTCCTGAATCAGAGGAATTGAATGATGTATGTGATGAAGCGTGGGTTAACCCAGATAGAAAAGTGCTAATTTCAAAAAAGTTATTGGCATTATACCCTTTCCCGCCAGAGGTTAGGGCGCGCTGGGAAACACCCCCTAGGGTGGATAAGGCGCTCACACGCTTATCAAAACAAGTGGCGTTACCGTCTCCTGATACGGCCGCCCTCAAGGATCCAGCTGATAGGAGGCTGGAAACTACCCTAAAAAGTATATACACACATACTGGTGTTATACTGCGACCAGCCATCGCCTCAGCCTGGATGTGCAGTGCTGGGGTGGTCTGGTCGGATTCCCTGACTGAAAATATTGATACCCTGGATAGGGACAGTATTTTATTGACTATAGAGCAATTAAAGGATGCTTTTCTTTATATGCGAGATGCTCAGAGGGATATTTGCACTCTGGCATCGAGAGTAAATGCGATGTCCATATCTGCCAGAAGAAGTTTATGGACGCGACAGTGGTCAGGTGATGCGGATTCTAAACGACATATGGAAGTATTGCCGTATAAAGGGGAGGAATTATTTGGCGTCGGTCTATCGGATCTGGTGGCCACGGCAACTGCCGGAAAATCCACCTTTTTACCTCAGACCCCCTCCCAACAGAAAAAGACACCGTCTTTTCAGCCGCAGTCCTTTCGGTCCTATAAGAACAAGCGGGCAAAAGAACAGTCATATCTGCCCCGAGGCAGAGGAAGGGGTAAGAGAGGACAGCAAGCAGCCCCTGCCCAGGAACAGAAGCCCTCCCAGGGTTCTGCAAAGCCCTCAGCATGACGCTGGGGCTTTACAAGCGGACTCAGGAGCGGTGGGGGGTCGACTCAAGAATTTCAGCGCACAGTGGGCTTGCTCACAGGTGGACCCCTGGATCCTGCAGGTAGTATCTCAGGGTTACAGGTTGGAATTCGAGAAGTCTCCCCCTCGCCGGTTCCTAAAGTCTGCTTTGCCAACGTCTCCCTCAGACAGGGCGACGGTATTGGAAGCCATTCACAAGCTGTTTTCTCAGCAGGTGATAGTCAAGGTACCCCTCCTACAACAAGGAAAAGGGTATTACTCCACGCTATTTGTGGTACCGAAGCCGGACGGCTCGGTAAGACCTATTCTAAATCTGAAATCTTTGAACCTGTACATACAGAAATTCAAATTCAAGATGGAGTCACTCAGAGCAGTGATAGCGAATCTGGAAGAAGGGGACTTTATGGTGTCCCTGGACATAAAGGATGCTTACCTGCATGTCCCAATTTGCCCTTCACATCAAGGGTACCTCAGGTTCGTGGTGCAAAACTGTCATTATCAGTTTCAGACGCTGCCGTTTGGATTGTCCACGGCACCTCGGGTCTTTACCAAGGTAATGGCCGAAATGATGATTCTTCTTCGAAGAAGAGGCGTATTAATTATCCCTTACTTGGACGATCTCCTGATAAGGGCAAGGTCCAGAGAACAGCTGGAGGACGGAGTGGCACTAACCTAATTAGTGCTGCAACAACACGGGTGGATTCTGAATTTTCCAAAATCTCAGTTGACACCGACAACACGTCTGCTGTTCCTGGGAATGATTCTGGACACGGTTCAGAAAAAGGTGTTTCTTCCGGAGGAGAAAGCCAAGGAGTTATCCAAACTTGTCAGGAACCTCCTAAAACCAGGAAAAGTGTCTGTGCATCAATGCACAAGAGTCCTGGGAAAGATGGTGGCTTCTTACGAAGCGATTCCATTCGGCAGATTCCACGCACGAACTTTTCAGTGGGATCTGTTGGACAAATGGTCCGGATCGCATCTGCAGATGCACCAGCGGATAACCTTATCACCACGGACAAGGGTGTCTCTTCTGTGGTGGTTGCAGAGTGCTCATCTGTTAGAGGGCCGCAGATTCGGCATACAGGACTGGGTCCTGGTGACCACGGATGCCAGTCTGAGAGGCTGGGGAGCGGTCACACAGGGAAGAAACTTCCAGGGAGTATGGTCAAGCCTGGAGATGTCTTTTCACATAAATATACTGGAGCTAAGAGCGATTTACAATGCTCTAAGCCTGGCAAAACCCCTGCTTCAGGGTCAGCCGGTGTTGATCCAGTCGGACAACATCACGGCAGTCGCCCACGTAAACAGACAGGGCGGCACAAGAAGCAGGACAGCAATGGTAGAAGCTGCAAGGATTCTTCGCTGGGCGGAAGATCATGTGATAGCACTGTCAGCAGTGTTCATTCCGGGAGTGGACAACTGGGAAGCAGACTTCCTCAGCAGACACGATCTACACCCGGGAGAGTACATCCAGAAGTCTTCCACATGATTGTGAACCGTTGGGAAAAACCAAAGGTGGATATGATGGCGTCCCGCCTCAACAAAAAACTGGACAGGTATTGCGCCAGGTCAAGAGACCCTCAGGCAATAGCTGTGGACGCTCTGGTAACACCGTGGGTGTTCCAGTCAGTGTATGTGTTCCCTCCTCTGCCTCTCATACCAAAAGTACTGAGAATTATACGGCAAAGGGGAGTAAGAAGAACTTGGTACCCGGAACTTCAAGAGATGCTCACGGAGGATCCGTGGCCTCTACCTCTAAGACGGGACCTGCTTCAGCAGGGACCGTGTCTATTCCAAGACTTACCGCGGCTGCGTTTGACGGCATGGCGGTTGAACGCCGAATTCTAAGGGAAAAAGGATTTCCGGAAGAGGTCATTCCTACACTGGTAAAAGCCAGGAAGGAGGTGACTGCACAACATTATCACCGCATTTGGAGAAAATATGTTGCGTGGTGTGAGGCCAGGAAGGCCCCCACGGAGGAATTTCAACTGGGTCGATTCCTACATTTCCTGCAAACAGGATTGTCTATGGGCCTCAAATTGGGGTCCATTAAGGTTCAAATTTCGGCCCTGTCGATTTTCTTCCAGAAAGAATTGGCTTCAGTTCCTGAAGTCCAGACTTTTGTAAAAGGAGTACTACATATACAGCCCCCGGTTGTGCCCCCAGTGGCACCGTGGGATCTTAATGTAGTTTTGGATTTTCTCAAATCCCATTGGTTTGAGCCACTCAAATCGGTGGAGTTGAAATATCTTACATGGAAAGTAACCATGCTACTGGCCCTGGCTTCAGCCAGGAGAGTATCAGAATTAGCGGCTTTATCATATAAGAGCCCATATCTGATTTTCCATTCGGACAGGGCAGAACTGCGGACGCGTCCTCATTTTCTGCCTAAGGTGGTGTCAGCGTTTCACCTGAACCAGCCTATTGTGGTGCCTGCGGCTACTAACGATTTGGAGGATTCCAAGTTGTTGGACGTGGTCCGGGCATTGAAAATATATATTTCAAGAACGGCTGGAGTCAGAAAGTCTGACTCGCTGTTTATATTGTATGCACCCAACAAGCTGGGTGCTCCTGCTTCTAAGCAGACGATTGCTCGTTGGATTTGTAGCACAATTCAACTTGCACATTCTGTGGCAGGCTTGCCACAACCAAAATCTGTCAAGGCCCATTCCACAAGGAAAGTGGGCTCATCCTGGGCGGCTGCCCGGGGGGTCTCGGCATTACAACTCTGCCGAGCAGCTACGTGGTCGGGGGAGAACACGTTTGTATAATTCTACAAATTTGATACCCTGGCTAAAGAGGACCTGGAGTTCTCTCATTCGGTGCTGCAGAGTCATCCGCACTCTCCCGCCCGTTTGGGAGCTTTGGTATAATCCCCATGGTCCTGACGGAGTCCCCAGCATCCACTAGGACGTCAGAGAAAATAAGATTTTACTTACCGATAAATCTATTTCTCGTAGTCCGTAGTGGATGCTGGGCGCCCATCCCAAGTGCGGATTGTCTGCAATACTTGTACATAGTTATTGTTACAAAAAAATCGGGTTGTTATTGTTGTGAGCCGTCTGTTCAGAGGCTCCTACGTTTGTCATACTGTTAACTGGGTTCAGATCACAAGTTGTACGGTGTGATTGGTGTGGCTGGTATGAGTCTTACCCGGGATTCAATATCCTTCCTTATTGTGTACGCTCGTCCGGGCACAGTATCCTAACTGAGGCTTGGAGGAGGGTCATAGGGGGAGGAGCCAGTGCACACCACCTGATCCTAAAGCTTTATTTTTGTGCCCTGTCTCCTGCGGAGCCGCTATTCCCCATGGTCCTGACGGAGTCCCCAGCATCCACTACGGACTACGAGAAATAGATTTATCGGTAAGTAAAATCTTATTATATACAGCAGCAGGGGTGCTGCTTAGACCTGGTTCGGTTGAAATTTGGGTAACTAAGGCTATTATTATATGGATAACAGCTCAGGTCCGCCCTACAAGATGACCACCTTATACTTCTCGCTGATCAAATCTGTGAAGCTGCTGAGTACCTATGTATAGCTTCTACGGACGTCTGCAAGGTCTCTTCTCGCCTTTCAGCGTCACTAGTTACGGCACGACGGGCTCTCTGGCTGTGTTCTTGGCAGGCAGAGGCCAAACGAGGAATAGAAGCGTTACCTTACGCTGGCGAGAAGTTGTTTTGTCCTGAATTTGACAAATGGATTTCTGAGGCCACGGGGGGAAAGTCTGTTTTCCTACCTTTGCCTCCACAGGTACCTAGACGGAAATACTCTGGACCAGCGTTCAAATCCTTTAGACCTCAGCCCTTTTTAGGCCGTGGTAGAGGAACAACCACACAGGGTAGACGTGGTAGAGGACGTGGGTTTCCATAAACCACCACCCGTCGTCAGGACACTAAGACCACCGACAAGCCAGTGGCATGACGGGCTCCCAGCCCATCTCGGATCTTCAGTTGTGGGGGTACGCCTTCAGACGCTCCATTTGGCATGGTTCCAGACATCCACAGCTGGTTGGATCCGCAATTTAGTGTTAAAAGGTTACAAAATAGAGTTCGATTGTCTCCCTCCAGAGCACTTTTTCAAGACAGGGCTTCTGTGTCAGAAGACAAGAAGGTGGTTCTGCAGATCGTTATTCAGTCTCTGCTAGATTCAGCAGTGTTGATTCCGGTCCCAGTTCACCAACAAGGTCAAGGTTATTATTCCAGTCTTTTTTTGTAGTTCCAAAGCCGGATGGCTCTGTCAGACCAGTATTGAACCTAAAGGGGCTCAATCAGTATGTCACTTACTACAGATTCAAGATGGAATCCCTGCGGACAGTAATTGCAAGTTTAGAGCCACAGGAATTCATGATTGCGCTGGATCTCAAGGATGCGTGCTTACACATTCCAATTTGTCCACTGCATCAGAAGTAGTTAAGGTTTGCGGTACAGCAAAACCATTATCAATTTCAGGCTCTACCGTTTGGCCTCTCGTCAGCGCCTCGGGTATTCACCAAAGTGATGTCTGTGATGATAGCTCATCTCAGATCCCTGGGAGTGATAATAGTTCCTTCCTTGGATGATCTGCTCATCAAAGCTCTGTCTCAACAGATACTCCGCACGGTTGGATTGTCAACTTCAAGAAATCAAATCTGATTCCGTTTCAACAACTTCAATTCCTAGGAATGATTCTCGATACGGTGAATCAAAGAATTTACATGCCAGAACAGAAGGTAGAGTATTCGTCATCTGTTACAGTTAGTGCTCAAGCCATGCATAGTCTCTGTACATTTGTGCATTCGACTGTTAGGTAAAATTGTGGCGGCTTTCGAAGCGCTTCAGTTCGGAAGATTTCACTCACGTCCTTTTCAACTGGATGTGCTCGCACAGTGGTCAGGCTCGCATCTGCAGATTCACCAGAGGGTGTGGTTGTCTCCACGGGCCAGAGTATCACTACTCTGGGGGCTCCAAGTACACAATCTCACCGCAGGAAAAAGGTTCGGCGTCTGGAATTGGATAATTCTAACGACGGACGTGAGTCCCAGAGGTTGGGGAGCTGTGATCCAAAATTGTCAGCTTAAGGGTCGCTGGACAGTTTGTGAAAGATTGCGGTCTATAAATGTCCTGGAACTCTGGGCAATTTACAATGCGCTGCGACAAACCGTGCACATGCTCCGGTCTCAGACTGTCCAGGTACAGTCAGACAATGCGACGGCAGTCGCGTACATCAACAAACAAGGAGGAACAAGAAGCCGCATGGCCATACGGGAAGTTGCTCGAATCCTCAATTGGGCCGAGCATCACCAGGTGATATTGGCAGTGTTCATTCCGGGAGTGGACAACTGGGTGGCGGATTATCTCAGACGTTGGGATTTTCATCCTGGAGAATGGGCATTAAATCCAGAAATGTTCCAGATGTGGACCTCATGGCATCTCGCCACAATCAAACACCCCAGTATGTGTCCAGAACACGAGATCCAAAGGCAGTGGCAGTGGATGCTCTCACCATCTCGTGGCCGTACAGCCTCGTGCATCTGTTTCCACCGTTTTGCTGCTTCCTTTGTTGCTAAAACGGATCAAATGAGAGTCCACCACAGTCATACTAGTGGCGTCTCATTGGCCACGGAGAGCATGGTTCTCGGATCTCCGCGGGCTACTCGCAGATGATCCTTGGCCGTTCCCGCTACGTTTGACGGGGTGGCTGTTGAAACCGCCCTCTTGAGAAAAGAGGGTATTCTGGAATTGGTTATACCAACCATGTTACGTGCTAGGAAGCCAGTTACGGCAGCTCATTATCACAGAATTTGGCATGCCTATATAGGTTGGTGTGAAGCTCTGAAGTTTCCGACATCTTATAAGTTATCCCGTCTCTTGCTATTTTTACAGACGGGGTTAGATGGAGGGCTACGTTTATCTACACTAAAGGTACAGGTCTCTGCCTTGTCAACTTACTTTCAAAGGCGGTTGGCCCTTTTGCCAACAGTACACACTTTCCTACAAGGTGTCCTCAGAGTACAACCTCCATTTATACCACCTACAGCGCCATGGGACTTAACTCTGGTTTTAGATTTTTTACAGTCTTCATAATTTGAACCCTTACAACAAGTGGATGTTAAGTTTCTCACTTGGAAAACAGTTCTTCTGCTAGCCTTAGCAAGGCGTGTTTCTGAATTGGGTGCCTTGTCATGCAAGCCACCGTATTTGGTGTTTCATGATGACAGAGCGGAACTTCGGACGAATCCCGCTTTCCTACCAAAGGTAGTATCCTCTTTTCACATCAATCAACCAATCGTAGTTCCTGTATTATCAGAAGGTTCAGGGACTTCAGCTACTTTGGATGCGGTACGCGCGCTACGCGTTTTATGTAGCCCGAACGTCTACAGTACGTAAAACGGATACATTGTTCTCGATGATGCGGTCAAGATGGGTTGGCCAGCGTCCAAGTAGACCTTATCCAGATGGATTAAGCTGACCATACGTCAGGCTTATCTTCATGCCAGGCTACAGCCGCCGGTATCAGTTTCAGCTCATTCCACACGTTCTGTGGGAACTTCATGGGCAGCAGGTCGTGGGGCCTCTACGACGCAGCTTTGGCGGGCCGGCTACATGGTCATCATCAGTGCACACGTTTTGTGCGCTTTTACAAGTTTGCGGCATCAGCATCTAGCTTTGGCCGTCTAGTGTTACAGGTACTTACCAGATAAATCCTTTTCTTTGATTCCACAGGGGGCACTGGACGCCCACCCAGAGCAGTTTTTGCCTGTATTGGGGTAAGTTCAGTGGATCTTATGGTAACACATTCTCGCCGACTTGTTCAAATGTTCAGGTTATATCGATTATTGTGTCAACTGTTTAGTTGTCCGTTACGTTATGTGTCAACTTCATTGTTGTTCGTTATGTTATATGTAATTCTCCATTGTTAATCTTCTCTATCGCTCCTGTTCGGCTCAGTAAAAAAACACTGAGGTACTATGGGAGTATGGAGGGGAGGAGAGTTACTAATTTAAATATTCAGTGCCTGTCCTGCTAACGCCCGTCCATATCCCAAGAGTACTCCAGTGCCCCCTGTGGATTCAAAGAAAAGGATTTATCTGGTAAGTACCAAAATCCTATTTTTACCTGCACCTGCATTGGACTGGTTAATGAAACTGAGCTCTGTCTGGAGGTGGGGTTATAGAGGAGGCCTCAATGCATTTTGGAACAGTCAAAGCTTTGCCTGATGGTGCCTCTGCATCAAGATCTCAATACCCCAATGTTTTACCTGTGCAACCAATGTACCTCGCAGAAAGTTAACCATGGTAAGTCTACCATAACGCTCCTTTTCTCATTTTGTAATATACTATCCCCCAAGTAAAGTTCAGTCTTGCATAACGTGGGGAAAGTAAACTTTTAGAATTGTTTAACCACTTAACTATTTCGCCAAAAACTGCTCCGCAATTGTGTTTTTTAATCCGTGAATTAGGTGAAGAACATGAATTTAACCCTATCCCAAATGATTTTAGTAGAAAAAAAATAGGACAGAGAAATTGTATTTAAAAAAAGTTTTTTTTTTCTTTTCTTTCAAACATCAATCGGGAATATTGCAACCATCGGAAACATCGCTACCATCTCGGTTTTCATTTTGAAAGCCGGGACAGCATCCAGGTATACGGGGGGGAAGGTTGGGGGGGCTTGGGAGGGTTAATTTACACTCCCCAGCGGCTGCCATTGTCTGTAGCCGCTGGAGGGGGGGACTCTGCCGCGCTGACCGATCAGCAGCACGGCAATCGGTATGGGAGAGTGCGGGGAGGCAGAGGGACCTTCCGGTCCCTCTGACAGCAGCGGCGGAGGGAAGTTTCCCTTCCCCCGCCGCTGCTAACACTCTCTATTTGACTGGTCGCATCCTGTGCTGCCAGGTCAGATACAGCACTTGCAGGCATGGTCGCATCTGATGCAACTATGCCAGGCAAGTGGTTAAATGTGAAGCTACTAAATTCACATCTGAAATTGTTTACCCTCTCGTCTGCTGTTGAGCAGTGGTTGAGATCATTACTGCCAGTGTATACAGGGTGTATAATACACGTGTATGCGCATTCCTGATAGTGGGAGTGACAGAAGGCGTTGTTTTGATATCTTCTCTTTATTTGGAAAGCATTTTTGCCTGCTGTGAAATTGGTTTCAGATTACTTAACTGCATACAAATTTGAAAATTTAGTTCTACATTTTTCTCTGGACACTAAGGGACAATTCAGTTGTTTTGGGTGCCCATTAATCACACTTGTTGCACCAAAAAGAAGTGTGTTTAGCTGCATATAGTGTCTATTGTCCTGGCACCCAAACCATAGGCTTTTTTCGCACATTTATGCTTGCCACATCAGGAGAAAGCGAGCAGAAATATGGATGCCTTATGCATTTGTTCTTTATCAGAGAAGCAATCAAAATCCCCCATAAATGCTAAGATTAAGACCCAGATTTATCAAGCCTTTGGAGAGTGATAAATTGCACGATGATAAAGTACCAGCCAGTTGGCTCCCAACTGCCATGTTACAGGCTGTGTTTTTAAAATAACAGGAGCTGGTTTGTTGGTACTTTATCACCGTGCAGATTATCGTTCTCCAAGGCTTGATAAATCTGTGCCCAAGTTTTATGGGGTAATTTGTATATTTCCCCCTCTCCACCTTTCTTAAATATGACCTTGTTAAGTGTGTGTTTTTTTTTTTTTTTTAAGCAAAAATGGTTTCTACATAAGTTTTTCTATGACCAATAATCTCCAACAGGTCTTCGAGTATTTTGTTTTCATTTTCTTAATCTGTTAATGTTCACTCTATAGGGTAACAAGCCCTGGATTTCCTTGCCACGCGGAAAGGGTATCCGTCTAACCATCGCTGAGGAGAGAGATAAGAGACTGGCAGCAAAGCAGACCAGTGGTTAAACTCCAACCAAACTCTACCTTTATTAAATAAAACCTTGTTCTGACAACCTTGTGTACCCTGGTTTTATTTCATTCTGCACGACAATGTGCAAAAACTATGGATCATTGTTTCCTACTGAAAATAGAAATAAAACACTTCTGTTGTGAAATTGAGACTTATATTAAGATTTTGATAGTTCAAAATCAATTTTCATTTTAAAATGCTGTAATATATTGAATTTGTTCTGGGATATATTTGTTTTGTTACATCTCATGGAGGGATCTGATACAATTTGTGAATTGATGAATGTATGTTGACATCAAACCTTTTGAGAAACTGTGCTCTATAATGGTCTAAAACAGGCGTTCAGGGGCCACTAATACTGTATATATCCTTCTTCCATAAGAGAACAAATTGGTACAGATGTCAGTCTAATAATACCCCTTGGTTCAGCTTGGAGAGATATATCACATGTACTGTTAATGTCCACTGATCAGATCTGACATGCTGTTTTAGAGCGCTCCCCCTGTCATGTTTTAAGATACCTGCAAACCAGTGGTTCCCAAACTTTTTGAATCACAGTCCCCTAGAGTATCAGAATTTTCTTTTTCATCCACTAGGGGTCACTGGAGTACTCTTGGGATATGAACGGGGTGTAGCCGGGAATGGCACATTTAAATATTTAAATTAGTAACTGGTCACCTCCTCCATACTCCCATAGAGCCTTCAGTATTTTTCTGTGCATCCAGTCGGGAAGGTACAAGTGGACGAAGTCCACAGAAACTTCAAGATTGTTTTTAATTTTTTCTCGTCGATCCCTTCCCAGCTTATCAGAGAAGCTCGGGTCTGGGATCGTTGGTGCTGCAGATGGCCTGTCTGTGCTCATAAGAGGAGCCCCGCCATTGACTACGATCAGCAGAGCTGATTGCAGCCTCTGGCTGCACAAGGAAGCAGGACGGAGCTTAGCAGAGAAGCCCCGTCATGGCCTCCACGGGTGCTGCAGGTACGGAGCGGTTAGGCAGCTCTCACTGCCGCCGCTCCATTATTTTCTTATACTTTCTTTTTCATCCACTAGGGGCCACTGGAGTACTCTTGGGGATATGGACGGCCTCCATAGGAACAGGGCACTGAATATTTAAATTTAGAACACTCCACCCCTCCATATCCCAGAGTACCTCTGTTTTTTCTGTGCTCAAGTAGCAACAAGGCTTGTGTGGCTTAGTCCACAATTCTTTTGAATATTTTTATTTTTTTGTTAATATTTCTTTTTTCATACACATCCCTTTCCCCCTTCCAAAAGGCCAGGGTCAGGGATAGTGCAAGCTGCTACAAGCAGCTTTGGCGTGTCGGTCCTCAACAAAAGAGCACCCTCACAGCCATACAGACATCCTGCAGAAAGGCTGGCCGGTGCTTACAGAGAAGCCCCGTCGGAGCCTCACCACAGGAGTCCAGGTATGTTAATCGGGGCGGTCAGCTCACGCTGTGTGGGGATAATGTTTTCTTTAACAATATGGATCCCTAAACAGCCCGCCCGTGCTCCGGCCGCCGCCACTGATCAGAGCCGCTTCAAAGAGGCTGCAGGGAGGATACAACGGTGCGCTCCCCACCTCCAGCTGTCTGTTTACAGCGTGTCCCGCTACCCGGCTCCCGCTGGCCGTCCCACACTGACGCTGCCCGCTCCGCGTACTGCGTCTGCAACGCAGCATACAGGGGGGGGGGGGGGGGGTGTATTACAGGTGCACGAGGGGGGACAAGCAGCAGCAGTATGCTAGGCTGCAGGCATGATATACACAGGAGTTT
This sequence comes from Pseudophryne corroboree, assembly GCF_028390025.1. NCBI lineage: Eukaryota > Metazoa > Chordata > Amphibia > Anura > Myobatrachidae > Pseudophryne > Pseudophryne corroboree. Next base: position 192,848,508 of record NC_086451.1, read on the forward strand.
CATACAGGGATATATATCAGTTTTAAAAGATTATAACCTGTGCTGTGACTATAAGTTTAAGCATGGCAGCATTTTAACCATGCTTACCTTGTCTTCCTGTTGTGATTCCAGAATGTTCCAGTACTACATCTCTACTCCACTGGAGGCGCAGGGGTGTTAGGGGAAATTTAGAATCACATTTCATAGGCCTGGCCACGTGTACTGCACTTGGCCAGATATATATATTTCTCTATCGTCCTAGTGGATGCTGGGGTTCCTGAAAGGACCATGGGGAATAGCGGCTCCGCAGGAGACAGGGCACAAAAAGTAAAGCTTTAGAATCAGGTGGTGTGCACTGGCTCCTCCCCCTATGACCCTCCTCCAAGCCTCAGTTAGATTTTTGTGCCCGGCCGAGAAGGGTGCAATCTAGGTGGCTCTCCTAAAGAGCTGCTTAGAAAAGTTTAGCTTAGGTTTTTTATTTTACAGTGAGTCCTGCTGGCAACAGGATCACTGCAACGAGGGACTTAGGGGAGAAGAAGTGAACTCACCTGCGTGCAGGATGGATTGGCTTCTTGGCTACTGGACATTAGCTCCAGAGGGACGATCACAGGTACAGCCTGGATGGTCACCGGAGCCTCGCCGCCGGCCCCCTTGCAGATGCTGAAACGAGAAGAGGTCCAGAATCGGCGGCAGAAGACTCCTCAGTCTTCTAAAGGTAGCGCACAGCACTGCAGCTGTGCGCCATTTTCCTCTCAGCACACTTCACACGGCAGTCACTGAGGGTGCAGGGCGCTGGGAGGGGGGCGCCCTGGGAGGCAAATGAAAACCTTTTTTGGCTAAAAATACCTCACATATAGCCTCCGGGGGCTATATGGAGATATTTAACCCCTGCCAGAATCCGTTAAGAGCGGGAGACGAGGCCGCCGAAAAAGGGGCGGGGCCTATCTCCTCAGCACACAGCGCCATTTTCCCTCACAGAAAGGCTGGAGGGAAGGCTCCCAGGCTCTCCCCTGCACTACACTACAGAAACAGGGTTAAAACAGAGAGGGGGGGCACTAATTTGGCGTTAGAAATATATAAAAAAGATGCTATAAGGGAAAACACTTATATAAGGTTGTCCCTATATAATTATAGCGTTTTTGGTGTGTGCTGGCAAACTCTCCCTCTGTCTCTCCAAAGGGCTAGTGGGTCCTGTCCTCTATCAGAGCATTCCCTGTGTGTGTGCTGTGTGTCGGTACGTGTGTGTCGACATGTATGAGGACGATGTTGGTGAGGAGGCGGAGCAATTGCCTGTAATGGTGATGTCACTCTCTAGGGAGTCGACACCGGAATGGATGGCTTATTTAGGGAATTACGTGATAATGTCAACACGCGCCAAGGTCGGTTGACGACATGAGACGGCCGACAAACAATTAGTACCGGTCCAGACGTCTCAAAAACACCGTCAGGGGTTTTAAAACGCCCGTTTACTTTAGTCGGTCGACACAGACAGGGACACTGAATCCAGTGTCGACGGTGAATAAACAAACGTATTCCTTATTAGGGCCACACGTTAAGGGCAATGAAGGAGGTGTTACATATTTCTGATACTACAAGTACCACAGGGTATTATGTGGGATGTGAAAAAACTACCGTAGTTTTTCCTGAATCAGATAAATTAAATGAAGTGTGTGATGATGCGTGGGTTCCCCCCGATAGAAAATATGGGCGGTATACCCTTTCCCGCCAGAAGTTAGGGCGCGTTGGGAAACACCCCTTAGGGTGGATAAGGCGCTCACACGCTTATCAGAACAAGTGGCGGTACCGTCTATAGATAGGGCCGTCCTCAAGGAGCCAGCTGACAGGAGGCTGGAAAAATATCATAAAAAGTATATACACACATACTGGTGTTATACTGCGACCAGCGATCGCCTCAGCCTGGATGTGCAGAGCTGGGGTGGCTTGGTCGGATTCCCTGACTAAAAATATTGATACCCTTGACAGGGACAGTATTTTATTGACTATAGAGCATTTAAAGGATGTATTTCTATATATGCGAGATGCACAGAGGGATATTTGCACTCTGGCATCAAGAGTAAGTGCGATGTCCATATCTGCCAGAAGATGTTTATGGACACGACAGTGGTCAGGTGATGCAGATTCCAAACGGCACAAAGGTGTATTGCCGTATAAAGGAAGAGGAGTTATTTGGGGTCGGTCCATCGGACCTGGTGGCCACGGCAACTGCTGGAAAATCCACCGTTTTTACCCTAAGTCACATCTCTGCAGAAAAAGAGCGTCTTTTCAGCTTCAGTCTTTTCGTCCCTATAAGAGTCATATCTGCCCAGGGATAGAGGAAAGGGAAGAAGACTGCAGCAGGCAGCCCATTCCCAGGAACAGAAGCGTTCCAACCCTTCTGACAAGCTCTCAGCATGACGCTGAGACCGTACAGGACCCCTGGATCCTACAAGTAGTATCCCAGGGGTACAGTTTGGAATGTCGAGACGTTTCCCCTGCGCAGGCTCCTGAAGGCTGCTTACCAAGGTCTCCCTCCGACAAGGAGGCAGTATGGGAAAAAATTCACGAGCTGTATTCCCAGCAGGTGATAATTAAATTACCCCTCCTACAACAAGAAAAGGGGTATTATTCCACACTATATTGTGGTACTGAAGCCAGAAGGCTAGGTGAGACCTATTCTAAATCTAAAAAAAATTGAACACTTACAAAGGTTCAAATCAAGATGGAGTCACTCAGAGCAGTGATAACGAACCGGGAAGAAGGGGACTATCTGGTGTCCCGAGACATCAGGGATGCTTACCTCCATGTCCCAAATTTGCCCTTATCACTAAGGGTACCTCAGGTTCGTGGTACAGAACTGTCACTATCAGTTTCAGACGCAGCCGTTTGGATTGTCTACGGCACCCCGGGTCTTTACCAAGGTAATGGCCGAAATGATGGTTCTTCTTCGAAGAAAAGGCGTCTTAATTATCCCTTACTTGGACGATCTCCTGATAAGGGCAAAGTCCAGGGAACAGTTGGAGGTCGGAGTAGCACTATCTCGGATACTGTTACAACAGCAGGGGTGGATTCTAAAGATTCCAAAATCGCAGCTGATCCCGACAACAAGTCTCCTGTGCTTAGGGATGATTCTGGACACAGTCCAGAAAAAGGTGTTTCTCCCGGAAGAGAAAGCCAGGGAGTTATCCGAGCTAGTCAGGAACCTCCTAAAATCAGTGCATCATTGCACAAGGGCCATGGTAAAAAAATGGTGACTTCCTTCGAAGCAATTCCAGTCGGCAGATTTCATGCAAGAACTTTTCAGTGGGATCTGCTGGACAAATGGTCCGGATCGCATCTTCAGATGCATCAGCGGATAACCCTATATCCAAGGACAAGGGTGTCTCTCCTGTGGTGGTTACAGAGTGCTCATCTTCTAGAGGGCCGCAGATTCGGCATTCAGTTTTGGATGTTGGTGACCACGGAGGCCAGCCCGAGAGGCTGGGGAGCAGTCACACAAGGAAAAATTTCCAGGGAGTGTGATCAAGTCTGGAGATTTTTCTCCACATAAATATAGCTAAGGGTAAATTTATAATGCTCTAAGCTTAGCAAGACCTCTGCTTCAAGGTCAGCCGGTATTGATCCAGTGGGATAAAACATCACGGCAGTCGCCCACGTAAATAGACAGGGCGGCACAAGAAGCAGGAGGGCAGTGGCAAAAACTGCAAGGACTTTTCGCTGGGCGGAAAATCATGTGATAGCACTGTCAGCAGTGTTTCATTCCGGGAATGGAAACTGGGAAGCAGACTTCCTCAGTAGGCACGACCTCCACCCGGCAGAGTGGGAACTTCATGGGGAAGTTTTCCACATAATTGTAAACCGTTGGGAATTACCAAAGGTGGACATGATGGCGTCCCGTCTGAACAAAAAACGGGACAGGTATTGCGCCAGGTTAAGAGACCCTCAGGCAATAGCTGTGGACGTTCTGGTAACACCGTGGGTGTACCAGTCGGTGTATGTGTTCCATCCTCTGCTTTTCATACCTAAGGTACTGAGAATTATAAGACGTAGAGGAGTAAGAACTATACTCATGGCTCCGGATTGGCCAAGAAGGACTTGGTACCCGGAACTTCAAGAGATGCTCACAGAGGACTTATGGCCTCTGCCGCTAAGAAGGGACTTGTTTCAGCAAGTACCATGTCTGTTCCAAGACTTACCGCAGCTGCGTTTGACGGCATGGCGGTGGAACGCCGGATCCTAAGGGAAAAGGCATTCAGGAAGAGGTCATTCCTACCCTGGTCAAAGCCAGAAAGGAGGTGACCGCACAACATTATCACCACATGTGGCGAAAATATGTTGCGTGGTGTGAGGCCAGGAAGGCCCCACGAAGAAATTTCAACTCGGTCGATTCCTGCATTTCTTGCAAACAGGAGTGTCTATGGGCCTCAAATTGGGGTCCATTAAGGTTCAAATTTCGGCCCTGTCGATTTTTCTTCCAGAAAGAAGTGGCTTCAGTTCCTGAAGTCCAGAAGTTTGTCAAGGGAGTATTGCATATACAACCCCCTTTTGTGCCTCCAGTGGCACTGTGGGATCTCAACGTAGTTCTGGGATTCCTCAAAACACATTGGTTTAAAACCAGTCAAATCTGTGGATTTGAAGCATCTCACATGAAAAGTGAACATGCTCTTGGACCTGGCCTGGACCAGGCGAGTGTCAAATTGGTGGTTTTTTTCTCAAAAAAGCCCATATCTGTTTGTCCATTCGGACAGGGCAGAGCTGCGGACTCGTCCCCAGTTCTCTCCCTAAGGTGGTGTCAGTGTTTCACCTGAACCAGCTTATTGTGGTGTCTTGCGCCTACTAGGGACTTGGAGGACTCCAAGTTGCTAGATGTGGTCAGGGCCCTGAAAATATAGGTTCCAGGACGGCTGGAGTCAGGAAAACTGACTTGCTGTTATCCTGTATGCACCCAACAAACTGGGTGATCTTGCTTTTAAGCAGACTTTTGCTAGTTGGATGTGTGATACAATTCAGCTTGCACATTCTGTGGCAGGCCTGCCACAGCCAAAATATGTAAATGCCCATTCCACAAGGAAGGTGGCCTCATCTTGGGCGGCTGCCCGAGGGGTCTCGGCTTTACAACTTTGCCGAGCGGCTATTTAGTCAGGGGCAAACACGTTTGTAAAATCCTACAAATTTGATACCCTGGCTAAGGAGGACCTGGAGTTCTCTCATTCGGTGCTGCAGAGTCATCCGCACTCTCCCGCCCGTTTGGGAGCTTTGGTATAATCCCCATGGTCCTTTCAGGAACCCCAGCATCCACTAGGACGATAGAGAAAATAAGAATTTACTTACCGATAATTCTATTTCTCGGAGTCTGTAGTGGATGCTGGGCGCCCATCCCAAGTGCGGATTATCTGCATTACTTGTACATAGTTACAAAAATCGGGTTATTATTGTTGTGAGCCATCTTTTCAGAGGCTCCGCTGTTATCATACTGTTAACTGGGTTCAGATCACAGGTTGTACAGTGTGATTGGTGTGGCTGGTATGAGTCTTACCCGGGATTCCTAAATCCTTCCTTATTGTGTACGCTCGTCCGGGCACAGTACCTAACTGAGGCTTGGAGGAGGGTCATAGGGGGAGGAGCCAGTGCACACCACCTGATTCTAAAGCTTTACTTTTTGTGCCCTGTCTCCGGCGGAGCCGCTATTCCCCATGGTCCTTTCAGGAACCCCAGCATCCACTACGGACTCCGAGAAATAGAATTATCGGTAAGTAAATTCTTATTATATATATATATATATATATTTCTCCTTCATCCACTAGGGGCCACTGGAGCGTAGTTACAATGGGGATATAGTAGGCAGTAATTGGGAGCTGGCACTTTAAAATTCTCAACCTGTGGCTAGCTCCTCCCCTACTATCTCCCCTCCAAGCCAGTCTTAGTATGTGCCCGATGTGAGCTGGTTCACTTGGGTTTAGCTGAAGAAATTTTTCTTTTTTCTTTATTATTTTATTTTTCTTTCTTACAGACTGGCAGCTCTGCCACTGCCAGTCTGCACCGTGGGAGCTGCCGGCGGGGTCCCATCGCAGCTGCGTGCGGCTAGGGATGGGCCCCGGCTGAGGGAGACACTGAGCTCTCCTGAGTCGGCGGACACCGCTGCGTGCGGCGCGTGTCGCGGCCACTCCATCCAGCAGAAGATTCCGGCAGCATGGCAGCGGTGAGTATCAAAAATGGCCGGACACCGCTGCGTGCGGCTCGTGTCGGGGCCACTCCATCAGAAGATGAGTTCCTCCCTGCAGGAGAGTCCTCTGACAGGCATTTCATACAGGAGCCTGCTCTATTACAGGAGCTGGGGCTCATCTCATAATGATTCAAAAATGTGCACAATTTATTTACCATACATATACTACAGTATTTATCTACCCTAATGGGTTCACATACAGGGTTGGATTCACTGTGGGTGTGTATATATATATATATATATATATATATATAGATGTGTATGTATGAATATATATATATATAGATGTGTGGAGGTATGTATATAGATATATGCATACAATGCCGTATATAGGGCAGTGCGGATGGTGTGGTGGTTGGCGTTGCTGCCTTGCGGCATGGAGGGCGTGGGTCTGGTTCCTACCAGTGCCCTACTTTTGTGTAGTTTGTACAGAGGTGTCCACATACATCTTTAAGATAAAACAAACCACTTCCGCAATGTTTTCTAATAACAAAATACCTCCTTGCCACATAACAATTTCCCCCATCTTTTCTCACAGTCTGGTCACCATTTTGAAAAGCCAGCGGAACCTCCGAGAAACATCTGGTGCACCTAAATTTAGCGGTACACTACATACAGTGTGGTCTTCCCTTTATTATTCCTTGGCTAGTTACTAATGCTATTTGTAATTTGGGGAATGCGTGTAAGGCATCAGACAAATAGCGCTGCGGCTCAGTACGCTAGTAGCGGGTATCTGTACAGGGGGACCAGGGTTTGAAAATAAAGAAACTTTAAGGGGAGCCCCTATAGCCTAGGGCTAAGACTCCTGTACCACAGCGCAGCGCTACTGGTTCAGGTCTCCGCTGCTCCAGAAAGTTTATTTGATGTCGGTCACTATATATTATAGTGCAGACTTTACATATGGCTGTGTTTCTTTAACCCACCTTTTCTCCTCTCACCTGGGATAGTTAAAGAATTCCCTCTTAGGTGTGAAGTATGCGGTGGAGCCATCTGCAGAGCCCTCCACGCGCCTGCAGGACACTCCTGTTGAACAGCTCAGATTATACAGGTAATGTCACTATTAACCAGAGATCTTGTACGTCATTTCACCTCTCCAGGTTTCTAAAGGAACCTTGCTAACCTTCCAGGTTACAATACTAATGATGTCTGTTTTCTGTGGAGTCTGAACCAGTGTCTCAGAATATCCAGGTGCATTATACAGCAGTTCGTCTGGTACTGCAGGTAAAGGAGGCGGACACGTCAAGTCCATCAGGGTTCGACGCCAATGACGAAATGACAGCGACTGGCCCAGTCTCGGATGAGCTGGGCAGGCTCCGGTAGGCGGCCGTCAGACACCCGAACACACAAAATCAGGTATCAAACAATGTTTGTTTTCCCTACCCTCTTCCCACAGTCGTCAGGAGATGGTATCAGAACCTTTCTAGGATATACCCCTCGATGTACCGCCGGTCCAACAAGCTGCCGTTTTCCTGAGCAACCTTGTTCAGGGACCCATCGAAGACATATACGGCAGCATGTTTCTACCTTGTCCGGAACAGGTAGGTTGTGGAACAATTGTCCTCTAGGTTACAGGATGTTTCACATCAGGATCAATTGATACTTTGGTACAGGTCCGAATCACGATTCTGCTCTATGATATTTCAGTCGCCAGGGGATCTCAAAAAAAAAAAAAAAAAAAAAGAGCTGAAGCAGAGGTTCAGCATCATCCTTATAAACCCACTACAGGTCAGACTTTCCTACCACCTGGAGGGTCCCAGGGTAGGCGCAGGTCGGTGGTCCTATGGGAAGAACTGAGAAGGCTGGGGCAAACTAGATTTCGGAACAACCATCTCAGGAGTCCCTCGGCAGGGGGCGGCCGATTTACGATGACAAGAGTCATACTGCAGGCGGCGCTCCATATGCTTCTAACCGCAAAGAGTGTTGATCCCTGTTTTTCACATATCATTTGAATCGGGACAGTTCTCAGGCCTTTGTTTTCTTCTCACGTTCCGAAGCCAGTTGGCTCGGCCAGACCTATTCTGGCCTTACAATCCTTTCAGTCTGTGATTGCTTTTTTTTTTGAACAAGAAAGGGAGTTTTTACGTGTCCCTTGTCTTCAGAGATGCCTGTTTACTGATTTCAGTTGGACGGGCTTTTCTCAGATTCACATTACAGGATTCTCATTTTCACTGTCAGTCCTTTCCTCTCGGTATCTCTTCCGCTCCCACAGAGTTCAGGAAGATCACAGAATAACTCTTTCAAGGGCAGAAGGTGACGTTGGTTCCCTAAATGGACAATCTACTGCTGCTTTCCCACTCTGTACATTAGGTGGCTTCTGAATATCCGGAGGATCCAGGAGCTTATGGTTCAACACAGATCCAATTTATGCTCCTCATAGACGTTTCTCAACTTGGTCCGTCAGAGGATTTTTCCTTCCTCGGCACCAGGTACTCTATTCCTTCAGTCAAGTTGCGACGCAAGGAGTGGTCGCCTCCATTCCTCTCTGAGCGGGGGACAACATTCCTCTCTGAACGGGGGACAACATCCCTCTCTGAGCGGGGGACAACAATCTTCTTTCCGGGTCAAGCCACCAGGTCAGACTCCCGGGGGAGAAAACATTCCCCGGAGTTTTGTCAGCTGGTCCGCTGTGGGCGGAGATTTCGGATCGACCTCAGGGCGTTCTGACTGACTTTTTAACCCTTTACTACTCTCGGGCGTGAGCTCGGGCAGTAGCCGAGGAGGCCCTCAGGGCTCCGGGGAGTTTTCTGGTTATTCTATCCGGCCTCCCTTTTTAATTTCTACCTCCGGTTCGGTAACACAGGAGGGGATTATGCGTGCTAGTCCTCTCGGTGGCTCTGGTTGGGCCACAGATGTCTTGAAGATACAGATACACCTGTTGTCAGTAGAGGAGCCTATGCTACTACCTCGACTGGACTGTCCACTTCAACAACTTTTCCTTGTTCAATCTTACACTGGTTCCGTGTAACCGTGTGACTGTTCACGAGACCTCAGAAGGGAGTAGTTCCCTAGGTTGGTTAGGCCTACCGGGCCCCGATTTCAGAAGTCTGTTACCTCTTCTCGCTTTTGCCACTTTTGGAAAACTGTATCGGACATAATAAGCATAAAAGGGGTTTTCCCCTTCTTTCAGTTACCATTCAGCCGTCATCTTTGGTTTCTCTGGGAGGTTTTGCTCCGCTGCGCTTCATACCACACTGACCTGAATTTTAGGTCTCTGTTTTTTTCGGTTTTCTTCCAAAAGAGATTAGCCTAGCGGCCGTAGGTTCGGCCTCTTTTTCAGGGAGTGCTCTATGGCATCTCCCCCGGCTGAGTTTCGGTCTCAGCGGTCGTTTCTTCCTGAGGGGATGTCCATTTTTCCGACAAATCTGACACTAGTGTTTTTTGGTCCTCTTTGAATGTTGTCATGGCTCGCCGACTCTCCCTACAGAGGTCTTCGGCTATTCGACAAAGTGTTTTCTTCTTGGTGCTGTACAATGCTCCCGTGCTAAATAGCCGGGGTCCCAACATACGCTGGGCCGTTGGATACATCTAACCATCAGACAGTCTTCTTGGAGGTTGCTAGGGAGCCTCCGTATTCCATTTCAGCGCACTTAACGCGCGTGGTAAGACCTTTGTGGGCGGCTGCCCGTGGGGTCTCCATAAATAGTTTGTCGGGCGGCTACTTGGTCGGACTGACATTCCTATTGTCAAATTCTACAAGTTTGACACTTTTGCGGCCTCTGCATCACAATTTGGCCGAGCAGTTTTTACAGGACTCGCAGCGCTCTCCCGCCCGTTTTTGGGAGCTCTGGGACGTCCCCATTGTAACTACGCTCCAGTGGCCCCTAGTGGATGAAGGAGAAAACAGGATTTTGGTACTTACCGATAAATCCCTTTCTCCGATTCCACAGGGGCCACTGGACGCCCGCCCAGCGCTGTTCCTCCTTGTTTTTTGCTTAACGGTTTGCAGATCACCATATGACTGCTTGTTGAGTTCAGGCTAGCCTGGTTTTTTGTCAGGTTCTGTTCCAGGTTTAGTTTGGGTTATCCTGGTTTACAGGGCGTCATTAACCTCCTCTACCTTAAGGTTTGTTTATTCCATCTCTCATCGGGCACAGTTTTACGTAGACTGGCTTGGAGGGGAGATAGTAGGGGAGGAGCTAGCCACAGGTTGAGAATTTTAAAGTGCCAGCTCCCAATTACTGCCTACTATATCCCCATTGTAACTACGCTCCAGTGGCCCCTGTGGAATCGGAGAAAGGGATTTATCGGTAAGTACCAAAATCCTGTTATATAATATAATGTCACCTTAGTACTATTTTACGGAGTCGTGCAATTGTCTGTCTTTGTATATTGTTTCTCTGACGTCCTAGTGGATGCTGGGAACTCCGTAAGGACCATGGGGAATAGACGGGCTCTGCAGGAGACTGGGCACTCTAAAAGAAAGATTAGGTACTATCTGGTGTGCACTGGCTCCTCCCACCATGACCCTCCTCCAGACCTCAGTTAGATTTCTGTGCCCGGCCGAGCTGGATGCACACTAGGGGCTCTCCTGAGCACCTAGAAAGAAAGTTTATTTTAGGTTTTTTATTTTACAGTGGGACCTGCTGGCAACAGGCTCACTGCATCGAGGGACTAAGGGGAGAAGAAGCGAACTTACCTGCTTGCAGCTAGCTTGGGCTTCTTAGGCTACTGGACACCATTAGCTCCAGAGGGATCGACCGCATGGAACTGGCCTTGGTGTTCGTTCCCGGAGCCGTGCCGCCGTCCCCCTTACAGAGCCAGAAGCAAGAAGAGGTCCGGAAAATCGGCGGCAGAAGACATCAGTCTTCACCAAGATAGCGCACAGCACTGCAGCTGTGCGCCATTGCTCCTCATACACACTTCACACTCCGGTCACTGAGGGTGCAGGGCGCTGGGGGGGGGGGCGCCCTGAGCAGCAATAAAAACACCTTGGCTGGCAAATATATCACAATATATAGCCCAAGAGCCTAAATATGTGGTAAATACCCCTGCCAGAATCCATAAAAAAGCGGGAGAAAAGTCAGTGAAAAAGGGGCGGAGCTATCTCCCTCAGCACACTGGCACCATTTTCTCTTCACAGTGCAGCTGGAAGACAGCTCCCCAGGCTCTCCCCTGTAGTTTGCAGGCTCAAAGGGTTAAAAAGAGAGGGGGGGCACTAAATTTAGGCGCAATCTTGTATATACAAGCAGCTATTGGGAAAAATTCACTCAGTATAGTGTTAATCCCTAAATTATATAGCGCTCTGGTGTGTGCTGGCATACTCTCTCTCTGTCTCCCCAAAGGGCTGTGTGGGGTCCTGTCCTCAGTCAGAGCATTCCCTGTGTGTGTGTGGTGTGTCGGTACGGCTGTGTCGACACGTTTGATGAGGAGGCTTATGTGGTGGCAGAGCAGATGCCGATAATGTGATGTCGCCCCCTGTGGGGCCGACACCAGAGTGGATGGATAGGTGGAAGGTATAAACCGACAGTGTCAACTCCTTACATAAAAGGCTGGATGACGTAACAGCTATGGGACAGCCGGCTTCTCAGCCCGTGCCTGCCCAGGCGTCTCAAAGGCCATCAGGGGCTCAAAAACGCCCACTCCCTCAGATGGCAGACACAGATGTCGACACGGAGTCTGACTCCAGTGTCGACGAGGTTGAGACATATACACAATCCACTAGAAACATCTGTTACATGATCCCGGCAATAAAAAATGTGTTACACATTTCTGACATTAACCCAAGTACCACTAAAAAAGGGTTTTATGTTTGGGGAGAAAAAGCAGGCAGTGTTTTGTTCCCCCATCAAATGAGTGAATGAAGTGTGAAAAAGCGTGGGTTCCCCCGATAAACTGGTAATTTCTAAAAAGTTACTGATGGCGTATCCTTTCCCGCCAGAGGATAGGTTACGCTGGGAGATATCCCTTAGGGTGGATAAGGCGCTCACACGTTTGTAAAAAAAAGGTGGCACTGCCGTCTTAGGATACGGCCACTTTGAAGGTACCTGCTGATAAAAAGCAGGAGGCTATCCTGAAGTCTGTATTTACACACTCCGGTACTAGACAGACCTGCAGATAGTGCTGCTGCAGCGTGGTCTGTGACCCTGTCAAACAGGGATACTATTTTGCGAACATAAGAGCATATTAAAGACGTCGTCTTATATATGAGGGATGCACAGAGGGATATTTTGCCGGCTGGCATCCAGAATTAATGCAATGTCCATTCTGTCAGGAGGGTATTAGAGACCCGACACTGGACAGGTGATGCTGACTTTAAAAGGCACATAGAGCCTTATAAGGGTGAGGAATTGTTTGGGGATGGTCTCTGGAACATCGTATCCACAGCAACAGCTGGGAAGAAATTTTTTTACCTCAGGTTTCCTCACAGCCTAAGAAAGCACTGTATTATCAGGTACAGTCCTTTCGGCTTCAGAAAAGCAAGCGGGTCAAAAGCGCTTCCTTTCTGCACAGAGACGAGGGAAGAGGGAAAAAGCTGCACCAGTCAGCCAGTTCCCAGAATCAAAATTCTTCCCCCGCTTCCTCTGAGTCGACCGCATGACGCAGGGGCTCCACAGGCGTAGCCAGGTACGGTGGGGGGCCGCCTCAAAATTTCAGCGATCAGTGGGCTTGCTCACAGGTGGATCCCTGGATCCTTCAAGTAGTATCTCAGGGGTACAAGCTGGAATTCAAAGCGTCCCCCCCCGCCGTTTCCTCAAATCTGCCTTGCCGACAACTCCCTCAGGCAGGGAGGCTGTGCTAGAGGCAATTCACAAGCTGTATTCCCAGCAGGTGATAGTCAAGGTGCCCCTACTTCAACAAGGACAGGGTTACTATTCCACACTGTTTGTGGTACCGAAACCGGAAGGTTCGGTGAGACCCATTTTAAATTTGAAATCCTTGAACACATACATAAAAAAATTCAAGTTCAAGATGGAATCGCTCAGGGCGGTTATTGCAAGCCTGGAGGAGGGGGATTACATGGTATCCCTGGACATCAAGGATGCTTACCTACATGTCCCCATTTACCATCCTCACCAGGAGTACCTCAGATTTGTGGTACAGGATTGCCATTACCAATTCCAAACACTGCCGTTTGGACTGTCCACGGCACCGAGGGTCTTTACCAAGGTAATGGCAGAAATGATGATACTCCTTCGAAAAAAGGGAGTTTTAATTATCCCGTACTTGGACGATCTCCTTAAAAAGGCGAGGTCCAAGGAGCAGTTGTTGGTCGGAGTAGCACTATCTCGGGAAGTGCTACAACAGCACGGATGGATTCTATACATTCCAAATTCACAGCTGGTTCCTACCACACGCCTACTGTTCCTGGGGATGGTTCTGGACACAGAACAGAAAAAAGTGTTTCTCCCGCAGGAGAAAGCCAAGGAGCTGTCATCTCTAGTCAGAGACCTCCTGAAACCAAAACAGGTATCGGTGCATCACTGCACACGAGTCCTGGGAAAAATGGTAGCTTCTTATGAAGCAAAATTCCATTCGGCAGGTTCAATGCAAGAACCTTTCAGTGGGACCTCTTGGACAAGTGGTCGGGATCGCATCTTCAGATGCATCGGCTGATAACCCTGTCTCCAAGGACCAGGGTATCTCTACTGTGGTGGCTGCAAAGTGCTCATCTTCAAGAGGGCTGCAGATTCGGCATACAGGACTGGGTCCTGGTAACCACGGATGCCAGCCTTCGAGGCTGGGGGGCAGTCACACAGGGAAGAAATTTCCAAGGACTTTGGTCAAGTCAGGAGTCGTCCCTACACATAAATATTCTGGAACTGAGGGCCATTTACAATGCCCTAAGTTTGGCAAGGCCTCTGCTTCAAAACCAGCCGGTACTGATCCAATCAGACAACATCACGGCAGTCGCCCATGTAAACCGACAGGGCGGCACAAGAAGCAGGATGGCGATGGCAGAAGCCACAAGGATTCTCCGATGGGCGGAAAATCACGTCTTAAGCACTGTCAGCAGTGTTCATTCCGGGAGTGGACAACTGGGAAGCAGACTTCCTCAGCAGACACGACCTACACCCGGGAGAGTGGGGACTTCATCCAGAAGTCTTCCAACTGTTTGTAAACCGTTGGGAAAGGCCACAGGTGGACATGATGGCGTCCCGCCTAAACAAAAAACTAGATATTGCGCCAGGTCAAGGGACCCTCAGGCAATAGCTGTGGACGCTCTAGTGACACCGTGGGTGTACCAGTCGGTTTATGTATTCCCTCCTCTGCCTCTCATACCAAAGGTACTGAGAATAATAAGAAAACGAGGAGTAAGAACGATACTCGTGGTTCCGGATGGGCCAAGAAGAGCTTGGTACCCAGAACTTCAAGAAATGATATCAGAGGACCCATGGCCTCTACCGCTCAGACAGGATCTGCTACAGCAGGGGCCCTGTCTGTTCCAAGACTTACCGCGGCTGCGTTTGACGGCATGGCGGTTGAATTACGGATCCTAAAGGAAAAGGGCATTCCGGAGGAAGTCATTCCTACGCTGATAAAAGCCAGGAAAGAAGTAACCGCAAACCATTATCACCGTATTTGGCGAAAATATGTTGCGTGTTGTGAGGCCAGGAAGGCCCCAACAGAGGAATTTCAGCTGGGTCGTTTTCTGCACTTCCTACAGTCAGGAGTGACTATGGGCCTAAACTTGGGTTCCATTAAGGTCCAGATTTCGGCTCTGTCGATTTTCTTCCAGAAAGAACTGGCTTCACTGCCTGGAGTTCAGACATTTGTAAAGGGAGTGCTACATATTCAGCCCCCTTTTGTGCCTCCTGTGGCACCTTGGGATCTCAACGTGGTGTTGAGTCTCCTAAAATCACATTGGTTTGAGCCACTTAAAACTGTGGATTTGAAATATCTCACGTGGAAAGTGGTCATGTTATTGGCCTTGGCTTCGGCCAGGCGTGTGTCAGAATTGGCGGCTTTGTCATGTAAAAGCCCTTATCTGATTTTCCATATGGATAGGGCAGAATTGAGGACTCGTCCCCAGTTTCTCCCTAAGGTGGTATCAGCTTTTCACTTGAACCAACCTATTGTAGTGCCTGCGGCTACTAGGGACTTGGAAGATTCCAAGTTACTGGACGTAGTCAGGGCCTTAAAAATTTATATTTCCAGGACGGCTGGAGTCAGGAAAACAGACTCGCTTTTTATCCTGTTGCTCGCTGAATTTGTAGCACAATTCAGCTGGAGCATTCTGCGGCTGGATTGCCGCATCCTAAATCAGTAAAAGCCCATTCAACAAGGAAAGTGGGCTCATCTTGGGCGGCTGCCCGAGGGGTCTCGGCTTTACAACTTTGCCGAGCTGCAACCTGGTCAGGGGCAAACACGTTTGCTAAATTCTACAAATTTGATACCCTGGCTGAGGAGGACCTTGAGTTCTCTCATTCGGTGCTGCAGAGTCATCCGCACTCTCCCGCCCGTTTGGGAGCTTTGGTATAATCCCCATGGTCCTTACGGAGTTCCCAGCATCCACTAGGACGTCAGAGAAAATAAGATTTTACTCACCAGTAAATCTATTTCTCGTAGTCCGTAGTGGATGCTGGGCGCCCATCCCAAGTGCGGATTGTCTGCAATACTTGTATGTAGTTATTGCCTAACTAAAGGGTTAGTGTTGAGCCATCTGTTGAGAGGCTCAGTTATATTTCATACTGTTAACTGGGTATAGTATCACGAGTTATACGGTGTGATTGGTGTGGCTGGTATGAGTCTAACCCGGGATTCAAAATCCTTCCTTATTGTGTCAGCTCTTCCTGGCACAGTATCCTAACTGAGGTCTGGAGGAGGGTCATGGTGGGAGGAGCCAGTGCACACCAGATAGTACCTAATCTTTCTTTTAGAGTGCCCAGTCTCCTGCGGAGCCAGTCTATTCCCCATGGTCCTTACGGAGTTCCCAGCATCCACTACAGACTACGAGAAATAGATTTACCGGTGAGTAAAATCTTATTTTTGTCTGTCTCCATAATGAGTAAGGCACCAGCAAAAATTAAAAAGCATCACTGCACGGTCTGTAGCAGTGTGTTACCGGATGGATCTACCATATGTAAAAGTATGTTTTGTGGATTCAGTTACGAATACAATTTCTGCTCCGGTTTTAAAGCCAGTTTCCTCCCCGGACCCTCCATGGGAAATGCTAGCCAATGTACTGGCTGGGTTGCAATCAGAATTGACCGCCGCTTGACAAGAGCGGGAAGCGGCAAGATCTGAGTCTAGGGTGAGACTGCCAGAACTATCGGAGGCGTCTCAGCCTTGCGAAAGGTCCAAATCCGTTTTGGGTAGATGGGATAAATTTCAAATGTCTTATGATTTACCAGTTTCTGCTATGTTGCATTGACGATTCCATGCCAGACCTCACAGCACAAGAGGAGGGTGAAGTGGAGTCAGATATTGATGATTTTAACAGCTCAGGCATTGATAATCTCATCAGAGCGGTGCGTCAGTCTCTGAAATTTACAGAAACTGAGGAGCCTCTGACAAATGATGAAATCGTATTTACTAAACGACAGAGAACTCCAATGTGTTTTCCTGTTTCGGAGTCTCTTAATAAGATGTTAGTAGAAACACGACAGAATCCAGATAAACTGTTTTCTATACCTCGCAGATTTAAGTCTAGTTACCCGTTTCCAGACTTTGTGACATATACATGGGAGAATCCACCAATGGTTGATTCGTCGGTGTCGAAACTTACAAAGAAATTAACCATACCAGTGCCAACTGCTACTACGCTTAAGGACCTTTCAGACCGAAAAATAGAAACAATGCTAAAGTCCATGTATATAGCAGCAGGAGTGATGCTGAGACCTGGCTTGGTTGGCATCTGGGTCACTAAGGCGCTCATAGTATGGATAACAGAACTCAAGTCTGCCCTACATGACGATCACCTTATACTTCTTGCTGATCAAATGTGTGAGGCTGCGGAGTATCTATGTACAGCTTCTACTGACGTATGTCAGCTCACTTCTCGCATTTCATCATCACTGGTTACAGTACGACGAGCTCTCTGGCTGCGTTGTTGGCAAGTGGAGGCAGAGGTCAAAAGAGGTATAGAGGTGTTGCCTTACGGTGGCGAGAAGTTGTTTGGTCCTGAATTGAACAAATGGATTTCTGAGGCCACGGGAGGAAAGTGTTTTCTTACCATTGCCTCCACCGGTACAAAGAGGGAGATACTCTGGACCTGCGTTCAAATCCTTTAGACCTCAGTCCTTTCGCGGACGTGGCAGAGGAACAGCCACGCCTGGTAGATGGGGTCGAGGACGTGGTTTCCAACAAACCAACACAAGTCGTCTGGACGCTAAGGTCACCGACAAGCCAGTGGCATGACGGGCTACTTGCGCATCTCGGTTCTCCGATTGTGGGAGCACGCCTTCAGACGTTCCATTTGGCGTGGTTCCAGACATCCGCGGATGGGTGGATCCGCAATTTAGTGTTAAGAGGTTACAAAATAGAGTTCGACTGTCTTCCGCCACTGCGGTATTTCAAGACAGGACTGCCTCTGTCGGGCGACAAGAGGGCGGTTCTGCAAATTGCCATACAGTCCCTACTGGATTCAGCAGTTTTGATTCCGGTCCCTGTACACCAACAGGGTCAGGGTTATTATTCCAGTCTGTTTGTGGTACCGAAGCCGGATGGCTCAGTCAGGCCAATATTGAACTTAAAGGGTCTCAATCGGTACGTCACTTACTACAGATTCAAGATGGAATCTCTGCGCTCAGTAATTGCAGGTTTAGAGCCAAAGGAATTAATGATTGCGCTAGATCTCAAGGATGCGTACTTACACATTCCGATTTGGCAACCTCATCAGAGGTTCTTGCGTTTTGCAATACGCCAGAATCATTACCAGTTTCAGGCTCTACCGTTTGGCCTTTCGTCAGCGCCTCGGGTATTCACCAAAGTGATGTCTGTGATGATAGCTCATCTCAGATCCCTGGGAGTGACAATAGTTCCGTACTTAGACGATCTGCTCATCAAAGCCCCATCTCAACAGATGCTTCTCCAACATGCGCTGCTAACGTACAATGTACTGGTTCACCACGGTTGGATTGTCAACTTCAAGAAATCACATCTAATTCCGTCTCAACGACTTCAATTCCTTGGTATGATTTTAGATACGGTAAATCAAAGAATTTACCTACCACAACAAAGTACAGATTATTCGCCATCTGGTACAATTAGTGCTCAAGCCACGCACAGTCTCGGTACATTTGTGCATTCGCCTCTTAGGAACAATGGTGGCGGCTTTCGAAGCGCTTCAGTTCGGAAGATTTCACTCACGTCCATTTCAACTGGATGTGCTCGCACAGTGGTCGGGCTCGCATCTGCAGATTCACCACAGGTACACAATTTAACCGCAGGGAAACTGTTCGGCGGCTGGAATTTGATAATTCTAACGACGGACGCGAGTCTGAGGTTGGGGAGCTGTAGTTCAAAATTGTCAGCTCCAGGGTCTCTGGGCGGATCACGAAAGATTGCGGTCTATAAATGTCTTGGAACTCCGCGCAATTTACAATGCAGTACACATGCTTCGCTCTCTGACTGTCCAAGTGCAGTCAGACAACGCGACGGCAGTCGCATACATCAACAAACAAGGAGGAACGAGAAGCCGAATGGCAATGCGGGAAGTAACTCGAATCCTCAATTGGGCAGAATACCACCAGGTGATATTGTCTGCAGTGTTCATTCCGGGAGTGGACAACTGGGAGGTGGATTATCTCAGCCGTCGGGATTTTCATCCAGGAGAATGGGCATTAAATCCAGAAGTGTTTCACATGTTGGTCCAGAGGTGGGGTTACCCTCAAGTGGACCTGGTGGCATCTCGCCACAATCACCAAACGTCCCAGTATGTGTCCAGAACGCGAGATCCAAAGGCAGTGGCGGTGGATGCTCTCACAATCACTTGGCCGTACAGCCTAGTGTATCTGTTTCCACCGTTTCCGCTGCTCCCTCTGGTGCTAAAACGGATCAAAAGAGAGTCTGTCACAGTCATACTAGTGGCGCCTCATTGGCCTCGGAGAGCTTGGTTCTCGGATCTCCGGACTACTCGCACACGATCCTTGGCCGCTCCCACTACGTTCGGACTTGTTACAACAGGGTCCGTTCCTTTACCCCGATTTAGCGCGGCTGCGTTTGATGGGGTGGCTATTGAGACCGCACTCTTAAGAAGAGAGGGCATTCCAGAATCTGTTATACCAACCATGTTACGCGCTAGGAAGCCGGTTACGGCAGCTCATTATTACAGAATTTGTCGTGCCTATATAGGTTGGTGTGAAGCTCGGAAGTTTCCGACATCATCTTTCAAGTTATCCCGTCTTTTGTTATTTCTACAGAAGGGGTTAGATAGAGGACTGCGTTTATCTACACTAAAGGTGCAGGTATCTGCTTTGTCAATTTACTTTCAAAGACGATTGGCTCTATTGCCGTCTGTACACACTTTTCTGCAAGGTGTCTTCAGAGTACAGCCTCCATTCATTCCACCTACAGCGCCCTAGGACTTGAATCTGGTTTTAGATTTTGTACAGTCTTCATATTTTGATCCCTTACATCAAGTGGATATTAAGTTTCTCACTTGGAAAACGATTTTTCTCCTAGCCTTAGCTTCGGCAAGGCGTGTTTCAGATTTGGGTGCCTTGTCATGCAAGCCACCGTATTTGGTGTTTCATGATGACAGAGCGGAACTTCAAATGAATCCCGCTTTCTTACCAAAGGTAGTGTAATTTTTTTCACATCAATCAACCTATAGTAGTTCCTGTGTTGACAGGAAATTCTGGAACTTTATATGTAGTACGTGCACTACGCGTTTATGTATTCCGAACGTCTACAGTTCGTAAGACAGATACGTTGTTTGTTTTCTATGATGCTGCCAAGATGGGTTGGCCAGCTTCTAAGCAGACCTTATCCAGTTAGATTAAACTAACCATACGTCAGGCTTACCTTCATGCTAGGTTACAGCCACCTACATCAGTAACAGCTCATCCCACACGTTCTGTGGGAACTTCAAGGGCAGCTGGTCGTGGGGCTTCTACACCGCAGCTTTGCCGTGCGGCTACATGGTCTTCAGTGCACACGTTTGTGTGCTTTTACAAGTTTGATACGTTTGCGGCATCAGCATCTAGCTTTGGCCGCCTAGTGTTACAGGTACCAAACAGCTCTCCCGCCCACGGGGGAAGCTTTGGTACGTCCCAAGAGTACTCCAGTGACCCCTAGTGGATGAAAAAGAAAATAGGATTTTGGTACTTACCAGGTAAATCCTTTTCTTTGAATCCATAGGGGGCACTGGACGCCCACCCAGAGCAGTTTTACCTGGTTTGTGATAAGTTCAGGGGATCTTATGGTAACACATTCTCACCGACTGGTTCAAAGTTTCAAGTTCTATCGGTTATGGTGCCAACTGTTAAGTTGTCCGTAACGTTATGTGTCAACTTCATTGTTGTTCGTTATGTTATATGTAATTCTCCATTGTCGACCTCTCTCTAGCTCATGTTCGGCTCAGTAAAAAACACTGTGGTACTCTGGGATATGGAGGGGAGGAGACTTCTAAATTTAAATATTCAGTGCCTTGTTCCTGCGGAAGCCGTCCATATCGCCAAGAGTACTCCATTGCCCCCTATGGATTCAAAGAAAAGGATTTACCTGGTAAGTACCAAAATCCTATTTTCTTTGTTTTTGTACTGCCCAGTTTTCACTGTTGTAGTTTAAACACGTGCACGGTAATGCGGATTTATACACACTTTACTGACATAGTGCTAAGTCACGATACTGGTCTGTCCTTCTGTACTTGCTGGTCGGTGTACGTAATGAGTAAGTCTAATGCAAAGTCACACAAGCAGCTTGGCTGCAAAGTCGGTCAGACAGTGTGTCGGACAAATACGACTGCACAGACGGACCCTTGCCGATCCTCTTTGGGGGGAATGCGGGCGCATGTACTGCCTAGGCGGGAAAATTGTGATTATTTGTCTTATACAATTGACTGTTTCAGCTACATTGCTTGCTGTCGATTCGCCGCCAGTCCTCATAGCACATAGCCGACAACAGGGCAGTACCTCAGGTTCCTAACGAAGGCTGAACACTTTCCAATGAGACACAGTTGGAATTATTGGTGTTATACCTTGCCAGTTTCAGCCTACGACGTTTACCCGTCGGAGCATACCCTACAGTATACATCGCCATGCTTTGGTGGGGGGTTTGGGTTAACAAGGCTGTAGTGGCATGGCACTCCAGTTCACGTTTGGCCTACAAGAAGAACACCTTACACTTCTCGCTGATCACATTTGGTGATTCTGCTCAATCTCTAGGGCTTCTGTGGACGTTGGCCAGTTTAGTTGCGGCACGACGTGCACTTTGGCTACGTTCATAACAAGGAATAGAGGCATTACCTTACGCTGACTAGAGGTTTGGACACGGACCACGAGGGGGAAAATCTGATTTCCTACCATTGTCTACGCAAATT
Organism: Pseudophryne corroboree; assembly: GCF_028390025.1. Lineage (NCBI taxonomy): Eukaryota > Metazoa > Chordata > Amphibia > Anura > Myobatrachidae > Pseudophryne > Pseudophryne corroboree. Next base: position 192,870,128 of record NC_086451.1, read on the forward strand.
CCTGAATGGAAATACTCAGGATATTGTCTTTACGCCTCAGTCCTTTCGGCGCCCTGCTACAGGAGCAGCCAAATACGGTGAAGGTACTGCCACCTACTTCTAGACCTTTCTAACCAAGTTTCAGTGGCCTTTACACCTGAGCCCACTGACAAGCCAGTGCCATAATGGGTTTCCAGCCCATCTCCTATCGGCAGTTGTGGACCTCCACAGTTGGGTGGATCCACAGATTATGAAAATACAGTTTGATGGTTTCCATCATTGGCATTTGCTAGACAGGTCTGCTTGGGTCAGCGGACAACACGGCAGTTCTGCAGACAGTGACACAGGCTAGTAGTCTCAGTAGTTTGATACCGCAGTCAACACCCGAGTCGCGGTTTTATTCCGGTTTGGGATGGTTCCAAAACTGGATGACTCTGTCACTCCGATACTGACCCTGCAGACAGTACATCGCTTGCTACAGATTCAACATGGAATACTTGCAGTCGGTGACTGCAGGTTCGAATCAACAGTAATACCGGATTACGATGGATCTCGTACTTAGACGAATCAGGCCTACTTATGGTTTGCTGTCCAAACCATTCTTACTTTCAAGTGCTACCGTTTGGATGTAGTCACAAGTAAAGGCTGTCATGATAGCTCATCTCAGATCCCTTAGAATGATAACAGTTCCGTACTTTCGAGATCTGCTCATAAAAGCTCCGTCTCAACACTTATTCCTGCAACGTGCCTTACTAACGTTCAATGGAGTCGTTCAGCATGGTTGGATTGTCAACCTCAAAAAATCATCGCTCATTCCGTCAGAGAATCATGCATAGGAATGATTCCGTGGATAAACTGATTTCCCTGCCTGAACACAACACACAAAGTGTGCGTCATCGCGTACAGTTAGTACGCAATCCACGGACTGTCTCGGTGCATTTGGACATTCGACTATTAGGAAGGAGGGTGGCGTCTTTGGACATACTCCAGTTCGCAAGAGTTCACTCAGGTCATTTTCACCTGGATGTTATGCATGCGTCTACAAAAGGGAGAAGGTTTGGTGTCTGGAATTAGATAATTCTTACAACGGACGCGAGTCTCAGAGGTTGGGGAGCTGTGGACCAAAATTGTCAACTTCAGGGTCTCTGGTCAGATCACGGCAGATTGCTGTCAATTAAATGTCCTGGAACTCAGGGCAATTTACAACGCTGCAACAAGCAGTGCACATGCTCCGGTCTCAGACTGTCCAGGTGCAGTCAGACAATGCGACGGCGGTCGCACTCATCACCGAACAAGGAGGAATTCGAGGTCGCATGGCATGCGGGAAGTTGGTCGAATCCTCAATTGGGCCAAGCGTCACCAGGTGATATTGTCGGCAGTGTTTATTCTGAGAGTGGACAACGGGGAGGCAGATTATCCCAGCTGTCAGGATTTTCATCCAGGAAACTGGGCATTGAATTTAAAAGCGTTCCAGATGTTGGTCCAGCGGTGGAGTAACCCATAGGGGGATGGCATCTCTTGAAAAAATAAATAAATAAAACATCCCAGTATGTGTCCAGAACAAGAGCTCCAAAAGGCAGTGGCAGTGGATGCTCTCACAATCGCGTGGCTGTACAGCTTTGTGAATATCTTTCCAACGTTTCCGTTGCTTCCTCGGTTGCTAAAAGTGGACCAAACGAGAGTCCACGACTGTCATACTAGTGGCGCCTCATTGGCCTCGGACAGCATGGTTCTCGGATCTCCGTGACCTACTCGCAGCCGATCCTTGACCGCTTCCGCCACGTCCGGACCTGTTATAAAAGGGTCCGTTCCTTTACCCCGATTTAGCGCGGCTGCGTTTGACGGGGTGACTGTTCAAACCACCCTCTTAAGAAGGGAGGGCGTTCCAGAATCCGTTCTACCAACCATGTTACGTGCTAGGAAGCCAGTTATGGCAGCTCATTATCACAGGATTTGGCGTGCCTATATAGGTTGGTGGGAAGCTCGGAAGTTTCCGACATCTTTAAAGTTAACCCGTCTTTTACAATTTTGTTTTTTTTACAGACTGGGTTAGGTGGACGACTACGTTTCTACACTCAAGCTGCAGGTCTTTGCCTTGTCAATTTACCTTCAAAGGCGTTTGGCTCTTTTGCCGATTGTACACACCTTCCTGCAAGGTGTCCTCAGAGAACGACCTCCATTTATAACACCTACAGAGCCTTGGGACTTGAATCTGAGTTTAGATTTTTTACAGTCTTAATATTTTGAACCCTTACAACAAGTGGATGTTAAGTTTCTCACTTAAAAAACAGTTTCTCTTAGCCTTAGTCTCAGCAAGGCGTGTGCTAACATTGGGTGCCTTGTCCTGCAAGCCACCGTATCTGGTGTTATGATCATAGAGCGGAACTTCGCACGAATTCCGTTTTCTTACCGAAGATGTTACACATCACTTAATCAATCGTAGTTCCTGTGTTATCAGTAGGTCAGGAACTTCAGTTACTTTAGATGTGGTACGCGCACTACGCGTTTATGTAGCCCAAACATTAATTGTACGTAAAACAGACATTGTTTCTTCTCTATAATGTAGTTGATGGGTTGGCCAGCTTCCAAGCAGACCTTATACCATACGTCAGGCTTAGGTTCATGATAGGCTAAAACTGCCTACATCAGTGTCAGGCCATTCCACACATTCTTGTGAACGTCATGGGCAGGCTACAACCGCCTACATCAGTGTCAGACCATTCCACACGTTCTTTGGGAACGTCATGGGCAGCAGGCCGTGGAGCTTCTAAGAAACAACTTAGACCAGCTGCTACATGGTCATCTCTGCATGGCCATCAGTGCACACATTTGTGCGCTTTTACAAGTTTGATACGTTTGCGGCATCAGCATCTAGCTTTGGCCGCCTAGTGTTACAGGTGCCAAACAACAGCTCTCCCACCCAAGGGGAAAACTTTTGTACGTCCCAAGAGTACTCCAGTGACCCCTAGTGGATGAAAAAGAAAATAGGATTTTGGTACTTGCCAGATAAATCCTTTTCTTTGAATCCATAGGGGGCACTGGATGCCCACCCAGAGCAGTTTACCTGTCTTGTGGTAAGTTCAGTGGATCTTATGGTAACACATTATCACCGATGGTTACGGTGATATCTATTATTGTCAACTGATTAGTTGTCAGTTAAGTTATGTGTCAACTTTAGTGTTGACCGTTATATTATAATGTTATATGTAATTCTCTATGGTTCATCCTCTCTATCGCTCCTGTTTGGCTCAGTATAAATACTGAAGGCTCTATGGGAGTATGGAGGGGGTGACCAGTTACTAATTTAAATATTTAAAGGTGCCATTCCCGGCTACGCCCCCGTCCATATCCCAAGAGTACTCCAGTGCCCCCTATGGATTCAAAGAAAAGGATTTATCTGGTAAGTACCAAAATCCTATTTTTTTTCGTGGCACCCCTAGGCCAATAGTTTATTACTGAAAAATATAGAAAGAAATATTAAATTTAGTAAATTGTTTATATGTCATCCTTAGTGTGATGAGGGACAGGATTTGCTTGTTTGTCCACATATTCTATGACTGACAGCCACCAGCACTGGTTTTGCTTATTACATTAATCATAAATAATTTGAATTTGTCCTGGACCACCAATCCAAGGCACCCCTGAAAGTGTTCCGAGGCACCCTAGGGAACCACTGCTGTAAACTATAAGATTCTGGTTGGTAAATCTGGGAAGTTTGTATTGGGAATGTAACCACTGTGGGTACTTGCATTGCTCAATGCACAAGTATATGCAGACAAATGAGGTTGTTGAATTAGGCTGGCTTGTGTCTGTTTACAGCTATAGTTCATTTCAAAATACACCAGGTTCCTTTCGCTATTACATTTTATTGGCAAACTGGTATTAAAATGTGAAAACCAAAACCTCCCTGGTTTCAGATTACTTAACTGGAATAAGTGGAAACTGGAAACCTTAGAAAATACTTGAACACAACCAAAATAGTTAAAGCTACAGAAAATAGTGTCCAATTTACGGCATTAAAATAATGTTTTTTTTTTTTTTTTTTTAATGCAATATTTTTATTGAAAAGAAGTTGAGTAAATCAGTACAGGTCAAACAAGAGATGATGATACCCAATAAGTTCAACAGAACATACATTATATCCCGTAGGATATGTTGAGGCACAAAAAGAAAACAGGTGCATCAGCAATACAAAATAAATATCGACAACAAATTTTCTGTAATTTTATGAGTCGAAAAGAGCAGAGATGAAAAGAGGGGGGGGGGGGGGGGGGTGGTGGTAAAGGAAGAAGAGACCACTAAGGAGGGTATTCATGGTACACTTGCGGGGTTTGACACCCAACCATTAAGGCTGCAGCATAATATATCACACCCGGACAATAGAGGTTTTAGCATAAGTGAACCAGGGTTCCCAAATCCTCATATATTTATCCGATCTATCACGCAAGGATGCTGTAATTTTCTCCATCGTGGAGATATACCATAGTTTGGACAGTAACATGCTCATAGGAGGGTTAGTGGGCTTCTTCAGCACTTAGCTAGCACACATCTAGCTGCATGAAGAATGTGGAGAACAAGACTATTCGCATGACTACTGATTTTAGACAAAGGAAGGCCCAACAATGCTGTCCAGGGACCCAGTGTGCCTTGGGTGCCAAGAACAGAACCAATCAATTGCTCCACTTGGATCCAGAAGGAGCAAATTTTGGGGCAGGACCACCAGATGTGTTTGATGTCGCCAGTCTGACCACACTCCCGCTAACACAGTGGGGAGGACCCAGGGAAAATCCTATGCAATGTCGCCGGGACCAGATACCATCTGGTATATACTTTATAGGAGTTTTCCTTAATTAGCGAGGATATGGAGGACTGGGTGACATTCTGCCTAATGACCTCCCAGGAATCCTCCCCAGATGGGGGGCCCAAGTCCTGCTCCCATTTACTCTCATGCGGCAGTGTGCTGATTTTAGGGAGCGTAACAAACTATACAATATAGAGATAATACCCTGTTGCATAGGAGAGTAGACACAGAGTCGTTCAAAAGGGGTAAGTTGGCGGATAACCTTGGATTTTGGCAGGTAATTTAAAAAAGAGCGGAGTTGTAGAAATTCGTATAGAACAGGTTGGGGGATATCATATATGTCACTTAGAGCGTTTAAAGAGCGCTACGAAGAACCTTCAATAAAATAAAAAAAACAGTTCCGGGCGTGGGTTCAGGTGAAACCACGAATGGGAACATAAGGCGGAGCCATGGGGGAAATCCTGGTTCTCCCAAATAGAGGGATGGGAACGTAGAGAGACCGTAATGTCGAATGCAGAAAGACCATAGGGAGCAAGTGAGTTTTGTAGTGTGAGCACATGATTGTATCTTCTGATTAGGTATAAGGGGGTGCAAGTAGGGAAACCAGGGTAGAGACCTTGGCCGACAGGAGTTCAATTTGTATCCATGGCAGGTGGGGTGTACGGGAGAACCAGGTGAGGGCCTGGCTCAAATGAGTGGCATGATAGTATTTGCGGATATCCGGTAAGCCTCTGCCACCCGCCACCGGATCCCTTATCAAGGTAGAGATCTTAACTCTGGGAGGTTTATTGGCCCATATAAATTTTAGGAAGAGTTTCTGCATTTGACATAGAGCCGCTGCGGGGATGCGTACCGGTATCGTTTGGATCAGATATAAAAGCCTGGGTAAGATGTTCATTTTCACTGAGACTATATGTCCAAACCAGGTCATCACCTGTTTGTCCCACGCTTGTAGATCCGATTCAATACACTTAAAAAGGGTTGGGAAATTTTCTGAATACAGAGACCCATAGGAATTCGTGATGAACACACCTAACTATTTAATTTTCTTGGAGCGCCAAGTGAAGTTAAAGTTAGCGGAAAGGAGAGACCTGGTTTCCTCACTAAGATGTAAGGGAAGGGCTTCCGATTTGGAGTAGTTAATGCGGTATCCCGAATAAAAAAGAATATGATGACAGAGTTCGGAATAGATTGGGGATAGATGTATGGGGGGAGGAAAGGGTCAACAAAACATCATCCGCAAATAGTGATAATTTAAACTCCACATCTTCGACTAGTATACCCCTAATATCAGGGTTCGCTCTAATCATACACGCCAAGGGCTCGATAGCAAAAATCAATGGTGACAAAGGACACCCCTGGCGCGTACCGTTGGTAATTTGGAACAGACAAGAGTCCTTGCCATTTACCCGAACCCTGGCTGAAGGGTTAGAAGAAAGTGCCTGGATGCCCTGGAGTAGGCTTCCCCCCAGGCCGAACCTACGCAAGGTGGCAAACATAAAGGGCCACAGGATTTTATCAAAAGCTTTCTCTGCGTCAAGCGAGAGAAGGATAGAAGGCATTTTAACTTTGTTAATGAGGTGAACTAAATTAATAGTTCTTCTGGTATTGTCTCTAGCTTGTCGACCTGGGATGAAGCCCACCTGGTCAGCATGAATCAATTGCGGGAGAACTGAGTTCAGTCTCAGCGCTAGGATCTTGGCGAAAAGTTTAATATCATTATTTAGCAGGGAGATAGGGCGGTAACTAGAACAAGAGTTGGGTCCTTTCCTGGTTTATGGATTAAGACAATCCGAGCCTCCAAAGTATGCGGGGATAAAGGTTCACCCTTAAGGAAACCATTAAAGAGCCTACAGAGATGGGACAGAAGAATCCCCTTGAATTTCTTAAAATACATAATAGACATGCCATCAGGTCCCGGGGCCTTACCTGGCTTCTGGATCTTGAGAGCATTGTCTATTTCTTCAATAGTTATCTCTGAGCCCAACTGAGACACCACAGAGCTACTCAGCGACGGTAAATTGCATTTATCTAAAAGGGACTCAATCCCCTCGCTGAATCTTAATGAAGGTGAGGAAGCCACATCCGCATTATATAGCGATTTATAGTATTCCTCAAATTCACCAAGAATGTGGTCAGGCTCATGCGTCCATACCCCTTGTTTAGTGCGGATAGACAGAATGTTCTTGGAGGAAATGTGGGCTCTCAGTTTCCTGGCAAGAAGTTTGTCTGCCTTGTCCCCTTTTTCGTAATACACCTGGTTGAGGCGCCTAAGGCATTGTTCCGTCTTGTGAGACAACAATATGTTAAGTTCACCCCTAACTTTAAGTAACTTATCAAAGTCAGCTGGGAGCAGGGAAGACTTGTGAGCTTCCTCCAGACGATGGAGTTGGTCAGTCAACTCCAAAATCTTTTGCGAGCGTTGTTTGGTGAGCCTAGCTGCGATTTGTATGAAGTGGCCCCGAAGGACCGCCTTATGAGCTTCCCACAAGGTCATATCGGACATGTCCGGGGTCTGATTCAAACTAAAGTAATCAGTCAGTACCTGAGTGACTTGTGGCAGGACATCGGTATGTGTCATTAAGGGACCAGGAGGGAGGAGAAAGAGTGCGGGATAAACCGGAGAGAGTCAATGATACCGCATGGTCAGCCCATGTAATTGGAAGAATAAGACATTTTTGGATCTTGGAAGTTAAGTCTCTCCCGATCATAATCATATCAATCCTCGTATAAAGATTATGTACCGGTGAGAAAAAAGTATAGTCTTTGATTAAGGGATCCAGAGCTCTCCAGGAATCGAAGAGAAGATGGTTTTTAAGTAAGGACAACAGGGCTCTAGAATTACGATTGCTGGTATGGGACTGGGAAGGTGGGAGGGAATGAGAGCGGTCGAGGCTATGGTGGAGTATGGTATTGAAATCCCCTGCCATTAAAATATCGCCCTTTCTATATTGGGCTATCTTAGAATCCAAGAAAGCGAAGAAAGAGGCTTGATTAACATTAGGGGCATAAACATTAATCAGAGTGATAGGAACATTATTAAGCCTGCCCACAATAATGAGAAATCGACCCCATTTGTCTCTGATAATTTTTTCTGACTCTGAGTGTAAATGGGCGGGAATCAGTATGGCGACCCCCCGCTTCTTCTGGGTACGATCGCATGCATGTATAACTACCGGGTGACGCTTTGATCGCAATTCGGGGTGGGCGGTACCTCTGAAATGCGTCTCCTGAAGGAACACCAGATCTCCCCCAACCTGTTTTAGAAAAATAAATAGTTTAGTCCTCTTTTGGGGGCTATTAAGACCCTTCACATTGTAAGTTATAACGTTAACCGACATAACAGTATATATGAGCACAGCGCTATAGCATCCCTAAAAACCCATGGTTGGCCTCCTGTGGAAACAGAGGGAAGGGAAGAGGGGGAAGGCAGGAAAAAGGAGAGAGGAGAAGAAAGACATTGAGAACAATACAAACAGAACAAATATAACAATAAACCGAGCCAAGGGCCCGCTGTACTCGCCATGCGGGACCACATGTTTGAGCTCCCGTATGGGGTATTAAGGGAGAGAATGTCTCCCCAATGCTCAAAACCGGCTATAATGGCTCGGCAGAGGGCATGGCGTCACACGTCAATGAATCTGCGTGAAGAAGACAGAAACACTCAAAAAAAGAAAAAAAAAAGGGAGAACGAACGGGGCGACCCAGGGGGGTCGGAGCAACATTTGATAACAATAAAACGCATCAGAACCTGAGGAACAGTAACAACAGGGGTTCGAACAGGGAAGCTCAGGAGAGAGAAAATAGAGAACCTCTAAAATGCAAAACACAGTAGTATTTAGTAATATACAGTAACCCATTACGATAACACGTGGAACAAAGTTCACGGAGGGTCACTTCTGGAAGAGGCTTTTGCCGGGACTGTTGACCAAAGACGTCGGGGTGCTCGCTGCGGGAGAGGTGAGCTTGGGGTGCGTGGAGGACCCGGTACTGCCTGTGGAGGAGAAGGCTTGTCAAGCGCCGGGGGGGGGGGGGGGGCAAGTTCAGTTGCAAAAGAAGCCGATGGGCATCCTTGGATCGCGCCAGTAGTCGTTTCCCGCCAAGCTGTACTATCAAGGCAAAAGGATAGCCCCACCGGTACCTGATTTGATTCTCCCTGAGGATCTGGGTGTATTCCTTCAAATCAAAGCGCCTCCTGAGAGTAATAGGGGATAAGTCCTGGAACACCAGCAACTTGTGCGTTTCAAATAGACACACGTTACGGGCGGCAGTCAGGATTCTGTCCTTAGTTTTAAAGTAATGACAGCGTAACACCACATCACGCGGAGGGGATGATGAAGAAGGTTTTTGGCGTAGGGAGCGGTGAGCCTATCCAAGAGGAAGAGCTCAGGCGGAGTGTCCGGCAGGAGATATTGAAAGAAGCGGATGAGGAAATCCTCCAGCTGGGCAGGTTCCACCGACTCCGGAATATATTTAATGCGGAGATTATTACGTCTGGCGCGATTATCTGCGTCTTCCTGCTGATCTTGAAGAAGGTAAATGTCCTCCTGCATAGCATAAACAGAGTACTCGATCTTCTGCTGGAAGTTGATAACCTCGTCAATTTTTTGTTCGACGTCATTACTACGAGCACCAAGGTCCGATATCTCATCCTTGAGACCAGAGATGGCCTTATGTATCTCCGAGTGGAAAGCCTGTTTCAGCGACTTCATCTCATTGAGAATAGAGGAAATACAGTCTTTCATGGAAGAGTCAAGCACAGGCGTTCCTTCCTCAGATTCTGAGATCGGAGCAGGCTCTAGAGCGGACGGTGGTTTAGATGGAGTAGGCTTCATTTTAGAGATAAAGGAGGTCAAATCCGCGGATAGCGTTGATTTTTTGGACCGCGGCATGGCATATGACAGTCCCGGAAAGGAGGGGTGAGCAAAATTCAAAACTGAGCAATAGCGTAGAAAGTTAGTGTTCCATTATATTACGTGAGATGAGAGTGGACATGAGGCCCCCAGGGTGGCATCCAGTACGCTTTAGTAGAGCATTCCCCTGCGTAGCAGTATCATAGAGGGCTGAAGCATGATTCTGTGGTAGTAGACTGCATAAGCCAGGAGATGGCGCACCCTGACCAAGGAGTATAATGTGAGAAGGCCTAAAGCCTTAATAGAATATTAGGGAGTCTCAGCAAAATATAGCACCACAGAGATGGGGGACCAGCAGTGATAGCCCATGTAGAGGAAAGTACAGGTGATCCCAATAAGTAGGTGTAAACACTGGTGCAATGAGAGGAGAGGTATCTTACTTGTGGGTGAGGGAAAATGGCCGCCAGCAGGGAGCCCCTCCAGGGGAAGCAGCAGATATCCGGCCCTCCAGTGGCTGTGGAGGGGGGCCTTGAAATACAGAAGCACCCCTAGGTGCTAGAGGCCGGCCAGCAGCACGGAGAGGGAAGAGCCGGGGTCCTGGGGGGCCCGTCACGGCCGCGCTACTATCCCGGAGCTCACGGCCGGGGTGTCCCCAAACTCGAGGTCCCGGCTGCAGGTCCCGGCGGCCGGAGGCAGCAGAAGGCCGCAGGTCCGTCTCGTCAGCCACACAACACCGCCGGGAGGACCCACGGGAGGATTGGGGCGACAGGAGGCAGCAGCAAGCAGTCCGAGGGGGGGGGGGGGGGGGAGTCCCGGCACCCGCTATCAGCTCCGGAACCCGGCCCCGCAGTGCACCGAAATCGAGGCCCCGGCTTCACAGGAGGGGGAAGGCCGCAATCCGCGAAGGCATAAATCCTCTATAGCGACTGGCAGAGGCGGATTGGCCATAGGGTCTACAGGGAAGATTCCCGGTGGGCCGACGCACCAGTGGGGCCTGTTTGGTTTGAGGACATGTGTTCCTTTTTATAGACATAATGAATATGATGCAAAATAATTTGCATATATGAAAATGACTTTGCCACTTAGCCCGTGATTGCAGATGATCTAGTGTATGCTCTGTCTGCCTGCTTGTCTGACATATAAGATTGAGTGAATAGTGATTGTGATATGGTTGGAGTAATAAGCAAGAAAATATATCTTTCTAAAGAATTATATAGTTTCCTAAATTCTGAAGGTGTATCATATAATGTGCTCATAATAGTTAATTTTATTTCCTTTTAACTTTCCCCTTGATGCTGGACATGCCCACTATCTGGAAAGTCTTGGGGGGAGGGTGCTACTGCCATGGCCCATGGCTAGACCTTACACCTCTGGTGCTGCCCATGTGGGGCCACTAGTACAAATTTTTCCAGGGCCACTTTTTGTTCCCAATCTGCCCCTGGCGACTGGCACAAGTGTATACAGTGCCTAGGCACTAAATACAGACCCCCGCCAGTATAAATATGTAAAATTAAGTGGGACTGAAGCGCGCCATTAAGGGGGCGTAGCGTAGCCCTCACAGCTCTGACCAGCGCCTTTTTATCTTCACAGAAGCTGCAGAGATGCTGAGCCTGGCCTCCCACACTACTGTACAAGTAACAGGGTGCAAAATGTGTGTGTGGGGTGGGGGGGGGGGGGGGGGGGGGGGCACAAGTGATTTGGTGCTATTTTATTGAATGTAAAAGCGCTAACAGGTCTGGGCAGTATATTACTCGCCTCAGAACCAGGATAGGCGCTGGGTTGTAAGCTGGCAGAACTCCCTCTGTGTTTCTCATACGTCCTAGAGGATGCTGGGGATGCTTCAAGAACCATGGGGTATAGACGGGATCCGCAGGAGACATAGGCACACTTTAAGACTTTGTGTGAACTGGCTCCTCCCTCCATGCCCCTCCTCCAGACTCCAGTTTAGATTCTGTGCCCAGTGAGACTGGTCACACACAGGGGAGCTCTACTGAGTTTCTCTGAAAAGACTTTGTTAGGTTTATTATTTTCAGGGAGACCTGCTGTCAACAGGCTCCCTGCTTCGTGGGACTGAGGGGAGAGAAGCAGACCTACTTCTGTGAGTTCAAAGGCTCTGCTTCTTAGGCTACTGGACATCATTAGCTCCAGAGGGTCCAATCACTTGGTACGCCTAGCTGCTCGTTCCAGGAGCCGCGCCGTCACCCCCCTTACAGAGTCAGAGGAAAGAAGCCGGGTGAGTAAAAGAAGAGAAGACTTCAGTGACGGCAGAAGACTTCAGTGTTGAGGTACCGCGCAGCGGTTGCGCTGCGCGACATGCTCCCACACACACAGCGGCGCAGGGGGGGGCAGCATGAACACTGAAGTTTTTAAACTGGCTAACAAGTATATTAAAAGTGCCTAGGCACTGAATATAGACCCCCGCCAGTATAAAGATTTGAGCGGGACTGAAGCGCGCTGGTGAGGGGGCGTGGCTTAGCCCTCACAGCTTTCTCCAGCGCCATTTTCTCCTCACAGAGACGCTGGTCTTTCCTAAACACTGCTGTATAGTTCAGAGTGAAAAACGAGGGGGGGGGGCACAGTTGTGTTGGTGTAATATGAGCTGAAATAAACAAACTATATCATGGGCGCTGGGTGAGCTGGTAAACTCCTTCTGTGTGTCCATGACAGAATGTACTGGGGTCTATCCCTTATAGCCAGTGTGATGTCGGTGGGTGTTTGGTACACGGGTGTCGGCATATTTGAGGCTGAGAGCTCTGCCACAAAGAGAATGACTGTCGGTGCTGTCGACTCCTAATGATACTTGGTACATGTAAATATGTCAACATGTCAGTAGAGGTATATTTTTCCCAAGAGAAAACTATATGGGAGACACAGACGAAGGGGGTGTCCCTGTCAGCACCAACAGTATCTGACTGGGTGGATATGGACATGATAATGTGATGCATATCAGATAAAGCTATACCTATATGTAATATGTATGTATAGTAAGATTATATAGGTCTGTGGCACGATCACAGACGTGATAATATTTATGGAGGGAGTCATATTCATGGAATGGATTTCTCTCAGACCCCTCAGGGTCGCAAAAATGTTACTTTGCCTAGTTACTACTCCCTGAGATCGACTCGAATAATCTTTTTTAGGTCGACCATAATGTTTCCTGATCAGATCCTCAAAAATTGGCATTCAGTACCTGTTCATACACATTAGAATATTAACGTCACTAGTGACCTTGCTGTTTCCGACAAAAAATATGTATACGTATTAGATATGTATATGTAATACAGGTTGAGTATCCCTTATCCAAAATGCTTGGGACCAGAGGAATTTTGGATATCGGATTTTTCTGTATTTTGGAATAATTGCATACCATAACGAGATATTATGGTGATGGGACCTAAATCTAAGCACAGAATGCATTTATGTTTCATATACACCTTATACACACAGCCTGAAGGTCATTTTAGCCAATATTTTTTATAACTTTGTGCATTAAACAAAGTGTGTGTACATTCACAGAATTCATTCATGTGTCATATACACCTTATACACACAGTCTGAAGTTCATTTAATACAATATTTTTAATAACTTTGAGTATTAAACAAAGTTTGTGTACACTGAGCCATCAAAAAACAAAGGTTTCACTATCTCAGTCTCACTCAAAAAAGTCGGTATTTCGGAATATTCCGTATTTCGGAATATTTGCATATGGGATACTCAACCTGTAATAATAATAATAATTTTATTTATATAGCGCTCTTTCTCCAATAGGACTCAAGGCGCTTAAAGATACATAGCATAATATAGTACAGAAAATAATGAAGAACATTTTCATAAAATACAGAAGCATGAAGATACTAAAAGGGACACTATGGAAATGCTTGAGTAAACAGGAAAGTCTTGAGTCTACTTTTGAAGGATTCTATAGTTGGGGCCTCTCGCACCGTGCGGGGAAGTGAGTTCCATAGAGTCGGAGCCGCGTGACTAAAAGCTCGACCCCCAGATGAATTACGGGAGATTCTAGGTACTGCTAAAAGTCCTTCATCTACAGATTGCAGTAATCGAGTGGGGCAGTATGAGTTCAGAACAGGGACGTGCAGTCAGGGGAGGCAGGGGAGGCAGTGCCTCCCCTGTCATTCTCCCCTGTCATTAATGATTACAATAATATAAAGAAGATACTTATGACACATATTCTGTGACATAAGTATATGCTTTATATTATTGTAATCATTTTAAAACATGTTCAAATTTGTTTTGGAGGCACCTAGAGCGGTGCCTCCTGCGGATAATGGCAAAAGGCTGGAAGTGGGGGGCGGGCAGGGGGCGGGGCCAAAGACAGGGCTGTAAAAGCCCATTAAAAAAAGCAGGTCAGGCGGCACTAGTGTGAGTGCCTCAGTGACAGGGGCGTGCTTTCTGCCCATATGAAAGCCCGCCCCTGTCACTGATGCAAATATGATTGGGCAAAATAATTTGAGTTTCCCTTCACTTCCGCTGACGATCAGCGGCCTGCAGCCCGGGTCGGGTCCCTCTGCCATTCATCCGGCCAGCAGCCAGATCCTCTAAACTTCTTGTAAGTCCCTGGCCGTCTCTGCTCCCCTGACTACGCGGCTGCATAGAGCAACGGGCGCTGCTGAATTCACTCCCCGACGCTCATCACCGCCGCTCATTCCCCGATCACCGCCGCTGCCGCTCATCACTGCTCATCATGCCCCCCCGCTCATGACCCCCAGTACCCGTCTCCGCCGCTCATCACCCTCAGCCCCCCCAGTCACCGCCGGCGCTGCTCATCACTGCTCTGTGCTCATCACGCCCCCCGCTCAACACCCCGCTCAACACCCCCATCACCCCTCCTCATCACATCATCACCCCCAGCCCCCCTCCCCGTTCACCACCACTCATCACAGCTGCTCCTCCACCCTAGCTCACCGGTCATCACCCCCATCCCCCCCCCCCCCCTCATCCACCCTAGCTCACTGGGCATCACCCCCAGCCCCCCTCATCACAGCAGGTCACCGCTCATTACTCTCAGCCCCCCCATCACATCATCACTCCCAGCCCCCATCACAGCAGCTCACCGCTAATCACCCCCAGCCCCCCCACTCATAACAGCAGCTCACCGCTCATCACTCCCAGCCCCCCGCTCATCACATCATCACTCCCAGCCCCCCCCCGCTCACCGACGCTCATCACAGCTGCTCACTGACCAACACCCCCCCGTTCAGCGCCGCCCATCACCCCCAGCTCACCGCCAGTCACTGCTCATCAACTCCCCCCCCCACTCAGCGTCACTCATAACCCCCAGCTCACCCCCGCTCACTGCTCAAAACCACCCCCCCGCTCATCACCCCTAACACACCGTCGCTCACTGCTAATCACCTGCACCCCCTCCCCCGATCAGCACCGCTCATCCCCCGACCAGCGCCCGCACGCTCCTCCAGCAGGGACATCAAGACGGACCCCGGATCAGCGCCTGCACGCGCCTCCAAGCAGGGACATCCAGTCGGACCCCAGACCAGCGCCCGCATGCGCCTCCAGCAGGGACATCCAGTCGGACACCGAACCAGCGCACATACGCGCCCCGGCAGGAACATCCAGTCGGACTCCAAGGGGGTCATTTCGGACCAGTGCGGACAGGCACCTCCAGCAACGGAGAGTCCGTAAGTAACAAACTATAAAGGTATCCATTTGAACTGAGACATTGTGACTACTACCATGGCTTTGGTTGAGACATAGTATCATTATAAAGGAAAATACCAAAAAAACAAGAAGATACCAAGCAGGTAAAAATACCTTTTGGATCGTTATAACCAATATTATTTTTACTAAGAAACAACATACATTATTGGTGGGTAGAGTAAAACGCACACTAGCGTTTCTACCCACTCCATCCTATTTTATTTTATTTGTCTCAATAATCTACTCTATTCTCTCCACTCTGAATCTTCAGTTAATCTTTTTCATACTATTTGTCTGTCCATATATGTGAATACCGGTACTAGGATTTTTAATACAACAAACATACATGTTATATTTATTATATGTATTTATTTTTTATAAATAAAATAAATCAGTTTATTTTAAAATATACATAAGGCTCTTCTGTGGTCTATCGTGTATAAGCGGATCTTCTGTGGTGTACCGCTCCTGATAGGCTGCCGGTCCGCAGCAGATTTGAAATAGTAGCGCTGCAGTCATTGGAGCCGCAGTGCCGCCGCCCTCTGCCTCCTCCTCGCTACATCTCCACCACCCTGAGCCGCACCGCCGCCCTCAGTCTTTCACTGCACCTCTGCCTCCTCCGCACCAATGCCAACCACAGCCTCCTCATCCACCGCACCGCAGACCATAGCATCCTTAGCACCTCCGCTGCTAAATAGGTAACCTTACCCTGCTGCCTTTCTCTCTCCCTAGTCCCTACAGTATGCCCTTGCTGTCCCTCTCTCTATCACTCTCCCTGTCCCTATGTCCCTGCTGTCACTTTCCCTGTCACTCTCTGTCACTCTCCCTGTCCCTCTGTCACTCTCCCTGTCCCTGCTGTCACTCCCCCTGAATTTTTTCTCATTCCATGTGGCATAATATGAATTTTGGCTCATATTGTGTGCTATAGTGTGAATTTCGGCTCATACCATGTGCTATAATGTGAATTTCGGCTCATACCGTGTGCTATAATGTGAATTTTGGTTCATTCTGTGTGCTATAATGTGAATTTTGGCTCATTCTGTGTGGTATAATGTGAATTTCCGCACATACTGTGTGGTATAATGTGAAATGGGCACCAGTACTAGACAGTATAAGGGGTCCTACTATTGTGGTGTATAAGGAGTATATGGTGTGGTAAACTACACTGAAGGATACACCCCCTTGTGAGTGACCATGCCCCCTTATCCAGGGCGTACATGCCTTCGGTGCGCACATAATTGCAACCTTCACTTTTCCATATCCCCACTTCAACCACTGTGAGGGATGGTATTAGAATTGTGGCGCTTGAGATGACGATGGTCATGATACCGAAAACTGCTAGGTTATTACCCTAACCCTCCCTGCCTGCAGCTTGTTTCTAAACTGCGCTAGGTAGAGCCCATTCCTAAACTGGTACTGCTGGCCAGGTATGACTCTGCTTGTTTCCAGCCTCCACCACAAGCAGAGCTCGCTGGCTACTTTTAGCAGCCGTGCAAACGCATTGTCGCCGCCCACTGGGGAGTGTATTTTAGCTTTGCAGAAGTGCGAACGCCAGAGCGCCTGCAAAATCATTTTGTGCAAAACAAGACCAGCCCTGTAGTTACTCTTCGTGTGCATTGATTCTAATGACGGAGGGACAGCTTTTGACATCACACACCCGTCCAGCGAACGCCCAGCCATGTCTGTGTTTTTTCTGCCACGCCTGCGTTTTTCTAAGCACTCCCTGAAAACGGTCAGTTGACACCTAGAAACGCCCACTTCATGTCAATCTTCCTGCGTTCGGCCATGTGACTGGAATGTTCGTTAGATTCTGTGCAAACCCACGATGCTCATTGTACCCGTACGACGCACCTGTGCATTGCGGTGCATGTGCATGTGCATAAATGCTGATTTTTAGCCTGATCGCTGTGCTGCGAACAATGGCAGCTAGCGATCAACTCGGAATGACCCCTAGAGTGCTATGGATTGTATGAGGAAGGGGGCCCCAAATTGGTGTGTTGCTTAGGGCTCCGTGAGGTCTAAACTTGCCTCTGGCAGCGGCCATAGCAGCAGCTTTAGTGGGCATGCCTCACCAGCCACTGACCTCACTGCACGCCACTGGTTCAGAAGCTGTTTCAGGTACCTTGGGCCTTGGTCATGTAATGCTTTGAAACTCAGTAAGCCAATCTTGAAGATGATTCGCCATCTTACAGGCAGCCAGTGAAGGGAGTAGAGGATGGGTGTTATGTGGCTAGAACGGGGCTGGTTGGTTAACAGCCTGGCAGCTGTGTTTTGCACCAGCTGTAAGCGTTGCAATTCTTTTGCTGGTAGACCAAGGTAGAGGGCATTACAGTAGTCTAATCGAGATGATACAAATGCATGTATGACTTTTGGCATATCATCTGAGGGAATTAAGTGCTTGATTCTGGCTATGTTCCTCAGGTGAAAGAATGAGGATTTGATTGTGGCTGATATCTGATGTTTAAGTGTCAAGCCACCATCCAGGACAACGCCAAGATTCCGCACACGATCACTGGTCTGTAATTCTGAATCCCCGAGTGTAAGTCCAGTTGGTTGGCTATGCTGCAGTCTTGTTCTTTGATGTTGCGGTCATATCATAAGGACCTCTGTTTTATCCGGGTTCAGTCGCAGCCAACTGGCGCTCATCCACTCCTGTAGTTCAGCTAGACAGTCATTTAGGGTTATCAGTGCCCGGAGCAAAGGACAAGTACAGTTGTGTATCATCTGCATAGCAGTGGTAGACCAGGCTATGGCGCCTGATTATTTCGCCCAATGGGAGCATGTATACTGCAAAAAGCATGGGGGATAGTATAGAATCTTGTGGGACACCACATGGCACTGGTGGTGATGAGACAATACTCTCTGTGACCTGCCTGTGAGAAATGATTTGAACCAGCTTAGGACTGTGCCATCCAGACCACAGAAATGTATCAGTCGCTCAATCAGAAGCCTATGGTCCACGGTATCAAATGCTGCCGAGAGATCCAGAAGGATTAATATTGAACAGTTACCTCTGTCTTTTGCCATCAGAAGATAATTTAACACACACCAGGGCTGTTTCAGTGCTATGTCTTCTCCTGAATCCTGATTGAAATGGATCATAAATATCATGGGTTGTCAGGCGGGTTTACAGTTGATTTGCAACCACTTTCTCAATAACCTTTCCTAGGAAATGAAGGTTTGATACCGGTCTGTAGTTGGTCATGCAGTCGGGATCTAAATTAGGTTTTTTAAGAAGCGGTCTAACAATTGCTTCCTTTAGGGGTAGATGTATATGTGTGTGTATATGTGTGTATATGTATGTATGTGTGTGTGTATATGTGTATATATATATATATATATATATATATATCATATACAGGTTGAGAATCCCATATCCAAATATTCCGAAATACGGACTTTTTTGAGTGAGAGTGAGATAGTGAAACCTTTGTTTTTTGATGGCTCAATGTACACAAACTTTGTTTAATACACAAAGTTATTAAAAATATTGTATTAAATGACCTTCAGGCTGTGTGTATAATGTGTATATGAAACATAAATGAATTGTGTGAATGTACACACGCTTTGTTTAATGCACAAAGTTATAAAAAATATTGTCTAAAATGACCTTCAGGCTGTGTGTATAAGGTGTATATGTAACATAAATGCATTCTGTGCTTATATTAAGGTCCCATCACCTTGATATCTCCTTATGGTATGCAATTATTCCAAAATACGGAAAAATCCGATATCCAAAATACCTCTGGTCCCAAGCATTTTGGATAAGGGATACTCAACCTGTATATAGATAGGTATAGTGTCAAAGTCGAAAAATATCATGATGCATATGCCTTGTACTAACCCCTCATGCACATGCCCGCTGCGCGTGCACTCGCTCTGCCGTGCATGCGCATATTCGCACTGTGCGTAACGGAGCTTTCACGGCCATGCGCCTGGCGCGTGGTATGCGCATTTACGGTAGGGTTTGTGAGCGTGTAGCGTGCGACTCGATCATAGCATATTTAACCCATATAGTGCATTTTGTAGTTAATATTCCCCTAGACCATGTCAGCGAGTATGATTAGTTTAAACTGTTCCTGGACAGAGAGATTCCTCTTTGCATGATAGGAAGGGTCAGATAAAGGTTGAAAGGTAGTGTCTAGTATCCAGCTGTAGGGTATTTTAAGGGTAACATTCCGATGTTAGTTAGGAAAGGATCGCTCGCTTCTGCGTAAAGTTATGTACAAAAGTAGTTCATGAACATTAACTGTATTTGCTGTAAATTACACATGCGGCGGGAATCCTGAGGATACCTCCCACCAGAGCAGTTGGGGAAAGACACAGCCCACCTGTTCAAATCCACCTATGGCCTTTGCTGTAATGTAGAGACACATTCCTGTGTCCAATGAACAATGAGATTACAGGGACCATTGTATTGTGAATGTATGTTATGTATATAAAGACCACTGTTGCCTGGCCAGCCTCATGTCTCTGAAGGCTTTCTTCCTGAACTGCTGAGGACTGGATTCCAGGTCGCGCTTGTGAAAGATTCCCCACGTATGTATATTTCTCTGTAGCCATTGTTCGCCCTTGTTTGCAATTATTCGCCATTGTTCATGTTATTTTCTGTTATTATGTTAGATTTCTGTGTTAGCTTGTAGTGTATAACTTGTATTGTTTTTCCCCTTTTCTCTGAATAATCCACGGCGGTGTTAGAGCTGCTGTGGTTTTAACCAAACCCGGTCTTGTGTTTTCACTTCTCTCCAAAGGGCTTTTATTAACGTCCTTATCGCTCAAACAGCATACACATTGTTAGGGGTTTTTAAGCGTTACATCATTGTAGTATTTGACTACTAAGGTATAAGCATATTCTTACTGTGTTTAACAAGGTTTAAAGGTTATCAACTGTGTGTGCGCCCGCTGTATGTATTCCGTTCACTCAGTGCAGCTTGTGTACGCCAAGGGCGTACCACGTGCGGGACTCTGTACGCAAATAGCGCACAAAGTGCGTAGCACGTGCACGTGGTCTAGCGGCCATAGCGGCTCCAAGGTAATAGTATATAGCTTTATGTTTAAAGGTAATATTGGACATTATCAATTGGGGGTTCGTCCGGTTCTCCTCATATCGGCAGCCTAGCAGGACAAGGCAGACTTTTATCTATCAGCAAAGGGCGGGAAGGTAGTATCCCCTGTTTCCGTTTTGTGGTCGGGGATACATTAGTGCTGATTAGATAAGCGTCTCCTCCGCTTGGTTTGTAGGGATGCTGGTGGGATCCGGATCCGAAAGGTGTAAGAACGTAAAGCTATTGTCTTTTAAATCTGTTAAATTTCTGGTCGGTGCCAACTGCGCACGCAACACACGTAACACACGCACACACCTGTATTTCATTTGTGTATTTTCGCATATCTACCCTTTTGTTTGCCATTAGCATTGATCACGTGCTGGGAAATTTGTTGCTATTTAGTTAAAAGTAAAGAGTAATATTTAAGGGAGTAATTGTAAAACACACACGCAGCCTGACCCAGTTATAAAGGTTTATACAGGAAATACTGTGTGGTGTTTGGTAAGCGATTATAGTTAAATATCGTTTGCATTTATAGAAGCGTGTTATTTGTGTTACTGCGGACGTATCCGGCCTTTGTACACGTGTCTTGGACCGTGTGAGAGACTGCGTACGCAACGCAAAGGCCTACACACGTGGCGTATATTATGCAACGTGCGTACAGATACGCCCACTAAATACAAATCACACGATAGCATTGTTTTAGTTTAGGCGATACGGTAGCCACGCGATAATAGCACAAATTTGTTCAGTTTCCAAAATTTTAGTTTAGAAGATCCTTCTCTTATTGCATCACCTCTGGGATTAGCCTGTTTCACCTGAATGAAAGTAATTTTCTGTACAGAAAAATCAAAGTGTATATGAGTGAGCAAGAGTGAGTGTGCAAATAAAGGTTTTGTGAACCCAGAATTTGGGATCCCGTCGGAGACCACATCAGGTGAGTGGACACTTGGTGGCGTGGGAGTGGCTTTCTCACATTAACATTGTATAAGGTATAAAGGAGCAATTAGTATTACAGCAGACCAAAAGGTCGGCGAAGTCAGAAATCCGCTTACCAGACCTAGCAAAGTTCTGAAAATCCTGGTCTGAGGAAGGTCAGAGGTAGTGAGCGCAGCCCCGGGGGTTTGCGTAGTACCCATATAGGCACGTTTTGAGAATACGCTCCGGCTGAGGTTTCACAGCCTAACCAATCGATTCCGCTGGTCGTTTGGCGGATAAGTAATAGTTACTTATAAGCAGTGCAACTGTACCGCACATTACTGTGTGCATTAGTTAGTTCACCTTGATACCCACTTAATCTGCGGGATCATAGACGCTAATTGTACACGTGACGTGATTTGTGTAATAGTTTTTTTTATTTTAAGGGAGTTTCGCTGTTCACTCAGGAAATCTCCAACAACTGATATTTACTGGGAGGGGTAGCATACTCCCACACGCTCTCAGTAAATAGAGGTTACACAGGAGCCCGAGGTTGGGTACGACCGGCATTGGGCACAGTGTTTGGTGTATTGGTCAATAGGGGCGCGAGTGGGTGAAAGCGCTCGGAGAACTTTCACCGTCGCCTTACCACTGAGTAATTTGTTTTTTGTAAGGATTAGCTGAGAAGGCAATACCTGCAAAGAATGGGGGCCAGTTGCTCAAGTAAGGGACGATCAACAAGGGTTCACGTTGATATTTGTCGGCCCAAAGGGTCGGCGAGGTACATAATGTGTGAGAAATATGGATCACACTCAGAGGTCTTATGCAATGAGTGGGAACGTATGACTGTGAACGATGGGGAACAGTTCCCTAGGGTAGGCAGTTTTAATCCTGAGGTGTTGCAAAATCTAAGGAGAAGGATATGTCTGATAAAATCCGGAAAGCAACGGATTAGACATTATGATTATTTACAGTTATGGCAACAGGTAGGTGAGATACAACTGGGATTTGCTCAAGCAGCTGGTTCCAACCCTAGCAGGAAACTGATAGCAACAGCACCACCACCACCATACATAACAGGAGAGAAAATGGCTACAGAGAATGGCATACTGGTATACGATAAAAGTGCACTTAATAAATGTATTAATGGTGATAAGAGTAAAGTAGATAAGTGTATTGATGCTAATGCTAACCCGTGCAAGTTGTATCCCATCTTAAACTTCCCTCAGGACGGCGACCAGGAAGATGAGCCCACTACGATATCGGCACTCTCTTTAGCAGCCACCATACAAGAGACTGCAGTGGGCACGGCCCAACCAGTGAGAGCAGTAGCGAAGGCCCCTAGCGGAGGGATAGGTGAGGTCGTGTCCACGGGTAAGTACGGTACTGTACATTATGCAGAAACAATTACACCTCACATTGTAGAATCAACCAAGAGTGATGTAATTGATCTTAATCCTGTCAGGGTAATCGCAGTCCCAAATGGAAAGACTGACGCACAGGGAGTCACTCCTGTCAGGAACATTGCAATGCATTGTCCCTGGTCCCGGACAGAATTAAGGACAATTATGTCTGAATTTCCTGATCCCAGGAAAGATCTAGCCGCATGCCAAAGGTTTATTAAAGAACTAGGTAACGCCGCCGAACCCACTAACAAAGATTGGCGAACAGTGCTGCGGGCATGTTTGCCCTCTACTATTGACCCTGTGAAATTCATTACTGATTGTAAGTTAGATGAAGAGGTACCTCTCACTGATGAATACAATCAGGAGAATGTTAAACAGATCAATCTGCAGTTAGGAGTATATTTCCCAACTGTTGTCAAGTGGAACAAAATTTTCTCCATTAGACAAAAAGAAGGTGAAACTGCCTCTGACTATTTCCATCGAGCATTAGAGGAAATGGCTAGATACACTGGGGTTGTAGACATTGAGGAAAGTGTGCATCATAGGGAGGTAGTGGTGTCCGTATTAATGGACGGTTTAAAGGAAATGTTGAGAACAAGGGTACAGACCACTCAACCTAACTGGAGAGGTATCTCGGTGGCTGCACTGAGAGAGTCCGCTGTCGGGCATGATCGGAACATCGTTAGACACAGGGAGTCACAGGGCGATAAGCTGATGGCAGTAAGTATACAGGCCCTTACAACAAGGCCACCTCAGCCTAAGCCCCAGACCCCTGACGGTAAGTCGTATGTGGTAAAATGTTATAACTGCCAGAAGGAAGGACATATTGCACGGAGTTGCAGATTTAGAGACACCCATAAAGTCAGACCCCCTAGACAAGAACACGAGCAAAGTTATGACACACGTAATTGGAATCAGGGATCATATAGAAAAAAATTTGGGCCGCACCTGTAGTCTGCAGCCAGTGAAATTAATTGCGAGCCTTGGAAGTAAACCTGAGGTCCCAAGTTGATGTAATTGGTAGGTCATTCCTTGTGGATACAGGGGCGGCCAGGTAAACTCTGTGATTTATCTTTAAATGTTTTCTCTTCATCTCTGACGTTCACCAGCAGAACTATAGCTCAAACGTGACATGTCTACTTGGTCTTTTCAGAGGTCTGCCCAACCCCAGTATATCTTACCAGCATCATTGTGCCTGGCCATGCACAGAGGGTGGAGAGTGGAAATACTGGTGGGGGAGACTGTGCAGAGATACCGATAGACATGTTGGTGTGACAGCCTGATGGTGAACGGAAATCTGACAATTTTTCTCTTTTTCTATTATTCTCTCTCTCTCATCTGTTTTTTCATGTTCTACGGATGGTATATCACACAACAGTTAAACAAATGGTAATGCAAGATTTATGCTCCTTACAGAAAGGTCGCTGATTCGGAAAGAATATCGTATCACTGAAGTGTCCGTTTTGGGAAGACTGTGAGGCAGCACTGTTGAGACGGCATCTGAGCAAGGAGAACAACAAGACCAGAAGCGGTTGTCGCACCAGTTTTCTTTCCCTTCTAATTATTTTCTTTACCCCCATTACCACTCTTTCTTTCTCCTCCTGCAAGATGGATTTGCCCCAAGAGACTGCATTCCGGGTTTTCCTGTTGACCCTGTTGTTGACCAGAGCAGTCTATTTCCGTGAGAGTACCAGAGAGGTCGAGAAAGGATCTGGAATGGGTTCTGATGACAAGGACGGATTCGTAGAATTCCAAGAGCCACACAATCACCGAGCAAAGGCGAGTATCAGAAAACGATCTGGTAGTCATGACACTAGGAGACATTGTGAAGGATTGTTAGCTGAAGAGAATTGTATCTGTAGAAATTGTGAAAACATAGTTGAGGACGGGTGCATCCAGAGATGTCAGTCCAGCATTAATATCAACATGGACCGTCATCCATTGAGTGACTATCACTCATTAGTGGGTAAGGATTTAAACCAAACGGAATGCTGGGTGTGCTCACAAGTACCTCAAGGTCATAGAAAGTCAGGACTAGTGCCATACTCTTTAACAACAGACGAGGTACTTGAATTAAGTGGTGGGAGACCGGTGGACAAGAAATGTAATATTTCTAAGCCTCCTAGTTTGAAGCTCCACCAATATCATGTGGATAGGTCCTTAATATGTTTTAACATTTCTTTTTCATCCACTAGGGGTCACTGGAGTACTCTTGGGATATGGATGGCTTCCACCAGAAGAAGGCACTGAATAAATTAATTTTTGAAACTACTCCTCCCCTCCATATCCCTGAGTACCTCAGTGTTTTTTCTGTGCTCGACACAGTTAGAAGGCTGGTGGAGTTTGTCCACTCTTATTGGAATTTTTTCTAAGTTTTTTCATTGATTGCCACATCCCTTCTCCCCTTCCGATAGGCGTGGGTCAGGGATAGTGGAAGCTGCTATAGAGCAGCTGTGGGTGTCGGACCTCTCTGTTAAGAGCTCCCTCACACCACGTGCAGGCTGCCTGCAAGAAGCTGGACGGAGCTTGAACAAGAAGCCCCGTCAAAGCCCTCCCTACTGGAAGTCCAGGTATGTTGGGTAGTGTGGGGAACTGTATTGGGGAGAGCCAAGTTAACAGCTGACTAGCCGCCGTTACCCGGAGATGCGTGCATAGGCCGCTTCACTATGCTATGTGCTCTCCGGCTCCCGCTAGCCGCCGCCGCATCTAAGACACGTTCCCCGCTGACCGGAGCCGCGCATGCATAGGCCGCTCCACGGCTCTATGCTGTGCGCTCTCTGAGATCCCCACTGGCCGCCGCTCCCAGCGCCGCAGCAGCTAATAGGATCCCCGCTGTCCCTGGTACACGGGCATAGGCCGCTCCACGGCTCTATGCGATGTGTCCCACGGCGCCTCCGACCCCGGAGCAGTACACAGAGCTCGTGGGGGTGGGGGAGACACATTAGCAGTGTTAAGCCTTGTATCAGAACATGTTTTGCAGTTTAGTGAAGTTATTCTGCATTTTATGTTTGTATTATACTGGAAACTTGGTATTTTAACCATATTTCCTGTTTTTTCCTGTCTGTTCCAGGGTTCCTATATTACATCTCTACTAAAGACACAGGGGTGTTAGGGGAATTTGGGGATCAGATTTTTCTTTTCAAATTACTGGCGTGCACTGCACTTTGCCGGATATATATATATATATATATATATATATATATACAAAGAACCTTAGTGCTATTACTGAGTCGTGCAAATTGTCTGTGTGTAGTTTGTATTGTCTGTCTGCATAATGAGTAAGGCACCAGCAAAGTCTAAGAAGCAATTTTCTTGTCATGTCTGTAAAAGTGTGTTGCTTGATGGATCTACCACATGTACAGTATGTTTTGAAAATACAGCTACAAATACGATTTCCACTCCAGTTTTAAAGATAGTTTCTTCTCCGAACCCTCCATGGGCTATGCTTGCAAATGTCCTGGTTGGACTGCAATCAGAATTGTCCGCCTCTCGTGAAGAGCGGGAGGCGGCAAGATCTAAGTTTAAGATGAGACTGCTAGAGTTACCAGAGGAGTCTCAATCTGGCCAAAAGTCCATGTCCACCTTGGGTGGAAAGGATAACTTTCTTTTTTCTTATAATTTGCCAGTTTCTGCGATGCTAGACCTCACTGCAGATGAGTGTGAGGAGGGCGAAATAGACCAGCAGTCAGATAGTGACGATTTTTACAGCCCAGGCATTGATAATCTTATCAGAGCGGTGCGTCAGTCTCTGAAGTTTACAGAAACTGAGGAGCCTCTGACAAATGATGAAGTAATCTTTACTAAACGACAGAGATCTCCGATGTGTTTTCCTGTTTCGGAATCTCTTAATAAAATGTTACTGGAAACACGAAAGAATCCGGATAAACGGTTTTCTATACCTCGCAGATTTAAGTGGAGTTATCCGTTTCCAGAGTCCATGACAACTACATGGGAGAATCCGCCATTGGTGGATTTGTCCGTATCTAAGCTTACAAGGAAGTTAACCATACCAGTACCAACTGCTACTACGCTTAAAGACCCTGCAGACCGTAAAATAGAAACTATGCTAAAGTCCATGTACTGTATACAGCAGCCTGGGCTGGTTGGCATTTGGGTAACTAAGGCACTAATGGTATGGATAAAAGAGCTCAAGTCGGCTCTACAGGATGATCATCTTATACTTCTCGCTGATCAAATCTGGGAAGCTGCTGACTATCTATGTACAGCTTCTACTGACGTCTGTCAGCTCACTTCTCACCTTTCTTCATCGCTAGTCACAGCACGACGAGCACTCTGGCTACGTTCTTGGCAAGCGGAGGTTAAAAAAGGTATAGAGGCGTTACCTTACGGTGGCGAGAAGCTGTTCGGTCCTAAATTGGACAGATGGATTTCTGAGGCTACGGGAGGAAAGTCTATTTTTCTACCATTGCCTCCAACGGTACCTAAACGTAAATATTCTGGTCCGGCGTTCAAATCCTTTAGAACTCAGTCCTATCGTGGGCGGGGCAGAGGAGCGGCCACGCTTGGTAGAAGAGGTCGGGGACGTGGTGCCCAACAAACCAATGCAAGTCGTCAAGATGCTAAGATCACTAACAAGCCAGTGGCATGACGGGCTCCCAGCCCATCTCGGATCTCCAATTGTGGGAGCACGCCTTCAGACGTTTCAGGGGGCGTGGCTTCAGACGTCCACAGATGGGTGGATCCGCAATTTAGTGTTAAAAGGTTACAAAATAGAGTTCGATTGTCTTCCGCCAATGAGGTTTTTCAAGACAGGACTGCCTGTGTCGGACGACAAGAAGGCAGTTCTGCAGGTTGCCATTCAGTCTCTGCTGAATGCTGCAGTTTTGATTCCGGTCCCTGTACAACAACAGGGGCAGGGTTATTATTCCAGCCTGTTTGTAGTACCAAAGCCAGATGGGTCGGTCAGGCCAATATTGAACTTAAAGGGCCTCAATCAGTATGTCACTTACTACAGATTCAAGATGGAATCTCTGCGGTCAGTAATTGCAGGTTTAGAGCCACAGGAATTCATGATTGCGCTGGATCTCAAAGATGCGTACCTACACATTCTGATTTGGACACCTCATCAGAGGTTCTTGCGGTTTGCAATACGGCGAGACCATTACCAGTTTCAGGCTCTGCCGTTTGGCCTCTCATCAGCGCCTCGAGTATTCACCAAGGTGATGTCAGTGATGATAGCTCATCTCAGATCCCTAGGAGTAATAATTGTTCCGTATTTGGACGATTTGCTCATCAAGGCTCCGTCTCAACAGATGCTTCTCCAACAGGCGTTGCTAACATACAATGTTTTAGTTCGGCACGGTTGGATAGTCAATTTCAAGAAATCACATCTGATTCCGTCTCAGCGACTTCAATTCCTAGGTATGATTCTCGATACAGTAAATCAAAGAATTTACCTACCAGAACAGAAAGTTCAGGTCATTCGTCATCTACTACAATTGGTACTCAAGCCACGCAGAGTCCCGGTACATTTGTGCATTCGCCTCTTAGGCACAATGGTGGCGGCTTTCGAAGCGCTTCAGTTCCGAAGATTTCACTCACGTCCATTTCAACTAGTTGTGCTCGCACAATGGTAGGGCTCGCATCTGCAGATTCACCACAGGGTGAGGTTGTCTACAAGGGCAAGGGCGTCTCTACTCTGGTGGCTAAAAATACACAATCTATCTGCAGGGAGACGGTTCGGCGTCTGGAATTGGATAATTCTTTCGACAGACGCGAGTCTCAGAGGCTGGGGAGCTGTAGTTCAAGGTTATCGGCTCCAGGGCCTCTGGGCAGATCATGAAAGATTGCTGTCTATAAATGTCCTGGAACTCCGGGCAATTTACAATGCACTACGACAAGCAGTGCGCATGTTTCGGTTTCAGACTGTCCAGGTGCAGTCAGACAATGCGACGGTGGTCGCATACATCAACAAACAAGGAGGAACGAGAAGCCGCATGGCTATGCGGGAAGTAGCTCGGATCCTCAGGTGGGCCGAATATCACCAGGTGATGTCTGTCACAGTCATACTAGTGGCGCCTCATTGGCCTCGGAGAGCTTGGTTCTCGGATCTCCGCGGACTACTCGCAGACGATCCTTGGCTGCTCTCACTACGTCCGGACCTGTTACAACAGGGGCCATTCCTTTACTCCGATTTAGCGCAGCTTCATTTGACAGGGTGGCTGTTGAGACCGCCATCTTAAGAAGAGAGGGCATTCCTGAATCGGTTATACCAACCATGTTACGAGCTAGGAAGCCGGTTACGGCAGCTCATTATTACAGAATCTGGCGTACTTATATAGGTTGGTGTGAAGCTCTTAAGTTTCCGACATCATCTTTCAAGTTATCCCGTCTTTTGTTATTTCTACAGATGGGGTTAGATGGAGGACTACGTCTATCCACACTAAAGGTGCAGGTATCTGCATTGTCAATTTACTTTTAAAGGAAATTGGCTTTGTTGCCGTCGGTACATACGTTTCTGCAGGGTGTACTCAGAGTACAGCCTCCATTCATTCCACCTACAGCGCCATGGGACTTGAATCTGGTTTTAGATTTCTTACAGTCCGTATACTTTGAACCCTTACAACAAGTGGATATTAAATTTCTCACTTGGAAAACGATTTTTCTTTTAGCCTTAGCTTCAGCAAGGCGTGTTTCAGATTTGGGTGCCTTGTCGTGCAAGTCACCGTATTTAGTTTTTCATGATGACAGAGCGGAACTTCGGACGAATCCCGCTTTCCTACCAAAGGTAGTGTCGTCTTTTCACATCAATCAACCAATAGTAGTTCCGGTATTAACAGGAAATTCTGGAACTTTGGATGTGGTACACGCATTACGCGTTTATGTATCCTGAACGTCTACAGTTCGTAAGACGGATACGTTGTTTGTTCTCTATGATGCAGCCAAGATGTGTTGGCCAGCCTCTAAGCAGACCTCATCCAGATGGATTAAACTGACCATACTTCATGCTAGGTTACAGCCGCCTACGTCAGTAACAGCTCATTCCACACGGGCTGTGGGAACATCATGGGCAGCGAGTCGTGGAGCTTCTACGACACAGCTTTGCCAGGCGGCTACTTGGTCTTCAGTGCACACGTTTGTGCGCTTTTACAAGTTTGATACGTTTGCGGCACCAGCATCTAGCTTTGGCCGTTTAGTGTTACAGGTGCCAAACAGCTCTCCCGCCCACGGGGGAAACTTTGGTACGTCCCAAGAGTACTCCAGTGACCCCTAGTGGATGAAAAAGAAAATAGGATTTTGGTACTTACCAGGTAAATCCTTTTCTTTGAATCCATAGGGGGCACTGGACGCCCACCCAGAGCAGTTTACCTGTCTTGGGGTAAGTTCAGTAGATCTTATGGTAACACATTCTCACCGACTGGTTCAAATTTAACAAGTGCTAATCAGTTATGGTGTCAACTGTTTAGTTGTCAGTTACGTTTTGTGTCAACTTTATTGTTGTCCGTTATGTTATATGTAATTCTCCATTGTCAACCTCTCTATCGCTCCTGTTCGGCTCAGTAAAAAACACTGAGGTACTCAGGGATATGGAGGGGAGGAGTAGTTTCAAAAATTAATTTATTCAGTGCCTTCTTCCGGTGGAAGCCGTCCATATCCCAAGAGTACTCCAGTGCCCCCTATGGATTCAAAGAAAAGGATTTACCTGGTAAGTACCAAAATCCTATTTTCCAATCCCCGAAAGCCGGGAAATTGGGAAGTGACATGGAACAACCAAACCATGGCATTTTCACACAGAGCCGATAGAATGCCCGTTGACTCAGAGCTTATACGACAAATAGCCAACGGTGGGAGATATTTTCAGTATAGGTACACTCTAGGAAGTAGGACCATGCGGGTTGGAGAAGTATCACCAGGATACTGTGCGCATATCATACAGCCTGATACGTGTACTGAACAGATGAGAGAGTTGGGGATAGGATTTTTCACCTGGAAGGTTTGTAATATGGTAATGTCATATTCTGTCCCATATGTTCTCCCCGATGATGCATATTTCATATGTGGGAGGAAGGCGTATAAGTGGCTTGCCCCAAACTCAAAGGGATTATGTTACATTGGAAGAGTGTTGCCAGAAGTAATGACCATTACCCATGATAAAATGAAAGACGTTCACCGCAATGCTCAAGCTCCTTACACTCACTACGAACACATTGTTAAGAGACACCTTATAGATATGACAGAGCACGCAGTCTCTGATTTGATCCACGAATCCACCGGGATTCAATTCCTACTCACGCTAGATATAACCCGTACCGCCAGAGGAGTTATAAATTTTAGGTATATAACTGCGCTAGCGAACCTGATAGACAATATCACCGTGATGTATGATGACACCTTCAGGTATACTGGGAGAGAATTGCAAGCTTACAAAACGGAACTGATCCAGCTCAGGATGTTTCTCAATTACATCACAGCGGTGACAGGCGGGTATTGTGTCACCCTAGCAACTCAGTATGGTGTGAAGTGCTGTACATATATCACAAACAGCACGGATGACCCAACCGAGGTCATAGATCAAAAGATGGACGATATCTTGCAATTGAAATGGGAGTTCCGAAGGAGACACAACCTTACCCTTACTGCTGTGAGTAATGAACTGACCGGCTGGGTTTCATGGTTGAACCCACGCAATTGGTTCTCAGGTTTAGGAGAATGGGCTCAAAATGTTATCGTGAATGTAGGGAAATTTCTCTTGTGTATCCTAGGAGTTGTCATAATGATTGGTTTGATATTTAGATGTGTTCGGATTTTAATGCATTGCAAGCGCAGTACCAAATTGATGAGTTTGAGGAGCGAGGGCATTGTAACAACAACTGGTTTAATTTATGACCCATCAATCGAGACAATGTTGTGATAAGACGTGATTCCACGGTCCGTTTCTTTCACCCGTTTCTCCTTTGTTTTTCTCCAAGGTATAAAGACCCGCTCGGAAGAAGATTTTGATGCACATTTCTACAGACCGTTGATAAACATTTCTACAGACCTTTGATGAACTTTTTCATAGACTTTGCGAGACACTTTAGAGACTTTAACTTTCTATGGACACTTGAAAAACTTTGCTTACCACTTACAGCAAATATACAGCAATCCGGACAAGACTTCAACAGACGCCCATGGACAATTACACACATTACCATATGAATGCATTTATAACACATGTTTCTTATCTTCATCTCTACGATCTTCAGGTAGTGAGACACATAGTCGACAGGTGATATAGGTACATATATTAGCACTCACATATTTTCCCCCTTCATGTATCATCAACTAATGTGCACCCCATTTGTTGGAACTAAAAGCCAAAAAGAGCTCGGTAGAGTTTGTTAACCCACTTACAGACCCTTAATACGGGATAAGAAGGATTCAATGTATACTTCGCAATACCTCGAAGCTTATCTAGAACATGTACGGCACGATGATACATGACCCCTCAGACATGAATTTCATACATACATGCTTTTACTATCCCACTAGGTCATACATTTCCCAGCTTCTCCTCTCCTCCCTACACCCAATCATTTATAGGTATTTCACGGTATTATATATTTTTCTGCTTAATTGTTTAGATAGTGGCAGTTATTGTTGACTGCCAAAGGGTGGACTGTCAAAGTCGAAAAATATCATGATGCATATGCCTTGTGCTAACCCCTCATGCACATGCCCGCTGCGCGTGCACTCGCTCTGCCGTGCGTGCGCATATTCGCACTGTGCGTAATGGAGCTTTCACGGCCATGCGCCTGGCGCGTGGTATGCGCATTTACGATAGAGTTTGGGAGCGTGTAGCGTGCGACTCGATCATAGCATATTTAACCCATATAGTGCATTTTGTAGTTAATATTCCCCTAGACCATGTCAGCGAGTATGATTAGTTTAAACTGTTCCTGGACAGAGAGATTCCTCTTTGCATGATAGGAAGGGTCAGTTAAAGGTTGAAAGGTGGTGTCTAGTGTCCAGCTATAGGGTATTTTAAGGGTAACATTCCGATGTTAGTTAGGAAAGGATCGCTCGCTCCTGCGTAAAGTTATGTACAAAAGTAGTTCATGAACATTAACTGTATTTGCTGTAAATTACACATGCGGCGGGAATCCTGAGGATACCTCCCACCAGAGCAGTTGGGGAAAGACACAACCCACCTGTTCAAATCCACCTATGACCTTTGCTGTAATGTAGAGACACATTCCTGTGTCCAATGAACAATGAGATTACAGGGACCATTGTATTGTGAATGTATGTTATGTATATAAAGACCACTGTTGCCTGGCCAGCCTCATGTCTCTGAAGGCTTTCTTCCTGAACAGCTGAGGATTGGATTCCAGGTCGCGCTTGCGAAAGATTCCCCACGTATGTATATTTCTCTGTAGCCATTGTTCGCCCTTGTTTGCAATTATTCGCCATTGTTCATGTTATTTTCTGTTATTATGTTAGATTTCTGTGTTAGCTTGTAGTGTATAACTTGTATTGTTTTTCCCCTTTTCTCTGAATAATCCACGGCGGTGTTAGAGCTGCTGTGGTTTTAACCAAACCCGGTCTTGTGTTTTCACTTCTCTCCAAAGGGCTTTTATTAGCGTCTCAATCGCTCAAACAGCATACACATTGTTAGGGGTTTTTAAGCGTTACATCATTGTAGTATTTGACTGCTAAGGTATAAGCATATTCTTACTGTGTTTAACAAGGTTTAAAGGTTATCAACTGTGTGTGCGCCCGCTGTGTGTATTCCGTTCACTCAGTGCAGCATGTGTACGCCAAGTGCGTACCACATGCAGGACTCTGTACGCAAATAGCGTACAAAGTGCGTAGCACGTGCACGTGGTCTAGCGGCCATAGCGGCTCCAAGGTAATAGTATATAGCTTTATGTTTAAAGGTAATATTTGACATTATCAATAGATAGATTGAAGAAGTCATCAGGACGAAACGCGTTGGGCTCTCCCTCTGTGACCCTCTACCTATAAGTTAAGACTCTCCTTTATTCTTATTTATTCTGATTTTAGAACATTGGGGCAGATGTATTAACCTAGAGAAGGCATAAGGAAGTGATAAACCAGTGATATGTGCAAGGTGATAAACAAACCAGCCAATCAGCTCCCATATGTAAATTAACAGTTAGGAGCTGATTGGCTGGTGCATTATCACCTTGCACATATCACTGGTTTATCACTTCCTTATGCCTTCTCCAGGTTAATACATCTGCCCCATTGTTAGTTAATTATTATTATATTTTTACTATTATTTTTATGCAAAAATTCTTGGTCTTAGAACCTTGTGTGTGTGTTTTTAATAAAACACAACCCCTCCCCCCTCTATTTTTACATTTTTACCTTCATACTAATTGTATTTTATCTGTACCAAATAAATTTGTATATTTTATTTTATTATATACTTGGTTTGAAACATTTTTTACACCAGTGGTCGCCAGTACCCTTATACCATTTTGCCCAGATATGTATGTATATATATATATATATATATGTATATAATGTGTGTGTGTGTGTATAGGTGCATTGGAAGGTATATAGGTATATATGTATGTAACTTCCTGTCGGCGGCACTCCGGTAATACAAACACACAACAGCAGGTCTGCAGAAACAACGTTTCGAAGTTTTAATCACTTCGTCCTCAGGTTACCATACGGGTTTAGGAGGGCACCGGACATTCATTCTGATAGACTGGGAGTGCTGCCGAAAAATTCTGGTATATATGTATGTATATAGAGATATTTATAATGAATGCTGACGTAAAGTTTTTCCTTCTCAATGGATAGAAGGTGAGAGTCGCCCCCTGTTCTGCACGGGGCCCTGTCACAAAGGATCGTATGCAGTAAGATATGCGATACTCTAAGTATATGTCCGCATGTACGTTGATTATACTGGCATTACATGCGCATGGGGGAGTAGTTGTATGCAACTTAAATAGAGTCATGTCTATATCATTGCAGCATACTGCCGTGCGACTACAAGGGATATAGGACTCTTGTTTTCGCGGGCCACTTCCGTGGCGGTCTCGACTAGGAGGGCGTTGTGGATTCACCAATGGAATGCTGAGGCTGACTCCGAGAAGAACTGGAGTATCTTCCCTATGAAGGTGAAACCTGGTTTGGGGATGGCCTTGTTAAGTTGATCTCGGCATATACCACTGGTAAGTCTACCTTCTTGACCTATGTTCCCTCACGACGGTTGGTGACGCATTTTTGTAGGATGCAGTCATTTCGACCGAATGGATACGGTTTTCCCTTTCTTTGCAGGTAGAGGAAGGTGAAGAGGTAAGAGGTCAGCAGCCTTTTCAAGTTCGCAGAAGCAGAAATCATCCTCTGTTTCTACCACATCCACCGCGTGTCGCTGGGACTATTTTGCGGGAGCCCACACCGGTGGGACCACGTCTAATACTCTTCAGTCAGTCCTGGAACGGAATGGACCAGTGAGTTTAAGAATAGAGTCCAAAGGGGGACATACTGGAGTTTCCAGACGATTCCCCTCACTGATTTTTCAAAATCTCCTCTAGACGGGGAGGTAGTATGCGACGCCATACTAGGTCAGGATCAGGTCATTGTCCTGCTGTCCCGGTCACACAAAAAAAAGCTGTTATTCAAGCTTTTTCGTGCTTCTGAGGCCGGAAGGCCTGGTCAGAACAATTCCAAACAATTTCTACTTACTCTCGGGGCAAGGATCTCCAATCTGTTAAAGGAGAAAGAGAATCTAAATACGGTTCTTCCGCATTAGGCTTACCTGGGTTTGCTATTCAGGATTGTCAGTGCCAATTCACCGGAGTGATGGCGGTATGATGATTTCCTTCAATAGTAAAAGCATTATTACTCTGTACTGGGACGCTCTCCTGCATACGGAGAGGGCAAGAAACAAGTGGTGCAAAACGTTGTTTTATCCCTGACAGATCTTCAACAAGGTGATGGCTCCTGAACTTGCCAGAATCACGGTTGATCCCAACGACGCGGCATTGGGAAAAATTTTAGATTCAGAACTGTTGAGAGTTTGTTTCTTCCAATGGAAAGAGCTCTGAAAATCCAGAGTCGGGTCAGATCTACAACAGTGTCAATCCATCAATACGTTTCATTGATGAAAAAGTGGGTTGCGGCCTACGAGGCCATTCAGTGAGCAGGTTAAATGCCAGAGTGTTTTTTAGCGGGACCAATTGGACATGTGGTCCGGGTCTCACCTGCAAATAATCTTATCTTCCAGGACCAGAATTTCTCTCCTGTGGTGGCTGCTCAGTTCTCACCTCCTAGAGCAGTGGTTCTCAAACTCGGTCCTCAGGACCCCACACAGTGCATGTTTTGCAGGTAACCCAGCAAGTGCACAGGTGTATTAATTACTCACAGACACATTTTAAAAGGTCCACAGGTGGAGCTAATTATTTCACTTGTGATTTGTGAGGAGACCTGCAAAACATGCACCGTGTGGGGTCCTGAGGACCGAGTTTGAGAACCTGTGTCCTAGAGGGACGAAGGTTCGGGCTCCAGGATGGGATCCTGGTGTCCATGGATGCAAGTCTCCAGGGCTGGGGAGCAGTCATTCAGGGGGAAACGAATTTCCAGGAATAGTGGTCAAGCCAGGAAGCTTGTCTGCACATAAACATTCTGGAACATCTTCGTGGTCTGCCCGTCTTAATTCAGTCGGATAACATACAGCAGTGGCGTGTTAGGCGCCGGGGTCCGCTCGTCGGTGCGGCCCGGCGCCTAGCAACCAGGGACGCCGTACGCGGACAGCCGCCGGCTCCCTGGCAACGCTGGCAGCCGGGCGCGCTGAGCCGCACGGACCCTAGCAACGGGGACGCCACTGGCGGACCGTGTTCCCCGTTGCTAGGTTTTAAGAGTTAATGTATTCTCCTGCTCTCTGGCCATGCAGCAAGGCATTTATTCTAATCAGCCTTTTGGCAGCTGATTGGAGGACTCCTTGTTAAATACACTCCCAGGGCTTCTCACAGACGCCGGTAATAGCTTCCTGCATGCTGTTTCTGTTTGCTGAGAGTCTGTTCCAGTCTTGCTGTATCCGGTCATTCCAGTATTCGGAAGTCCTGAACTCGGAAGTTTGTCATCTTATTCCTGGAGTCCTGACTAATCACCATATAACATCCAGTGGTGTTCGTGAGTCGCGGCCTTGCCGTGTGTTGCGGCTTGTCCGCTTTATTATTTATTATTTGTGTTTTGGAGCATTCTGCGGAGGGTTCCGCTTCCACAGGTCCACTCTGGTATCCGGCGGTGCTGGGTAGGAGTATTGGACAAGTGGATTTTGGTTGTCCTTTTCCCTGGCGGGTTTCCGCACATACTTCTGTTTTTGTTAGTTAGCTTGTTGCCCCTGGCCTGTTGTCAGTCAGAGGTCCTCTTGTTATCATCCTGCCTCGGATTTCCCTTTGTCTCTCACTAAGACCGGGGGGCACCGGAGTTTGGCAGACATAATCCGCCCTTCAAACGTGGCTGCCAGGGGCTCAAGAAACCATAGTCTCGCAGGGGATTTCCGATAGCACGGGTGAGACAATAGAGTTAGGGCGCCAGGGGCAACTAGTCTTCCCTGCTCCCGTTACCTGCATTCCATTCCAGCGCTCTGGTCCTTGTCATAAAATCTCCTCCGGTCAGGAGTGCTGGAATCATAACATTATTACCGGCCTTACCAAAACTTAAAATTAAAACGGAGTTTAATTTTTATTCAGTTTTTTGTAAGAAATTGTCGGCCTCATGAATCCAACAGGGTTAGGACCAAATCCTGGTCAGCTCTTAGTCAGTCAGATTCAAGAACTTACTCAGATGGTTCAGGATCTTTCCCTTTGGGTGAAGTCGCAGGAAGATCTTTTACGAACTTCCCCGAGGGTAGTTCCTGAACCAAAAATGCATTTGCCTGACCGTTTTTCTGGGGATAGAAAAGAGTTTTTTTAATTTTAAAGAATCCTGTAAACTTTATTTTCGTTTAAGACCGATCTCCTCGGGTACTGAATCTCAGCGGGTCGGGATTATTATTTCTTTGCTCCAGGGGGATCCCCAGACTTGGGCATTTGGTTTAAAAGCAGATGATCCGGTGTTGCTGTCAGTAGACGCTTTTTTTGGGTCTTTAGGACTGTTATATGACGACCCTGATAGAGAGGCATCCGCTGAAGGTCAGTTGCGCGCTCTCAGACAGGGTAGGAATCCCGCAGAGGTTTATTGTACGGAGTTTCGCCGGTGGTCGAACGACTGTGGCTGGAATGACCCAGCCCTGCGCAGTCA
The DNA here is from genome assembly GCF_028390025.1 of Pseudophryne corroboree. Lineage (NCBI taxonomy): Eukaryota > Metazoa > Chordata > Amphibia > Anura > Myobatrachidae > Pseudophryne > Pseudophryne corroboree. Next base: position 192,908,032 of record NC_086451.1, read on the forward strand.
GTTTCGCCTCGGCTTATCAGAATCAATTAAAGACAGTCTCCTCCAGTATCCCGCTCCTGAGACTCTCGATAAACTCATGGAACTTTCTATTAAGATTGATCGTCGTCTCAGAGAGCGGAAGGCTGAAAAAGGAGCATCGGTCAGGTCATCTCCGTGTGTATATTCCATCCCTGAGGACATAGAGGAGCCCATGCAGATGGGTCTCTCCCGGTTGTCTCCTGAAGAGAGAACCAGAAGGCAAAACTCTGGTCTTTGTTTGTACTGTGGGGGTAAGGGACATTTTGCTCGTAATTGTCCGAATAAGTCGGGAAACGCCTTGACCAGGTGAATTGTGAGGGGGTTCACCTAGGTCTGCAGCTTATCTCCTCGCATAACTCCCTTTTAGTCCCAGCTAAGGTTTCCTTTGGCAGCCTCAGTTCCTCGGTGTCGGCTTTTGTCGACAGTGGAGCCGCAGGAAACTTTATGGATTTAACTTGGGCCAAGGCCTTAGGCATTCCTCAGTTATCTTTGGGTAGGAGTGTCACCATGCATGGTCTAGATGGGAGTCCACTGTCCAATGGGGTTATTTCCCTCTGTACACCCCCTGTACTACTTACGGTAGGAGCTCTTCATTCTGAAAAGATCGAGTTCTTCCTTACCCATTGCCCAGCAGTTCCAGTGGTTCTGGGTCACCCTTGGCTGGCCTTTCACAATCCCACCATTGATTGGCGGTCAGGGGAGATTTCTCAATGGGGTGCCTTCTGTGATAAGGAATGTATTTAGTTTCCAGTCAGAATAGCTGCTGCAATTCCTGAACTCATTCCCGTGGAGTACCAGGAATTTGCTGATGTGTTCTCCAAGGGCAATGCAGACCTTCTGCCTCCCCATCGGCCTTATGATTGCGCCATTGAGCTAATTCCTGGTGCCGCATTGCCAAAGGGAAGGTTATATGCTTTATCCGGGCCAGAAACTGCGGCCATGAATGACTATGTTAAAGAGAGCCTAGGAAAAGGATTTATTAGGTCATCTAAATCTCCTTTAAGTGCAGGCTTCTTCTTTGTGGAGAAAAAGGATGGCTCACTCAGACCTTGCATTGACTATAGAGCCTTAAATAAAATCTCAGTTAAAAATACTTATCCTCTGCCGCTGATTTCTGTCCTCTTTGATCAGCTGCGTTCGGCTGTGATTTTCTCCAAAATCGATCTAAGAGGAGCGTATAACCTCATCCGAATCAGGTCCGGAGATGAGTGGAAGACAGCCTTCAGTACTCAGTCGGGTCACTACGAGTACCTAGTGATGCCGTTCGGCTTGTCTAACGCTCCAGCAGTTTTCCAGGACCTCATTAACGATGTGCTCCGTGACTTCCTAGGGAAATTCGTGGTCGTTTACTTAGACGACATCCTGATTTATTCTGACTCTATTGAATAACATGTTACCCAGGTGCGTCAGGTTCTTCAAAAGTTACGTGAGAATCATCTATATGCCAAACTGGAGAAATGCGAGTTTCATGTCACGGAGGTATCTTTTTTAGGATACATTATTTCCCCTCGGGGATTTTTCATGGAACCAAAGAAGCTTCAGGCCATCCTTAGTTGGGCGCAACCCACCAATTTAAAAGCAATTCAGCGCTTTTTAGGGTTTGCGAATTATTACAGGAGGTTCATTCATTCCTTCTCCGACCTGGTTGCTCCCATTGTGGCCCTGACAAAGAAAGGAGCGGATCCTACCAACTGGTCGCGTGAAGCGGAGTTGTCCTTTCGGGCCTTGAAACAAGCTTTTGTCTCGGCTCCAGTCCTTAGACATCCCAATCCAGGATTGCCCTTCGTGGTGGAGGTTGATGCCTCGGAGGTTGGAGTAGGGGCTATACTATCTCAAAAGGATCCAGAGTCTCAGGAACTACATCCTTGTGCCTTTATGTCTAGGAAATTCTCCTCCGCTGAATCCAACTATGACGTTGGTAACCGGGAACTACTGGCAATAAAATGGGCTTTCGAGGAGTGGAGGCATTGGCTGGAGGGAGCAACACATACCATTTCAGTATTGACTGACCATAAGAATCTGCAATACATCGAATCAGCTAAGCGGCTGAATGCCCGGCAGGCTCGTTGTTCTTTACTCGTTTCAAGTTTATTATAACTTTCAGGCCAGGTTCCAAGAATACCAAGGCAGATGCTCTGTCACGCAGTTTTCTTCCGGTTCATGATAACAGTCCTGTTACTCCCATACTTCCATCTTCAGTCATTTGGGCAGGCCTCACACAAGATTTATTTACCCAGTTAAAACAGCTTCAACACCAAGCTCCTGGAAATTCTCCTGCTGGTCGTCTTTACGTCCCTGAGTTCCTGAGAGCTAATGTTTTGACTGAGTTCCATGATAACAAAGTTTCCGGGCATCCAGGGATCTCTAAGACATTGTAGTTAGTCTCCCGCTCAGTATGGTGGCCTGGTCTTTCTAAAGACGTTAAGGAGTTTGTTTCTTCATGTCAGGTTTGTGCACAGCATAAGGTTCCCCGTTCCTTGCCTATCGGGCAACTTATGCCCTTGAATGTCCCTCTCAGGCCATGGTCTCATATTTCCATGGATTTTGTGGTGGACCTTTCCCTTTCAGCTGGATGCAGAGTCATTTGGGTGGTAGTAGACCGTTTTAGCAAGATGGCTCATTTCATTGCCCTTCCCCGACTGCCATCTGCCCAAGGATTGGCAGTGTTGTTTCTCCGCCATATTTTCAGACTTCATGGGTTGCCCACTGATATTGTTTCTGATCGGGGTCCACAATTCGTTGCACAATTCTGGAAGTGTTTTTGTGCTTCATTAAAGATGAGATTGTCATTAACATCTGGTTACCACCCACAGTCCAACGGGCAAACCGAGCGAGTTAACCAATCATTGAAACAGTATTTGCGTTTGTACTCAGCCAAACTCCAGAATGATTGGTCCGAGTTTCTTCCATTAGCGGAGTTTGCTTACAATAATTCTTGTCATTCCTCCACCAACGTGTCTCCATTCTTTTCAGTTTTTGGTTTTCACCCCAGAGCTAATTCTTTTTTTCAACATTCCTCAGTTTCCTCGCTAACCTTAACCTCCCATCTCAGAGCCATTTGGAAAAAAGTGCACCTTGCTCTCAGAAAAGCGGCCTTTCGTGAGAAAAATTTTTCTGACCGGCTCCGACGTCCTTGCAATTTTAAGGTGGGAGATAGGGTATGGTTGTCGACTCGTAACATTAGACTTCGACAATCTTCAGCTAGGTTGGGACCCAAATTTATTGGACCATTTCATATCATTAAAAAAGTTAACCCAGTTGCTTTCCGGTTACGTTTACCAAAATCTCTTCGGATTGGTAATACGTTTCATTGCTCCCTGTTGAAGCCATACATTTCTTCCAATAAATTTCCTCGGAAGATCTCTCAGGGAAGATCTCCAGTGGATGTACAGGGACAACAGGAGTTCCTGGTGGAGAAGGTTCTCGATTCCAAGTTGTCCAGGGGCCGGCTTTATTTTCTGGTTCACTGGAAAGGTTATGGTCCAGAGGAAAGGTCCTGGGTCCTGGATAAGGATCTTCATGCCCCAAGGCTCAAGAGGGCATTTTTTCGGGAGTTTCCTTGGAAGCCTGGCTTTAGGGGTTCCTTGACCCCTCCTCAAGGGGGGGGTACTGTTGGGCGCCGGGGTCCGCTCGTCGGTGCGGCCCGGCGCCTAGCAACCAGGGACGCCGTACGCGGACAGCCGCCGGCTCCCTGGCAACGCTGGACGCCGGGCGCGCTGAGCCGCACGGACCCTAGCAACGGGGACGCCACTGGCGGACCGTGTTCCCCGTTGCTAGGTTTTAAGAGTTAATGTATTCTCCTGCTCTCTGGCCATGCAGCAAGGCAGCTGCACGGCATTTATTCTAATCAGCCTTTTGGCAGCTGATTGGAGGACTCCTTGTTAAATACACTCCCAGGGCTTCTCACAGACGCCGGTAATAGCTTCCTGCATGCTGTTTCTGTTTGCTGAGAGTCTGTTCCAGTCTTGCTGTATCCGGTCATTCCAGTATTCGGAAGTCCTGAACTTGGAAGTTTGTCATCTTATTCCTGGAGTCCTGACTAATCACCATATAACATCCAGTGGTGTTCGTGAGTCGCGGCCTTGCCGTGTGTTGCGGCTTGTCCGCTTTATTATTTATTATTTGTGTTTTGGAGCATTCTGCGGAGGGTTCCGCTTCCACAGGTCCACTCTGGTATCCGGCGGTGCTGGGTAGGAGTATTGGACAAGTGGATTTTGGTTGTCCTTTTCCCTGGCGGGTTTCCGCACATACTTCTGTTTTTGTTAGTTAGCTTGTTGCCCCTGGCCTGTTGTCAGTCAGAGGTCCTCTTGTTATCATCCTGCCTCGGATTTCCCTTTGTCTCTCACTAAGACCGGGGGGCACCGGAGTTGGGCAGACATAATCCGCCCTTCAAACGTGGCTGCCAGGGGCTCAAGAAACCATAGTCTCGCAGGGGATTTCCGATAGCACGGGTGAGACAATAGAGTTAGGGCGCCAGGGGCAACTAGTCTTCCCTGCTCCCATTACCTGCATTCCATTCCAGCGCTCTGGTCCTTGTCATAAAATCTCCTCCGGTCAGGAGTGCTGGAATCATAACATGGCGTACGTAAACCGCCAGGGCGGATCGGAGAGCAGAGCGGAAATGGTAGAAGCCACAAAAGTTTTCCGCTGGGCGGAAAGGCATGTAAACGCTCTGTCAGCGATCTTCATTTCGGGTGTAGACAACTGGGAACCAGACTTCTTCAGCAGACACGATCTCCATCCAGGAGAGTGGGGTCTTCATCAAGAGTGTCTTTGCAGAAGTGACAAGTCGTTGGGGAATTCCTCAAATAGACATGATGGCGTCCCGCCTCAACAAGAAACTTCAGAGATATTGTTCCAGGTTGAGGGACCCTCAAGCAATAGCGGTGGACGCCGTAGTTACACCGTGGGTGTTTCCGTCGGTCTTTGTGTTCCCTCCACTTTCTCTCATTCCAAAGGTGATAAAGATTATAAGAACAAGGGTTCAGGCGATACTCATTGTTCCAGACTGGCCAAAGAGCGCCTGGTATCCAGATCTTCAGGAGTTGCTCATAGAAGATCCCTGGCCTCTTCCTCTACGGGAGGACCTGTTACAACAAGGACCGTGCGTGTATCAAGACTTACCGTGGCTGTGTTTGACTGCATGGCGGTTGAACGCCAAATCCTAGCCCGAAAGGGTATTCCCAGTGAAGTCATTCCCACACTTCTTCAGGCTAGAAAAGAAGTAACGGCAAAGCATTACCACCGTATTTGGAGGAAATATGTGTCTTGGTGTGAATCCAAGAAGGCTCCTACGGAAGAATTTCAGCTGGGGCGTTTGCTCCATTTTTTGCAAGCAGGTGTGAATGCGAGCCTAAAGTTAGGCATTATTAAAGTATAAATTTCGGCCTTTTTAATCTTCTTTCAGAAAGAATTGGCCTCCCTTCCAGAAGTTCAGACCTTCGTGCTGCACATCCAACCTCCTGTGGCACCGTGGGATCTTAATGTGGTATTGCAGTTTCTGCAATCTCATTGGTTTGAACCTATACATAAGGTTGAGTTAAAATTCCTTACTTGGAAAGTAGTCATGTTGTTGGCCTTGGCATCCGCAAGGCGGGTATCTGAGTTGGCGGCTTTGTCTCACAAAAGCCCCTATTTAATCTTCCATGCTGATAGAGCGGAGTTGAGAACTCGTCAGCAATTTCTGCCAAAAGTGGTTTCATCGTTTCACGTAAACCAGCCTATTGTGGTGCGAGTGGCTACTGATGCCTTTGCGGAATCGAAGTCTCTCGATGTGGTCAGAGCTCTGAAAATCTATGTCGCTAGAACGGCACAGATTAGGAAAACAGAGGCTCTGTTTGTCCTGTGGTCTCCCAACAAGATTGGGGCTCCTGCTTCCAAGCAGACTATTGCGCGCTGGATCTGTAATACGATTCAGCAAGCTCATTCTACGGCAGGATTGCCGTTACCGAAATCGGTGAAAGCCCATTCTACCAGAAAGGTGGGCTCTTCCTGGGCGGCTACCCGAGGGGTCTCGGCATTACAGCTTTGCCGAGCTGCTACTTGGTTGGGTTCAAACACCTTTGCGAAGTTTTACAAGTTTGATACCCTGGCTGAGGAGGACCTCTTGTTTGGTCAATCAGTGCTGCAGAGTCATCCGCACTCTCCCGCCCTTTCTAGAGCTTTGGTATAAACCCCATGGTTCTTGAAGCATCCCCAGCATCCTCTAGGATGTATGAAAAAATAGGATTTCTCTAACGTCCTAGTGGATGCTGGGGACTCCGTCAGGACCATGGGGAAATAGACGGGCTCCGCAGGAGACATGGGCACTTTAAGAAAGAATTTAGATTCTGGTGTGCTCTGGCTCCTCCCTGTCAAAGTCGAAAAATATCATGATACATATCCCTTGTACTAACCCCTCATGCACACGCGCGCTGCTCGTGCACTTGGTCCCCCGTGCGTACACATACCCGCAAGTTGCGTAGGAGACGCTACAGTATCTCGTGCGCATGATATGTGTATTTACGGCGGAGTTTGTGAGCGTGTAGCGTGCGACTCGAACGTAGCATATTTAACCCAAATAGTGCATTTTGTAGATATTGTTCCCCTAGACCATGTCAGCGAGTAATGTTAGTTTAAACAGTTCCTGGACAGAGAGATTCCTCTTTGCATGATAGGAAGGGTCAGATAAAGGATGAAAGGTGGTGTCTAGTATCCAGCTGTAGGGTATTTTAAGGGTAACATTCCGATGTTAGCTAGGAAAGTATCGCTCGCTCCTGCGTATAGTTATGTACAGAAGTAGATTATGAACATTAACTGTATTTGCTGTAAATTACACATGCGGCGGGAATCCAGAGGATACCACCCACAAGAGCAGTTGGGGAAAGACACAGCCCACCTGTTCAAATCCACCTATGACCTTTGCTGTAATGTAGAGACATATCCCTGTGTCCAATGAACAATGAGATTACAGGGACCATTGTATTGTGAATGTATGTTGTGTATATAAAGACCACTGTTGCCTGGCCAGCCTCAGACTCTGAAGGCTTTCTCCCTTAATAGCTGAGGACTGGATCCAGGTCGCGCTTGCGAAAGATTCCCCACGTATGTATATTCTCTGTAGCCATCTTTATTGTCTGTTATTATGTCAGATTTCCTTGTTAGCTTGTAGTGTATAACTTGTAACTGTTTACCCTTTTTCTCTGAATAATCCGCTGCGGTGTTACACAAACCAGTGTGGTGTTTTCACTTATCTGCAAAGGGCTTTCTTAGCGTCTCAATCGCTATAACAGTATAAGCATTGTTAAGGTTTTTAGGCGTTACATTGTTACAATATTTGACTACCAAGGTTTAGAGTATAAGCATATCCTTACATTGTTTTATTAACAAGGTTTACTGCATATCATTCTGTGAGCGTACGTGCCGCTCGTGCGTCGCGCCCACGGCTCAGCGTCTGCTACGCTAAGCGCGTATCTATACTGCACTCAGTACGCAAATAGCGTACTTAGGCCCTCATTCCGAGTTGTTAGCTCGGTAAATTTTTTCGCATCGCAGCGATTTTCCGCTTAGTGCGCATGCGCAATGTCCGCAGTGCGACTGCGCCAAGTAAATTTGCTATGCAGTTAGGAATTTTACTCACTGTTTTTTCTTCGTTCTGGTGATCGTAATGTGATTGACAGGAAGTGGGTGTTTCTGGGCGGAAACTGGCCTTTTTATGGGTGTGTGCGAAAAAACGCTACCGTTTCTGGGAAAAACGCGGGAGTGGCTGGAGAAACGGAGGAGTGTCTGGGCGAACGCTGGGTGTGTTTGTGACGTCAAACCAGGAACGAAAAGCACTGAACTGATCGCAGATGCCGAGTAAGTTTGAAGCTACTCAGAAACTGCTAAGAGGTGTGTAATCGCAATTTTGAGAATCTTTCGTTCGCAATTTTAAGAAGCTAAGATTCACTCCCAGTAGGCGGCGGCTTAGCGTGTGTAAAGCTGCTAAAAGCAGCTTGCGAGCGAACAACTCGGAATGAGGGCCTTAGTCCGTAGTGTGTGTAATAAGTCTAGCAGCCGTAGCGGCTCCTCGGTAATAGTGTATAGCTTTATGTTTGAAGATAATAATTGACATTATCATCCCTCTATGTACCTCCTCCAGACCTCAGTTTGAATCTGTGCCCGGACGAGCTGGGTGCTGTTTAGTGAGCTCTCCTGAGCTTGCTATAAGAAAGTATTTTGTTAGTTTTTTTATTTTCAGGGAGCTCTGCTGGCAACAGACTCCCTGCATCGTGGGACTGAGGGGAGAGAAGCAGCCCTACTCTCTGCAGATAGGTCCTGCTTCTTAGGCTACTGGACACCATTAGCTCCAGAGGGATCGTACACAGGATCTCACCCTCGTCGTCCGATCCCGGAGCCGCGCCGCCGTCCCCCTCGCAGAGCCGGAAGACAGAAGCCGGGTGAAAGAAGCAAGAAGACTTCGGAATCGGCGGCAGAAGACTCCAGTCTTCACTGAAGTAGCGCACAGCACTGCAGCTGTGCGCCATTGCTCCCACACTACACCCACATACTCCAGTCACTGTAAGGGTGCAGGGCGCGGGGGGGGGGGTTGCCCTGGGCAGCAATCTTTGGCAAAAGTTTGCATATATACAGTTGGGCACTGTATATATGTATGAGCCCCCGACAAAAATTGTACATGAAAGGAAGCCCGCCGTCGAGGGGGCGGTGCTTCTTCCTCAGCACTCACCAGCGCCATGTTTTTTTCTCCACAGCACCGCTGAGAGGAAGCTCCCCAGCCTCTCCCCTGCAGTTACACGGTAGAAGAGGGTAAAAAGAGAGGGGGGGGGGCACATAATTAGGCGCAAAAATCAATATAAACAGCAGCTACTGGGTTAACATTAAGTTACTGTGTTATTCCTGGGTTAATAGCGCTGGGGTGTGTGCTGGCATACTCTCTCTCTGTCTCTCCAAAGGGCCTTATGGGGGAATTGTCTTCAGATGTGCATTCCCTGAGTGTGTGGTGTGTCGGTACGTGTGTGTCGACATGTCTGAGGTAAAAGGCTCCCCTAAGGAGGAGATGTAGCAAATATGTGTGTGAGAGGGTGTCTCCGTCGACAACGCCGACACCTGTTTGGATATGTGTAATTAAGTGCTAAGGTGAATTTATTGCACAAAAGATTAGAGAACAGACAGGGAATCTACCCATGTCTGTCCCTATGTCGCAGAGACCTTCAGAGTCTCTCAATGATCACTATCCAAAATAATAGACACTGATATCGACACAGAGTCTGACTCCAGTGTCGACTACGATAATGCAAAGTTACAGCCAAAATGGCAGAAAAGTATTCAATATATGATTATTGTAATAAAAGATGATGTGCATATCACTGATGACTCATCTGTCCCTGACACAAGGGTACACATGTTAAGGGGAAGAAAGCTGAGGTAAATTTCCCTCCCCTCATGATGATAAAGAGCGGGAATCTCCAGACAAGAGACTGCAGTTTCCCACAAAGAATTCTCAGGGAGTATCCTTTCCCTACTAGGGCCAGTATACGATGGGAATCTTCCCCTAGGGTGTCACTGCAGATAGCGTGCACATTCGGGTACACTACTCAGACCGGCGATTGTGTCGGCATGGGTTTATAGCGCTGTGGCAGCGTGGACAGGTACCTTATCAGCAGAGATTGAGACCCTGGTATGTATATATATATATATATATATATATATAGATATATATAGATATATATATATATTAAAGATGCTGTCTTAAGAGATATATATATATATATATATATATATATAAAAAGAGACATGAGTCTACTGGGTCCTAGAGTCAAAGCTATGTCGATTTCGGCTTGACGTGTCCTGTAGAATATGCAATGGACAGATGATGCCGACTTAAGAGGCATATGGAAGGCTGAGGATTGTGTGGAGAAGGGTTCTCGGACCTGGTCTCTACAGCTATAGCTGGTAATTCTGATATTTTGCCTTATATTCCTGCACAGCCTAGGAAAGCACGACATTATCAAATGCAGCCTTTCGAACAAAGAAACAAGAAAGTCTGAGGTGCGTCCTTTCTTGCCAGAGGCAGGGGCAGAGGAAAGAAGCTGCACAACACAGCTAGTTCCCAGGAACAGAAGTCCTCCCCGGCCTCTACAAAATCCGCCGCATGTCGCTGGGGCTCCACAGGCGGAGCTAGGCCCGGTGGGGGCACGCCTTTGTAAGTTCAGCCACAAGTGGGTTCACTCCCTGTTAGATCCCTGGGCAATAGATATTGTGTCTCAGGGATACAAGCTGGACTTTGAGGAGATGCCCCCTCACCGACGGCCCTGCCGGCTTCCCCCCATGAGAGGGAAACAGTGTTAACTGCAATTCACAAATTGTATCTTCAACAGGTGGTGGTCAAGGTTCTCCTCCTTCAACAAGGAGGGGGTTATTATTCGACCATGTTGTAGTCCCAAAACCGGACGGTTCGGTCAGACCCATATTGAATTTAAAATCCCTGAACATATACCTGAAAAGGTTCAAGTTCAAGATGGAATTGCTAAGAGCGGTCATTGCAAGCCTGAAAGGGGGTGATTTTATGGTGACTCTGGACATAAAGGAAGCATACCTTCATGTCCCCATTTATCCACCTCATCAGGCGTACCTCAGAATTGCGGTACGGGATTGTCATTACCAATTTCAGACTTTTGTCGTTTGGTCTCTCCACGGCCCCGAGAATATTCACCAAGTAATGGCGGAAATGATGGTGCTCCTGCGGAAGCAAGGTGTCACTATTATCCCGTACTTGGACGATCTCCTCATAAAAGCGAGATCAAGAGAGCAGTTGCTGAACAGAGTATCACTTTCTCTGGAAGTGTAACGGCAACACGGCTGGATTCTATATATTCCAAAGTCGCAGTTGGTTCCTACAGGTCATCTGCCTCTCCTAGGCATGATCCTAGACACAGGCCAGAAAAGGGTTTATCTCCCGATAGAGAGCGCTCAGGAGCTCATGACACTGGTCAGGAATCTATTAAAACCAAAACAGGTGTCAGTTCATCACTGCACTCGAGTCCTGGGAAGGATGGTGGCATCATACGAGGCCATTTCCTTCGGCAGGTAACATGCGAGGACCTTCCAATGGGACTTACTGGACAAGTGGTCCGGATCACAACTTCAGATGCATCGGTTAATCACCCTATCCCCCAGGGCCAGGGTGTCTCTCCTGTGGTGGCTGCAGAGTGCTCACCTTCTCGAAGGTCGCAGATTCGGCATTCAGGACTGGGTCCTGGTGACCACGGATGCAAGCCTCCGAGGGTGGGGGGCAGTCACACAGGGAAGAAATTTCCAAGGGCTGTGGTCAAGTCAGGAGACTTGCCTTCACATCAACATCCTGGAACTAAGGGCCATATACAACGCCCTACATCAAGCAGAGTCCCTGCTTCACGACCAACTGGTTCTGATTCAGTCAGACAACATCACCACAGTGGCTCATGTAAACCGCCAAGGCAGCACAAGGAGCAGGGTGGCGATGGTAGAAGCCACCAGAATTCTTCGCTGGGCGGAGAATCACGTAAGCACACTGTCAGCAGTGTTCATTCCGGGAGTGGACAGCTGGGAAGCAGACTTCCTCAGCAGGCACGACCTCCACCCGGGAGAGTGGGGACTTCATCAAGAAGTCTTCACGCAGATTGCAAGTCGGTGGGAACTGCTACAGGTGGACATGATGGCATCCCGCCTCAACAAAAAGCTGCAGAGATACTGCGCCAGGTCAAGAGGCCCTCAGGCAATAGCTGTGGACGCACTGGTGACACCGTGGGTGTTCCAGTTGGTCTATGTATTTCCTCCTCTTCCTCTCATACCCAGTGTGCTGAGAATCATTAGAAAAAGAGGAGTGAGAACAATACTCATTGTTCCGGATTGGCCAAGAAGGACTTTGTATCCAGATCTGCAAGAAATGCTCACAGAGGACCCGTGGCCTCTGCCTCTAAGACAGGACTTGTGCAACAGGGGCCCTGTCTGTTCCAAGACTTACCGCGGCTGCGTTTGACGGCATGGCGGTTGAACGCCGGATCCTAGCAGAAAAAGGCATTCCGGATGAGGTCATTCCTACGCTGATAGAGGCTAGGAAGGATGTGACAGCAAAACATTATCACCGTATATGGCGAAAATATGTGGCTTGGTGTGAGGCCAGGAATGCCCCTATGGAGGAATTCCAGCTGGGCCGTTTCCTTCACTTCCTACAGTCGGGAGTGACTTTGGGCCTTAAATTGGGTTCCATTAAGGTTCAGATTTCGGCCTTATCCATTTTCTTTCAAAAAGAACTGGCTTCTCTACCTGAAGTTCAGACGTTTGTAAAGGGAGTGCTGCATATTCAGCCCCCTTTTGTGCCTCCAGTGGCACCTTGGGATCTTAACGTGGTATTGAGTTTCCTGAAATCACACTGGTTTGAACCACTCAAAACGGTGGAAGTAAAATATCTTGCGTGGAAGGTGGTCATGCTATTAGCCTTGGCTTCGGCTAGGCGTGTGTCAGAATTGGCGGCTTTGTCACATAAAAGCCCTTATCTGGTTTTCCATGCGGATAGAGCAGAATTGCGGACCCGCCCACAATTTCTGCCGAAAGTGGTTTCATCCTTTCATATAAACCAACCTATTGTGGTGCCTGTGGCTACTACTGACTTGGAGGATTCCGAGTCACTGGATGTGGTCAGGGCTTTGAAGGTTTATGTAGCCAGAACGGCTAAGGTCACGAAAACAGAATCTTTGTTTATCCTGTATGCTTCCAACAAGCTTGGGGCGCCTGCTTCAAAGCAAAATATTGCTAGCTGGATCTGTAACACGATTCAGCAGGCTCATTCTGCGGCTCGGTTGCCGCTGCCTAAGTTAGTTAAGGCCCATTCCACAAGGAAGGTGGGCTCTTCTTGGGCGGCTGCCCGAGGGGTCTCGGCATTACAGCTTTGCCGAGCGGCTACTTGGTCAGGTTCAAACACCTTTGCAAAGTTCTACAAGTTTGATACCCTGGCTGAGGAGGACCTTGTGTTTGCTCATTCGGTACTGCAGAGTCATCCGCACTCTCCTGCCCATTTGGTAGCTTTGGTATAATCCCCATGGTCCTTACGGAGTCCCCAGCATCCACTAGAACATTAGAGAAAATAAAATTTTACTTACCGGTAAATCTATTTCTCGTAGTCCGTAGTGGATGCTGGGCGCCCGTCCCAAGTGCGGACTTCTTCTGCAATGCTTGTATATAGTTATTGCTTAAATAAGGGTTATGTTGGGGTGTGGCCTGACCGAGAACAGGAGCAGCAGCATTCTCACAGAGCTCTGGCCCTCCTGGAGAATTAAAACTATTCTCCACCGTTTCCCCTTACCTGCTACCTCCCTACCTCTGATCCCCCTTCTCCCCTACACCCCGTGGACCCGGAGGAGACGAGCCGAGCCGCGGAGCCGGGAGACCGAGTTACAGGTCTCTGCAGGTTGTGGCCTTTCCTGCTGGGGAAGCCGGGGCCTCAATTTTGCCTCCTACCCGGGATTCGAGCTCCACGGCGGGGTTCCCGGCCGGCCGGAGCCGCGGGAGCGGCACGATTAGCCCACAAGCACCTCACCTCTCCCCTCCATATGCACAGACCCTGCAGCCTACCTCCAGTAACACCTGGACACGGAGAGAGGGCTGTCTCTGCTGGCCAGCAGGCACAGAAACGGATCTGAAGCTCTCCCTGCTTGGATCCCCTGCATGGTGGCCATCTTCCCTCCCTGCTCAGGATCTCCTACTGCAGCTCTGCTGGTGCTGGTAAGGAGTGGGGGCACTGACAGCACAGGGAAGCATATTGCAAGACACCTTTGATAAGCCTCACCACTATTATTATTATTATTATTATCTGCTTTACACTGCATCTATATAGGACACCCTCCTTTCCCTTGTACATGTTACTGGGATTTGGTTTTGCTGCTGCGGCTGTGTCCTCAGCTGTACATACAGCCATTGCTATTGTGTCCCATTTTTGGTGTCTGTATCCCAACTACATTAAGAGCTGGAGTAACTGGTCTCAGGCCACTTGATCTGCTACATCTATCAATTCCCCAACCCACCCCGTGGATGCGAAGAATACTGTGTTTTCAGGTTGCAGGTGGTGGCTGTTATTGCTGTGGTGATGCTGATGGTCAGTTCATCATAAAACTTATCTAGCTGGCCTAGCTACTATCCAGGGTGGACGTGTTTCTCTATAACTCCCGGCCAATGCTGATTTATCCCCTCTTTCCTGCCCCTGCCTGGAAACTTGAAGGGCACATTACCATCTCTAGAGGCCTGCGCTAACCCCCTGACTCGAGCTGCGGAGCCGGCAGACACCCTGTGTGCCCGTGCAGGTTGCGGCCTAAACGGGGAGCAAAGCCGGGACCTCGAGCCCAGACGGAGCCCGGACCGGAAGTCACACGCAGCCGGCTGGCGCTGCACCTGGCGCCCTCCTGACGATCTCCCCAGTGGCCGCCGGGCCGTGCCTGCTCCCCTACATCTCACTGCCTACCTCCCCTTGCTGCCAACGGAGTTGGGCCGCGAAGTTGGGAAGCGACGGGGAAACTCCCGCGGATTGCGGCCTGCTCCCCCTGCTGAGACCGGGACCTCGCCAGCCCTCCGGACGCATAGCGGCTGCGACGCTCCTGCCCGGACTGGAACGCTCCCATCCACACAGCTAGACCTCAGCCTTACACAGCCTGCGGGCGGCCAGATGGTGGTGGGAAGCAGGCTAAAATAATCTGGAAGCTGCTGAGGGGCTGTACGATCCGGTGGCCATCTTTGATTTCATACGGGGGCTCCGGTGTGAGACGTTGAGCCCTGGAGAGAAGGTGTCAGCGCTAAACACCATACAGCCTTCTGACAGTCCGGTAGGTCATCTCCTCCCTTAGTACACAATACCCCAATCACCGGGCCTGACATCGGAAGGCTACGGACACCTATTATTTGACACTCAGCTCCACGGCTGTTATTATCCGGAAACCCCTCCCTACATATCTCTCGCTAATGCAAGGACCTGGAAATGCCCACATTATAAGTTACGGACCACCCACCCTGGCCTGAAAGCCCCACTATCCCCTCCACCGGCTTTCAGTACTAGACCCTTATTTCTGGTGGGCGCACCGAACGACTCGGCCGCTCCCTCTGAGAGTTATCTCTCCGGGCATCCCTAATAGCCCAGACCAACGGCTCTCCCTGGACCAGTGACCCTGCAACCACACCAGTGGGTCCCAGAGATAGCCAGGAGCGAAGTGGCATAGGCCCTGGTTCAC
Organism: Pseudophryne corroboree; assembly: GCF_028390025.1. Classification (NCBI taxonomy): domain Eukaryota; kingdom Metazoa; phylum Chordata; class Amphibia; order Anura; family Myobatrachidae; genus Pseudophryne; species Pseudophryne corroboree. Next base: position 192,923,280 of record NC_086451.1, read on the forward strand.
TCCCCCCCCCATCGCACCCAACGGAACGCACACAAGCTGTGTGCAATAGATGATGACGGCCATCTTGGGTCTCGTGGAAAACGCTGACCCGGCTGCCTGAGGGATCCCTGGCCTCTCACAGCACCCCGCTGTGCTCACCTGCCAGCCCCTTGGATCCCATACTGCTGGCTGACAGCTCCCCTCAACTCAACACAACACAGATACGTGAAACGGAACCCCACCTCACCACCGCAGAGGCCGCGATTCCCTGCTCCCCTGGCTGAAATCCTAGACTGTCTGAAGCCTCTTGCCCCCTTAGAGGATATACAGGACTCAGACCCGATCCCCACTACTCCACTGATCTGGATCATCACTCAGCGAATGCTGGCGGCGACAATGATAACCTGTCACCCTCCAGCTGTAACTCCATAAGCAACGATTTACACCAACAGACCAAATTCAAAAATCAAAACAAAACCAGAACGGGGTCTTCCGGGTACCGCGCTGGTCGCTGCCTGGGCCCAGACCTTGCTGTTGTCACAAGTAGATCTTCCTCCCCCATCTCCCTCCATTCCTTACTATACATGTGCCTCCCTGAACTGCATCCTGATTGGACAAACCAACACACATTCCTCATAGTGCATTTTCCCCCGGTCCCTTCCCCACTCCTTCGGACCTTACCTGCCATACTCCCAAGGGACTTATAATCTCCAGCGATACATCTGCGTTCATTGTGCCCCTTGCATGACGCCACAATTGGACCAGATTCCCCACCATGGAAAAATACATGGCCAAAACGCTCCGTGCGAATAAGAATTCTCAAAACAAAAATAAATCAACGGCCAAAGAGAGGGAACTCAGCCCTATTCTGCAGGGGTCTTTATCCTCACCAGGCAGCCGAGTCACTGACGACATGGTGCCTGCTGACGTCCATGCTAGTCCATCCTCAATACAGAGGGCCAGAGAAATATCAGACATCATATCACCTTTACTGGACGCAAAATTAGCACCCCCTAATGGAGGCAATTACGTCAGCAGCAGCTCAACTGACCCAACACACCCAACGCCTGGTTGAGGCCGAAAACCGAATATCTACCTTGGAAGATGATTATCAAACGATTCAATCCCAACAACAAACACACGACAACACCCTAGTGACCATGACCGATAAGATCGAAGATTTAGAAAATCGGAACCGCCGGAACAACTTACGCCTGATTGGTCTTCCAGAATCCGTCAGACAGGCAGACCTACTGGACTTGGTTACTCGCTGGCTCCCCACAACCCTTGATCTGCCACCCTCCCCCACTTCTTACCTGGTAGAACGAGCCCACCGCATTGGCCCCGACAGGCAGTCTTCACAATCCTCTCAGTCACGTCCTAGACCAATAATTTTTAAGCTACTAAATTACCTTGACAAAGTGAAGATTATGGAAGCCTACCGCAAACGCTCTGACCTACGATATGAGGAATCCAAGCTTCTTCTGTTCCAGGACTTTTCCTTTCAAGTTTCGACGCAACGACGGGAATTCTCCCCTGTATGCAAGGAACTCTATGCTAAAAACATCAGATTTGCTCCCCTATACCCGCAAAACTGAGAATCCTCCATGCCGGCAAACCTCATTTCTTCGACACACCAGATTCTGCTCGGAACTTTCTCAAGTCTCTGTCATCATCACAGTCTAACTCTCGAATGAACGATGCTGATTGACTCTCCTAGACTTAAGTATCTTTCTATGTTATTTTATCTTTTCCTCTTTTCTAATGGATAACACATGGTTGATCGTTGCTATATGGTTATTACACACAGGGTTAAATTGGAATTCTCCACACCTGCCGCAGATGCAGGCATGGTGGGGCTCCTTTATTCAATTTATTCAATTTCTCCTATCACCCTTTTTCCCCTCCCCTTTTTCTAATCAAACTAGAGTTTCTGTTACAGTTGGACGGTTATTATTACTGTCTTCTTGGGTTCAAAAATTTAAAAAATGTTATGACTGGTGGCCTATGCTACATCGGCTACCGTTTTCTTTTTGCATTACATTGTTTAGTTACTGTATGTATACTCAAACTCCGTTAGTTTGCCCGACACATCATTCTTGTCCTCCCCTTGCGTGCTGGGACGGGGGATTGGACTTTCGCTTGTGGCTTCTCCTTCTGCGTTCCACTAGACTGGACATTGGATAATGCCAGCCCCTAGGGACGCTGAGGCCACTACGGATGGCTCAAAGACGTCTCTTAAATTGGTCTCGTGGAACGTAGAGGGCCTGAACACACCAATCAAGAGGAAAAAGATTTTGACCCACCTCAAAAAATTTCATCCTGATATAGCATTTCTGCAGGAGACGCACTGGCGTCTCAATGACCCCAATACACTTAGAGATACCTGGGTTGGAGACTTCAGAAGCGCTTCCTATACTACTAAAGCAAGGGGAGTACTTCTTCTGTTTCATAGATCTTTGAACTATAAGATCAAGGATGACTGGGTGGACCCTGAGGGCAGGTTTTTGTTTCTAAAGATGGAGGTCGAAGGAGAGCTTTTTACTCTAGCATGTATTTACGCCCCTACAGGACCGAATACTTCCTTTTTCTCAGATATCTTTGTTAAATTACAGGACTGGATGGAGGGAGTCTTGATTGTAGGGGGAGACCTTAATATTGTGATGGACCTGCTACTAGATGTATCCGGTGGCCCCAGACAGTTGAACTGCAATAGATCCATGCCACCCTCCCTGTCCCTAATGCAGGACTCTTTACAACTTCTGGACCCATGGAGATTTCTCCACCCTGACTCTAGGGAATATTCCTTCTTCTCACACCCCCATAAAATATTCTCCAGATTGGATTACTGGCTAATACCTGCCTCTTCAATACATAGAATAATAGACTCCACCATAGCTAGTATACTCATATCCGACCACGCCCCCATCACCCTGACAATAACGTTAACCACACCCCGACAATACTCCTATGTCTAGCGATTCCCTGAATACCTTGCCCATTCTGAGGACTTCAAACTCTTTTTGTCACAATCATATCTCAACTATACACATGATAACGCAGCACATGTCAATGACGTAAATCTTTTCTGGCAGGCTTCTAAACCCGTTCTTAGAGGGCAGATTATTTCATATGTTGCCACCAGAAAAAGGCAACTTCGAGAAAGGATGGCAGAGGCATCCCTCCAGGTTGCCTCGGCCTATTCCCAACTGTTGGCTGACCCATCTGAGACTAACAGGGAATTATATAAAGACACCAAATTGATACATGATACCCTATGTGCTGAACAGGCTAAGCTATTCCTCTCCTTCCAATCTAACAAATATTTTCGCTGGGGCAATCGCCCAGGGAAGTTATTGGCAAACATGGTAAAACTCATGCAACACCAAAACATATCTCCTCAATTAGAGACACAGGCGGACCCCCCTCAGTGACACAGGAACAGATTAGCAACACTTTTCTGGCTTTCTTTGAGAAATTATACACCGCACCACCCGACCACCCTACTGCTGGCATAGACTTTTTGACACAGGCTAATCTCCCTACGCTTTCTGAGAGCGATAGAGAATTTCTTACCAACCCCGTTACTGCAGCGGAATTGGAATCGACCATCAAATCCCTAGCAAATGGGAAATCCCCAGGCCCCGACGGTATGTCGGCGGCCTATTACAAGCTACTTCTCCCACATTTAAGAGAACACCTTAGACAATTGTATAATGCGCTCTTGACGGGACACCCTGCCCCGACAGGCTTTAATACGGCCCGAGTCATAGTCCTCCCTAAACCTAATAAGGACCATACTTTAGTTTCATCCTACCAGCCAATCTCACTGCTAAACCAGGATTTTAAAATATTCACAAAGATTCTTGCCACCCGTCTCCAATTGATTCTACCCAAACTGCTGCATCCTGCCCAGACAGGATTCATGCGTAATAGACACTCAGCACATAATGTTCGCTCATTGCTGGCAGCTATGTATAAAACACATGATTCATTGGAGCAAGACAATATGGTATTGAACTGTGATGCAGACAAAACCTTTGACCGAGTATCATAGACAGATTACTTAGACTTCAAAATTTTGGTCCTGATTTTATTAAGGTATTTCACATCATCTACCAAACGCCCCAAGCCTTTTTGACGGTAAATGGTCACAACTCGAGACTATTCTCCTTATATCGAGGTACCAGACAGGGGTGCCCCTTATCCCCCCTCTTATTTAATTTGGCCTTAGACCCACTCCTTCGCCATTTCTGTAGAGAAAACAGATGGCACGGTATAAAACTGGCTAATCATGAAATTAAATTCTCAGCATTTGCAGATGACATTTTACTTTACTCTAGCAACCCCCGAAAAGCCATACCGCACTTACTTGACATTCTAGACTCATTTGAACTAGTCTCTGGATTTAAAATTAATCACTCCAAAACAGAAGCCTTGGCTTTCTTTCCCTCAATGAAAACAGGCTGGGGAGACGCGTTCCCATTTCACTGGGCCACAAACAATTGTATTACTTACCTAGGGATTTTATTCCCTGATCACCCATCCAAGCTATACTCACTTAATTTCCCCCCACTATTTACTAGGACATATGCAGACTTTGCCAGATGGACCCACCTTCCTCTCACATACGCTGGCAGGAGTCACTTGTATAAAATGATAAGCTTTCCCCGCTTCCTTTATGTATTACAGATGCTCCCGCTGATTCCGCACAAACACATGCTAGCTCAATTGGACAAAGCACTGTCCAAATTTATTTGGGCGGATAAGCACCCTAGATTCTCACTATTCAAATTACGCCAACCCCGTTCTCTTGGGGGCTTAAATTTACCATGCTTTCACTCGTATGACTTGGCAGCCAACTACAGGATCGCTTTGGACTGGATTGGTGGTCGAGACATATATGCCAACACACATCTGGATCAATCTTTTACTCCCTCTCAGACTTTGGTGTCCCTGTTACACACCACCCCTACTTCCATGCCACACTGCACTGTGTGGCTGACAATATACTTGTCTCCTCTACCTGTGTTGCCTGGCGACAGATTCGCTCACGACTAAAAATATCACGATATATATTGCTGTTCCTACCTCTCTGGGGTAACCCAGACTTCAAGCCTCACACTACATCCCCCATATTTCAGACTTGGTATGATGGAGGTCTAAAATACATTCATCATTTTCTGCATACCGAAACTCTGACCTTGCTTACACACTCCCAAATTATGGCACGTTTTCCATCCTTACGAATCCCATTCTTTCCCTAGAGCATATGTCACCCCCAAGCTACGATACCTCATCGGAGCAGCCCCCTCTTCTTACTGTTTCAAGTGCACTGCTCCAGAAGCAGACCTTGTACACTGTCTGTGGTCATGCCCCAAGGTACGTACACTTTGGCAGGCACTCCAATCATACATCACGACCGACTTACAGTTACAATTTACCATCACTAAGACGTGGGCATTCTGGGGCATATTCCCGAAACCACCCACCACCGGCCTGTCCAAGGGACAACGTATTTTATTAATCAAACTGGCAGCTGCTACCAAAAAGACGATCCTTTCACAATGGATCTCCACTGATCCTATCCCCATCTCACTATTACACCCTAGGATCTCTCATCTATTTCATCTAGACTGGACCAATACTGCTTTACAGAAAGACAAACTGACCGAGAAATACTTCCATATTTGGCTACCCTATGTCCAGACCCTCCCCCAGGTTACAAAGGAGGCCCTACGGAAATGTTTCAAAGACACTAGATGGTACTTGCTAGAGACCCTGGATTCCGTAGCCCCCTTTTGAGCTTAAGGCTCTATGCCGCTTCCATATACCAGCTAGATCTCTTACAATTTTGATATTGGTATACATCCTCTACTGTTCCAACACTATTATTACCTAGGGCTTACATGGAGTATAATTATAATTACTGTTATTAAATGTCTATGCTACAATGGTTATGTAATGCATGCTGTAACATTTTGTTCTATTGTTACCTCACCGGTCAATAAAAACTTTTGAAAAAAAAAAAAATAAGGGTTATGTTATAGTTGCATCAGGGTTTATCTGATGCTCTGTGATTGTTCATACTGTTAATTGGGTAAAGTTATCACAAGTTATACCGTGTGATTGGTGTGGCTGGTATGAGTCTTACCCTGGATTCCCAAAATCCTTTCCTTGTACTGTCAGCTCTTCCGGGCACAGTTTCTCTAACTGAGGTCTGGAGGAGGGACATATAGGGAGGAGCCAGAGCACACCAGAATCTAAATTCTTTCTTAAAGTGCCCATGTCTCCTGCGGAGCCCGTCTATTTCCCCATGGTCCTTAAGGAGTCCTCAGCATCCACTACGGACTACGAGAAATAGATTTACCGGTAAGTAAAATCTTATTTTTAATACCTACCGGTAAATCCTTTTCTCTTAGTCCGTAGAGGATGCTGGACGCCCGTCCCAGTGCGGTCTGTATCTGCAGTTTGGTTATGGTTACACTCTCATGTGGAGTTAAGTTCAGTCAGTCTGTGGCTGATGTTGGTCATGCCATTGCATGCGTTGTTGAATGCCATGTTGTACGGCGTGTTTGAGGTGTGAGCTGGTATCTCACCTTAGTTTTAAAAATTAAATAAATTCTTTTCTTCAAAATGTCCGTCTCCCTGGGCACAGTTCCTATAACTGGAGTCTGGAGGAGGGGCATAGAGGGAGGAGCCAGTTCACACCCCTTTTAAAGTCTTGAAGTGCCCATGTCTCCTGCGGATCCCGTCTATACCCCATGGTTCTTGAAGCATCCCCAGCATCCGCTACGGACTAAGAGAAAAGGATTTACTGGTAGGTTTTAAAATCCTATTTTCTGGAATACTGTGGCAAGTAATGCTCTTATACTGGAGGAAAGTCATAGGCTAGGTATACACTAAAGCAGGCATGGTCAACCGGTGGCTCTCCAACATGCCCTGCTACAGTTTTAACATACCCTAATATCTAAACTGTAGCAGGGCATGCTGGGACTTGTAGTTTCACAACAGTTGGAGAGCCACAGGTTGGCCAGGCCTGCACTAGATCGATAGGCAATCTTGCAGATGGTTGGGATAAATTCCTTTTGCCTTGGACAATGCAAGATTGCCCGTACACAGTATGCGATATAATGGATGACTGAAAAATACATTGTTCTGTCCTTCATTACACAGCACCGCATATGATATTGTCTGATTGGCTGTGCAGCATAGCCATCCAAAAGATCTCATGTGTGACCCTTGAAAGATCCATATTGGGATCCTTAGCTGCATCCATCCTGCCTACATGGAAGACTGTTGCATTTCTTTCTATAAGAAATGTGGTACATGTAGTGGATTTCTTTAGTGGTACAGGTTCATCTATTTCATAGGTTTTAGATCATAGGCTTTAGGTCAGGTTTTACACTTCCCAGTTATAGAATGATGTTTCATCGTTAACAAATGGTTTTCCCCAGCTATACATATGTAAGTAAGTCTCATGAAGCACGTTTGGTATACTGCCTTATATTTTGGTTTAAATTTATTTAATGTTAAATTGGCTTGCCATTTTTCTCTAACGTCCTAGTGGATACTGGGGAATAGTATATTACCATGGGGTATAGATCTGATCCACTGGAGCCTGGCACTTTAAGAAAACAATAGTGTGTGCTGGCTCCTCCCCTCTATGCGCATCCTAGCAGACTCTTTAGAAAATGTGCTCAAGGAGCCGGTCTCCAGATTACTTCAGAAACTTATTTTCTCCTTTGTCCTAGAGGATGGTGGGGACTCCAAAAGGACCATGGGGTATAGACGGGATCCGCAGGAGACATGGGCACACTATAAGACTTTGAATGGGTGTGAACTGGCTCCTCCCTCTATGCCCCTCCTCCAGACCTCAGTTAGATTATGTGCCCAGAGGAGACTGGTCACACTCTAGGGGAGCTCTACTGAGTTTCTCTAAAAAGACTTTTGTTAGGTTTTATTATTTTCAGGGAGCACTGCTGGCAACAGGCTCCCTGCTTCGTGGGACTGAGGGGAGAGAAGCAGACCTACTTCTGTGAGTTGATAGGCTCTGCTTCTTAGGCTACTGGACACCATTAGCTCCAGAGGGTCTGATCACTTGGGTCGCCTAGCTTCTCTTTCCCGGAGCCGCGCCGCCGTCCCCTTCACAGAGCCAGAAGATTGAAGACAGGTAAGTAACCGAAGCAAAGAAGACGTCTGAAGACAGAAGAAGACTTCAGTCTTCCTGAGGTACCGCGCAGCGGTCGTGCTGCACGCCATTGCTCCCGCACACACAGGCACTACATGGGTGCAGGGCGCAGGGGGGTGCGCCCTGGGCAGCAATATAAACCTCATTTTAAGGTACTGGCACAGTGTATCAGTGCATAGGCACTGATAGGAGACCCCCGACAGTTAAGATTAAAGCGAGACCGAAGCGCTCCGGGCTTCGTCCTTCAGCTCTGACCAGCGCCATTTTCTCTCCACAGCTTGCTGCAGAGATGCTGCTCCCGGCCCTTCACTGCTGTCACAAGTAACAGGGTGCTAAAAACAAGGGGGGGGGGCACATAAAATTGGTGTTGGTTGTTTATATAAACAAGCGCTTATAGGTCTGGGGCATTGTGCTTTTTTCAGACCGGTGGGGCGCTGGGTGTGGGCTGGCAAACTCCTTCTCTGTCTCTCTGAAAGGCCTTACTGTGGGTCTATCCCCTTTAGCCCAGTGTGTTTGGGGGTGTCGGTACGTGTGTGTCGACATGGCAGAAACTGAATGCTCTTCCCAGGAGGAGGTTAGTGTGAGAGCTGAACAGAATGAAGGAGTGACTCTGTCGGCACCGCCGACTGCTGATTGGGTTGAGATGTGGAGTGTGTTGAATAACAGTGTGGATTTGTTGCATAAGAGGTTAGACAAATCTGAGTCTCAGAACCAAGCATGGAGACAATCCATGGGAGACGTGGTACCACTCACTCAGGCCCCCTCGGGTTCCCAAAAACGTTCATATACCCAGATAGCTAACACTGATACCGACACGGATTCCGATTCCAGTTTCGATTATAATGATGCTAAGTTGCATCCTAAGGTGGCTAAGAGTATTCAATACATGATTGTGGCGATAAAGGATGTGTTACATATCACGGAAGACCCCGCTGTCCCTGAGACAAGGGTCTGTATGTATAAGGGGAAGAAACCGGAGGTAACGTTTCCTCCCTCTCGTGAACTGAATGCCCTTTTTGAAAAAGCCTGGGAAACGGCAGACAAGAGGTGCCACAATCCCAGGAGAATTGCTATGGCATACCCGTTTCCTTCTCGGGATAGGGTTGGGTGGGAGACAACACCCACGGTAGACAAAGCTCTGGCGCGATTGTCCAAGAAAGTGGTGCTACCGTCTCCTGAAATGGCGACCCTTAAGGATGCTGCTGATCGTAGGCAGGAGGCTACCTTGAAATCTATTTATGTCACGACAGGTACGCTGCTCAGGCCGGCTGTGGCTTCGGCGTGGGTGAGTAACGCGATTGAAAAGTGGGCAGATAACTTGTCATCGGAAATAGACACCCTGGATAGGGATAGAGTGCTTTTGACTCTGGGTCATATCAGGGACGCTGCAGTCTATCTGAAGGAGACGGCAAGAGATATTGGCCTTTTGGGATCAAGGGCCAATGCCATGGCAGTCTCGGCTAGAAGGGCGTTGTGGACTCATCAATGGAATGGTGATGCTGATTCTAAGAAGGCTATGGAGGCTCTGCCCTATAAGGGTGGAGTTTTGTTTGGTGAAGGCCTCGTGGACTTGGTTTCTACAGCTACCGCGGGTAAGTCCTCTTTTCTGCCTTTTGTTCCTCCACAGCAAAAGAAAACGTCCCCATATCAGATGCAGTCCTTTCGGTCGCAGAAATTCCGGAAAGGACATGGGTCATCCTTCCTTGCGGCAAGAGGTAAAGGAAGAGGAAAAAGATCGCCAGCTGTGGCAGGCTCCCAGGAGCAGAAGTCCTCCCCGGCTTCTGCCAAATCCACCGCATGATGTTGGGGCTCCTCTGCGGGAGTCCGCACCGGTGGGAGCGCGTATTCAGCTCTTCAGTCAGGTCTGGGTGCTGACCCAAAGATACAAGCTGGAGTTTCAAGACAGGCCCCCACACCAATTTTTCAAATCGGCCTTGCCAGCTTCTCTTCTGGAAAGAGAGGTAGTGTGTACGGCAATACAAAAGCTGTGTCAGCAGCGAGTCATTGTCGAGGTACCCCCATCACAACGGGAGGAAGAGTTTTTTTCAAGCCTGTTTGTGGTCCCGAAGCCGGATGGCTTGGTCAGGCCGATTCTGAACTTGAAAATCCCTCAATGTGTATTTGAAAAGTTTCAAATTCAAGGTGGAATCTCTCTGAGCGGGGGGGGGGGGGGGGGGGGATTTTATGGTGTCAGTCGACATAAAGGATGCTTACCTACATGTCCACACATATCCTCCTCATCAGATGTATCTGATGTTCGCTGTTCAGGATTGTCACTACCAATTTCAGACTTTGCCATTTGGTCTTTCCACGGCCCCGAGGATTTTCACCAAGGTGATGGCAGAAATGATGGTGCTCCTGCGCTAGCAAGGGGTCACAATTATCCCGTACTTGGATAATACTCCTGATAAAGGCGAGATCACAGGAGATGTTACTAAAAAACGTTGCGCTCTCCCTGCAGGTGCTGCAACAGCAGGGCTGGCTCCTAAATTTACCAAAGTCGCAGTTGATTCTGACAACTCGGCTGTCCTTTTTGGGTATGATTCTGGACACCGAACTGCAGAGGATATTCCTCCCGTTGGAAAAAGCTCAGGAAATCCAGAACATGGTCAAGGAACTTCTGAAACCGCCAAGAGTGTCGATTCATCACTGCACTCGAGTGCTGGGGAAAATGGTGGCGGCCTACGAGGCCATTCCGTTTGGCAGGTTCCATGCAAGAACGTTTCAGTGGGACCTGCTGGACAAGTGGTCAGGGTCCCATCTGCAGATGTCCTGGAAGATAAGACTGTCCCCCAGGGCCAGGGTTTCTCTCCTGTGATGGCTCCAAAGTTTTCACCTTCTAGAGGGTCGCAGGTTCGGCATCCAAGATTGGATTCTGGTGACCACGGATGCGAGTCTCCGAGGTTGGGGAGCAGTCACACAGGGACAAAATTTCCAGGGAAAATAGTCAAGACAGGAAGCTTGTCTGCACATAAACATGCTGGAGTTGAGGGCCATCTACAATGGCCTGCGGCAGGCGGAACAGCTTCTTCGCGGCCTACCCGTCCTGATTCAGTCGGACAACATCACAGCCGTGGCGCACATAAACCGCCAGGGCGGAACAAAGAGCAGAGCGGCGATGGCGGAGGCCACCAAGATTCTTCGCTGGGTGGAAAAACATGCAAGCGCTCTGTCAGCGGTCTTCATTCCAGGAGTGGACAACTGGGAAGCAGACTTCCTCAGCAGACACGATCTCTATCCAGGAGAGTGGGGTCTTCGTCAAGAGGTCTTTGCAGAAGTGACAAGTCGTTGGGGACTTCCTCAAATAGACATGATGGCATCTCTCCTCAACAAAAAGCTTCAGACATATTGTTCCAGGTCAAGGGATCCTCAAGCAATAGCAGTGGACGCACTAGTGACGCTGTGGGTGTTTCGGTCGGTCTATGTGTTCCCTCCACTTCCACTCATTCCAAAGGTGATAAGGATCATAAGAAGAACAAGGGTTCAGGCAATACTCGTTGTTCCAGATTGGCCACGGAGGGCCTGGTATCTGGATCTTCAGTAACTACTCACCGGAGATCTCTGGCCTCTTCCTCTAAGAGAGGATCTGTTACAGCAAGGGCCGTGCGTGTTCCAGGACTTACCGCGGTTGCGTTTGACGGCATGGCGGTTGAACGCCAAATTCTAGCTAGGAAGGGTATTCCCGGGGAAGTCATCCCCACTCTACTTAAAGCTAGAAAGGAGGTAACGGCGAAGCATTATCACCGTATTTGGAGAAAATATGTGTCTTGGTGTGAATCCAAGCAGGCTCCTACGGAAGAATTTCAGCTGGGGCGTTTTCTTCACTTTTTGCAAGCAGGTGTGGATGCGGACCTGAAGTTGGGCTCCATTAAAGTGCAGGTTTCGGCCTTATCAATTTTCTTTCAAAGGGAATTAGCCTCACTTCCAGAAGTACAGACTTTTGTGAAGGGTGTACTACACATCCAACCTCCATTTGTGCCCCCAGTGGCACCGTGGGAGTTTAACGTGGTGTTACAGTTCCTTACGTCACATTGGTTTGAACCTTTACAAAAGGTTGAGTTGAAATTCCTCACTTGGAAAGTGGTCCTGCTATTGGCCTTGGCATCCGCAAGGCGTGTGTCAGAATTGGTGGCTTTGTCTCACAAAAGCCCCTATCTGATTTTCCATGAGGATAGAGCGGAGTTGAGAACTCGTCAACAATTTCTAACAAAGGTGGTTTCTTCGTTTCACATGTGGTGCCTGTGGCTATGGAAGCCTTGGCTGATTCAAAGTCTCTAGATGTGGTCAGAGCTTTGAAAATGTATGTAGCCAGAATGGCTCGTGTTAGGAAAAGAGGCGCTGTTTATCCTGTACGCGGCCAACAAGGTTGGCGCTCCTGCTTCTAAGCAGACTATTGCACGCTGGATCTGTAATACAATTCAGCAGGCTCATTCTACGGCTGGATTGCCGTTACCGAAATCGGTAAAGGCCCATTCCACTAGGAAGGTGGGCTTATGTTGGGCGGTTGCCCGAGGCGTCTCTGCATTACAGCTTTGCCAAGCAGCTACTTTGTCGGGGTCAAACACTTTTGCAAAGTTCTACAAGTTTGATACCCTGGTTGATGAGGACCTCATGTTTGCTCAATCGGTGCTGTAGAGTCATCCGCACTATCCCGCCCGGTTTGAGGCTTTGGTATAAACCCCATGGTCCTTTTGGAGTCCCCAGCATCCTCTAGGACGAAGGAGAAAATAGGATTTTAATACCCACCGGTAAATCCTTTTCTCTTAGTTCGTAGAGGATGCTGGGTGCCCGTCCCAGTGCGGACTATCTGCAGTAATTGTATATAGTTATTGCTTGTGTTACACAAAGGTTGTGTTGGTAAGGGTCAGACTGTTGCTGATCTGTTTTGGTTCACACTGTTAACTGGGTTTAGATAAATGCCATGTTGTACGGTGTGGTGTGAGCTGGTATGTATCTCACCCTTAGTTTAACAAAATCCTTTTCCTCGAAATGTCCGTCTCCTCTGGGCACAGTTCCTGTAACTGAGGTCTGGAGGAGGGGCATAGAGGGAGGAGCCAGTTCACACCCATTCAAAGTCTTATAGTGTGCCCATGTCTCCTGCGGATCCCGTCTATACCCCATGGTCCTTTTGGAGTCCCCAGCATCCTCTACGGACTAAGAGAAAAGGATTTACCGGTAGGTATTAAAATCCTATTTTTGTTATTTTCAGGCAGCACTGGTTGGCAACCAGTCTGCTGCATTGTGGGACTTGGTGGGGGAGGGGGGGAGGAGACCGAACCAACTTCCTGAGAGTTAATGGTTTGTATTCCTGCTGACAGGGCACTGAGCTCCTGAGGTGGTGATTCTCATACCCCTTGTGTGTGAGCCCACGCCAGCAGCATCCCGCCACACCCAAACAGATGCCAAAGGTGAGGTGAGTGTTACACCGGGGACCTGGTTAGCGGGTCCCTGGTGCAAATTGGTGGCATGAAGGGATAGTGATCACCCGGCTACAGGCCGTGGTGCCCACTGAGAACCCAGGCTGGCAGCATGGTAAACGGAGGTTGCGTACCCTCGTTTAACACATTTAATGGAGAAAGCTAGTATAAATAAAATGCAGGAACCATGCACTGTTATGGGGGCTGGGCTTCCCAGAGAGTGGGACTAGAGGCTAAACGGCGCCATTTCCTGCTGCTGATGATCTGATAGGCTGCATGCGGAGACTGCTCCTCCACAGGACCCACTGAATCACCATTGTAACTGCTACCAGGGGGTTATAGTGAAGGGGGAGCACATAAGCAGCGGTTATACCGCTGTGTGTAAAAATACACGGAGAAGACAACCAGCAGGGCGCTGCTCGGTCTGTGGTGTAGTGTGCTGGTCCCAATCCTCTTTGTCACTTCATTCAGGCTGGTCTGGGATAAATGTGCATATCTCGCTAATACTGCACTGTTTCATACTAAATGTTCTGATGAGATTCTGAAGGGGCTGCTTACACTACCTCAGGAAGAGATTATTACATTACTAAAACACATCCAATATGCTGCAAACTTTGAGTGAGGCTGTTAAGGAACTTAGTATCATTAACGGCCGTACCACTGCTATGGCTCGGTGGCTATGACAATTGTCAGCAGATGCTGATTCTATAAAAGGGGTTGAGAACCTTCCTTTTACAGGCGATGCCTTGTTTGGGGTAGAGCTGAACAAGTGGATATCTCAGGCAACTGCAGGTAAATCTACATATCTTCCGTCTGCCCTGCCACCTGCCAGGCGTCCCGATCCGCGACCGTCCCTGCAGTCCTTTCGGGTGGCCAGATTCAGAGACAAAGCCAGAAGTTCCTCCAATGCTGCTAGAGGAACTCGTGGTAGGTCCCGTAAACCAACAGCTGCTTAACCTGCGGACCAGGCCTCAGGATCCTCTTCCACGAAGCCCTCCGTCTGACTGTTGGCCCCAGCAGCAAGGCGACTTTCATGTAGGTGCTCACCTTCAACACTTTGCCCACATATGGGCAGAGTCCTGCTGGGATCCTTAGGTGAGGTACCTCATATCCCAAGGATATCTGCTGGAATTCCAGGAACTCCCTCCTGTGATTCTTCAGGTCAGGCTTACCAGCTTCACAGGAAGCAAGGGTTTCCTTACAGCAGGCAGTGCAAAGGCTGCTTTCTACAAGAGTTACTGTTCCAGTGCCACCTCAGCTGCACACAAAGGGGCTTTACTCAAGTCTCTTTGTGGTTCCGAATCCGAACAGCTCTGTATGACCAATCTTAACCCTCAAATCCCTGAACCCGTATCTTTGGGTGTTCAAATTCAAGATGGAATCCCTAAGAGCAGTGATTGTGAATCTGGAGGAGGGGGAGTTTCTGGTGTCCGTGGATATAAAGGACGCATACCGACATACCCCAATTTGGCCCCCTCACCAAGCGTTCCTCAGGTTTGCGATTCTGGACCAGCATTTCCAGTTTCAGGCCTTACCCTTTGGTCTCCACAGGTCCAAGGGTATTCACAATGGTCAGGGAACATCTGCACACTATCGACTTGACTACTTGTTTGCTTACAGATTATGGATGGATACTCAATTTCCAGAAATCTCACTTGGAACCGTCTCAGAATTCAGTTCCTGGGGATGATCCTGGATACAGTGTCTCAGAAAGTTTACCTTCCAGTGGACAAGGCTTTGACTATTCACTCTATGGTCCGGTCGGTGCTGAAACCTTGCGTGGTCTCTATTATTCTTTATATTCGCTTGCTGGGCAAGATGGTGGCCTCCTATGAGGCGATACAGTACGGAAGGTTCCATGCGCGACCGTTTCAACTGGATTTGTTGGACAAATGGGATCTCACCGCATATGCATCAGCATATAACACTGTCAACAAAAGCACAGATATTCCTTGTGGCTACAAGTCCCCCATCTGGTGGAGGGTCGGAGTTTCAACAGCCAGTCATGGATACTGTTGACAACAAATGCCAGCCTCCGGGGTTGGCGGGCTGTGACTCAAGGAGCACAGTTCCAGGGGACATGGTCGTTTCAGGAATCTGCTTTTCCAATCAACATCCTGGAACTCAGGGCAATTTACAAAGCTCTAATACAGGCCTCATCCCTCCTTCGGAATCAGGCCATCCAAGTGCAGCCAGACAACGCCACGGCAGTAGCGTACATCAACCGACAGGGAGGAACAAGAAGCAGGGCCACAATGCAAGAGGTGTCAAGAATACTCCTCTGGGTGGAAGCCAATGCTAGAGCCATCTCAGCCATTTACATTCCAGGAGTGGACAATTGGGAAGCGGACTTCCTAAGCAGGCATGACCTTCATCCGGGGGAATGGGGCATCCACCCTCAGTTGTTTCAATAAATTGTTCACCGGTGGGGTTGTCCGCAGATAGACCTGATGGCTTCTCATCTCAACAAGAAGCTCTGTCGTTACTGCTCCAGAACGAGGGACCCACAGGCGGTTGCGGTAGATGCTCTGACAACGCCATGGACTTACCAGTTCGTCTACCTGTTCCTCCAATTTTTTTGAATCCCTAGAGTTTTCAAATTACTCAAAAAGGAAAGAGTACAGGCAATTCTCATTGCCCCGGATTGGCCACAACGGGCCTGGTATGTGGACCTCCTGACCCTGTCGTTGGAGGAAAACTGGCCTCTGCCGCTTCTCAAGGACCTTCTTCCACAATGACCATTGTCTATCCAGACTTAAAGCGGCTACGTTTGACGGCCTGGAAGTTGAGAGGGAGATTTTAACATAGTAACATAGTAACACAGTAACTGAGGTTGAAAAAAGACAATTGTCCATCGAGGTCTCCTATGCATGATGATTTGACTAAAATTTCTGACTGATGCTGCTGTCAGTCGTTGCATTTTATCCCTATTTATAGTAACTATAATGCATGACTATGCACCATACCCCTGGATATCCTTATCCATTAGGAATTTATCTAACAAATTCTTAAAGGTGTTGACAGATTCCGCCATTACAACTCCCTCGGGCAGGGAATTCCAAACACGTATTGTCCTTACCGTGAAAAAGCCTTTACGCCGTATTGCGCGGAATCTCCTCTCCTCTAACCTGAGCGAGTGTCCACGAGTCCTCTGTGTTGATCTAACCAAAAACAGGTCCCGCGCAAGCTCTGTGTATTGGCCCCTTATATATTTGTAGATGTTGATCATATCCCCTCTTAGTCTCCGCTTTTACAATGTAAACATGCCTAGTCTTTCAAGCCTTTCCTTGTATTCCATCGTCTCCATGCCCTTAATTAGTTTGGTCGCCCTCCTCTGTACCTTTTCAAGCTCCAGGATATCCTTTTTGTAGTACGGTGCCCAGAATTGTACACAGTATTCAAGGTGTGGCCTCACTAGTGATTTATATAACGGGAGTATAATACTCTCGTCCCTAGCATCAATACCCCGTTTTATGCATGCTAATATCTTATTAGCCTTCTTTGCTGCAATCCTACTTTGGGTACTACTGCTTAGCTTGCTATCTATGAGGACACCTAAGTCCTTTTCCAGTACAGAATCCCCTAATTTTACCCCATTTAGTAAGTAGGTGTAATTTTTGTTCTGGTTACCACAGTGCATTACCTTACACTTGTCTGTGTTGAAGCGCATTCTCCATTTGGCTGCCCATGCTTCTAATTTAACTAAGTCGTTCTGAAGAGACTCGGCATCCTCCTCTGTATTTATAGCCTTACACAATTTGGTATCATCTGCAAAAATTTACACCATGCTCTCTAGACCTTCTGTTAGGTCGTTAATGAAAATATTGAACAATAGCGGTCCTAATACTGAGCCTTGCGGCACCCCACTTAGCACTTCAGTCCAAGTTGAAAAAGATCCATTAACCCCAACGCGCTGCTTCCTATTATCTAATCAGTTTTTGACCCAAGTGCATATTGTGCTTCCTAGCCCTGATTCTTGTAGCTTGTAGATAAGTCTCATGTGTGGTACAGTATCGAACGCTTTGGCAAAGTCTAAAAAGATTACATCCACGTCTTTACCCTGATCTAGGTTTGCGCTTACTGTTTCATAAAAGCCAAGTAAGTTGGTTTGACAGGATCTGTCCTTCATAAACCCATGTTGATTCCTTTTAATGACCTTATTGGTTTCAAGGAACTTCTGAATACTATCTCTTAGAATACCTTCCAATACTTTCCCCACTATAGATGTAAGACTAACTGGTCTATAATTACCTGGTTCAGCTTTACTTCCCTTTTTGAATATAGGCACTACTTCCGCTATACGCCAGTCTTTGGGAACCATACCTGATATAACTGAATCCTTAAAGATCAAAGATAGCGGTTTTGCCAGTTCAGAGTGAAGCTCCATTAGAACCCTTGGATGAATACCATCGGGCCCTGGGGATTTATTAATCTTTAAATGTTTTAATCGGTCACAGACTACTTTCTCGCTTAAATAAGTACCTATCAGTGTGATATTCTCATTATTGAGATTGTGTGTCAGTCCCTGAATTGGGTCCTCTCTAGTGAATACTGTTGAAAAAAACTCATTTAGTGTGTCCGCTATGTCATTATCATTTTTGCTTAAGACTCCCAACTTGTCTTTTAAAGGGCCTATACTCTCCTTCTTTAATCTCTTGCTATTAATGTATTTAAAGATTTTTTTGGGATTCGCTTTGCTTTCCTTTGCTACTAGTTTTTCAGTTTCTACTTTAGCCGCTCTTATTTCCTTTTTGCAAATTTTGTTACATTCCTTATAGTGCTGAAATGACTCTGCTTCCCCGTCAGATTTGTATTTTTTAAATGCTCGCCTTTTCTTGCCTATAAGTTCCTTAATCTTTTTGTTAAGCCACATCGGTTTATGATTTTTATTCCTTTTTTTGCTACTCATAGGAATACATTTGAGTGTATTTTTAGCTAGCAGGAATTTTAGTACCTCCCATTTCTCCGTAGTATTTTTTCCTAAAAACAAACCTTCCCATTCAATATCCCTGAAAAATACCCTCATCTTTTCAAAATTTGCTTTGCTAAAGTTTAAAGTCCTAGTTGAGCCAGTATAGGGCTGTTTATAGAAACTGATATTGAATGTGACCATATTGTGGTCGCTGTTTCCTATGGGTTCCCCTACTATAATACCTGATACCAAATCCCCATTGTTTGTTAATACCAGGTCTAAGATCGCATTGTACCTAGTTGGTTCCTCAATTAGTTGGACTAAGTAGTTATCATTAAGTGTGTTTAAAAACATATTGCCCCTAGCAGTATCACATGAATCGTTTTTCCAGTTTATCTCTGGATAGTTAAAATCTCCCATCACTACTATGTCTCCTACTCCTGCTGCTCTTTCAATTTGCTTTAGTAACAATTCATCATCAGATGCGTTGATACCAGGCGGCCTATAGCATACACCCAATACTAACTTTTTTATTCCTTTTTCCCCGCATGCAATTTCTACCCATAATGTCTCGACACTGTCTACAGTCCCCTCCTGAATATCTTCCCATATATTAGGTTTTAAAAACGGCTTTACGTAAAGACACACCCCTCCACCCTTTTTATTTAGTCTGTCTCTCCTAAACAGTGTATAGCCCTCTAGATTGACTGTCCAATCATGAGATTCATCCCACCAAGTTTCAGTAATGCCTATAATATCATACTGTTTGCTTGCTGCAAGTATTTCTAGTTCACCCTTTTTACCAGTAATGCTTCTGGCGTTTACATACATACATAAAACTAAGATAAGTATTTTCCCTTGCGTTAGGGACATCTTTCACCTTATGTAGCAAGGATGACCTGTAATCGTCATTGGTTAGTGCTTTGGTAAAATCCCTTTTAGTACCCATGTTAGTAACCTTACCGCCTGCTCTTACCCTCCCCCCAACTTCTCCCCCATTTAGTTTACTACCGCCATCCCCACTATTCTCACTGCATGACCCGTAGTTTCTAGCTAAACCCTCCCACCAGGCTCCTAGTTTAAAATCTCCTCCAACCTTCTAACCATCCTTTCCCTCAGCACCGCTGCCCCCTCCTCAGTCAGGTGCAATCCGTCATGACAAAAGAGATGGCGCCTGACTGAGAAGTCCGCCCAGTGTTCCAGGAAGGGTCTTCCATCCAAGGTGGTTTCCACTATGGTTCAGGCCCGTAAGGTGGTTACCTCCAAACATTACCACCGTATTTGTGTGAGGGTCGAAAATGTTCACCTGTGTAATTTCGTCTGGGCCATTTTCTATTGTTCCTGCAAGGTGGAGTAAGTAAGGGCCTACAGTTAGGCTCTATGAAGGTTCAGATTTCAGCTCCTATCTTCTTCCAGAAACAACTGGCGGTACTTCCTGAAGTGCAGACCTTTCTAATGGGGGTGTTGTACATTGAACCACCCTTTGTTCCTCCCACTGCTCCGTGGTATTGACTTTTCTCCAGTCGGATTGGTTTGAACCCTTACATAGGGTTGACTTAAAATACCTAACGTGGAAGACTGTTATGTTACTGGCCTTTGGCTTTCGCTCGCGAGTGTTTGAATTGGGGGCCTTGTCCTTTAAGAGCCCATACTTGGTATTTCATGAGGATAGGGCGGAGCTCAGAAGTCGCCCGCAGTTTTTTCTGAAAGTGGTGTCGGCCTTTCATGTAAATCAACCTATTGTGGTTCCTGCGTTATCCGACACTTCTGTTGCTCCAAAGTCCCTGGATGTTGTGAGGGCTTTCAGGGTTTACATCAAGCACTGCTCAACACAGGAAGTCTGACTCTTTTTTTTCCATCCTTTATGATGCTACTAAAATAGGTCATCCTGCCTTCAAGCAGTCTATTGCTCGTTGGCTCAGATTGACTATCCAACAAGCCTATACTTCGGCGGCTCTGCCACTGCCGAGTTCTGTTCAGGCCCACTCCACAAGGTCGGTGTGTTCTTCCTGGGCGGCTGCCCGGGGCGTCTCGGCCTTAAAGTTGTGCTGTGCAGCTACTTTGTCTGATGTGAACACGTTCGACACCTTTGCCAAGGATGACCTTCAGTTTGGTCACTAGGACGTTAGAGAAAATAGTAATTTATTACCTACCGGTAATTCCTTTTCTCGTTGTCCGCTGCCTCAGTGCTTCATGTCCTGCTTACCTGGTTGTAAGAGTTCTTGGATGGGTTTGCCGTTGCTTTTCCTGTTCCACGTTTGGTTAGCGTTGCTATCCTTCTATAGTGGGCATTGCTTTCCTCTGTTATGGTTAGCTCTGCTGTCCTTATTGTTGTGTATTGGTTCGTTACCTCACCACTTCGTGTTATATCCTTCTCTCTATGTCCTTCTCCTCTGGCACAGTTTCCTAGACTGAGTCTGCTAGGTGGGGCATAGAGGGGAGGAGCCAGAACACACTATTGGTTTCTTAAAGTGCCAGGCTCCAGTGGACCTGATCTATACCCCATAGTAATATACTATTGGCCAGTATCCACTACAGACTACGAGAAAAGGGATTACCGGTAGGTATAAAATTCCTATTTTTGTTCCCCCAGTGATGTCATATCTTGTCTATATAACAAAGCTGAAATTCTCAAAATGATTAAGAGAAGGGCTTTAATAAGAAGCTAATGAAAAGGCTTTTGCTGGGTACATGCAGCGATATTTGGCAAGTAGCCTGTAATTGTGGTGTGTGGCATGAGTATGTCCATGGATTGGTATTGGGCGTTTTGCTACATGTGGATCAAAGATGAAGACTCTGCTTTTGTGTAGCCAAGTTCAAGCCACCTGAACAGGCTGCTCTGACCCAAGGATCCAAACAGCTTTGTTCTATTTGGCTACATAGGTTCTGGTGCTGAGCAAAAGGATTTGCCCGTGTTGCCACGTTTTCTACACCCTTTTATGTAAGCTGATTAAAACCTGCAATTGGAGTATTGAATATTCATATCTTGGTTAACTATGGTAAATGACTCAAGGTTTTTTTTTTTGGTTTTGTATTGTTTTGTTTTTTTAAATGGATAATTATGTAAGGGTCTGTCAGGAATTTGGTGGGAAATATTTAGGAATTGCTATGTGGTGCCATATATAATGGTCTAAATACGTCCTTTGCCATCAACATGGTCTTATGCTGGTGTTGCATTGTATTCTAAATGTACCTTGTTCTGCTTGCCTTAATGGCTTTGTCATCAATGTTGTGAAAGTGACAAGTGAGACTGGGGAAGACATGCAGTAGTATTAGGTCCTTTTAGAGTAAAATGTTCACTTGTTTTGGTTAATGCTTTATACACAAGGGGGAACTGTTGTCTATATACTATGGGGACTTGCATGATATGTACATGTCTTTACCACATGCTATAAAATGTATCAGTTGTGTCATAATATACAATCAAAGCATGGAATCTCCAAGCAGATCACATGAAAATACAACTGCTGCTAATACTACACTGTAGGGCTTTAGTAACTGTGATGGAAATAGGAAATGTCTGTTCTCTTCCTGGATTTGAATGGGTTAGTGGAAAACACAGAAGGTGGAGTTAAGACCATTTGGGGAATTGACAGTTTGATTTCTGAGATTCAGTAGTTCCAACTCTTCCCTGCCCAGCCTCTCATGAGGAAGAAACTTTTGATGTGTTTTATATATACATCAGTTTTCCTGCAACGCTATTACAAGGATACCGAGGACTGTATTAGTAAGCATGATCACAGAACACCTTCAGTGGGGTTTCTAACTTGGAAAAGCGGATGTGATTTATAAAACTCAGTCATCTTACTATCTCTAGGATATTTGTTTTTTTTTTTTTAGAAAGTTGACCTGCATTTAAGAAACATGCAAGGTCACTGAATGTGCTGTATTTTATCACATCAGTAGGATTTTTTTTT
The DNA here is from genome assembly GCF_028390025.1 of Pseudophryne corroboree. Classification (NCBI taxonomy): domain Eukaryota; kingdom Metazoa; phylum Chordata; class Amphibia; order Anura; family Myobatrachidae; genus Pseudophryne; species Pseudophryne corroboree. Next base: position 192,945,696 of record NC_086451.1, read on the forward strand.
TTTAAGCTATAATTTACTTTTGATAGGCTTTTGCGATTCTTGTGACTATTAGCCAGATAACAATGCCTTTTTACAAGAGATCAATTAGACCTAAGTCCCCTTGGGGAAGATGCCAATATGGAACACAGATAAAGGTTGCTATGAAAAGTTCTGGCCCCCAGATAGTCTATGGAGATGGTGTAGGGTTAATCAATGAAAGTGACCAGCTTATAAATTCCCACGGCGAGGTACCAAGCATCACCAGGTCTACACCTATGTGTCACAATGCCATAGGTAATATAGGTAAATTGGAACTTGCCGATTATGGTCAAATACAATTCCGTGGTCCATCTGGAAGCTTTTTCCCAGGACGTGGCCTGAAACTTGTTGCAGTACAGGAATTCAAGGATGTCTTTCTCCACTGCCTGGTAACTCTACTCCTACAGCTCTCTGATTTAAGTCGTTTGTCGCTATCACTATTTGATGAGCTGGAAGGGAAATTACTGTTGTTGCATAAGCGAAGCACTGAACTTCACCGCCGTACAGGGGAAATTTTCTGGGGACTTGGCGAGCGCAATCGGCAGGGGCCGCAAGAACAAAGCCTTGTTAAAGGTAAGTACCAATGTCCTAAAGTAACAACTGGATTTGTTGGTACTATTCAAATTCTATGGAAATTTTGTGTTGATGGTTGAATATATGCCATGATCACCTGCAGGCTATTTTTAGGTTTAGAGTTGGGTTGTGATTTAGTGTTAGTTGTAAGTATTGAAACTGCTTTGTTAACTTTGTAACAAACCTGACATTACTACTACTCCACTACATAAGACAGACTACTAATGCTCTAAGAAAACTGGTGTTTACCGTTTGTAAAGTGCCAAGCAATGTTATTCAATGGTAAATGTTGGGTCATAAGGTTGTATATTCATGTGATTGAGGAAATTAAGCTTCAGCCCACCATAACAGCATGTCACCTGCTATATCCCGTTCTAGTAACATTTCTTCCTCATGTTAGTCTTGGTGTTCTGAGGTAGAATTGCTCTGCTATAGAGGGAAGCAATCTGTGTCTGCTTAAGCTGCAGACTTCGAAGTTGGTAACTGCGTCCCTGAACGACTATTAGAGTTGTATGGTGGGAAACCTATAACAGGAGTCTATTTGGACCTGTTGTTCTTGATATGAGAATTTGCCCATCCTACAGATAATTCCTAAACTAAGGGCTCCAGCCAGTGACAAATATTTAGAATGAGTGCTACTATAGGTTCGAGTGAAAGGTCCAAGATACCTGGAAAACAATTACAATGTAGTATAGATAGGACCCCAGATAAATAGTTAATAAGGGAAACACCCAAAAGAACCTTAGCATCCAGCACTTATCTTCTAGGCAAGACTGAGGTTTCCTCCCTATGATAAAGTCACATCTGTGACTAGATAATATGTAACAATATACAGAACCCATGTAATAACACCACAGTTGCCTGTACTTCAAAATAATTCCCAGGGACACTGCTGCTGAGCTAGTTCAGTTAATCTGGCTATGTACCATACTGTCTTTGTAAACCTTGGAGCATTACAATCCCCATTGCTTTATGTTCTCTGCGTGTTCATTTTTCTGAACTTGAAACACTTTAGCAGCAGAGTAGGGCAATAGGAAATGTATTCTTTATTTGGTCAATACAGAGAAGCAGGGATCTTTTGAAAGGAGAAATCTTTTAAACTCTCCATAGACATTAAGGAGAATATCCAATAACCCATGGTAATTTACCTCTGGTAATGTATTCGCCGGGCGCTACCCTATAAACCCTGATGCTGGCGCTTATCTGATGCTGGATTTACTGTGCATCCTTAAAGTATTCACAGCGCTTCACTTTTTCCACATTTTGTTATGTTGCAGCCTTATTCCAGAATGGAATAAATTCATTTTTTTCCTTTAAATTCTAAACACAATACCCCATAATGACAACGTGAAAAAAGTGTGTTTGAGGTATTTGCAAACTTATTAAAAATAATAAACTAAGAAATCACATGTACATAAGTATTCACAGCCTTTGCTCAATACTTCGTCTGCAACTTTGGCAGCTATTACAGCCTCAAGTCTTTTTAATATGATGCCACAAGCTTGGCACACCTGTCTTTGGGCAGTTTCGCCCATTCCTCTTGGCAGCACCTCTCAAGCTCCATCAGGTTGGATGGGAAGAGTCGGTACACAGCCATTTTCAGATCTCTCTAGAGATGTTCAATCTGATTCAAGTCTGGCCTCTGGCTGGGCCACTCAAGGACATTCAGAGTTGTCCTGAAGCCACTCATTTGAAATCTTGTCTGTGTGCTTAGGGTCGTACTGCTGAAAGATCAACTGTCACCCCAGTCTGAGGTTGAGCGCTCTGGAGCAGGTTTTCATCCAGGATGTCTCTGTACATTGCTGCATTCATCTTTCCCTCTATACCGACTAGTCTCCCACTTCCTGCCGCTGAAAAACATCCTCACAGTGTGATGTTGCCACCACCATGCTTCACTGTACGTATGGTCTAGTGATGAGTGGTGCCTGGTTTCCTCCAAACATGAGTTAAATCTTTGTCTCATCAGACCAGAGAATTTGGTTTCTCATGGTCTGAGAGTCCTTCAGGTGCATTTTGGTAAACTGACAACAAAAACTACAAAGGAGATCTGCACTCTCAAGTTATGTATTAGAAGATATTGAAGTGAGAAAAATCACTTCTAATGACCCCAATATATACTTCAGGGATTCGTATACCTCAGTCTTGGGGGTGCTACCTAGGCCAACCAATTAGCAACGCATATTACAGACAAAAGAGAATGGAGTTGTACAGGTAAGGTGCACACGAAGTCAATTAAAATATAACTTTTATTATCACATTAAGAGGCCAAAATCGGTCAGCATAGCGAAATATATGGTTAAAAATAAGTATAAAGAAAGACTTAAAGTGCTCTAAGATGGAAAAGTGATAAGATTAAAAATATCTCCACTTTGATGGATGCAAAAATAAGATTTTACTTACCGATAAATCTATTTCTCGGAGTCCGTAGTGGATGCTGGGGTTCCTGAAAGGACCATGGGGAATAGCGGCTCCGCAGGAGACAGGGCACAAAAAGTAAAGCTTTTCCAGATCAGGTGGTGTGCACTGGCTCCTCCCCCTATGACCCTCCTCCAGACTCCAGTTAGGTACTGTGCCCGGACGAGCGTACACAATAAGGGAGGATTTTGAATCCCGGGTAAGACTCATACCAGCCACACCAATCACACCGTACAACTTGTGATCTAAACCCAGTTAACAGTATGATAACAGCGGAGCCTCTGAAAGATGGCTTCCTTCAACAATAACCCGAATTAGTTAACAATAACTATGTACAATTATTGCAGATAATCCGCACTTGGGATGGGCGCCCAGCATCCACTACGGACTCCGAGAAATAGATTTATCGGTAAGTAAAATCTTATTTTCTCTATCGTCCTAGTGGATGCTGGGGTTCCTGAAAGGACCATGGGGATTATACCAAAGCTCCCAAACGGGCGGGAGAGTGCGGATGACTCTGCAGCACCGAATGAGAGAACTCCAGGTCCTCCTTAGCCAGAGTATCAAATTTGTAAAATTTTACAAACGTGTTCTCCCCTGACCACGTAGCTGCTCGGCAAAGTTGTAATGCCGAGACCCCTCGGGCAGCCGCCCAAGATGAACCCACCTTCCTTGTGGAGTGGGCCTTTACAGATTTAGGCTGTGGCAGGCCTGCCACAGAATGTGCAAGTTGGATTGTGCTACAGATCCAACGAGCAATCGTCTGCTTAGACGCAGGAGCACCCATCTTGTTGGGTGCATACAATATAAACAACGAGTCAGATTTTCTGACTCCAGCTGTCCTTGCAATATATATTTTTAATGCTCTGACAACGTCCAGTAACTTGGAGTCCTCCAAGTCACTTGTAGCCGCAGGCACTACAATAGGCTGGTTCAGATGAAATGCTGACACCACCTTAGGGAGAAAATGCGGACGAGTCCGCAGTTCTGCCCTGTCCGAATGGAAAATCAGATATGGGCTTTTGTAAGATAAAGCTGCCAGTTCTGACACTCTCCTGGCCGAAGCCAGGGCTAGAAGCATGGTCACTTTCCATGTGAGATATTTCAAATCCACCTTCTTTAGTGGTTCAAACCAATGAGATTTTAGAAAGTCCAAAACCACATTGAGATCCCACGGTGCCACTGGAGGCACCACAGGAGGCTGTATATGTAGCACTCCCTTAACAAAGGTCTGGACTTCAGGGACTGAAGCCAATTCTTTTTGAAAGAAAATCGACAGGGCCGAAATTTGAACCTTAATAGATCCCAATTTGAGACCCATAGACAATCCTGATTGCAGGAAATGTAGGAATCGACCCAGTTGAAATTCCTCCGTCGGAGCACTCCGATCTTCGCACCACGTAACATATTTTCGCCAAATTCGGTGATAATGTTGCACGGTTACTTCCTTCCTTGCTTTAATCAAAGTAGGAATGACTTCTTCCGGCATGCCTTTTTCCTTTAGGATCCGGCGTTCAACCGCCATGCCGTCAAACGCAGCCGCGGTAAGTCTTGAAACAGACAGGGACCCTGCTGAAGCAAGTCCCTCCTTAGAGGTAGAGGCCACGGATCTTCCGTGATCATCTCTTGAAGTTCCGGGTACCAAGTCCTTCTTGGCCAATCCGGAACCACTAGTATCGTCCTTACGCCTCTTTGCCGTATAATTCTCAATACTTTTGGTATGAGAGGCAGAGGAGGAAACACATACACCGACTGGTACACCCAAGGCGTTACCAGCGCGTCCACAGCTATTGCCTGCGGATCTCTTGACCTGGCGCAATACCTGTCCAGTTTTTTGTTGAGGCGAGACGCCATCATGTCCACCATTGGTCTTTCCCAACGGGTTACCAGCAAGTGGAAGACTTCTGGATGAAGTCCCCACTCTCCCGGGTGAAGATCGTGTCTGCTGAGGAAGTCTGCTTCCCAGTTGTCCACTCCCGGGATGAACACTGCTGACAGTGCTATCACATGATTCTCTGCCCAGCGAAGAATCCTTGCAGCTTCTGCCATTGCACTCCTGCTTCTTGTGCCGCCCTGTCTGTTCACATGGGCGACTGCCGTGATGTTGTCCGACTGGATCAACACCGGTTTTCCCTGAAGCAGAGGTTCTGCCTGGCTTAGAGCATTGTATATTGCTCTTAGTTCCAGAATGTTTATGTGAAGAGACGTTTCCAGGCTCGTCCATACTCCCTGGAAGTTTCTTCCTTGTGTGACTGCTCCCCAGCCTCTCAGGCTGGCGTCCGTGGTCACCAGGATCCAATCCTGTATGCCGAATCTGCGGCCCTCCAATAGATGAGCACTCTGCAACCACCACAGAAGAGACACCCTTGTCCTTGGAGACAGGGTTATCCGCAGGTGCATCTGAAGATGCGACCCTGACCATTTGTCCAACAGATCCCTTTGGAAAATTCTTGCGTGGAATCTGCCGAATGGAATTGCTTCGTAAGAAGCCACCATTTTTCCCAGGACTCTTGTGCATTGATGTACAGACACCTTTCCTGGTTTTAGGAGGTTCCTGACAAGCTCGGATAACTCCTTGGCTTTTTCCTCCGGGAGAAAAATCTTTTTCTGAACCGTGTCCAGAATCATCCCTAGGAACAGCAGACGAGTTGTCGGCATTAACTGGGATTTTGGAATATTCAGAATCCACCCGTGCTGTTTTAGCACTTCTTGCGACAGTGCTAATCCCATCTCTAGTTGTTCTCTGGACCTTGCCCTTATTAGGAGATCGTCCAAGTATGGGATAATTAATATGCCTTTTCTTCGAAGAAGAATCATCATCTCGGCCATTACCTTTGTAAAGACCCGAGGTGCCGTGGACAATCCGAACGGCAGCGTCTGAAACTGATAGTGACAGTTTTGTACAACGAACCTGAGGTACCCCTGGTGTGAGGGGTAAATTGGAACGTGGAGATGTCCAAGGATACCATAAAGTCCCCCTCTTCCAGGTTCGCTATCACTGCTCTGAGTGACTCCATCTTGAACTTGAACTTCTTTATGTACAGGTTCAAGGACTTCAGATTTAGAATAGGCCTTACCGAGCCATCCGGCTTCGGTACCACAAAAAGAGTGGAATAATACCCCTTCCCTTGTTGTAGAAGAGGTACCTTGACTATCACCTGCTGAGAGTACAGCTTGTGAATGGCTTCCAAAGCCGTCTCCCTTTCGGAGGGGGACGTTGGTAAAGCAGACTTCAGGAAACGGCGAGGTGGATCTGTCTCTAATTCCAACCTGTACCCCTGAGATATTATCTGCAGGATCCAGGGATCTACCTGCGAGTGAGCCCACTGCGCGCTGTAATTTTTGAGACGACCACCCACCGTCCCCGAGTCCGCTTGAGAAGCCCCAGCGTCATGCTGAGGCTTTTGTAGAAGCCGGGGAAGGCTTCTGTTCCTGGGAAGGAGCTGCCTGTTGCTGTCTCTTCCCTCGACCTCTGCCTCGTGGCAGATATGAATAGCCCTTTGCTCTCTTATTTTTAAAGGAACGAAAGGGCTGCGGTTGAAAAGTCGGTGCCTTTTTCTGTTGGGGAGTGACTTGAGGTAGAAAGGTGGATTTCCTGGCTGTAGCCGTGGCCACCAAATCTGATAGACCGACTCCAAATAACTCCTCCCCTTTATACGGCAAAACTTCCATATGTCGTTTTGAATCCGCATCGCCTGTCCACTGTCGCGTCCATAAAGCTCTTCTGGCCGAAATGGACATAGCACTTACCCGTGATGCCAGTGTGCAGATATCCCTCTGTGCATCACGTATATAAAGAAATGCATCCTTTATTTGTTCTAACGACAGTAAAATATTGTCCCTGTCCAGGGTATCAATATTTTCAATCAGGGACTCTGACCAAACTACCCCAGCACTGCACATCCAGGCAGTCGCTATAGCTGGTCGTAGTATAACACCTGCATGTGTGTATATACTTTTTTGGATATTTTCCATCCTCCTATCTGATGGATCTTTAAGTGCGGCCGTCTCAGGAGAGGGTAACGCCACTTGTTTAGATAAGCGTGTTAGCGCCTTGTCCACCCTAGGAGGTGTTTCCCAGCGCTCCCTAACCTCTGGCGGGAAAGGGTATAATGCCAATAATTTCTTTGAAATTATCAGCTTTTTATCAGGGGCAACCCACGCTTCATTACACACGTCATTTAATTCTTCTGATTCAGGAAAAACTATAGGTAGTTTTTTCACACCCCACATAATACCCTGTTTAGTGGTACCTGTAGTATCAGCTAAATGTAACGCCTCCTTCATTGCCAAAATCATATAACGTGTGGCCCTACTGGAAAATACGGTTGATTCGTCACCGTCACCACTGGAGTCAGTGCCTGCGTCTGGGTCTGTGTCAACCGACTGAGGCAAAGGGCGTTTCACAGCCCCTGACGGTGTTTGAGTCGCCTGGACAGGCACTAATTGATTGTCCGGCCGTCTCATGTCGTCAAACGACTGCTTTAGCGTGTTGACACTATCCCGTAGTTCCATAAATAAAGGCATCCATTCTGGTGTCGACTCCCTAGGGGGTGACATCCTCATATTTGGCAATTGCTCCGCCTCCACACCAATATCGTCCTCATACATGTCGACACACACGTACCGACACACAGCAGACACACAGGGAATGCTCCTAACGAAGACAGGACCCACTAGCCCTTTGGGGAGACAGAGGGAGAGTTTGCCAGCACACACCAAAAGCGCTATATATATAACAGGGATAGCCTTATAATAAGTGCTCCCTTATAGCTGCTTTATATATATCAAAATATCGCCATAAATTTGCCCCCCCTCTCTGTTTTACCCTGTTTCTGTAGTGCAGTGCAGGGGAGAGACCTGGGAGCCGTCCTGACCAGCGGAGCTGTGAGAGGAAATGGCGCCGTGTGCTGAGGAGATAGGCCCCGCCCCTTTTCCGGCGGGCTCGTCTCCCGCTATTTAGTGAATCCAGGCAGGGGTTAAATATCTCCATATAGCCTCTGGGGGCTATATGTGAGGTATTTTTAGCCTTTATATAGGTTACATTTGCCTCCCAGGGCGCCCCCCCCCAGCGCCCTGCACCCTCAGTGACTGCGTGTGAAGTGTGCTGAGAGGAAAATGGCGCACAGCTGCAGTGCTGTGCGCTACCTTTAGAAGACTGCAGGAGTCTTCAGCCGCCGATTCTGGACCTCTTCTGACTTCAGCATCTGCAAGGGGGCCGGCGGCGCGGCTCCGGTGACCATCCAGGCTGTACCTGTGATCGTCCCTCTGGAGCTGATGTCCAGTAGCCAAGAAGCCAATCCATCCTGCACGCAGGTGAGTTCACTTCTTCTCCCCTCAGTCCCTCGTTGCAGTGATCCTGTTGCCAGCAGGACTCACTGTAAAATAAAAAACCTAAGCTAAACTTTTTCTAAGCAGCTCTTTAGGAGAGCCACCTAGATTGCACCCTTCTCGGCCGGGCACAAAAATCTAACTGGAGTCTGGAGGAGGGTCATAGGGGGAGGAGCCAGTGCACACCACCTGATCTGGAAAAGCTTTACTTTTTGTGCCCTGTCTCCTGCGGAGCCGCTATTCCCCATGGTCCTTTCAGGAACCCCAGCATCCACTAGGACGATAGAGAAAACTACGGATGAGTAGGAATTCGTTTAATTTGCAATTATCAAATAAGTTTATTATATATACATGTAATTAAATCAAGCCTATAATTGCTGGCTGCTGTGAAACTTTCAATTCTCGGTGTTCTATCTGATGTATGTCTCTATTATGAGTTTTTGGTGTATCTCACACCTGGCACCTTCAGCCTTCAGATATCCTCATGTGTCACGGGGATTTCTCAAAGATATTTAGATTTGTGATAAAACAAGGAGTTAATGAATATACCAATAAGTGTGCCCTGGATTCACTGTTCTATATCACCCAGGCAGTCACTCCCGTTACATAGCCGTATCAATAATGATATGTGAGACAGTTTGGTTATAAACCGGCTTGATCACGGAGTGTGTCCTTCTATTGTATATATACTATGATCACAGGAATTATTGCCTCTACCCCCAAACGAGGCCAGAAAAGATTTTTTTATATCTGGCTGGGGTTAATTGTAAGATGTGCACACGGAGATTAATATCTCCTTTAGTATTCTTGTATGAGATACAATTAGTGGATGCTTCCTATTCACAGTAAAATGAACACTGCTTAAGTTATCCTTTATTGTCATAAACTTATTGCGTAATACCTGATTTGTGAAACGTTTTATGACTGTGAGGTAAATGGGTAGATGTGTTACTACAACGTATACCCAATCAGTATTTGCCCCCTTATTATTGCACCTGGTCTTATATTAAACCCAGTAAATACATGCTATAAGGATAGAATGCATGGCATAGTATGTTTCAAAATTGCTGTGTGAACATCTGATAAGTCACATATTTTTCTATTACCATACAACTGTTCTATCCCTGAATGTCAGGGCCCACATCAAATAAGTGGAGTAGGGAGCATTAAAAATTAGCTCAATCAGCATGTGTAGAGGCAGTACATATGTGCTCTTATTAATCCTATGTTAGTGTTTTCCCTGCTCAAATGAGCATTAAAATCTTCAGTATTGTCAGTGCCCCAGGGATATAAATGATTGTGGTTCACAAAAATAATTGTATCATTGATCACTCTATTATTCGTATACCGGTATTTCTTTTACTCCTTTAGTAACCATCTGGTATAATTGATATAATCAGTATGACGGAAAACACATGTGGCTGAAGGTTGCAAAGGTGAAAGTATTGTTACGGCATATACTATGTCAACATTCATTAGTTTTATCTGGCATGTCTATGCCTGCCATTTAACAATATGTCAGATCTTATACCCAATTTCAGGTAGACATAATACACCAAATATTGGGAGGCTGCGACACGCTGCAACGGCGTCTATGAAGTCGGCATTTGTCCGATCACGGGTAATCCCGTTTGACCTGCAGCGGGCCAGCTCCCTGTTGTATATGGAGTTTAACAGATAAATTTAAGGTAGACACAATACACGAGAGATTGGGAGGCTGAGACACGCTGCAACGGCGCCTATGAAATCGGCATTTGTCCGATCACGGGTAATCCCGTTTAGCCGTGCAGTAGTCCAGCTCCCTAATATATATGAAGTTTTAACAGCTAACGTAGTTAATGCAAGGACATCTCAGTGGAGGAAGATGCCATCTTCCTCCACTGAGATGTCCTTGCATTAACTACGTTAGCTGTTAAAACTTCATATATATTAGGGAGCTGGCCCGCTGCAGGTCAAACGGGATTACCCGTGATCGGACAAATGCCGACTTCATAGACGCCGTTGCAGCGTGTCGCAGCCTCCCAATATTTGGTGTATTATGTCTACCTGAAATTGGGTATAAGATCTGACATATTGTTAAATGGCAGGCATAGACATGCCAGATAAAACTAATGAATGTTGACATAGTATATGCCGTAACAATACTTTCACCTTTGCAACCTTCAGCCACATGTGTTTTCCGTCATACTGATTATATCAATTATACCAGATGGTTACTAAAGGAGTAAAAGAAATACCGGTATACGAATAATAGAGTGATCAATGATACAATTATTTTTGTGAACCACAATCATTTATATCCCTGGGGCACTGACAATACTGAAGATTTTAATGCTCATTTGAGCAGGGAAAACACTAACATAGGATTAATAAGTAGAGATGAGCGCCGGAAATTTTTCGGGTTTTGTGTTTTGGTTTTGGGTTCGGTTCCGCGGCCGTGTTTTGGGTTCGACCGCGTTTTGGCAAAACCTCACCGAATTTTTTTTGTCGGATTCGGGTGTGTTTTGGATTCGGGTGTTTTTTTAAAAAAACCCTAAAAAACAGCTTAAATCATAGAATTTGGGGGTAATTTTGATCCCAAAGTATTATTAACCTCAAAAAACATAATTTACACTCATTTTCAGCCTATTCTGAACACATCACACCTCACAATATTATTTTTAGTCCTAAAATTTGCACCGAGGTCGCTGTGTGAGTAAGATAAGCGACCCTAGTGGCCGACACAAACACCGGGCCCATCTAGGAGTGGCACTGCAGTGTCACGCAGGATGGCCCTTCCAAAAAACCCTCCCCAAACAGCACATGACGCAAAGAAAAAAAGAGGCGCAATGAGGTAGCTGACTGTGTGAGTAAGATTAGCGACCCTAGTGGCCGACACAAACACCGGGCACATCTAGGAGTGGCACTGCAGTGTCACGCAGGATGTCCCTTCCAAAAAACCCTCCCCAAACAGCACATGACGCAAAGAAAAAAAGAGGCGCAATGAGGTAGCTGTGTGAGTAAGATTAGCGACCCTAGTGGCCGACACAAACACCGGGCCCATCTAGGAGTGGCACTGCAGTGTCACGCAGGATGTCCCTTCCAAAAAACCCTCCCCAATCAGCACATGATGCAAAGAAAAAGAAAAGAAAAAAGAGGTGCAAGATGGAATTATCCTTGGGCCCTCCCACCCACCCTTATGTTGTATAAACAAAACAGGACATGCACACTTTAACCAACCCATCATTTCAGTGACAGGGTCTGCCACACGACTGTGACTGATATGACGGGTTGGTTTGGACCCCCCCCAAAAAAGAAGCAATTAATCTCTCCTTGCACAAACTGGCTCTACAGAGGCAAGATGTCCACCTCATCTTCACCCTCCGATATATCACCGTGTACATCCCCCTCCTCACAGATTATCAATTCGTCCCCACTGGAATCCACCATCTCAGCTCCCTGTGTACTTTGTGGAGGCAATTGCTGCTGGTCAATGTCTCCGCGGAGGAATTGATTATAATTAATTTTAATGAACATCATCTTCTCCACATTTTCTGGATGTAACCTCGTACGCCGATTGCTGACAAGGTGAGCGGCGGCACTAAACACTCTTTCGGAGTACACACTTGTGGGAGGGCAACTTAGGTAGAATAAAGCCAGTTTGTGCAAGGGCCTCCAAATTGCCTCTTTTTCCTGCCAGTATAAGTACGGACTGTGTGACGTGCCTACTTGGATGCGGTCACTCATATAATCCTCCACCATTCTATCAATGTTGAGAGAATCATATGCAGTGACAGTAGACGACATGTCCGTAATCGTTGTCAGGTCCTTCAGTCCGGACCAGATGTCAGCATCAGCAGTCGCTCCAGACTGCCCTGCATCACCGCCAGCGGGTGGGCTCGGAATTCTGAGCCTTTTCCTCGCACCCCCAGTTGCGGGAGAATGTGAAGGAGGAGATGTTGACAGGTCGCGTTCCGCTTGACTTGACAATTTTGTCACCAGCAGGTCTTTCAACCCCAGCAGACCTGTGTCTGCCGGAAAGAGAGATCCAAGGTAGGCTTTAAATCTAGGATCGAGCACGGTGGCCAAAATGTAGTGCTCTGATTTCAACAGATTGACCACCTGTGAATCCTTGTTAAGCGAATTAAGGGCTGCATCCACAAGTCCCACATGCCTAGCGGAATCGCTCCGTGTTAGCTCCTTCTTCAATGCCTCCAGCTTCTTCTGCAAAAGCCTGATGAGGGGAATGACCTGACTCAGGCTGGCAGTGTCTGAACTGACTTCACGTGTGGCAAGTTCAAAGGGCATCAGAACCTTGCACAACGTTGAAATCATTCTCCACTGCACTTGAGACAGGTGCATTCCATCTCCTATATCGTGCTCAATTGTATAGGCTTGAATGGCCTTTTGCTGCTCCTCCAACCTCTGAAGCATATAGAGGGTTGAATTCCACCTCGTTACCACTTCTTGCTTCAGATGATGGCAGGGCAGGTTCAGTAGTTTTTGGTGGTGCTCCAGTCTTCTGTACGTGGTGCCTGTACGCCGAAAGTGTCCCGCAATTTTTCTGGCCACCGACAGCATCTCTTGCACGCCCCTGTCGTTTTTAAAAAAATTCTGCACCACCAAATTCAAGGTATGTGCAAAACATGGGACGTGCTGGAATTTGCCCATATTTAATGCACACACAATATTGCTGGCGTTGTCCGATGCCACAAATCCACAGGAGAGTCCAATTGGGGTAAGCCATTCCGCGATGATCTTCCTCAGTTGCCGTAAGAGGTTTTCAGCTGTGTGCGTATTCTGGAAAGCGGTGATACAAAGCGTAGCCTGCCTAGGAAAGAGTTGGCGTTTGCGAGATGCTGCTACTGGTGCCGCCGCTGCTGTTCTTGCGGCGGGAGTCCATACATCTACCCAGTGGGCTGTCACAGTCATATAGTCCTGACCCTGCCCTGCTCCACTTGTCCACATGTCCGTGGTTAAGTGGACATTGGGTACAACTGCATTTTTTAGGAGACTGGTGAGTCTTTTTCTGACGTCCGTGTACATTCTCGGTATCGCCTGCCTAGAGAAGTGGAACCTAGATGGTATTTGGTAACGGGGGCACACTGCCTCAATAAATTGTCTAGTTCCCTGTGAACTAACGGCGGATACCGGACGCACGTCTAACACCAACATAGTTGTCAAGGACTCAGTTATCCGCTTTGCAGTAGGATGACTGCTGTGATATTTCATCTTCCTCGCAAAGGACTGTTGAACAGTCAATTGCTTACTGGAAGTAGTACAAGTGGGCTTACGACTTCCCCTCTGGGATGACCATCGACTCCCAGCGGCAACAACAGCAGCGCCAGCAGCAGTAGGCGTTACACGCAAGGATGCATCGGAGGAATCCCAGGCAGGAGAGGACTCGTCAGACTTGCCAGTGACATGGCCTGCAGGACTATTGGCATTCCTGGGGAAGGAGGAAATTGACACTGAGGGAGTTGGTGGGGTGGTTTGCGTGAGCTTGGTTACAAGAGGAAGGGATTTACTGGTCAGTGGACTGCTTCCGCTGTCACCCAAAGTTTTTGAACTTGTCACTGACTTATTATGAATGCGCTGCAGGTGACGTATAAGGGAGGATGTTCCGAGGTGGTTAACGTCCTTACCCCTACTTATTACAGCTTGACAAAGGGAACACACGGCTTGACACCTGTTGTCCGCATTTCTGGTGAAATACCTCCACACCGAAGAGCTGATTTTTTTGGTATTTTCACCTGGCATGTCAACGGCCATATTCCTCCCACGGACAACAGGTGTCTCCCCAGGTGCCTGACTTAAACAAACCACCTCACCATCAGAATCCTCCTGGTCAATTTCCTCCCCAGCGCCAGCAACACCCATATCCTCCTCATCCTGGTGTACTTCAACACTGACATCTTCAATCTGACTATCAGGAACTGGACTGCGGGTGCTCCTTCCAGCACTTGCAGGGGGCATGCAAATAGTGGAAGGCGCATGCTCTTCACGTCCAGTGTTGGGAAGGTCAGGCATCGCAAACGACACAATTGGACTCTCCTTGTGGATTTGGGATTTCAAAGAACGCACAGTTCTTTGCGGTGCTTTTGCCAGCTTGAGTCTTTTCAGTTTTCTAGCGAGAGGCTGAGTGCTTCCATCCTCATGTGAAGCTGAACCACTAGCCATGAACATAGGCCAGGGCCTCAGCCGTTCCTTGCCACTCCGTGTGGTAAATGGCATATTGGCAAGTTTACGCTTCTCCTCCGACAATTTTATTTTAGGTTTTGGAGTCCTTTTTTTTCTGATATTTGGTGTTTTGGATTTGACATGCTCTGTACTATGACATTGGGCATCGGCCTTGGCAGACGACGTTGCTGGCATTTCATCGTCTCGGCCATGACTAGTGGCAGCAGCTTCAGCACGAGGTGGAAGTGGATCTTGATCTTTCCCTAATTTTGGAACCTCAACTTTTTTGTTCTCCATATTTTATAGGCAGAACTAAAAGGCACCTCAGGTAAACAATGGAGATGGATGGATTGGATACTAGTATACAATTATGGACGGACTGCCACGGTTAGGTGGTATAAAAAAACCACGGTTAGGTGGTATATATTATAATAATAATACAATTATGGATGGACGGACTGCCTGCCGACTGCCGACACAGAGGTAGCCACAGCCGTGAACTACCGCACTGTACACTGGTTGATAAAGAGATAGTAGTATACTCGTAACAACTAGTATGACACTATGACGACGGTATAAAGAATGAAAAAAAAACCACGGTTAGGTGGTATATATTATAATAATAATACAATTATGGATGGACGGACTGCCTGCCGACTGCCGACACAGAGGTAGCCACAGCCGTGAACTACCGCACTGTACACTGGTTGATAAAGAGATAGTAGTATACTCGTAACAACTAGTATGACACTATGACGACGGTATAAAGAATGAAAAAAAAACCACGGTTAGGTGGTATATATTATAATAATAATACAATTATGGATGGACGGACTGCCTGCCGACTGCCGACACAGAGGTAGCCACAGCCGTGAACTACCGCACTGTACACTGGTTGATAAAGAGATAGTAGTATACTCGTAACAACTAGTATGACACTATGACGACGGTATAAAGAATGAAAAAAAAACCACAGTTAGGTGGTATATATTATAATAATAATACAATTATGGATGGACGGACTGCCTGCCGACTGCCGACACAGAGGTAGCCACAGCCGTGAACTACCGCACTGTACACTGGTTGATAAAGAGATAGTAGTATACTCGTAACAACTAGTATGACACTATGACGGTATAAAGAATGAAAAAAAAACCACGGTTAGGTGGTATATATTATAATAATAATACAATTATGGATGGACGGACTGCCTGCCGACTGCCGACACAGAGGTAGCCACAGCCGTGAACTACCGCACTGTACACTGGTTGATAAAGAGATAGTAGTATACTCGTAACAATTAGGATGACACTATGACGGTATAAAGAATGAAAAAAAAACCACGGTTAGGTGGTAGGTATATAATAATAAATAATACAATTCTGGTCGGACGGACTGCCTGCCGTGTGCCGACACAGAGGTAGCCACAGCCGTGAACTACCGCACTGTACACTGGTTGATAAAGAGATAGTAGTATACTCGTAACAATTAGGATGACACTATGACGGTATAAAGAATGAAAAAAAAACCACGGTTAGGTGGTAGGTATATAATAATAAATAATACAATTCTGGTCGGACGGACTGCCTGCCGTGTGCCGACACAGAGGTAGCCACAGCCGTGAACTACCGCACTGTACACTGGTTGATAAAGAGATAGTAGTATACTCGTAACAATTAGGATGACACTATGACGGTATAAAGAATGAAAAAAAAACCACGGTTAGGTGGTAGGTATATAATAATAAATAATACAATTCTGGTCGGACGGACTGCCTGCCGTGTGCCGACACAGAGGTAGCCACAGCCGTGAACTACCGCACTGTACACTGGTTGATAAAGAGATAGTAGTATACTCGTAACAATTAGGATGACACTATGACGGTATAAAGAATGAAAAAAAAACCACGGTTAGGTGGTAGGTATATAATAATAAATAATACAATTCTGGTCGGACGGACTGCCTGCCGTGTGCTGACACAGAGGTAGCCACAGCCGTGAACTACCGCACTGTACACTGGTTGATAAAGAGATAGTAGTATACTCGTAACAATTAGGATGACACTATGACGGTATAAAGAATGAAAAAAAAACCACGGTTAGGTGGTAGGTATATAATAATAAATAATACAATTCTGGTCGGACGGACTGCCTGCCGTGTGCCGACACAGAGGTAGCCACAGCCGTGAACTACCGCACTGTACTGTGTCTGCTGCTAATATAGACTGGTTGATATTTAAAGAGATATTAGTAGTATACAACAATACTATACTGGTGGTCAGGCACTGGTCACCACTCCTGCAGCAAAAGTGTGCACTGTTAATTAATATAATTGTACTCCTGGCTCCTGCTAACAACCTGCAGTGCTCCCCAGTCTCCCCCACAATTAATTATAAGCTTTTAATTTATACATTGATGACTGTGCAGCACACTGGGCTGAGCTGAGTGCACACAGACTGAGTCACACTGTGTGACTGACTGTGCTGTGTATCGTTTTTTTTTTCAGGCAGAGAACGGATATAGCAGAGAGAAGTGAACGGATATATTATATTAAATAAAAGTTAACTAGCAACTGCACTGGTCACTGACTGTGGTAAACTAACTCTGTCTGCGACTCTGCACAATCTCTCTCTATCTAATCTATCTATCTCTATTCTAATGGAGAGGACGCCAGACACGTCCTCTCCCTATCAATCTCAATGCACGAGTGAAAATGGCGGCGACGCGCGGCTCCTTATATAGAATCCGAGTCTCGCGATAGAATCCGAGCCTCGCGAGAATCCGACAGCGTCATGATGACGTTCGGGCGCGCTCGGGTTAACCGAGCAAGGCGGGAAGATCCGAGTCGCTCGGACCCGTGGAAAAAAAAGTGAAGTTCGTGCGGGTTCGGATTCAAAGAAACCGAACCCGCTCATCTCTATTAATAAGAGCACATATGTACTGCCTCTACACATGCTGATTGAGCTAATTTTTAATGCTCCCTACTCCACTTATTTGATGTGGGCCCTGACATTCAGGGATAGAACAGTTGTATGGTAATAGAAAAATATGTGACTTATCAGATGTTCACACAGCAATTTTGAAACATACTATGCCATGCATTCTATCCTTATAGCATGTATTTACTGGGTTTAATATAAGACCAGGTGCAATAATAAGGGGGCAAATACTGATTGGGTATACGTTGTAGTAACACATCTACCCATTTACCTCACAGTCATAAAACGTTTCACAAATCAGGTATTACGCAATAAGTTTATGACAATAAAGGATAACTTAAGCAGTGTTCATTTTACTGTGAATAGGAAGCATCCACTAATTGTATCTCATACAAGAATACTAAAGGAGATATTAATCTCCGTGTGCACATCTTACAATTAACCCCAGCCAGATATAAAAAAATCTTTTCTGGCCTCGTTTGGGGGTAGAGGCAATAATTCCTGTGATCATAGTACAGGTTGAGTATCCCTTATCCAAAATGTTTGGGACCAGAGGTATTTTGGATATGGGATTTTTCCGTATTTTGGAATAATTGCATACCATAATGAGATATCATGGTGATGGGACCTAAATCTAAGCACAGAATGTATTTATGTTTCATATACACCTTATACACACAGCCTGAATGTCATTTTAGCCAATATTTTTTTATAACTTTGTGCATTAAACAAAGTGTGTGTACATTCACACAATTCATTTATGTTTCTTATACACCTTATACACACAGCCTGAAGGTCATTTAATACGATATTTTTAATAACTTTGTGTATTAAACAAGGTTTGTGTACATTGAGCCATCAAAAAACAAAAGTTTCACTATCTCACTCTCACTCAAAAAAGTCCGTATTTCGGAATATTCCGTATTTCAGATATTTGGATATGGGATACTCAAACTGTATATATACAATAGAAGGACACACTACGTGATCAAGCCGGTTTATAACCAAACTGTCTCACATATCATTGTTGATACGGCTATGTAACGGGAGTGACTGCCTGGGTGATATAGAACAGTGAATCCAGGGCACACTTATTGGTATATTCATTAACTCCTTGTTTTATCACAAATCTAAATATCTTTGAGAAATCCCCGTGACACATGAGGATATCTGAAGGCTGAAGGTGCCAGGTGTGAGATACACCAAAAACTCATAATAGAGACATACATCAGATAGAACACCGAGAATTGAAAGTTTCACAGCAGCCAGCAATTATAGGCTTGATTTAATTACATGTATATATAATAAACTTATTTGATAATTGCAAATTAAACGAATTCCTACTCATCCGTAGTTTTTGCATCCATCAAAGTGGAGATATTTTTAATCTTATCACTTTTCCATCTTAGAGCACTTTAAGTCTTTCTTTATACTTATTTTTAACCATATATTTCGCTATGCTGACCGATTTTGGCCTCTTAATGTGATAATAAAAGTTATATTTTAATTGACTTCGTGTGCACCTTACCTGTACAACTCCATTCTCTTTTGTCTGTAATATGCATTTTGGTAAACTCCAGATGGGCTGGCATGTGCTTTTTACTAAGGAGTGGCTTCTGTCTTGTCACTGTACCATACAGGCCTGATTGGTGGATTGCTGCAGAGATGGTTGTCCTTCTGGAAGGTTCCCCTCCACAGAGGAATGCTGTAGCTCTGACAGAGTGACCATCAGATTTTTGGTCATCTCCCTGACTAGGGCCCTTCTCCCCCGATCGCTCAGTTTAGATGGCAAGCCAGCTCTAGGAAGAGTCCTGATGGTTCCGAACTTCTTCAATTTATGGATGATGGAGGCCACTGTGCTCATTGGGACCTTCAAAGCAGCAGATATTTTTCTGTACCCTTCCTTAGATTTGTGCCTCGAGACAATCCTGTCTCGGAGGTCTACAGACAATTCCTTTGACTTCATGCTTGGCTTGTTCTCAGACGTGTGCTGTCAAGTGTTGTACCTTATATAGACTGGACATGATTTGGAAAGGCACACACCAATTAGCTGAATTTACCACAGGTGGACTCCAATTAAGCTATAGTAACAGCTCAAGGATGATCAGGGGAAACAGAATGCACCTGAGCTCAATTTTGAGCTTCATGGCAAAGGCTGTGAATACTTATGGACATGTGATTTCCTAGTTTGAGATTTTTGCTAATTTATTAAAAATAAACACTTTTTTCACATTGTCATTATGGGGTATTGTGTGTAGAATTTGAAGGGAAAAAAATTGATTCCATTTTGCAATAAGGCTGGATCATAACAAAATGTGTAAAAAGTAAAGCGCTGTGAACTTTCCGGATGCACTGGTAGGCAGACTAAACCAAATCCCCAAAAATTCATCAAAGGTTTTTAGCTTTTTGCAGATCTTTTGTTTTTTCGGGGCATAAAGGAAAAAATTCCAACCGCAAAAACGAGAGTCTAACTGGATACAGCAAAAAAAATATTTGCGATAAAACTGCAGCCGAAAATTGAGACTAATTGAATACCCCCCTAAGGATGGTTGGCAGCAATATAGTGCATATGCCCACACCCAACAGTATATAGATGTTTTTTTATTTAATGGTTTTCGTATACCTTTCCCTTGCTAAGCAATCTTAAGACCCATACATACTAGACGAGAAAGTAAAAGATTTCGCTCACAAGGGCCAATCTGAGCGAGATCTTTTACAATCTCGACTAGTATGTACACTCAATGGTGGTCATTCCGAGTTGTTCACTCGCAAGCTGCTTTTAGCAGCTTTGCACACGCTAAGCCGCCGCCTAATGAAAGATTCTCAAAATTGCGAATACACACTTCTTAGCAGTTTCTGAGTAGCTCCACACTTACTCGGCATCTGCGATCAGTTCAGTGCTTGTCGTTCCTGGTTTGACGTCACAAACACACCCAGCGTTCGTCCACACACTCCTCCGTTTCTCCAGCCACTCCCGCGTTTTTCCCAGAAACGGCAGCGTTTTTCCGCACACACCCATAAAACGGCCTGTTTCCGCCCAGAAACACCCACTTCCTGTCAATCACACTCCGATCACCAGAACGAAGAAAAAACCTTGTAAAGCCGTGAGTAAAATTCCTAACTGCATAGCAAATTTACTTGGCGCAGTCGCAGTGCGGACATTGCACATGCGCACTAAGCGGGAAATCGCTGCGATGCGAAGAAATTTACCGAGCGAACAACTCGGAATGACCACCAATGTCGTTAGCGATGCACGCTCATGTGCATCGTTAACGACCCCCTCGCTCGTCTGAACATGTACAGACAAGGGAGGTCCTCGTTAACGACAGCTGGCCGTTGCTCCCTTCCCCACCGTCATCTGCAAGTGTGTATGCACTTGCCAGACGCCGACTCGCCGCTGCCAATATCTGTGTCGGCAGGGTCTCGTTTAGTGTGTATGGGCCTATACTTCAAGTATCTCATCTCCTCCCAGTGTTCTGACCCCTGGAGCCTCTTTGCCACTGTCAACTCCCTCCTCTGCCTACCCCCACCTTATCTCTCCTCACTCTCCTCTTCCTGATGTTGCCACTTACGTCACATCTGAAATTGCCTCCATATGTCAGGACATCACATCTCACCAGACCATCAGCAACCAGCCACCACCTTTCTCTTACCACCCCTCCCCATCCCCCTATCCCTCTTACCAACTCTGATATCTTTCTCTATCGTCCTAGAGGATGCTGGGGTCCACATTACTACCATGGGGTATAGACGGGTCCACCAGGAGTCATTGGCACTTTAAGAGTTTAAGAGTGTGGGCTGGCTCCTCCCTCTATGCCCCTCCTACCAGACTCAGTTTAGAAATTGTGCCTGGAGGAGCCAGTCACAGCTAGGGGAGCTCTCCTGAGCTTTCCAGGAAAAAGTTTAGTTTATAGTTTTTTTTATTTTACAGGGAGGCTGCTGGCAACAGACTCCCTGCAGCGTGGGACTAAGGGGGGGAGCAGTGTCTGCTCTGCAGGGTCTGAGTCACTGCCTCCGCTGACTGGATACTTAGCTCCAGAGGGGCTGATCGGTCTCCACCACAGGGGCACCGCTTACCCCAGCAGCATGCCGCCGACCCCTTACAGAGCTGAAGAAAGTGCTGAGTTAGTCACCGACCCCCCTAGCAAGCGGGGGGCTGGTGCGAAGATGGCGGCAACAGGGGTGGGAGCGTGGTATTAACTGTGCTCCCGGATGGTACCAGCGGCACACTGTGCGGCGCGCCCTGGGCCAGCGCTTACCCCTCTAACTTGGTTAGCAAGCCTGTCGGGCCCCAGGGATCCAGCCAGCAAAACTCCTCAGACCAAAGTTTGAACACACTTGAGTGGGAAGACAGCGCCGGGAAGGGAGCGGAGCTTCTCAGAGCGGACCTGCAGCTTTCCAGTGCCATTTTCCTCCATGCTGCAAGCAGAAGGAAGATCCTGATCCCTCCACAGCAGCTTCAGTTACTATACCAGTACCAGGGGGTTGTAGAAGGGAGGGGAGGCTAAATACTTGACTGTGTGTCCTATTAAGGAGCACAAGTCAGCGCTGGTAAGAGGTTTCTCTTTGTATAGAAAGCGCTGGTGTGGGTTGGCTCCAATCTCTGTCTCTCTCTTGCCATTCTTGGGGGGGAAACTGTCTTACCCAATCCTGTGTGTGTGCGGTGTGTTTGGTGGTCACTAGCAGCAATGTCCAGAGATAGTGTCATATGCTGCTGAGGATTTATCCTCACAGGATGATCCCATTCCATGCAATCAGGTTAGCACTGGTTTAGCACAGATTCCAGCAAGGGAACCAGAGTGGTTTTCCTCTATCAGGACTTGGATTTCTCAGATTTCTGACATGGTTACCAGAAATGAGTCGGCAACCCAGGTCTTACAGTCCTCTATGGCTGTGTGGCCCTTGTCGGGTACCTCAGGTCACCCCGCTACATACCCCCACAAACGTGCACTTGTGCAGGTAACACAAGACGACACGGATACAGATTCTGACACTACAGATGGTGACAGGGATGTGTTACGGGGGTCCGCGTCTCTTGCAAGGGGGGTACAGTTGTTGATAGAGGCTACCCGGGATGTGTTAAATGTTAATGATACCACACCTGAGCAGGTTGAGGAGGCTTTCTTCACTGAAAACAAGAAAGTCTCGCTAACCTTCCCTGCTTCAAAAGAGCTGAATGCTATATTTGTAAAGGCCTGGGTGAATCCTGAAAAGAAGTTTCAGATTCCTAAGAGGATTCTGGTAGCTTTTCCTTTCCCTGAGGAGGATAGGAAAAAGTGGGTAAACCCGCCAATTGCTGACGCGTCTGTATCTAGACTCTGAAAAAAGGTGGTTTTACCGGTACCGGGATCTTCCACCTTAAAGGAGCCGGCGGATAGAAAAATTGATAATACTCTGAAATCAGTGTACACCGCTTCAGGGACCATTTTACGTCCCACTATTGCTAGTGCATGGATTTCAAAGGCAATAGCGAAGTGGTCGGCTGCCTTGCTGGAGGATTTGGATACGATGGATGGGGATGAGGTTGTATGTATTTACGCAACATTCATGATTCTGCAGGTTTCATGGTAGAATCCATGAAAGACCTGGGTTCCATGGCTGCGGGAATTTCTTCCATGTCGTTTTCAGCTCGGCAGGGACTGTGGCTCCGCCAGCGGAATCCAGAAGAAGTGTGGAGTCGCTACCCTATACAGGCCAGGCTCTCTTTGGGGAAGCCCTAGACTCGTGGATTTCTACCGCTACAGCGAAATGTTAAACCTATGAAAGAGAAAAGAAAAAAACTCAGACAATTGTACCAGTCTTGTTTATAAAAGGAAATATCCTTGTGGAAGGGAAAATGGATGTGTACCAGATAATAACGGTATCTGTAGAGATCTGTACAGATAACGGATAACAGTTCAGCTTTCTTTTCCTATGAATGTAATGGGACGCAGTCATGCCTTCCATGTCTACAGAGAGAATACCCCGCTCTTCACAAGGACCTTTCCCAGGCGATACAGAATAACTCTATCCACCTTATAAGAAATATGTTTTAGTATATTGTAAAGTGTTTAGCAGGCAGCTAGAAGCACTGGTTGGCCACATTTTTATAGACAAATATGTATATTTAATCATAGGAGTCTAATCCACAAGCACACTGCCCTATAGGTCTTTGGCCTCAGAGAGAGTCCCACCATGGTAATAATTTTGTTGTCAACAGTCACAGGGAACACAGTGTGGAGTTGGCGTAGTCTTGCATACACACCAGTTGATGTCTATTGCTCCATTAACCCTGTTCCCAAGAACCTGTTTCCATATTAGATTTTCATTGGCACATGCTCAGATTCTAGAGTAAACCCAAAAGAAGATCATGCTGAATTAATTAACAGCACCACAAATTCTATCCATGCCTGAAAGAAAAAAAGATACACCAGAGCGCAGTCTCCTCACAGGCAAACAGCAGTGCTGGGACCAGCTGGCATGATATGAAGCCTGGTGAGTTTATGAATGGTCCGCATTCTCTTTTCAGGTCTCCTGTATACAGTAGATCACTGGGGAAGGACCAGGTCAAGGACTACCTCCACCTAGGAAAGTTGCTGAGAGAAACCCCCCTGGAGAAGCTAAAGGCACCAACGAGGGGGGCTGATCTCACCCTAGGTTTGGAGAAACTGTTCAAAGGACAGTAAATAGTTTAATGCCTTGTTTGGTAAGGATGGTAAAATGGAAGAATGTGGGACAAATGAGAATGTCCTGCAGCCCTGAACCTGATAAATAAAAAGAATCACAAATCCCTATAAGGTGTATTAGGTTTAAGAATAGACCTGTCCATGATAGATTGGATGGCAGATAATATATATTTCTCTGTCTGGGTCCACAGGTTATCCACAGGATAACATTGGGATATGCCGGAGCGACAGCGGAAATGGCACCAAACGGTCACGAGCTTTCTGGCCTCCCAGGATGCATCGGGGCTTCTCCATATAATCCCGCCCACTGACTCAGTCAAATCAGTTTTTCTGTTTGGTGCGACAGGAGCCGGACCATGGTCACAGGACTGCAGTTAATAGCAGCCTGAAGCTTTTATTATTTTATTTTTATAATCTTACTATGTTTTTTCCTGAGTGACTTTTCTTAACAGCGTCTTAAACGCATGCTTGAAAGAGTCGCTCCAACAACTCTCCACTGGGTCGCAACAACGCTTACCTTCACGGTATAGTGCTGTCTCGGCGGGCGTCTGTGTTGGATGATTCTAGCAGGTCCAGCATACGTAACCAGGCTGTGGCCGGAGCATGGGGAGAAGGTAAGTCATCGGTTTCCTCTTACTAGAGGGTCCGGACACAGCTTCACTGTATTGGAGGAGACTACAAACAGTGGTTGATTCGCTGCCACTCTTAAGTGCAACAGCACTACGCTTTAGGGATCATAGGCGCCAGGACTAGGTTGAGGCCGCGATCCTTAGAGTTTAAGTCAACGGGGGGAGTTAGACGCTCTCCTGGCCACCCCTCCCCCAAGTTCATGACCAGTTTCCGTGTGTCTCCCGTCCATGAACTAATGACCTCACTTCTGGCTCAGACGCTACCACGAGGGTACTTTGTCGCAGCTTAGATGCTGCGATGGTGTACACTAGACTTTCTGCCTAGACCCAGTCGTAGACAGGAGCGTCTGCATACACTTATCGTTCAATGAGCATCTGTGTCCATTAAAGAGCGTCTGTGTCTCTCATCAGTCATAAAGAGCGGCAGCGTACACTAGTAGCATCTGAATCCACTCAGCGTCTTGCAAGCGTATTGATGGATATGGAAGTGAGGTGAGTCTCCCTGTATCCCACTCTATCGAGAAATGGGTTATACAGTACTAAAAATTTTCTCTACTTGTTAGTATGAATTGTTAATTTTTGGTACATATTGCATATGAGGCCTGTAAAGATGGATTAATTACCTTGTCTGTGAGCGGCAAAAGGGACAAGGATACTTTACAGGGCCCTACACCCTTAACATGCTTATCTGGTATAGTGATTTTGCATGGAATAGCACAGTATCTTACTTAAACGTATTCAGTCGCACAGCTAAAGAAACCGTAGCATTAGTTTACAGACTCATATGCATCAGGCACTTATCCAACTACTTGTACCAATGGTAGATACTTAGTGGTGTATCACCCGACTCAGGAGAGTGGAATACACAGAGACTTCACCCCGCTTCCAGGTTCGATCAAACGTTGGTGAATGCTGAGTAGATCTAGACACTATTAGTGTACACAACTGCCCCTTGAACCTATAGTGAATACAGATGCCCAAGTGAACACCAGTGCACCAGTCATACAGCTGCCTAAGCTGCGACTAGGTCCTTTAGATACACAGCGTCTCAGACAGAAGCGGGAAATCAGTTCATGGCGGGAAACTCAGAGGAAACTAGTCATGAACTGGGGGGAGGGGCAACCAGGGGAGTGTCTTACTCCCCACTGCTGACATCAACCCCATGGATCGCAGCCTCATACTACCCCTGGAGCCTATGATCCCTGAGGCCTAGTGCTGGTGCACCCAAGGTGGCCGCAGCATCAGCGACTGTTCTGTAGTCTCCACATGAAACAGTGCGGCTGTATCTCGCATTTACCCTGCTAAGCGGAACTGATGCTTTACCTTCTACCCATGCTCCAGCGACTGTTCTGTAGTCTCCACATGAAACAGTGCGGCTGTATCTCGCATTTACCCTGCTAAGCGGAACTGATGCTTTACCTTCTACCCATGCTCCAGCGACAACCTGGTAACATCTGCTGGACTAGCTAGTGTATCCTACACAGACGCCCGCCGAAACAGCACTGTACACGTGGGTAACATCGCTCAAAAAAAGAGTAAGACTATAAAAATAAAATCTTATGGCTGCTAAAAACCAGCAGCCCAAAAATCATGGTCCGTGTCTGCCACACCAAACAAAAAACTTACCCGTTGCATTCTGGGAGGCCAAAAGCTTTGATCCTTGGTGCCAGTTGGTGCCTACTGTGCAGTCTCCATGATAGTCCTTCAGTAAAGCAACAAATTCTTTAGCAAGGTGGTCATCGTTTGGTCTTATTGCATATGAGTTTACAGACTCATATGCATCAGGCACTTATCCAACTACTCGTACCAATGGTAGATACTTAGTGGTGTATCACCCGACTCAGGAGAGTGGAATACACGGAGACTTCACCCCGCTTCCAGGTTCGATCAAACGTTGGTGAATGCTGAATAGATCTAGACACTATTAGTGTACACAACTGCCCCTTGAACCTATAGTGAATACAGATGCCCAAGTGAACACCAGTGCACCAGTCATACAGCTGCCTAAGCTGCGACTAGGTCCTTTAGATACACAGCGTCTCAGACAGAAGCGGGAAATCAGTTCATGGCGGGAAACTCAGAGGAAACTAGTCATGAACTGGGGGGAGGGGCAACCAGGGGAGTGTCTTACTCCCCACTGCTGACATCAACCCCATGGATCGCAGCCTCATACTACCCCTGGAGCCTATGATCCCTGAGGCCTAGTGCTGGTGCACCCAAGGTGGCCGCAGCATCAGCGACTGTTCTGTAGTCTCCACATGAAACAGTGCGGCTGTATCTCGCATTTACCCTGCTAAGCGGAACTGATGCTTTACCTTCTACCCATGCTCCTGCGACAACCTGGTAACGTCTGCTGGACTAGCTAGTGTATTCTACACAGACGCCCGCCGAAACAGCACTGTACACGTGGGTAACATCACTCAAAAAAAGAGTAAGACTATAAAAATAAAATCTTATGGCTGCTAAAAACCAGCAGCCCAAAAATCATGGTCCGTGTCTGCCACACCAAACAAAAAACTGACCCGTTGCATTCTGGGAGGCCAAAAGCTTTGATCCTTGGTGCCAGTTGGTGCCTACTGTGCAGTCTCCATGATAGTCCTTCAGTAAAGCAACAAATTCTTTAGCAAGGTGGTCATCGTTTGGTCTTATGCATGTCTTCACTGGTATTAACAAATGTAAAAGTCCAAATGGAAAAATAGAGTTATGGTAGACGTACAATAGTTAACTCTTTCCGTGAGGTACATTGGTTCTACAGGAAAACATCTGGGATGTAGAGTGGATCTTGATCCAGAGGCACCAACAGGGTAAAGCTTTAGACTGTCCCAGGATGCATTGGGGCCTCCCCTATAAACCCCCCCTACAGGCACTAGGAGCTCAGTTTTGTTAACCAGTCCAATGCAGGAGCAGGTAAGAGAGAAGGAAGATGTTAGTCACATAGAACCACATTCTCACGACAGGATAAGGTACCAGTGGCTAATGCCATACAAACCCAAAGAAGCAAGGTGCGTCACAGTGGGCGCCCTGTGGAACCGATGTACCTCGCAGAAAGAGTTAACAATGGTAAGTCTACCATAACTATTTTCTGCAGCAGAATACACTGGTTTCCACAGGAAAACTTTGGGGATGTCCTAAATCAGTTCCTCAAGGAAGGGACGCGCCTTAGCGGGTATGAGAACCTGGCGTCCAAAGGAAGCATCCTGAGAGGTGGAAGTATCAAAGGCATAGAACCTAATGAACGTGTTTACTGAGGACCACGTAGTCACCTTGCACAACTGTTCTGTGGACGTGCCATGGCGGGCCGCCCAAGAAGGTCCAATAGACCGAGTAGAATGGGCTTTAATAGCAGTAAGAGCTGGGAGTCCACCATGCGCATAAGTTTGTGCAATCACCATTCAAAGCCATCTTGCCAAGGTTTGCTTATTCGCAGGCCAGCCATGTTTGTGTAAACCAAACAGTACAAAAAGTGAATCTGACCTCCTGATAGAGGCATTCCTCTCCACATAAATACAGAGAGCCCTTACCACATCCATAGAACGCTCTTTGGAAGACAAGTCTGAAGAGATAAAGGGAGTGATTCAGACCTGATCGTAGCTGTGCTAAATTTAGCACAGCTACGATCATCCACACTGACATGCCGGGGGACGCCCAGCACAGGGCTAGTCAGCCCCGCATGTCAGGCCCGGCCCCACCGCACAAGTACAAAAGCATTGCACAGCGGCGATGCTTTTGTACTTGAAGAGTAACTCCCAGCCAGCGCAGCTCCTGCGCACTGGCCGGGAGTTACTCGTCATTGTGATGGTCGCAGCGGCTGCATGTGATGTCAAGCGGCCACTGCGGCACGCCCCCGCGCGGTCTGGACGGACAGCACCCACAAAATGGTGGCCAGCGACCGCTTCTGCCTATCAATCAGGCAGAGGCGATTGCTGGGCTACGACAGCGGTCGGCTGTCTGGCATGCGCCAGCGCACTGCGGCGCCGGTGCATGCACACTTCTGACCTAATCGCTGCACTGTGATGAATAGCAGCGTGCGATATGGTCAGACTGACCCCCAAAGGCCGGAACCACAATCTCTTGGTTAAGGTAAAAAGATTACACCACTTTAGGCAAGTAACCTGGTAGAGTTCGTAGAACTGCCCAGTCACTGAAAAATCAAGCAAGCGCCCTGTCCTGTCGTCCACCCCAAGTCCAACACCCGTCTTGCCGAGGCAATAGCCAGCAAGAACAGGGCCTTGGCCGTGAGTCATTTAAGGTCCGCTGACTCAAGAGGTTCAAATGGAGACTCTTGCAGGGCTTTCAGTACAACAGTTAAATCCCAAGGAGCCACAGGAGGGATATACGGAGGCTGAATCCTAAGTACGCCCTGAGTAAAAGTATGAACATCAGGGTTAGAGGCAATTTTTCTCTGATACCATACCGACAAGGCAGATATGTGAACCTTGAGGGAGGCCAGATGGAGACCTAAGTCAAGGCCTCATCGCAGAAAAGCCAGACTTCTGGAAATTCTGAATGTAGAGACATAATTCTTATCAGCACACCATGTGAAGTAAGAATTCCAAACTCTGTAATAAATCCGGGCAGAGGTCGGTTTGCGGGCTTTCAACATAGTCTGGATAACCGCCTCGTAAAAATCTTTGGCCCTCAGGAGTGACGCTTCAAGAACCACGCTGTCAAAGCCAGTCTGGCTGGTTCTGGGTAGAGACAAGGGCCCTGCACGAGGATGTCCGGGCGCTGAGGAAGTAGAAGGGGGTTCTCGGTCGACAGACCGTGCAGGTCTGAGAATCAATGCCTTTGAGGCCATGCTGGGGCGACTGGAAGTAGTATTCCTCCTTCTTATGTGAACTTCCGTAGTACCCTAGACAGGAGTGACACTGGAGGGAACACTTTGGGCAGCCAAAAGTTCCATAGAACTGCCAGTGCATCCACGAATGCTGCTTGAGGGTCCCTGGTCTTTGAACCGAAGACTGGTACCGTGTGATTGTATCAAGATGCCATTAGGTCTATGTCTGTTAGGCCCCATCTGTCCACTAGGAGTTGAAAGACTTCCGGATGAAGACTCCACTCTCTGGTGTGCACGTCCTGTCGACTGAGGATGTCCGCTTCCCAGTTCATGACACCTGGAATGAACACTGCCGATATGGCTGGATTTTTTACACTTCCATCATTGTCAAGTGGCTTTGAGTGCCGCCTTGATGGTTTATGTATGCCACTGTGGTGGCGTTGTCTGACCGTACTTGAACAGGCCTGTTCTGTACCAGAGGCAGGGCGAGTAATAATGCATTGAACACTGCCCTCAGCTCCATAATGTTTATTGGGAGGAGTGATTCCTCCTTGGTCCAGCGACCCTAAAATGAGTGTTGTTCCAACATAGCACCACATCCCTTCAGACTGGCATCCGTTGTCAGCATGACCCAGTCGGGGAACCAGAAGGGACGGCCCTTGCTTAATCGCTGGTCTTGTAACCACCAGGTCAGCAAAAGATGAACCTCCGGAGTTAAAGTGATCATCTGAGATCTGATCCGATGAGGCTGCCCACCCCATTTGAAAAGGATTAACCTCTGTAGTGGGCGGGAATTAAATTGAGCGTACGCTACCATGTCGGATGCAGACACCATCAGGCCAAGTACTTGCATCGCCGAGTGTATTGACACTCTGTGGCGACAAAGGAAGCACCTTATCCTGTCATGAAGCTTCAGTCAGGACCTTTTTTGGAGACAGAAACAACCTTTGACTGTGTGTTCCAAGAAATGCCCCCAGGTGCACCATGCTCGGAGCTGAGACCAGCGAGGACTTCTTCCAATTGATAAGCCACCCGTGGGTTTGCAGGAAGTTTACAGTCAGTTGCAGATGACTGAGGAGGACATCGTGGGAATTTGCCAGAATCAACACGTCATCCGGATACAGCAGGATTCTGATCCCTTGGCGATGGAGATGTGCCGTCATCACGGCCATTATCTTGGTGAAGATCTGAGGAGCCATAGCCAGTCCAAATGGTAGAGCCTGGAATTGAAAGTGTAGGTTGCCAATAGCAAACCGCAGAAACTGCTGGTGTGACATGGCTATAGGTATATGCAGGTATGCATCCTGTATATCCATAGATACCATGTAGTAACCGGGTTCCATAGCCAGTACAATTGAGTGCACTGTTTCCATACGAAACATGGACACTCTCACTTTTTCAAGGATTTGAGGTTGAGAATATAGGCCGGAAAGACCCATTTGGTTTCGGGACTAGAAACAGCGTCGAGTAATAACCTCTGCCTCTCTGTGACTGAGGTACCGGCTCAATGACTCCTATACTCAGGAGAGAACTGACTCGTTTGCAAAGCTTGCGCCTTTAATGGATCTGAAGGTAGAACCATGGTGCAAAAATGACGAGGGGGACGTCTTATGAAAGAGACAGCATACCCGTGAGACAAAACTTTCAGCACATATGCATCTGAAGTAGTCTTTAACCAGACCTGGGTGAACTGTAGAAGTCGGCCTCCCACCCTGGGGTCCCCAGGGGAAGGACCGTCCTGTCATGCAGCAGGCTTGTCTTGTCTAGAAGCAGGCTGACGGGCAGCCCAGGATTGTTTGGCCTTGGGCTTTGTGGTTTTGGGAGCACAAGATAGTATTGGGTATGCCTGACCTTTTGCTTTCCCTTGAGGCTGAAAGGAACGAAAGGTGGTACCTTTTGCATTCTGTGCAGAAGGATTAGTATTTGGGAGAAAAGCAGTCTTAGCAGCTGCTATTTCAGACACTATATTATTCAGGTCTTCACCCAAAAAAATGTCCCCATTGAAGGGAAGCACCTCCAAGGTCTTTTTGGAGTCTAGGTCCACCTTCCATGACCTCAACCATAGAATACAGCGAGCCAGGACAGACGTAGTTCATGCCATGGCCGTCAGTACACCAACCTCAGAGGACTCCTTCTGAATGTAATAGGCGGCGGTGATAATGTGAGACAGGTATTGCTGGCACTGTCGGATATATCCTCGGGCAGCTCTTCCTCTAATGCCTGAACCCATGCTTCAATACCTTTTGTTGCCCAGGTGGCCGCAATAGTGGACCTATGCACAGCTCCTGTAAGGGAGTAAATAGATTTCAGGCAACCCTCCCTGCGCTTCTCTGTCGGTTCCTTCAGTGAGATGACAGTGGTGACAGGCAGAGTTGATGACACCACGAGACGGGTGATGTGAGAATCCACCGGTGATGAATTTTCCCACTTGCTACATAACTCTGCAGGGAGAGGATAGCGAGCCAAGCAGAGGGAATTTCTTCCCTGGAGTAGACCAGAGTTCCCTTCTGATGTCCACTAAATGGTCAGAATGAGGTAACAGTTTTAACCACTTTCTGCCATTTAAACATATCAGTTTTCTTTGCCACAGTTGAGGAATACTCATCAGAGATTTGTAGGATTTGTTTAATAGCAATTACTAAGGCAGGGACATCAATCTGCAAGGGAGAATCCTCGTCAGTAACACCAGATTCAGTGTCTGGCAGGACCGTATGCTCCCCCCTCATCTTCAGGTGAAACATCAGAGAGGTATGTGGATTGTGAGGAGGAGGCAGCCCGTTTAGTTGACCCAGAGACACAGGAGTGACCTGGAGCAGATTTCTGTCTAACCAAAGACCGATTTAATTGTTGCAGCTGGTTAGACAAATTTTCCACCCAAGGCAGATTAACCATAGGGACAATATGTTGCTGTACTGGCACAGGGGGTCGCATAGGGGGCATATGGCATTCTACCAGAGTACCCAGTAGGTTTGTGAACGCAGCCCAGGGTGGCACCTCAGTAGGCCCAGGAGCTGTGGACTGACTAGGAGGTGTATGACACATAGTACACAGACCATCATACAACACTTCCCCCTCTGATGAATCCTTGGAGCATGCTCTGCATGATGCAGGAGCTTCCACTGATTTACGGCCCTTTCTGTTAGACATGATATGAATGCAACAACAGAGCGACTTCGTACGATAAAGCTAGACAAAGTATAATATCTGCAAATAAATCCGATATTATGGGACTGAGTACACAGTATAATATACGTATATGGATAAATACTATGTCGCACTATAAATATATATATATATATATATATGACCCAGACACACCTAGTCCCCCAGGGTACAGAATACAGTGACAGATATATCTGGGAAACACTGAAAGTGAAACCACACAGCAGACAGTTGCACACAGTCACAGCCAATGCAAAAATTATTACAACACTAAGGCTGCACTGGATAAGAATATTATATATATCAGCACGGTCCTAGACCGGAGGTATATATATTAGCATACTCGTACAATATATTCTGTAATTGGTACACTTTTTCTTACCTATCACGGTTTGTAAAGTCACAGCGCTGTATATAGGTGACTTTACAAGGGAGACCTTGCCCTGCAGTCCCGGAGACCAGCCGCAGCTATGCTCAGAAGATGGCACCCAGCGTCTCAGTCAGGGATTGAGGGAGAGTGTAAGTCAGCTCCAGGGCGGGAAAATCCACTCAGAGATTGCGCCCTGGGCCAGGGGAAGGGCTACAGGTCAAGCGCCACCTCCCCTGTGCTGGACTTCTACCCCGGGTACTCTGAGTCTTATTAAATGGGGTGTTAGTACACCCAACCTATACTCAGACCCCCTGGTGGTCTAGTGGGATCCCTGCTCGGAGACAGTGTCCATGCCAGCGCCGCAACCCATCTCCCTAGGTTGCGGACGGAATGCGATTTAATGGCGGGTCCCCCAGGGGAACCCTCTTACCTCCTCCCCGTAGCAGCCATGCGAACCAGGAGAGTGTCTGCAACCATGTGCCTAAGCGTCTCCTCCGCAAGTACCCAGGAGCCGTGGGAGTATGCAACGCCGCTTGGGAAGTGATGGAGCTGCAGCGCTGAAGTGTACACTGATATACAGCCAGGGCCGGCCCAAGCCTACATTTTTTGGTAAGCAAATATAGATTGTGCCCCCCCCCCCCCCATGGATGATGGAAAATATTCTGCACACAAAAGCTTAAACCACATTAAGCGAAATATGGGTGTAATCAACTGTCTACCATAAAGTTAAACTTCGCAAGATATTCAATAATCTGATCTCATGCATTTCACTTGCTGAAAACAAAGATAAATGCAAGACACAAAAACCAACTGAAGACAGCTGCAAAGCATAACAAAGGAGGAAACACAGCATTTGGTGATTCTCAGCAAAGTATTACAAATGAACACAGTAATCGCGCTGAGCGCCAAAAAAAAGTGGGTCCCAGGGACCCCTCACTTTTAAAAACAGGGGTCCTACCTGTCTTTTTCTGGGTCTCATCGGAATGAAGGTTCGTATTAATCTTAATCTTGTTTGGACACTACAAAAGTGTTGCAAGGTGGGGGAATGGGGTGACAGTGTTGCTGGGCTGTGTAGCATGCAGGACACCCTGCACCACAGGTGTAATTAGACATTTTGGTGCCCTTAGGCAGAAAGTGAATTGGTGTTCTACCTCCCAGACTGCAAAGCATAGGCAGTGAGCCGCTTTCGGTGCAACGCAAAATTTTAGGGGCGTGGCTTCATGGGGACGGGGCGTGACCACATAATAGTGCCAATTCACATTACACCACACAGTAGTGCCGCTTATCCACATTGCACCAGGTAGAACCTCCTATGCACATTGAGCCAGGTACAGCAATTTATACATATTGCGCCAGATAGAGCACGTTATACACTTTGCTCCGGGTACAGCACGTTATACACTTTGCTCCAGGTACAGCACGGTTATACACTTTGCTCCAGGTACAGCATGTTATACACTTTGCTCCAGGTGCAGCACGTTATGCACTTTGCTCCAGGTAGAACACGTTATACACATTGCACCACATAGAGCACTTTATACACATTGCGCCAGGCAGAGCACTTTATACACACTGCGCCTGTTAGAGCACGTTATACACAATGCGCCCGGTAGAGCACGTTATACACAATGCGCCCGGTAGAGCACGTTATACACATTGCACCAGGTAGAGCACATATAAACATTGCACAATGTAGAACACTTAGACACATTGCACCAGGTAGAGCACATATAAACACTGCACCAGGTAGAACACTTTGACACATAGCACCAGGTAGAGCACATATAAACAGGTACAACGCGTTATACACATTGCACCAGATAACCAGATGACCACTTAGACACATTGTAGCCACCATCTCGGACCCCCATTTGTCGTCCCCAGACACAGTGATCGCGGGTGTCAGTGGAGGGGGTGTCTACAGTGATTGCAGGTGTCAGCGGGGGAAGGTGGTGTCCACAGTGATTGCGCGGGAAGGGGGTGTCCATAGTCATCGCATGTGTCAGTGGAGGGGGTGATCGCGGGTGTCAGCAAGGGAAGGGGGTGCCCACAGTCATCACGGGTGACAGTGGGGGTGCCGAGGGGAGGAGTGATGACTGACATGTAGTTCAGCAGCTCTGGTCCTCTTCCTGCTCTGGTGCTGCAGCGATGGCCACTGAGCCCAGTGTGACAGATGTAGGAGCCCGCTCTAAACCCCCCACCCAGCACTGTTGGAAAGGAAATTGTACAGGCTACAGCATCATGAATATTATTTTTTCATATATATATATATATATATATATATATATTCACATGCACATATACATACATTATATATTATATATATATATATATATATATATATAAACTCCACAATCACTCTCCTCCTGCGCTAATTGGTTTCAAAATAGGCGATTAGGTATAGCTATCTCTAGGATGGGCTGCCTGGTTCCTCTGAGTTCCTTGTTAGGAGGAACTGAGCAAAGAAAATAGAGTATAGAAAAAGAGGAAAAGTGGCGCCCCAGGGGTTTACAAATACCCTTATACAAAGACTATTGCTTAACAGGATTTGCAATCAATATTTATACAGGTTTTTAAAACACATAACGGACTGTACTTTTCATAAAAATTTATTAAAACAATTATACAGAAACATGAAGTATATCCATCATTATTACATGTACATTATGATGTAGTTTCTCCTACAGAAATCCATCAATGGGATATGGAGGACAGAAGGCAACCTTTCTGTTGTATCCTTATTCTTCCTCATTAAATATTCGGAGATAACATCAAAAAGAAATACAGTAACCCAACGCGTTTCGTCTAGGAACTAGACTTCATCAGGGGTGCGTCTTAGATAATAATGTCTATCCAAGAGAGTGAGAGGCCTAGATCATTGGCCGAATAGGTTCATACGTGGGCTTCCAAACATCAATGAGGCGTGAAATAAGGGCATAAAGTCAGCCTCGTGAATCTGGTAACTCAGATTACGAAGAGCTCAAAAGGGAAGCATTCGTATGAAAAAAAAAAGAGGAATCAGCAGTGAGCCAATTGATTGCTCACTGCTGATCACTATTTGGAAGGTATCATATCCATAGGATACCATGAGGACTCTGTATAGATTTCTGCATTTTTCACCAGTATTGTGACTTCTGAGGTCCTCCATGTGTGCATGAAGTTGCTGATTCCTCTTTTTTTCATACGAATGCTTCCCTTTTGAGCTCTTCGTTATGGGGGAATTGTCTTCAGATGAGCATTCCCTGAGTGTGTGGTGTGTCGGTACGTGTGTGTCGACATGTCTGAGGTAAAAGGTTCCCCTAAGGAGGAGATGGAGCAAATATGTGTGTGAGAGGGTGTCTCCGTCGACAACGCCGACACCTGTTTGGATATGTGTAATTAAGTGCTAAGGTGAATTTATTGCACAAAAGATTAGAGAACAGACAGGAAATCTACCCATGTCTGTCCCTATGTCGCAGAGACCTTCAGAGTCTCTCAATGCTCACTATCCAAAATAATAGACACTGATATCGACACGGAGTTTGACTCCAGTGTCGACTACGATAATGCAAAGTTACAGCCAAAATGGCAGAAAAGTATTCAATATATGATTTTTGTAATAAAAGATGATTTGCATATCACTGATGACTCATCTGTCCCTGACACAAGGGTACACATGTTTAAGGGGAAGAAAGCTGAGGTAAATTTCCCTCCTCTCATGATGAAAAAGAGCGGGAATCTCCAGACAAGAGACTGCAGTTTCCCACAAAAAATTCTCAGGGAGTATCCTTTCCCCACTAGGGCCAGGATATGATGGGAATCTTCCCCTAGGGCAGGGGTGGGCAATTATTTCAGCTGGGGGGCCGCTTAACACTTCCAGCGAATATTCGAGGGCCACATACAAAATATCTTGTATATACAATATCTATCACAAAAATGCTGTTAGATTTTGATTAAAAAATATTTTATTATACGAAGTAAACAGAATAAGAAAATGAACACTGATACAATATAGAACACAGTAAATGTCTAGGTAGGAGTAAAAGGAACAGAAATGGAGGAAGAGGAGGAGAAGACAGAAAGAAGACAGAAAACAAGAGAGAGAAAAAATAACAAACACTCAAGCCTTCGTACAAGCAAGTGGAGTGTTCGTTTAAAAAAAAAAAAAAACTAACAATCAAAGGTGGAATTAACAATTACATAAAAGAGTCAGTGAGATGATTGAAACCTCTGATGCGCATTAACCAGAGAAGCGAAGTCAGGCATCATCTCTGTTGTCGCAATCCGAAGCACAGATGCAAGGTGCTCATCATTCATGGAAGATCTGTGTTTTGACTTGTTAAATTTCATCACAGAAAATGCCTGCTCGCATATGTAGGTTGAACCAAATAGCACAAGCATCTTCCGCGCATGAGCCTTAATCTTTGGAAAGTTTTGACCATTGAGAGAGGCATAAAACCGTGGAAGAGGTTCTGATTTGAATTGCTCTTTAAGCAAAGCATCACACTGCAGGTCAATAAGCTCAAGTTGAAGATCACAAGGAGCATTGTCGACATCAAATGTGAAAGGTGAGGAGACCAAAGATAAATCTTTTTCTATTGTTTTGAAATCATTGAATCTCCGTGAAAACTCCCCATGTAAATCGAGTACTGATGATGCATATTTTTCCAGATTTTCATCTGAAACAGCAACTTGATGCAAAGTGCAGAAATGAGTGAACTGCTTGTTCCTTAAATGACGGGAGAAAAGCAGCAATTTGGTCATAAATGACTTCACGCTGAAATGCAGATCATGAGCAAAAAGCCCCTTCCCTTGCAATCTTAGATTTAATTCATTCATGTGGCCCATAACATCAACAGCAAATGCGAAATCAGATAGCCAATCCTTATTTTTCAGCTGGGGAAAATCGGGTTCTTTTCCTTTCATGTTTAGAAACACCCCAATCTGCTCTCTCAGCTCCCACACTCTTTTCAAAACATTCCCCAAGCTAAGCCATCTCACATTGGTATGATACAGGATATCTGTGTGCTCAGCTTCAGTCTCCTCTAGCAGAGCTACAAATTGTCTGTGATTTAATCCTCTTGCGCGAATGTAGTTGACCACTTTTGTAACTGTGTCCACAACGTTGCTTAATTTTAAAACACTTTTACAAAGGACCTCTTGATGTATGATGCAATGTAGAAAGACAATTTTGAGTTCTGGATTCTTTTCACTGACTTGGTCTTGAATTCTTTTTAGCAATCCAATATTTTTTCCTGTTAGATTGGGGCTTCCGTCAGTTGTCACACCAGCCAATTTTTCCCACTCCACTCCAAGTTTGGATACACACTGATTTACAGCCTCCAATAAATCCTTTCCAGTTGTTGCATCTTTCATGGACTGCATTGATGCCAGTTCTTCTGTAATATCAAAATTTTCATTGATACCTCGAATGAAAATCATCAACTGGGCTGTGTCTTTGACATCACAACTTTCATCCAGTGCTAACGCAAAATATGACATATTGTTGACTTTCTTTTTTAATTGCAGTTCCATATTCTTGGATATGTCCTCGATGCGCCTCACAACAGTTCGCCGTGACAAGCTAATATTTTCAAACATTTTTTTCTTGTCTGGGCACAATATTGCAGCAGAGTCAACCATACATTCCTTTATAAATTCTCCTTCGGTGAACGGCTTACTGTTCTTGGCGATTTTGTGTGCTATTAAATAGCTCACCTTTGTAATTCCATCCTGTGCAGATGACAATTTTGTGAAAAATGTTTGCTCTTTTTGGATTCGAGCAACCATCTCATTGGCTTTCTCCAATTTGTCTTCAGCAGATACATTTTTATACTTCAAAGCATGCTTTGTCTCGAAATGGCGATTTAAATTATATTCTTTGAATACTGCCACGGATTCCTTACAAACTAAGCACACTGCTTTTTCACCAACAAGGAAAAAAAAATATTTAGGAGTCCATTCTTTGTTGAATTTTCTGCATTCACCGTCTATCTTTCTTTTCTTTGTGAAACTCATTTCTTAGTCTGTTGATTTTAAATCAAAATCAAAATTTAGGCAATAAATATAAACAAGACTCACACAGTGGTGCGCATTACTGACATCTGTATGATGTTTTTATGTTCTCCGATGTTTGTATGGCTTTCCTCCCACACCACAAAAATATACTGGGAGGTGTTGCGGAATTCATACTGTAAGCGTCAAAAGGGAGGGGACTGATATGAATGACAAATATTTGTAGGAGTAAGTCCTGGGCTGCGCAGAGACTGCACAAAGTAGATTTTTGTAGCTCTTCGTACACATACGATTGCACACTTACATAGGCGAATTTACACTCCCCCTGGGGGCGGCGACTACACGAACGCAGGACAGCAAAATTAGCAGCACAGTGATCAGGTCTGAATCAGCCCCTTAGTCAGCAGTTGCAGCAAAATACATATGCAACCAACTCAAAATAAGACCCGTTATAGGGCCCAAGTCAGACACAATCACTGCTGTGCATTTTTGCACAGCAGATGATCGGCTTTGAACTGTGCATACACTGCAATGTGCAGGCACGTCAGTCTGCAGCGCCGAGATGGTGCGAACAAAGCGATCGCACAGGCGATCGCAAACCGATTGACAGGAAGAGGACGTTTGTGGATGGCAATTGACTGTTTTAGAGGAGTGTCCGGAAAAACGAAGGCGTTTGGAGGGAGGGTTTCTGACGTCAGCTCCGGCCCCGATCATCGCAGCGGCTGAGTAAGTCCTGGGCTGCGCAGAGACCGCACAAAGTAGATTTTTGTAGCTCTTCGTACACATACGATCGCACACTTACATAGGCGAATTTACACTCCCCCTGGGGGCGGCGACTACCCGAACGCAGGACAGCAAAATTAGCAGCACAGTGATCAGGTCTGAATCAGCCCCTTAGTCAGCAGTTGCAGCAAAATACATATGCAACCAACTCAAAATAAGACCCGTTATAGGGCCCAAGTCAGACACAATCACTGCTGTGCATTTTTGCACAGCAGATGATCGGCTTTGAACTGTGCATACACTGCAATGTGCAGGCACGTCAGTCTGCAGCGCCGAGATGGTGCGAACAAAGCGATCGCACAGGCGATCGCAAACCGATTGACAGGAAGAGGACGTTTGTGGATGGCAATTGACTGTTTTAGAGGAGTGTCCGGAAAAACGAAGGCGTTTGGAGGGAGGGTTTCTGACGTCAGCTCCAGCCCCGATCATCGCAGCGGCTGAGTAAGTCCTGGGCTGCGCAGAGACTGCACAAATTTCTGTTTGTGCAGCTCTCTTGCACATGCGATCGCAACCCCGGCACAGCGATTACCCCCTCCCCCTGTAGGCGGCGACTACCTGATCGCAGCAGTGCAAAAATCGCCTGCTAGCGATCAGGTCTGAATAAGGCCCATAGTTATGTATATAACTATAAAAACATAGTACACATAACTATAAAAACACACACACCACAATACAATATACAATACATACATAGTACATACATACATAGTAGAATACATCGTTTTTTTTTACAGGCACAATAAGTCCAATAAACACCGTAATCCAGTAATAAAAAAAAAAACAAAGCACGGGGCTGAAAACAAACAGCACCCTGTGTAATGCTGCAGCCTCAAACCCCCCCCCCCCCCCTGGACCCATATAGCAGTCTATCTTCCCCTCTCTCCTAAACCTATATGGCAGTCCCTACCCCCCTTTCCCCACCCTCCCCTAAACCTATATAGCAGTACTTACCCTCCCCCCCCCCACTCCCCTAAACCCATACAACCATTTTTAACTCCCCTCCCCATAACTTATAGGGCAGCTTTATCCAGGGGGTTTACCTATTTGTCAGTGACTGTCAGTGATGATCCGCGCTGCTGATCGTACTTCCCCGCTGGCCGCCGCCGCCGTTTCTTCTCCCCACTGGCCGCTTCGTTCAGCTCTGCAGTGCCTGCGGCGCCCCCCGTGACGCCCAGCGCATGAGATAGAGGAAATCCCGGTCAGCTGACCATGTGACGTGACCGGGATTTCCTCAGCGGCGCCGCGTCTGCGAGCAGTGCAATGACAAGTGGCCTGTCGGGCCGCTTGTCATTGCACTCTGGTGGGGCACAGCGGGCCAGGCAGGATCGGTCCGCGGGCCGCATCCGGCCCGCGGGCCGCATGTTGCCCACCCCTACCCTAGGGTGTCATGTTTGCCCAAAAGGTAGCCCTGACGTAACAGCTATTCTCAGGGATCCTGCAGATAGCGTACACATTCTGGTACACTACTCAGACCGGCGATTGTGTCGTCATGGGTTTATAGCGCTGTGGCAGCGTGGACAGGTACCTTATCAGCAGAGATTGAGACCCTAGGATGTATATATATATATATATATATATATATATAGAGAGAGATATGTATATATAGAGATATGTATATTAAAGATGCTGTTTTAAGAGATATATATATATATATATATATATAAAACATGCCCAAAGAGACATGAGTATACTGGGTCCTAGAGTCAAAGCTATGTCGATTTCTGCTTGACGTGTCCTGTAGAATATGCAATGGACAGATGATGCCGACTTAAGAGGCATATGGAAGGCTGAGGATTGTGTGGAGAAGGGTTCTCGGACCTGGTCTCCACAGCTATAGCTGGTAATTCTGATATTTTGCCTTATATTCCTGCACAGCCTAGGAAAGCACGACATTATCAAATGCAGCCTTTCGAACAAAGAAACAAGAAAGTCCGAGGTGCGTCCTTTCTTGCCAGAGGCGGGGGCAGAGGAAAGAAGCTGCACAACACAGCTAGTTCCCAGGAACAGAAGTCCTCCCCGGCCTCTACAAAAATCCACCGCATGTCGCTGGGGCTCCACAGGCGGAGCTAGGCTCGGTGGGGGCACGCCTTCGTAAGTTTAGCCACCAGTGGGTTCACTCCCTGTTAGGTCCCTGGGCAATAGATATTGTGTCTCAGGGATACAAGCTGGACTTTGAGAAGATGCCCCCACACCGACGGCCCTGCCGGCTTCCCCCCACGAGAGGGAAACAGTGTTAACTGCAATTCACAAATTGTATCTTCAACAGGTGGTGGTCAAGGTTCCCCTCCTTCAACAAGGAGGGGGTTATTATTTGACCATGTTGTAGTCCCGAAACCAGACGGTTCGGTCAGACCCATATTGAATTTAAAATCCCTGAACATATACCTGAAAAGGTTCAAGTTCAAGATGGAATCGCTAAGAGCGGTCATTGCAAGCCTGAAAGACAGAGATTTTATGGTGACTCGGGACATAAAGGATGCATACCTTCATGTCCCCATTTATCCACCTCATCAGGCGTACCTCAGAATTGAGGTACG
This sequence comes from Pseudophryne corroboree, assembly GCF_028390025.1. Taxonomy (NCBI): domain Eukaryota; kingdom Metazoa; phylum Chordata; class Amphibia; order Anura; family Myobatrachidae; genus Pseudophryne; species Pseudophryne corroboree. The sequence continues at coordinate 192,988,047 of NC_086451.1, forward strand.
GGATTGTCATTACCAATTTCAGACGTTGCCGTTTGGTCTCTCCACGGCCCCGAGAATATTCACCAAGGTAATGGCGGAAATGATGGTGCTCCTGCGGAAGCAAGGTGTCACTATTATCACGTACTTGGACGATCTCCTCATAAAAGCGAGGTCAAGAGAGCAGTTGCTGAACAGCGTATCACTTTCTCTGGAAGTGTAACGGCAACACGGCTGGATTCTATATATTCCAAAGTCGCAGTTGGTTCCTACAGCTCATCTGCCTCTCCTAGGCATGATCCTAGACACAGACCAGAAAAGGGTTTATCTCCCGATAGAGAGAGCTCAGGAGCTCATGACACTGGTCAGGAATCTATTAAAACCAAAACAGGTGTCAGTGCATCACTGCACTCGAGTCCTGGGAAGGATGGTGGCATCAAACGAGGCCATTCCCTTCGTCAGGTTCCATGCGAGGACCTTCCAATGGGACTTACTGGACAAGTGGTCTGGATCACATCTTCAGATGCATTGGTTAATCACCCTATCCTCCAGGGCCAGGGTCTCTCTTCTGTGGTGGCTGCAGAGTGCTCACCTTCTCGAAGGTCGCAGATTCGGCATTCAGGACTGGGTCCTGGTGACCACGGATGCAAGCCTCCGAGGGTGGGGGGCAGTCACACAGGGAAGAAATTTCCAAGGGCTGTGGTCAAGTCAGGAGACTTGCCTTCACATCAACATCCTGGAACTAAGGGCCATATACAACGCCCTACGTCAAGCGGAGTCCCTGCTTCGCGACCAACCGGTTCTGATTCAGTCAGGCAATATCACCGCAGTGGCTCATGTAAACCGCCAAGGCGGCACAAGGAGCAGGGTGTGGATGGTAGAAGCCACCAGAATTCTTCGCTGGGCGGAGAATCACGTAAGCGCACTGTCAGCAGTGTTCCTTCCGGGATTGTACAACTGGGAAGCAGACTTCTTCAGCAGGCACGACCTCCACCCGGGAGAGTGGGGACTTCATCAAGAAGTTTTCATGCAGATTGCAAGTCGGTGGGAACTGCCACGGGTGGATGCGCCAGGTCAAGAGACCCTCAGGCGATATCTGTGGACGCACTGGTGACACCATGGGTGTTCCCGTCGGTCTATGTATTTCCTCCTCTTCCTCTCATACCCAAGGTGCTGAGAATCATAAGGAAAAGAGGAGTGAGAACAATACTCTTTGTTCCGGATTGGCCAAGAAGGACTTGGTATCCAGATCTGCAAGAAATGCTCACAGAGGACCCGTGGCCTCTGCCTCTAGGACAGGACTTGTGCAACAAGGGCCCTGTCTGTTCCAAGACTTACCGCGGCTGCGTTTGACGGCATGGCGGTTGAACGCCGGATCCTAGCAGAAAAAGGCATTCCGGATGAGGTCATTCCTACGATGATAGAGGCTAGGAAGGATGTGACGGCTCAACATTATCACTGTATATGGCGAAAATATGTGGCTTGGTGTGAGGCCAGGAATGCCCCTACGGAGGAATTCCAGCTGGGCCTTTTCCTTCACTTCCTACAGTCGGGAGTGATTTTGGGCCTTAAATTGGGTTCCATTAAGGTTCAGATTTCGGCCTTATCCATTTTCTTTCAAAAAGAACTTGCTTCTCTGCCTGAAGTTCAGAGGTTTGTAAAGGGAGTGCTGCATATTCAGCCCCCTTTTGTGCCTCCAGTGGCACCTTGGGATCTTAACGTGGTGTTGAGTTTCCTGAAATCACACTGGTTTGAACCACTCAAAACGGTGGAAGTAATATATCTCACATGGAAGGTGGTCATGCTATCAGCCTTGGCTTTGGCTAGGCGTGTGTCAGAATTGGCAGCTTTGTCACATAAATGCCCTTATCTGGTTTTCCATGCGGATAGAGCAGAATTGCGGACCCGCCCACAATTTCTGCCGAAAGTGGTTTCATCCTTTCATATAAACCAACCTATTGTGGTGCCTGTGGTACTACTGACTTGGAGGATTCCGAGTCACTGGATGTAGTCGGGGCTTTGAAGGTTTATGTAGCCAGAATGGCTAAGGTCAGGAAAACAGAATCTTTGTTTATCCTGTATGCTTCCAATAAGCTTGGGGTGCCTGCTTCAAAGCAAACTATTGCTCGCTGGATCTGTAACACGATTCAGCAGGCTCATTCTGCGGCTGGGTTGCCGCTGCCTAAATCAGTTAAGGCCCATTCCACAAGGAAGGTGGGCTCTTCTTGGGCGGCTGCCTGAGGGGTCTCGGCCTTACAGCTTTTCAGAGCGGCTACTTGGTCTGGTTCAAACACCTTTGCAAAGTTCTACAAGTTTGATACCATGGCTGAGGAGGACCTTGTGTTTGCTCATTCGGTGCTGCAGAGTCATCCGCACTCTCCCGCCCGTTTGGGAGCTTTGGTATAATCCCCATGGTCCTTACGGAGTCCCCAGCATCCACTAGGATGTTAGAGAAAATAAGATTTTACTTACCGGTAAATCTATTTCTCGTAGTCCGTAGTGGATGCTGGGCGCCCGTCCCAAGTGCGGACTTCTTCTGCAATGCTTGTATATAGTTATTGCTTAAATAAGGGTTATGTTATAGTTGCATCAGAGTTTATCTGATGCTCTGTGATTGTTCATACTGTTAACTGGGTAAAGTTATCACAAGTTATACGGTGTGATTGGTGTGGCTAGTATGAGTCTTACCCTGGATTCCCAAAATCCTTTCCTTGTACTGTCAGCTCTTCCGGGCACAGTTTCTCTAACTGAGGTCTGGAGGAGGGACATAGAGGGAGGAGCCAGAGCACACCAGAATCTAAATTCTTTCTTAAAGTGCCCATGTCTCCTACGGAGCCCGTCTATTCCCCATGGTCCTTACGGAGTCCCCAGCATCCACTACGGACTACGAGAAATAGATTTACCGGTAAGTAAAATCTTATTTTCTCTTACGTCCTAAAGGATGCTGGGGTCCACATTAGTACCACGGGGATGTACCAAAGCTCCCAGAACGGGAGGGAGAGCACGGAGGCTTCTGCAGAACTGATTGACCAAACTTTAGGTCCTCAGAGGCCAAAGTATCGAACTTGGAGAACTGTGCAAACGTGTTCGACCCAGACCAAGTAGCCGCTCGGCAAAGCTGTAAAGCCGAGACACCCCGGGCAGCCGCCCATGTAGAACCCACCTTACGAGTAGAGTGGACTTAACAGATTTTGGATACGGCAGTCCTGCCGTAGATTACACATGCTGGATAGTGAACCTGATCCAGTGAAAGACCGTCTGCTTAGAAGCAGGACACCCAAGTTCTTGGGATCATAGAGGACAAACAGAGAGTCCGATTTTCTGTGACGAGCAGTCCTCTTCACAGATTTTCAGAGCCCTTACAATATCCAAGGGCTTTGACGGAATTGAGGAGTCAGTAGCAACTGGCACCACAATAGGTTGGATATGAAAAGCCGACACAATCTTTGGAAGGAACTGCTGACGTGTCCGGAGCTCAGCTCTATCTTCATGGAAGATCAAATAGGGACTTTTACAAGACAAAGCCCCCAACTCCGACACACGTCGAGCAAAAGCTAAAGCCAACAAAGTGACAGCCTTCCACGTGAGAAACTTGACTTCAACCTCCTGCAGAGGCTCGTGCAGAACCCCATTCAAAAAAAGTCTGAACCTCAGGGAGGAAAGCCAGCTGTTTCTGGAAGAAAATGGATAAGGCCGAAATCTGCACCTTTACGGATCCCATTCTCAGGCCCATATCCACACCTGCTTGCAGGAAGAGGAGAAACCGTCCCAGTTGAAACTTCACCATAGGAAACTTCTTGGATTAACACCAAGATACATACTTTTTCCAAATGCGATGGTAATGTTTAGACGTTACTCCTTTCCTAGCCTGTATCAGGGTAGGAATAACCTTGTTCAGAATGCCTTTCTGAGCTAATATCTGGCGTTCATCCTCCATGCTGTCAAACATAGCCGCGGTAAGTTTTCATAAGAGAATGGCCCCTGTTGTAACAGGTCCTCCCGAAGAGGAAAAGGCTTCGGCTCTTCCAGCAGTAGACCCAGAAGATCTGCGTACCAAGCCCTTCTTGACCAGTCCGGAGCAATGAGGATTGCCTGAACTCTTGTTCTCCTTATGAGCTTTAGAATCCTTGGAATGAGTGGAAGTGAAGGAAATACATACACCGACTGGAACACCCACGGAGACACCAGAGCATCCACCGCCACTGCTTGCGGGTCTCTCGACCTGGAACAATACCTACGAAGCTTCTTGTTGAGGCGGGAGGCCATCATGTCTATCTGAAGAAACCCCCAAAGATGTGTCACTGCTGTGAACACCTCTGGATGGAGGCCCCACTCTCCTGGATGGAGATCGTGTTTGCTGAGGAAGTCCGCTTCCCAGTTGTCCACTCCCGGAATGAAGATTGCTGACAGTGCCAACGTGTGTTTTTCTGCCCAGAGGATAATTCTTGTTACCTCCGACATTGCAGCTCTGCTCTTCATTCCACCCTGTCGGTTGATGTAGGCCACCATCGTTACATTGTCAGAATGTACTTGAATGGCTCGATCTCGCAGAAGATGTGCTGCTTGGAGAAGAATGTTGTACACGGCCCTTAGTTCCAGAATGTTTATTGGAAGACTGGATTCCAGACTTGACCACCTTCCTTGGAAGGTTTCCTCGAGTGACTGCGCCCCAACCCCAGAGACTTGTATCTGTGATTAGAAGGATCCAGTCCTGAATCCCGAACCTGCTGCCCTTTAGAAGGTGAGACATTTGCAGCCACCAGAGGAGTTAAATCCTTGCTTTCGGCGACAGACGTATCCTCAGGTGCATATGTAGATGAGACCACAACCACTTATCTAGGAGATCCAGTTGGAAGGATTGAGCATTAAATCTTCCATACTGTAGAGCCTCGTAGGAGGCAACCATCTTCCCCAGAAGGCGGATGCACTGATGAACTGATACCCGGGCTGGCTTCAGGACATCCCAGACCATTGTTTGAATCACCAACGCTTTCTCCTACGGTTGAAACACCCTCTGCACTTCCATGCCGAGGCTCATCCCCAGGAAAAACAATCTCCTTGTCGGCTCCAAATGTGACTTTGGAAGGTTCAGGATCCAACCATGTTCTCTGCGCAGACGAGTCGTGAGAGCAATGGACTGCAACAAGGTCTCCCTGGTCGAAGCCTTTATCAGCAGATCACCAGATATGGAATTATGTTCACTCCCTGTCTGCAGAGGAGAACAATTATCTCTGCCATCACCTTGGTGAACACCAATGGTGCCGTGGAGAGACCGAATGGCAGTGCCTGAAACTGATAGTGACTGTCTAACAGTGCAAACCTGAGATAAGCCTGGTGCGGCAGCCAAATCGAAATGTGGAGGTACGCATCCTTGATATCCAGGGATACCAGAAACTCTCCCTCATCTAGACCTGAGATTACCACTCCCAGAGACTCCATTTTGAACTTGAACTCCCTCAGATAAGGGTTTAACGATTTTGGTACCACAAAAAGGTTTGAACAGTAACCCTTGTTTTGCATATGAGGTGGAACTGTAAAAATGACCACTGACCTTTCCAATTTTTGAATGGCTTCCTGTAGGTCAGCCCTGTCTGTCATTAAAGTTGGCAATATCCTACATAATACAATATCCTGTACCCAGGGGTCCAGGCCGGACGACACCCAGACGTGGCTGAAACGTCTGAGCCTCACACCCACCAGTCCGTCCTCCAGCCTGTATGGTCCCACCATCATGCTGAGGATTTTGAGGAACCAGAAGTAGGCTTCTGGTCCTGGAGGCCTGCAGGTGCAGGCTTTTTGGATTTTGCACACCCACCTCTAATGAAAGTGGTAGGGGGCTTGAACTTTTTTGTCTTAGCGGTCCGAAAGGACTGCGATGCAGATGAAGAAAAGGGTTTCTACGTAGAAGGCGTAGCTGAGGGGGAAAAAAATGACTTACCCGCCGTTGCTGTGGAAATGCACGCATCCAATGCTTCCCCAAATAGAGCTGACCTGTGTAGGGTAGGTTCTCCATACTTCTCCTGGATTCCGCGTCTGCCGACCATTGGCGTAGCCAGAGCCCCCTGTGAGCTGAGACAGACATGGAAGATATCCGTGCATTCAGCGTACCCAGGTCCTTCATGGATTCCACCATGAACCCCGCAGAATCCTGTATGTTACGTAAAAACAGTTCAATGTCACTTCTATCCATTGTATCTAAGTCTTCTAGTAACGTACCTGACCACTTTACTATAGCTTTTGAGATCCATGTACAGGCAATAGTAGGCCTTAACGTCACCCCTGAAGCAGTGTATATGGATTTGAGCGTAGTGTCAATCTTACAATCAGCTGGTTCTTTTAATGCGGTAGATCCAGGGACAGGTAAAACCACCTTTTTTGACAGTCTGGAGACAGATGTGTCAACTATGGGTGGGTTTTCCCATATTTTTCAATCCTCCTCAGGGAAGGGAAAAGCAACCAGAACCCTCTTGGGGATCTGGAATTTTTTCTCCGGGGTTTCCCATGATTTTTCAAATAAAGCATTTAATTCTTTAGACGCATGAAAGGTTAGCAAAGCTTTCTTATTGTCTGTGAAGTAAGCCTCCTCAACCTGCTCAGGTGGTGTGTCAGTAATGTTTAACAAATCTCTAATGGCCTCAATCATGAGCTGCACCCCCTTAACCAGGGATGCCACCCACCTCAGCACATCCCCATAACCGTCTGCCGTGTCAGAGTCGGTATCAGTGTCATCCTGCATAATCTGGGCAAGTGCAAGTTTCTTTGGGAATATGCTAGGGGATTGAGAAGGAATAGGAACAGATCCTGACCAAACAGCCATAGAATTCTTTAAAACCTGAGTTTCTGCCTCAGTATGAGCTACCCTAGTAGAGATCTGTAAGATTATTCCCTTAATAGAAGTCAGCCATTCTGGCTATTAATAGGAATCTGAGACAATACATTACATTCTCTGGGGAAGAAATATCCTCTGCAGCATAAGACAGAGTCACTGGACACGGCTATGTGAGAAAACATACACCCACACACACACAGAAAAATGTCAGACACAGTTTTTTCCCCAAGAACTTTAAGAGAAACACAGAGCTTGGAACCAGCACACACACAGCGCTTAATTAGGCAGATATAACAAAATACCTGGCACTGACTGTGTACCCTTAATAGACTACACAGAAATTTACAGCCCCCCCCCCCCCCCTTTCTACAACCCCTTGGTACCGCACAGGATAGCTGGAGTCGTGTGGAGGGACAGCACTCCCTGTCAGCATTGCTTGATCTGTCTCTGCGGGGAGAAAATGGCGCTGAACGCTGCTGGGTCCGCTCTGAGGATAAGCTACGCCCCCTGGAAATGGCACCTCTTCCCGCACTTTCAAAAGATTATACTGGCCTGAGGATTTTACAGTGTCACCGAGGTCCCTGGTAGCCTTGAGTGACCAGTGTAGGGTATCTGCACTGGCTCAGGGTGCCACCTCACCGCGCCGCACTATGTACCGCTAAACTCTTCGGAGCGCAGTTAGTACTGTGCTCCTACACTGTTGCCGCCATTCACACCAGCTCCCCGCTTGTTGGGTTACCGGTGACTCTCTTGCCACCGGAATCTTCTGGCTCTGTTAGGGGGTGGCGGCATGCTGCGGGAGTGAGGAGTCGCCTCGGGCGGCTAACGATCATCACCATCAGGAGCTCAGTGTCCTGTCAGCAGAGATAGTGGCCATAAACCTCTCAGGGTTGGACACTACCCCCCCCCCCCTCCCCCTCCTTTACCCCTCCTAAGTCCCACGAAACAGGGAGGATGTTGCTTAAACTCTAATGAAAAAAATAAAACTAGAAAAACTCCTATGGAGCTCCCATAGCTGTGACCGGCACATTTTCTAAACAGAGTCTGGTAGGAGGGGCATAGAGGGAGGAACCAGCCCACACTAAACTTTTAAAGTGCCAGTGGCTCCTAGTGGACCAGTCTATACCCCATGGTACTAATGTGGACCCCAGCATCCTCTAGGACGTAAGAGAAAAGGGGTGAGGAAAATGTGCATGAAGGGGGATGGTTTGATTTCAACTGCTAAAATTAAATATGTCCTAGCCTGCTGCCAGCAATCCTGGCAACTATAAAACAGGTTGGTGGTAATAACCCAGTTTCATGGTCTAAAAACTCAGATTCAAACGGGTTCAGCTTGTTTTGTCAAGATTGATCATTTCAACATAGGTATGAAAACATGATCGGAATGTCGACAGTCTTGCAAACACTCATGAAATGTCGACAGGATGTCAACAAAACAGTCCTAGTGGTGAAGCAGCTTTCCTTAACTACTGCATCTCTGGCAGAGTGTTGAGGTCCAGACGTCAGCTGATGTGGAGTTCCGTCTGAGTCATCTGATTATGCTACCCCTATTCCTCTATCCCACAGCCTATCCCCAATGTCTGCATTGTTCAGAATGTTGAAATTTTACACGTCGATATTGTAAACATATCCACATTATAACTCAACATAGCGACTATCCGATTCAAAGCGCTTTACATTTCTTTAAACGTAAATTACATTTTCTTGAATTGGAATTTGCAGCTTGTACTAAAAAGGTTTCCATTATCCAAGAGGAGATACTTCCGGTATGAATGCTCGACATGGACAAATGGTCAACACATGAAAATTGTCGACACATGAAAGGTCAATGCAAATGTAAAAGTCAACATGGATTTTTTAACTGTTTTTGGTGTCATTTTTTCCGTAACATGACCAGGAACCCCAATTAGTGTACCGCGTCCTCTTGCATTCGCTCCGATACTGCTGCGCTCGGCACAGGTTACTATTCCCAATCGTAGTCCACGTGGAAGGTAAAAGTATGAAAAAGTGAAAAATATTTTTTTAAAGTCATGTCGACCTTTTCATGTGTCGACCATTTGTCCGTGTTGACCAATAGTGGTCGACCTGAGCGTCGACCTTAACATTGTCGACCATCTGAACGGATACCGAGGAAATTATCACTGATATCTGTGTGTGTGAATAAGATTGGCCAGCTAACAGGTATAATAAATTATGTGAGAGGGAACTTTTTTGGAAGTTGAAATACAATTCTCTGTGTTTCTTAATGAAACAATCGAGCTCAATTCTGTAATATGACTGACAAATTAATGTTCCAATAAAGACAAAATATGTATGACCAGAGTGATTGGGAGAAGATAAATATAACACATAATGTCTTAAGACCTATGTCTAGAATTGTGGAAATAATTATACAGTATGTACTTCTATGCATCTTTTAGGGATCTTAGAAGGATGAGCTATAGCTATATCTATTTTTCCTTGTTCCTTCCCCCTTTTTGTTTTATATATTTTTGCTGATTTGTTTATACTATGTTTATAATATGTACACACTTTATGGATGTACAGATATTGTTCATCATTGTTACAAAGATATCCATATTTGACACTACCTGTCTGGTGCGTGGTGGTTGCCATGGAGATGTGACGTCGGGAGCCGGTGGACTTCTGGGCTTGCGCACTGTGACGCATTTCCTCCCGGGGGTCCACGGACGGTTGAAGCTAGATCCAAGTGGGCTAAGGGACCTATTCCTTCAGGGGGAGGAGTCACAACACAAGGGGGAGGAGCTAGGCCAGCAGGATAGTTCTTCTACTATGCCTGCCACCAACTATTACCTTTAGTAATTAGGTGGCGAGCGAAGCGACCCACCGAGCCCGAAGCGTGGCAAGCTTACTTTTCGGGTACCCTGTTCGGCCGTAGCTCCTCCCCCTGGTGACGTGTCTCCACCCCTAGGTACGTCAGAAGTCACTTCTCCCACTCCGATATAGAATCAACCGTCCACGGACCTCGGCGCGCATCTCTTCTGGTGGCCATCACCCACAGATGGAGTGGTCAGTTTCCCCTATCCCAATATGTTGCTGTATGGATACGGTGGCGGGTGTTGCAGGATCTTGGGCTGCATCGCAGGCCGCGGCCAGAGTCCGCTGCTCTATGCATTTGTTCCCATGGCAACAACAGCCAGACGAACTATGACCCACATCATGTGTTATAGTTATCACGTGACCATATCCGAATTCAGACGTCTATTATATAATGGTTGTCACAAAACGTGTAATTATATATATATATATATATATATATAAAAACAAGATGGAAGACCGGCACTCACTTAATCAACATTATAGCGCCCGGTGCCCTCAGCAACAAAGTTTTAAACATATGCAACAAGGAGAAGCGGCACTCACGGCTGGATACAAATGGACACAGAGACCACAGCAGTACGTATCAACGTTTCAATTCCAATGAATTTTCGTCAGGATACAGATAACTTGAACAAAAGACTCACCTTATATCCCTCACCAATTGTGTTCAGGTGTGCTCGCTGGGCGGCCCGGCGGTCCGGAAGCGGCACCTAAGAAAGACGTCACCGCGCCTGCGGCTGACGTCAGTGTAAACCGTCACCATAGAAACCCCAGGAGTGTGTATACAGAAGGGGAACTGGGGAAAGATACACATACCGGCATATTGAAAAAACAGACATGATCCATGTGTCACAATAAAATAGAAGAACATGAACAAAGATACATAAACGGAACACACTGATACCTGCTTGTCAATTTAAAAACAAATGTTAGCCAAACCTTAAATATATTAACTAGATGTTTTATAACCCTATACAAGCACAATCAGGAATCAATTAAAACCGGATAGAGGTAGTGCATCATTAAGCCCCCTAGGATTAATAGTGTCTAGGCGGAGGATCCAGCGGGATTCACATCTTAATAAGGCTGCTCCTCGATCACCGCCCCTCAAAGACTGGGAGATATGGTCAATCATCCTATATTTCAGACTGCATAGACTATGTCTAGCAGTCACAAAGTGACGTGCGACCGGTTGGTCGCTCGAACCACTGGCCAATGCTGATCTAATCGCAGAACGGTGAGCCGTCATCCGCTCCTTGAATTTACGAGTAGTTTTACCTACGTATACCAGACCGCAAGGACATACGATCTGGTACACGACAAAGGTTGATTCACATGTCAGGTGATGTCTAATTAGAAATTTTTTACCCGACCAAGGGTGACAAAAGGTGTCACCAGTGAGCATGAATTTGCATGTAGTACATGCACACTTGAAACATCCATTCGGTTTATATTTCAAAAAACCTGTGGGGGATTTACCTTTATCTGCTATATCGGTTTTTACTAAGATATCACGTAGATTCCTTGCTCGTTTATAGCAAGGCATAAGTCTGATATCAGATAAACCAAGATTACTATCCGATTGGACCAAGTTCCAGTGTTTTTTGGAGATTTTATTCACACCACTAGACAAGGTGTTAAATTGATTAACCCAGGGTAGAATGGCTTTAGATTCACTATCCTGTTTTTTACAGAGAAGGCTGGTTCTATCCATAGCGAGCACCCTTTCTTTCATTGTTGTTAATTGTTTTGAACAATATCCTCTGGACAGAAATTTATCAATCAACTCATCCATTTGTACCACTGCTACCTCTCTATCACTATTAATGCGCATAATGCGCATCATTTGTGAGTAAGGTAACCCACGTTTCAAACTGACAGGATGACAACTAGTATTGTGCAAAAAAGTATTACGGTCAGTACTTTTAGAGAATACCGTAGTGTGAATTCTAGACTGTTCAACCTTAATAAGGACATCTAGAAATTCTATTTCACATTGACTCGTTTTGTATGTTAATTTCACTGGACTAATACTTTCATTATGATTCTCCAGTACCTGTATTAATTTTTCTAGGGGACCATTCCAAAACAGAAGCAAATCATCTATATATCTGGTGTAAAAAAACACCATAGATGATACAGATGAGTCACTGAAAAAAATGTCACGTTCGACGTCCAACATATATATATTTGCATATGTCGGAGCGACGGCAGATCCCATCGCACAACCACGATTTTGTAAAAAGAACTTATTGTCATACAGGAAAATTTTTTTGCTGAGAATCAATTCCAATAGGATCAAAAACATATCGATATGGGACAATGTCATTGTCCCATATCGATATGTTTTTGATCCTATTGGAATTGATTCTCAGCAAAAAATTTTTCCTGTATGACAATAAGTTCTTTTTACAAAATCGTGGTTGTGCGATGGGATCTGCCGTCGCTCCGACATATGCAAATATATATATGTTGGACGTCGAACGTGACATTTTTTCAGTGACTCATCTGTATCATCTATGGTGTTTTTTTACACCAGATATATAGATGATTTGCTTCTGTTTTGGAATGGTCCCCTAGAAAAATTAATACAGGTACTGGAGAATCATAATGAAAGTATTAGTCCAGTGAAATTAACATACAAAACGAGTCAATGTGAAATAGAATTTCTAGATGTCCTTATTAAGGTTGAACAGTCTAGAATTCACACTACTGTATTCTCTAAAAGTACTGACCGTAATACTTTTTTGCACAATACTAGTTGTCATCCTGTCAGTTTGAAACGTGGGTTACCTTACTCACAAATGATGCGCATTATGCGCATTAATAGTGATAGAGAGGTAGCAGTGGTACAAATGGATGAGTTGATTGATAAATTTCTGTCCAGAGGATATTGTTCAAAACAATTAACAACAATGAAAGAAAGGGTGCTCGCTATGGATAGAACCAGCCTTCTCTGTAAAAAACAGGATAGTGAATCTAAAGCCATTCTACCCTGGGTTAATCAATTTAACACCTTGTCTAGTGGTGTGAATAAAATCTCCAAAAAACACTGGAACTTGGTCCAATCGGATAGTAATCTTGGTTTATCTGATATCAGACTTATGCCTTGCTATAAACGAGCAAGGAATCTACGTGATATCTTAGTAAAAACCGATATAGCAGATAAAGGTAAATCCCCCACAGGTTTTTTGAAATATAAACCGAATGGATGTTTCAAGTGTGCATGTACTACATGCAAATTCATGCTCACTGGTGACACCTTTTGTCACCCTTGGTCGGGTAAAAAATTTCTAATTAGACATCACCTGACATGTGAATCAACCTTTGTCGTGTACCAGATCGTATGTGCTTGCGGTCTGGTATACGTAGGTAAAACTACTCGTAAATTCAAGGATCGGATGACGGCTCACCGTTCTGCGATTAGATCAGCATTGGCCAGTGGTTCGAGCGACCAACCGGTCGCACGTCACTTTGTGACTGCTAGACATAGTCTATGCAGTCTGAAATATAGGATGATTGACCATATCTCCCAGTCTTTGAGGGGCGGTGATCGAGGAGCAGCCTTATTAAGATGTGAATCCCGCTGGATCCTCCGCCTAGACACTATTAATCCTAGGGGGCTTAATGATGCACTACCTCTATCCGGTTTTAATTGATTCCTGATTGTGCTTGTATAGGGTTATAAAACATCTAGTTAATATATTTAAGGTTTGGCTAACATTTGTTTTTAAATTGACAAGCAGGTATCAGTGTGTTCCGTTTATGTATCTTTGTTCATGTTCTTCTATTTTATTGTGACACATGGATCATGTCTGTTTTTTCAATATGCCGGTATGTGTATCTTTCCCCAGTTCCCCTTCTGTATACACACTCCTGGGGTTTCTATGGTGACGGTTTACACTGACGTCAGCCGCAGGCGCGGTGACGTCTTTCTTAGGTGCCGCTTCCGGACCGCCGGGCCGCCCAGCGAGCACACCTGAACACAATTGGTGAGGGATATAAGGTGAGTCTTTTGTTCAAGTTATCTGTATCCTGACGAAAATTCATTGGAATTGAAACGTTGATACGTACTGCTGTGGTCTCTGTGTCCATTTGTATCCAGCCGTGAGTGCCGCTTCTCCTTGTTGCATATATATATATATATATATATATATTCAGACCCTCCAACATGACCTGCCCCACTATGTACAAAATGCTCTGTTTCTGGACTTCCCTCTTCATTTATGATTTCCATCACCTGTGTTGATCTAGTTAAATAATAAGAAAGCTGTTTCTTCACAGGTGATGGCAATAATAAATTAAGAGGGAAGTCCAGAAACAGAGCATTTTGTACCTAGTGGGGCGGGTCACGTTGGAGGGTATGTGTATATATATATATATATATATATATATATGAAGAAGAAGATCTGGCGGCACTCAGGAGACTTTCACAACCAATGTAAATCTTTATTGGAACAACATCCAACAATTGTTTCGGGCCTCCGCCCGTCGTCAGGGATGCATAACACACTTTAGACATACTTTTTATACCCCCATAAGGACCTCCCACCACATGTGAAACATACACATTAATCAATCTCACCTGCAGGCCCACTCTCCGTGACGAGCGCCACACTGCAAGCCGCCGCCACGAGCCATCCCGCTCGTCAGCCGCTGCCGCACAGCCAATGACGTCATCAAAGGGCGCCCGCAGGGAGACGGAAACCCAGCGTGAGTATCGGTTACCTAGGTAACCAAAACAAGAAAACAAAACAAAACCCACAAACATTAATACATTACAACATTAGTAATGTGGAAACAAATATAAAAAATATAACGTGAAACACAGATGGTACACAATATATCATAATAAAAACAACCTATGGGACACAATGCTGTAAAAATTCCCAAATATAAAACATTAATTACGTGGCATGTGTTCAAGTATATAAGACCATGTTACTAACGGCATCAACAGAATGTTAGGGGTGTCAATTAACCTCTACCATTTTGAATAATTTATAATAAATTTAGAAAAATATATATATAAATGGTTTAAGGTTTATAAAAAACTATGCAGCCCATGATGTTCATTTAGGCCTTTAGGGGCCAGTGTATCCAACCTAAAAATCCAACGGCTCTCCAATTGGAGTAACCTTTTGCCCCTATCACCACCCCGAATTGATGCCGGAACATGATCAATTAATTTACTCCTAATACTCGCAATACTGTGCGATTGTTGCACACAATGGCGGGCCATGGGCTGATCACTAGATCCTGACTCCAATGCAGCCCTGATTGCTGACCTATGGTTAGCCATTCTCTCCTTGAATTGGCATTCTGTCTTGCCCACGTAATGCAATCCACATGGGCAAGACAGTACGTAGATTACAAATCTTGAAGTACAAGTGAGAGGGAAATTAATCGTAAATTTCTTGCCTGATCTAGGGTGTGAGATGTAATGTTTTTATTATGATATATTGTGTACCATCTGTGTTTCACGTTATATTTTTTATATTTGTTTCCACATTACTAATGTTGTAATGTATTAATGTTTGTGGGATTTGTTGTGTTTTCTTGTTTTGGTTACCTAGGTAACCGATACTCACGCTGGGTTTCCGTCTCCCTGCGGGCGCCCTTTGATGATGTCATTGGCTGTGCGGCAGCGGCTGACGAGCGGGATGGCTCGTGGCGGCGGCTTGCAGTGTGGCGCTCGTCACGGAGAGTGGGCCTGCAGGTGAGATTGATTAATGTGTATGCTTCACATGTGGTGGGAGGTCCTTATGGGGGGTATAAAAAGTATGTCTAAAGTGTGTTATGCATCCCTGACGACGGGCGGAGGCCCGAAACAATTGTTGGATGTTGTTCCAATAAAGATTTACATTGGTTGTGAAAGTCTTCTGAGTGCCGCCAGATCTTCTTTATGATTGGATGTCTACATCTCATGGAGGGCACCGGAGCAGATTCTGCACCAGCAAGAGGAGTGTCGGCCACTTTGCTTCTTTATATATATATATATATATATATATATATATGTTGATAGTTGTTTGGAGAGCGCTCAAGTATGCCTTAAAGTCTCTTTGCAATCTTTCTATAGTATCTCAAAGAATAGTCACGGATAGTGGGATGACCCTGAAAAATACCCTCGCACCAGATTCACCAGACAGTAAAATCACTCGTTAGTCCTTCGCCAAAATTAATAAAAATTATTTTATTTTTTTTTAAAGTTTATAGCTCTTACATTGATCTTTAGACAATCATGGGATATGATCTTAAAAGGACTGGCTGTCCACCCCAGCCGGGGAGGAGCTCAATGACAGATTGTCCACCCACTATGTCTCATCACCCAGCGCGTTTCGTCTAAACATAGACTTCCTCAGGGGTGTCTTTAAAAACATATTAAAATTATAATGATATCAAAATGTGACCATAAAATTTACATTGAAACTTCAGTTGACAATCTAAATCAAGATGAATATCTAATTCCATACAAAACAATCTTTTTTTTGCATACATACATACATACATAAACACATAGGGGAAAGATATATAACGATAATTTCATCTATAGTGCATGATGGATTTAAGAAATATACAGGTTAATAATTTTTGCCTCAGGTCCGATTAAAACTCCCATTTAAGAGATCAGATTGGTTTACTGGATCATGTGACCGGACGGAATCAGTAAAAATCATGTGTGTAACGAGGCTGAAGTTAGCTTCTTATTCAGCCAGCTTCTTATTCACTTCTTATTCACTTCTTATTCAAGCTCTAGCTTCTTATTCACTTCTTATACAAACTCCAGCTTCTTATTCAGATCATTCAGTTTTGCAAGGGTTAATGAGTCTTGGGTCACAAATTTGACACCTGAAATCAACAGAGTAGGGTCCCTTGCATATGACCCACTTGTATTTTGCCTGGCCCAATGCTGTTTTGGGCATGAAATACACTGGCAAAGTGGGCACACACACCATATTTTACCATTTTGAATAAGTAGCTGTAGTTTTGCAAGGGTTAACCAGTCTTGGAGCACAAATTTGACACCTGAAATCAACAAAGCATGGTCACTTACATATGACCCACTTGAATTTTGTTTGGCCCAATTCTGTTTTGAGGCTGAAATACACTGGCAAAGTGGGCACAAACACCATTTTATAAATTGCCATTTTGAATAAGTAGCTGTAGTTTTGCAAGGGTTAACTAGTCTTGGGCCACAAATTTGACACCCGAGACTGGAGGAGGCTGCACAGGAGAGAGCTCTTAGGCCCTGGTCCTTTTCTGAAGCCTGCAGTGTTTCCCCTGGGAGCCTCCCAGGGGAGGATGGATCCTCCTGGGGAGGACGATGATGGCGAGTCCCGGGCTGCTGGGCCCAAAGGAGGCCCCGGGATTTCTGGCCTGCATACAGCCGTGGAAGTTCCAGCATTGGGAGATTCGGTCAGTGTGCCAGCCCCAGTGATTGTGGACCCTGGGAAGAAACAGGATCCCCAACTGGTGACCCCCAAACCACGGGACACTGGCTCTCCAGGTGAGGAAACCCGGGGGGAGGGGGGGGTGATATGGTGAAGGTACCTGCCTGTGGTGAAGCGGGGGATGCTGTGGTCTCTGATAGCAGCTCAGAATCCTCTATGGATGAATATGTGAATATGAGCCTGGAAGAGTTAAAAATGGAGCAGACTTGTTTAACCTCTCGTCTTTCCCTCAAGAGAAGGAAACGAAATACTTGTAGCAGTCGTGAGAGAGCTCTCCTAAAGGATGAGATTTGGGAGCTAAGTACTAGCCTGGCTGCAGTAAAGGAAAGAATTCAAACATACCTCCCAACTTTGGAAATACTTAAAGAGGGACACGTGCGCGGCTCAGCCGCCCGTGCCCCCGAAAAGGGACGTGGCTTAATGAAAAGGGGGTGTGGCTTCACGGAAGGACCCGCTATCGCGAGCCACGCCCCCGTTTTCGTCACTGAGGGGGCATGCCCAGCGCTCTGTGAGCTGCTGGCATGCCCCTCTCCCTCTGACTCCAGTGAATAGACGCTGTGCGCATGCGCACAGCGTCTATTCACCGCTGCTCTGCTAAGCAGGGCAGCGATGACAGGAGTTTCCCGACTGCCCCCCCACCCCCCCACCGTGGGACACTGCAGCCTGCGGGTGGGACAGCGGGACAGTCCCAAAAAACCGGGGGTGTCCCGCGAAAGTCGGGACAGTTGGGAGGTCTGATTGAAGTGTTATGTAATCTGGCTCTTTCTCAGGAGAAAGAAGTGTTGATAAAGTCCTTACCTGAGCAGGATTGTGGGGGCAGTAGCAGCTCGGTCCCAGCAGTTTCTGTGGCTGCGTCAGCATTGTGTTGTCAGGTTCTGTCTCAGGGGAAAAAGGAGTTGTAGGAATCTCTGCCTGAACAGAATGGCGGTTGCGGCCTGGTCCTGGCAAGTTCAGTAGCGGCATCAGAGCCTCCAGTGGAGTGTATGGAGGTGGGATTCCAGCCTATGGAGAAGGAAGTGGCTGTCGGGAGCTGTGATGAAAGTGATGTTTCTAAGATTGTGCATGATGCTGCAGATATCGTGGAAAGGCCAATTATGGCAGTATCTGGTGGCTTCCAAATGGGGGAGGCATCTCTCCTGGAGGAAGTGCTGGGTGGTGACGGTGCGGGGGGCGTGGCGGTTGCTGGGGTAACGGCGGCTGCTGGGACTCTTGTGACTGTCGCTGCTCCCTGTGGACTTGTCCCCGAAACGCTCGCCTCTAAAGTTGCAAGTGTGGGTGCGGCGCAGGCCGTGGTTGATGCTGAGGCTGGCCATCCCTGTAAGCCTGCGGTGGCTGGCTCTGGCTTAGTCGCCGTGGTGGCTGAGGGAGGTGGGGCCAAAGACGCATCGGGTATGACATCGCAGGTGACACTATTACCCACATCGATGTGTGTTTTAAAGTATGAAGCCATGCCGAAAGAGGGGCAGAGATTGGCTCAAGGACTGCCAGCTGTAGATAAGAGCAAATTAACCCCTGAAGAAGTTATGTTGGTAGAAACTGTATATGGTAACATGGATATGCCGGTGAGGCCTCTAGCAGCTGTGAATTTGTTTCAGGCAAACCAGGTCAGGATGACTGGTGGGGTGGGGAGTGTGGGAATAGGGGCTGGAAGTGGTCTGGCACCTGAAGGGCTCCCTGTAACTCCCTCTGAGGTTAGGCCGGGTGCTGGTTCGTATGCTAATTCTTAGGCGGCTCCTGGTCGGCCGAGTGCTGGTCCTCAGTTCGGGGTGAGTGGGGGTCAGCCCATAAAAAGAAGAAATGTGGTGCAGTTCAGATGGGTAGGGGATGGGGAGGCTCCTTCGAAGTCGGAGTTCTTAGGTATGATCTTCTCACTGGGGTTTGAGGCTGCAGATCTTTTTGCATGCATTCACCAAGTGAGAACTCCATATTTTGACCTGAGCTTCCTCTCCCTGAATGGCCTGCAGGCCTTTGGCTCCCATTGGGAGAAAAACAAGATGAAGGAACCATATTGTTTTTTCAAAGCCCATACCATCACGAGGCAGGACAGGGTTAAGATCACTGTGTTGGTGCGTAACGAATCACTGCCCCCTGCTGATATTATATATTGGTTGTCTAGGTCTTGTACAGTACTCTCTCCTTTGGTAAAGTTTGATCATACTACATACATACATCTGGGGTGATGCCTATTCGGCCTTTGTGAGGTTACACCAGGTAGGGGCTGAGACTAGACACATACCTTCCACCGCTTACATTGCCCGTGATCGGCTCCAGTGTTTTTACCCTGGGCAACCCAGAACCTGTCATAAGTGTGGTGACTTCCGTCACCTCAGTAGCGATTGTGGGGTGATTAAATGCGCTTTGTGTGGCCAGTTGGGGCATGGGTCCCGGGAATGCAGTAAGGTCAGGTGTAATCTTTGCGGTACAGTTGGTCATCCCTACAGTCGATGCCCTAAGGCTTCGCATAATTATAGTGCAGGGGTGGAAGAAGTGGTGCCGGAGGTTGGTCCTGGTCGTGAAGGTAGCGTACCGGTAACTGTGCAGCATCAGGACATCTCGAAGAGAATAGAAGATGGTGGGAAAGAGAAGGTTCAGCCTGAAAAGGGGGAGGCATCCTTTCAGATCGTCAATAAAGGGAGGAGGAGGAAGCATAAAAAAAGGAGGCAGATATTGTTTGCTCAAATAGGTTCGATGTCCTGTCTTCTTCTGATGATGAAGAAGAGGGGGAGGTGGTCATGGTTGGGGGAAAGGAATTAGTTTTTGTCCCAAATGTCTCAAAAAATAGAAAGCCAAAGCAAGCCTCTAATCTGTCAGTTGCTGGGAAGGAGGTTGTAGCTAAGGATAAACAGGGAAAAATTCGACAAGGTAAAGCCCAAAGCAAAACTAAACACTTAGAAAGAAATGGTTCTCAGGGGGAGCTGGAGTGGGACCCTGTGGGGATAGAGTTGAGCCAAGCTGTAGGATCCTGGTTAGACGTGGTTGAAGTAGCTCAGTGTCCAGAAGAGGAAGTCCCTCATTCTTCAGATGAGATGTTGGTGGTTGATGAAACTCCTGGGTCCCCTGGTGGGGGTGGTCCTGGACGTGGCTCCTTTATTAGTACCCCAAAGGCCCCTGATCCGGATCCTCCCCCGGACGAGGTGGTAAAGGAGGAGGGGTGTGTTGTTAGGGAGGGGATTGGTAGGAAGGGGTCCAAGAGTCTACTTAGTGAGACTGTGGTCCCTGTTGCTGATAGTGCGAGTGAGGAGGAGGAGAGGGAGGTGGAAGAAATCTCCCTGTCTGACGAGGATGCTATCCCTTTTGGGGTGGCATGTAAAAGAGTTGGATCCTCGGATGAGGACTCTAAAAGACAAGCAAAGAAAAAGTGAATGGGATCCTACTTGTATAATCCAAGAAACATGGATCCCCAACCTGTGCGACGTGCCACCATTAATGTGGCTTCCGTGTTTTCCGAACGTGCTCGTTTCTTGGCTTTTGATTTTTTCAACTCGGTTGATGTTGATTTTTTAATTTTGCAGGCGACCAGGATAGGTGACCTGGCCACACTTCATCGGGCCAAGGGTCAGTGGAAGCGTGGGCCTTCCTTCTGGTCTCTTGCGGCCGAGCCGTACGGTGAGTTGGCAGTGCTTTTTACTGATATGGTAAACGTGCACAGGATTATAGAATTACAGGTAGGTAGGTGCATGGTTTTGGATGTCAACCTGAGAGGACATGACTTGAGATTAATAAACATCTATGGGCCCCAAACGGGATGCGGTCAAGATGCCGCCGGACGGAATCCCGGCGGTCGAAATACTGACGCCGGAATCCCGACCGCCACAATCCCGACATATTCTCCCTCCGTGGGTGTCCACGACACCCATAGAGGGAGAATATAATAGTGTGCCGAGCGTAGCGAGGCACCGTGCCCGCAAGGGGCTGCGTTCCGCTCACCACCCCTGTCGGGATTGTGTGGTCGGGATTCCGGCGTCGGTATTTCGACCGCCGGGATTCCGACCGGCGGCATTTAGTACTGATCCCCCCCAAACAGCTTGGGACAGGAAATGTCTTTTCAGGGAGATAAAACCATTTCTCTTTATGTACAATATGATTGAAGGTAAATTCCTGCCCACTCTAATTGCAGCCCTTAGTGGTGCCCTACCCTGGTGTGTAATATACACAATAAAAAACAATGGGATGGAAACCAGCTGGCGGCGCAAAAAAATATCACACAAAATACAAATTGAATGGTGTGGTTACCTAAACACTGCTGAAACTGTACAATGTCCTTATTATGCAGAGACCCAAAGTCCAGGAACTTCTTAATGGTGGTTCTTATGGATCCCCAAAGCCATGCGGTTATATGTAAAAAAAAACCTTCTCCTCCTCTTCTGAGAGTTTATAATTGCTTAGATTGAAGATTTTAACGTACCCTTGATCTTTTTTCTCATGGATTTCTCCATTAATACACGTGTCTTCATTATCCTTCTGAGTTTCTTTCTTTCTCGTATTTCTTTTTGATTTTTTCTTTCTCTTTGGAGGTGAGTTCCCCTCTTCTACTTTTTTCTTTTTCCCGCCGCGTTTCCCTCTTTTGGTTTTCGGGGCGGGTTTTATTCGAAAAAATTTTTTCCCTCGGTATCCTCTTTCTGGCGGTAATTATTCCTATTGTGGGTTCGTCTCCCACCATACCCAGATAGGTTCCCTAGGAGCATATCTTTGATGGTGCGGAACACTTCCCTCTCTTCTCCTATGCTGATATCCCTCTCTCCATGATTCATGATTCTCTTCTCTCTGTCTGATACGTTCTCCGTTGTATACTGGGGGTTCTTGCTCTCCATGACCTTCCTCTTTCTTCCCTCTGGGTATTTATCATATGTGAAGGATATCTTCTCCGTTGATACAAATTCCTCCTGGAATTAAACCCTGCTTTCCTCCTTCTTTCGCCTTCTCTATGCTCGTCTTGGTGTTTCTCATAGAACCTCACTTTATTGTCATTATTTCTTCCTGTGATCTTTTGGAGTCCAAAGAAATTCCTCTCCTTCTTGGTGATGAGGTGTTGTTTTCCCTCTTTGAAGTCAGTGATGTCCCGTAGATATTTCTTCTTTTTTTTCTGCATTAATTCCTTTTCGTTATTCCTTACTTTCTCCACAATGTCTTGCTCCATCTCTTTGTAATCTGCAAGATCCTTGAATGGTTCTACCAAACTTTTCAGGGAATTGATCTCAGTTTCAATTTCCTTCAATTCTTTTGTCCTCTCTCATACCAAAAGTCTCATCAGTGAAAGAGAGCAGGAGTCTAGGATTCTCATCCATTCTACTTCAAAAGGTGAGGACCTGTTTTGAAACGATGGTAATTTGTCTATTCTTAAACCTCTGGGAATAATTTCCTCAGAGATATATCTCTCTAGGGAGATCAACTCCCACCATATTTTCCCTTCTTTCAACAGCGCATTCTGCAGTTTTTCCATCGTTCCCTCTAGGTCCTCATCTACACATTGGACGGAGTCCACATGGTCTTGGAATATTTCTACCAATATTTCCCTCCTTATATCTCTATGTGAGAACATGATTTGGTGCAGCTGGAAAATACCTTAGGGTGAAATGAATATCTACAATATGATTGAAGGTAAATTCCTGCGCACTCTAATTGCAGCCCTTAGTGGTGCCCTACCCTGGTGTGTCACCACACACACCTGAGGTAATATACACAATAAAAAACGGCGTCTTTCAAAGTAAGCGTGAATGTGAGCACTTCATTCTTAAGGCTTTTATAACAATATCTACCACTTGGGCATAAGAAGTATTCAAGTAAAGGCTTTAAAGAAACCTTTATGTGTTTTGTTGGGAGTGTATGAAAGTAAGCACACATGTGAGGAGCTCCTATTACCTTTCACACCAAGGTGAACCTGTACAGCTAGAACAACACCTCCCGTAGACTCCATAGTACAAGGAATCCTGGAATAAGCCTCTTTCATTAGAGATATTTATCTGAGACTGTTTCCTGAACTGGTGTATACAATTTGTGTTTTTTTACATATAACCGCATGGCTTTGGGGATCCATAAGAACCACCATTAAGAAGTTCCTGGACTTTGCATTTCTCTTTATGGCCCGGCAGATTATCTTTGGCGGTGATTTTAACACCGTCATTAGGCCAAAAGATAGGGGAGTCACAAAGATGACCCTGGGCTATGATTCCAATTTTTTAGTTAGCATGATTAGAGAGGCTGGTCTGGTCGATGTGCATGTTCGCCATTTCCCAGACCTCACTGGTTTCACCTATCATTGTGGTAGCCGTAGGTCTAGTATAGATAGGATTTTTGTTAAGGAGTCCTCGAAAACTTTGCCTCCTGAGACAAAGCCAGTAGAGTTCTCCGATCATGTTTTTCTGTGTGTTGCTTTGAACGTCTCAGACACCCCTCAGAAAGGGCGGGGCCTTTGGCATTTGAATTCCGGGCTCCTGAAGGAGGAGGGAGTTAGACAGTCCTTTAGAGACTTTTTTCAACTGCAGGAAACACTTCTGGAGGCTGGTTGGAGTAGATCTGAGTGGTCGGAGGAGTGTAAAAAGAGGACTCAAAGGTTTTTTCAAAGGCTGGTAGCCAGGAGAAACTTGACAAAAAGATGTATCTACCAGAGCCTGAGAAAGGAACTAGATTTCTTGATCTCTGGGCGTGGGTATTGTGGGGAAATCTCCAGAGTGAAGGCTCAGATGAGAGAATATCAGTATAATCGTCTGGCTTCTTTGATTCTGGAGAGGGATTATGGAAAATACTACTCGCCTGATCCCTACCAGAGTTGCAGAAAATCAGTTGATTTGAGGGAGGTCTGGGGCCTGTTTGATTACCAGGGTACTCTTCGTGGAGACAGGGAGGGTATTTTGGGAGTCATCAGGTCTTATTACTCCAACCTTTTGTCTGAGCAGCCACTCATTAGAGAGATGATGGACCGGTTCCTGAGGGAGACACCTGGGCTTGAGCGCCTTCTTTTGACTCTTTGGAGAATGATGTGACAGTGGAGGAGGTCAAGAAGGCTATAGACGGTTTGTCTATAAAAAAATCTCCGGGCCCAGATGGGTTAACATCTGAATTTTTTAAAGTTTTCTCAGACATCTTGGCTCCTCGTCATGTAGAGGTATTTAATGAAAGCCTGGGTGAGGGAGTGCTCCCTCCCTCTATGAGATCCTCTGCTCTCATATTATTGTCTAAAGGTAAGGACCCAGCCCGTATTGAGAATTGGCGCCCCATCGCTCTTCTCAATATGGACAGAAAGATTCTGGCAAAGGTACTATTTAATCGGCTGATGGAAGTTTCTGGGCTGTTACTTTACCCGTCTCAGCATTGCACTGTAAAGGGTCGAAGCACCTTTAGTGCTGTCCTTGGCATCCAGGAGGCCATGGAGCAATGTCGTGCTGAAAAATGGGGTAAGTATTTGCTGGCATTGGACCAGTCCAAGGCTTTTGACCGGGTTAATCATCAGTACCTGTGGGCTGTGCTGGAAAGGTATGGTCTTCCAGTAAGGGTGGTAGATTGTAAATAACACGTAGCCAATCAGGCTGGGAGCTTCCCTCTTGTAAACGGTTGGATTGGGCCTGCATTTTTGGTTGACTCGGGGGTCTGTCAGGGGTGTCCCCTGAGCCCCCTTCTGTACGTATTCGCAATTGACCCCTTTGTGCGGAGGATTGAGTGCGGTACTGTGCAGGGGTGCAGCTGGGCCCTGGGCTACCCGAGGGTGGCAGCCTATGCAGATGACGTTACTGTGGTCGTGTCGTCTGTGGCAGAGGCGCGTGACATGGAACGTCTTATCTGTGAGTACTCTGAGGCTTCGTGCTCCAGGATCAATCAGGACAAGTGTGAAGCTTTCTGGATGGGGGAGGAAGGTGACAAGTTTGCCCTTCCGGATAGTCTCCCCAGCGCCAGTCCAGAGATAAAAGTTCTAGGTATTAAATTTGGCCGTGGTGATTATGCCACTCAAAATTGGGATAAGAGGCTGGAAGATGCTACTAGAAAGGTACGGTCCTGGAGAGGGTGGCAGCTCTCTTTCAGGGAAAGGGTTGATTTGTGCAAAACCTACTTGGTTCCGCTTTTCTTGTATGTCAGTTATGTGTGCTTTTTGCTACAATCTTTGTGGACCAGGATGTATTCTTTATTCTTCCTGATGTTATGGGGGAATAGAATGAATCTGGTCAAGAGAGGGATTACCTACAGATCGAGGGAACAAGGGGGGCTGTGTATGGTCAACCCTGTAGTGTTTTTCGCTACAACTTTTTTAAAGCTAAATCTAGGGAGTTTGTTTCTAGAAACTCCCCCTCGATGGGTAGAAAGTTTTAGGGCCTGGGTGTCTCCCTTCCTCGGGTTATGGATGGATGGTGGCCGAGTAAAAACCCTTGGAGTCCGGCATGGCTACCTCCCGATCTACGTTTATACTGTGCTTGAAGATGACGAGGCTTTGGGGGCTGGAGGTGGGTGAAGTCAAAAACTTCTCTAGAAGGGAGTTAGAGAGAAGAATTTTACAGACTCACTTCTGTGCTCCGCTGTGGTTAAGGGACTGCCCGGGCAGTGTCTGCTCAGATGGGTTGTCTCTGATTAATTCTCAGAGAATCCCACTGAAGTTCAGAGATATTGCCTGGCTTTCCTTCCAAGGGAGACTTTATGTGCGGGGTAATCTCAAGTGCCGATGATCATGGTTGCCCACGTGAGGAATGTCTAGGGGAGGAGGAGACAATGGACCACTTCCTCCTTGAGTGTCCCTTCAATATTAAATTTTGTAAAGCGGTTTCAAGGGCCTTACGCATCCCGTGCCTTTCGGGGCATAGTTACCCTGAGTGGGTTTATGGGACGTTCAAAGGGTATAAAGGATATGATTTAACCACAATTTTTTTTAGTTAGTTTAGCAGTTAGATTTCACACATGGGGTGCACGGTGTCAGGTTTCCCTCAGAGCAAAGGTCCTCCCCTGTGAAGTGGTGGTGGGAAATATTCTAGACAAGATTAGGAGGATGATGGATATGGACAGGAGGAGGTTGGATGCTGTCGAGTGGTCCAGGCTCTGGCGCCACTTGAAACCCCCTTGAGTGGGTAGCAGAAATCCGTTTCTTGTTCATCTTCTGGCTTTCTGTTCTTCACCTCCCCGTAGATTTTCTTTTGATGGTTTTTTTTGTTGAGACGGTTTACATGTGGCTAAATGGTTTCATTAATTTTTTCATTGCTTGTGGTTATGATGTGTATTGTTTGTATAGTAGGTTGGTTTTGGTGATTTATGTTAAGCTGTACTGGCAGTATGTGCAGCCATACAAGCTTTGTTGCTTTCTGTTTGGTTAGCTAGACAACAATTCAGTGTATACTGTGTGTCTTGTTTTATGAATTTTACCATATTTATATAATGTATGTTGCAATTTTCTTATTACAGCTACTTATTCAAAATGGTAAAATTTGGTGTCTGTGCCCACTTTGCCAGTGTATTTCATGCCCAAAACAGTGTTGAGCCAAGCAAAATACAAGTGGGTCATATGTAAGTGACCATGCTTTGTTGATTTCAGGTGTCAAATTTGTGGCCCAAGACTGGTTAACCATTGCAAAACTACAGCTACTTATTCAAAATGGTAAAATATGGTGTCTGTGCCCACTTTGCCAGTGTATTTCATGCCCAAAACAGTGTTGGGCCAAGCAAAATGCAAGTGGGTCATATGTAGGTGACCACGCTTTATTGATTTCAGGTGTCAAATTTTTGGCCCAAGACTAGTTAACCCTTGCAAAACTACAGCTTCTTATTCAAAATGACAATTTATAAAATGGTATTTGTGCCACTTTGCCAGTGTATTTCATGCCCAAAACAGCATTGGGCCAAGCAAAATACAAGTGGGTCATATGTAAGTAACCACCCTCTATTGATTTTAGTTGTCAAATTTGTGGCCCAAGACTAGTTAACCCTTGCAAAACTACAGCTACTTATTCAAAATGACAATTTATAAAATGGTATTTGTGCCACTTTGCCAGTGTATTTCATGCCCAAAACAGCGTTGGTCCAAGCAAAATACAAGTGGGTCATATGTAAGTAACCACCCTCTTCTGATTTTAGTTGTCAAATTTGTGGCCCAAGACTGGTTAACCCTTGTAAAACTACAGCTACTTATTCAAAATGGCAATTTATAAAATAGTGTTTGTGCCCACTTTTCCAGTGTATTTCATGCCCAAAACAGTGTTGGGCCAGGCAAAATACAAGTGGGTCATATGTAAGTGACCATGCTTTGTTGATTTCAGGTGTCAAATTTTTGGCCCAAGATTGGTTAACCCTTGCAAATCGACAGCTACTTATGCAAAATGGCCATTTATAAAATGGCGTTTGTGCCCACTTTGCCAGTGTATTTCATGTCCAAAACAGCGTTGGGCCAAGCAAAATACAAGTGGGTCATATGCAAGAGACCCTACTCTGTTGGTTTCAGGTGTCAAATTTGTGACCCAAGACTCATTAACCCTTGCAAAACTGAATGATCTGAATAAGAAGCTGGAGCTCGAATAAGAAGTGAATAAGAAGCTGGCCGAATAAGAAGCTAACTTCAGCCTCGTCAATTTTTTGTGAAACATCAAATCCCGTATAAGTATTAAGTAACACATATTTCATTAAACTACATAGCACTGCCTCCATTATATATATTTTTGATTCTGCTAGACCAGGGGTTCTCAAACTCGGTCCTCAGGACCCCACACAGTGCATGTTTTGCAGGTAACCCAGCAAGTGCACAGGTGTATTAATTACTCACAGACACATTT
Source organism: Pseudophryne corroboree (assembly GCF_028390025.1). Classification (NCBI taxonomy): domain Eukaryota; kingdom Metazoa; phylum Chordata; class Amphibia; order Anura; family Myobatrachidae; genus Pseudophryne; species Pseudophryne corroboree. The sequence goes on from NC_086451.1 coordinate 193,015,880, forward strand.
TAAATGGTCCACAGGTGGAGCTAATTATTTCACTTGTGATTCTGTGAGGAGACCTGCAAAACATGCACCGTGTGGGGTCCTGAGGACCGAGTTTGAGAACCTGTGTGCTAGACCAGTCATTCCCCACCACGGACCTCAAGATAAACTCACAGTGCAGGTTTTAGTGATATCCAGGCTTCAGCAGAGGTGACTTAATTAGTAGCTCAGTTATTTTGATTTAACTACCTGTGCTGCAGCCTGGATATCACTAAAACCTGCACTGTTAGTGTGCCTTGAGGACCGTGGTTGGGAATGCCTGTGCTATACTGTTTTTTTTTATTATATCTACAAGTATACATGGGCATGCAATTACATCATTACCTGACAGGTACTTAAGCAGGTATAAGAACACCAGATTCATATGCTCCTGAGGAAGCTGGGATACAACAACCCAGTGAAACACATTGAGCTACAAGGACCCCCCTTTTCTTGATAACATTGCGCACTCCTATTCATCACCCATTGGACACATATGGACATCATAAACCCTCCATCGGAAAGCTCCCTCCACCTGCACCAATAAAGGACACCCCTAGAGCACCTCCATTTATGGGACAATCATCGTGTGCTTAGAAAATGTGGGGACTATCTTATTGAGCAAAGCCAGCGCGCTCAAGTGCATACAGGAAGAATCCGGAGGAGAAAGTCCTAAGTCCGTATGGTGACTATTTATGGAGTCAGATATGCAATATATTGTGTTTACTATGAATTTTGATAATTCTTTTTAAGAATACATCATAAATTATTGAATCTATTTTAACTAATTTAACCGTCTAGCATTATCATATATATATATATATATATATATATATATATATATATATATATATGCGCAGGTTCTCTAGATCCTTTTCTTTTTCACTTAGTGCATATATAGGGGCTTCACAACCCCCTTTTTCCAGCTGCTTCAAACAGACAGCGCACAAGACTTTTTTTTCTCCCTTTACACTACCAAAATGAGGCTGTTACTGTTACAAATATTTTTGGATAAATGTTTCATCCTAACAGGCTAATTTTAGGCACCTACATTGAGTGTGTGGGAACCAGAGATCTGTTACAGTGTGGTTTGTAGATTTCACATATTTCTTCCATGTAGATTACTGGAAGCAGTAGGACCTTATAATACATGTTTTTCTACCAGATTTCTCTGGGGACTTAAACATCTTTCTCAAGGGCTAGAATATATTCCTGCTTGGGAAATTTAACATGCTCTGCTATGGCTAGAAAAAGAAATGGAAGAAAAAAAAACAGGGAAACTACATGTAAACAAATCTGAGTCCGTGGTAGCAATTCATCGAAAGCTGGTCCACTCTCTAAAGTTTAATAAACGCTAAAAACATTTAAAAAGATGTAAACTTGTATGTTAAAAAATTTAATAAAATGACTTTCCTGTGTAATCGCCATGATGCCTAATAATTAAGCTTCCCCGTGGCACTGCTAAGCCTTCAAAACTTGCTGATGCTTGGAGTGTGGTCAGCGATACCTGTTCTGTCTCCACCAGTAACCTGTTGTATTATAGGATGAAAATGTAGAAACTGATCACCAGCGTAAAGTAGTGATGAGCGGGTTCGGTTCCTCGGAATCCGAACCCCCCCCGAACTTCACCCATTTTACACGGTTCAGAGGCAGACTCGGATCCTCCCGCCTTGCTCGGTTAACCCGAGCGTGGACGAACGTCATCATCCCGCTGTCGGATTCTCGCGATATTCGTATTCTATATAAGAAGCCACGCGTCGCCGCCATTTTCACTCATGCATTGGAGATGATAGGGAGAGGACGTGCAGCGTTCTCTCAGTTTCTATGTTCAGTGTGCTGCAAATATCTGTGCTCAGTGTGCTGCAAATATCTGCTCAGTGTGCTGCAAATATCTGTGCTCAGTGTGCTGAAAATATCTACGTTCTCTGCCTGAAAAATGCTCCATATCTGTGCTGCACTGTAGTATATAGTAGGAGGACAGCAGTGGCGTGCGGTGAGGTCAGTGGCTGGTGAGGCACTGTAGCCACAATGTTCACCGTGTCCCGCTGATACCCGCTACCAACCCCAAGACGATGAATGCTACCGCTGTTGTCCCTGTGTGCGCCAAAGGTACACGTGCTCCCGGAAAAGTGAGTGTGGTCTTGAAATGAGGGTGTAGACTCACAACAAGGGGCGTGGTCATATGTGTAGGAGAGGGTGAGGCCTTGGAAAGGAAAAAGGTGATAGGGGAGATCTGGTGATGGGGAGACAGTGAAGCAGGTGAGATGCAGTAGGTGACAGGGAGAGAGTGTTGGAGAGAGGCAGTGGGTGACAGAGAGAGGGTGACAGGTAAAGGGTGATGGAGAGAGGCAGTGGGTGATAGGGAGAGGATGACAGCAGTGGGTGACAGGAAGAGGGTAATACCAGGGAGACGGTGACAGCAGTGGGTGACATCAGGGAGAGGGTGGTACTAAGGAGAGGGTGATGGAGAGAGGCAGTGGGTGATGGAGAAATGCCAAGGAGATGCTGGCGGTGATGTCATGGAGAGGATGTCAGGGAGAGGGTGACGGGAGTGGGTGATAGCAGTGGGTCACAGGGAGAGGTTAACATCATGGTGAGGATGACAGCAGTGACAGGGAGAGGGTGACAGCAGTGGTTGAAAGAGAGAAGGTAACAGCAATGGTTGACAGGGAGGTGACAGTAGTGTGTAATGCTAGGGAGAGGGTGATGCCAGGAAGAAGGTGAGAGGGAGAAGGTGACAGCAGTCGCTGCCAGATGTAGGTGACAGGGAGATGGTGACACCAAAGAGAGGGTGACAGGAAGAGGGTGACACCAGGGAAATGGTGACAGCAGTAGGTGACAGGGAGAAGGTGATAGGGAGAGGGTGACAGGGAGAGGGTGACAGGGAGCGGGTGACAGGGAGCGGGTGACAGGGAGATGGTTATGCCAGGGAGCGGGTGACAGGGAGAGAGTGACAGGGAGCGGGTGACAGGGTGAGGGTGATGCCAGGGAGTGGGTGACAGGGAGCTTGTGACAGGGAACGGGTGACAGGGAGAGGGTGATGCCATGGAGCGGGTGACAGGGAGAGGGTGACAGGGAGAGGGTGACAGCAGTAGGTGACAGGGAAAAGGTGATAGGGAGAGGGTGACAGGGAGAGGATGACAGGGAGCTTGTGACAGGGAGCGGGTGACAGGGAGCGGGTGACAGGGAGAGGGTTATGCCAGGGAGCGGGTGACAGGGAGAGAGTGACATGGAGCAGGTGACAGGGAGAGAGTGACAGGGAGCGGGTGACAGGGAGCTTGTGACAGGGAGCTTGTGACAGGGAGCGGGTGACAGGGAGAGAGTGACAGGGAGCGGGTGACAGGGTGAGAGTGATGCCAGGGAGTGGGTGACAGGGAGCTTGTGACAGGGAGCTTGTGACAGGGAGCGGGTGACAGGGAGCGGGTGACAGGGAGAGGGTGATGCCAGGGAGCGGGTGACAGGGAGAGGGTGACAGGGAGAGGGTGACGCCAGGGAAATGGTGACAGCAGTAGGTGACAGGGAGAAGGTGATAGGGAGAGGGTGACAGGGAGCGGGTGACAGGGAGCGGGTGACAGGGAGCTTGTGACAGGGAGCGGGTGACAGGGAGCGGGTGACGGAGCGGGTGATGCCAGGGAGTGGGTGACAGGGAGCTTGTGACAGGGAGCTTGTGACAAGGAGCGGGTGACAGGGAGAGGGTGATGCCAGGGAGCGGGTGACAGGGAGAGGGTGACAGGGAGAGGGTGACGCCAGGGAAATGGTGACAGCAGTAGGTGACAGGGAGAAGGTGATAGGGAGAGGGTGACAGGGAGCGGGTGACAGGGAGAAGGTTATGCCAGGGAGCGGGTGACAGGGAGAGAGTGACAGGGAGCGGGTGACAGGGAGAGAGTGACAGGGAGCGGGTGACAGGGAGCTTGTGACAGGGAGCGGGTGACAGGGAGAGGGTGACAGGGAGAGGGTGATGCCAGGGAGCGGGTGACAGGGAGAAGGTGACAGGGAGTGGGTGACGCCAGGGAAATGGTGACAGCAGTAGGTGACAGGGAGAAGGTGATAGGGAGAGGGTGACAGGGAGCGGGTGACAGGGAGCTTATCACAGGGAGCGGGTGACAGGGAGAGGGTGACAGGGAGAGGGTGACACTAGGGAAATGGTGACAGCAGTAGGTGACAGGGAGAAGGTGATAGGGAGAGGGTGACAGGGAGCGGGTGACAGGGAGAGAGTTATGCCAGGGAGCGGGTGACAGGGAGAGAGTGACAGGGAGCGGGTGACAGGGAGCTTGTGACAGGGAGCTTGTGACAGGGAGCGGATGACAGGGAGAGGGTGACAGGGAGAGGGTGACAGGGAGAGGGTTATGCCAGGGAGCGGGTGACAGGGAGAGAGTGACAGGGAGCGGGTGATAGGGAGAGGGTGACAGGGAGCTTGTGACAGGGAGCGGGTGACAGGGAGAGGGTGACGCCAGGGAAATGGTGACAGCAGTAGGTGACAGGGAGAAGGTGATAGGGAGAGGGTGACAGGGAGCGGGTGACAGGGAGCTTGTGACAGGGAGAGGGTGACAGGGAGAGGGTGACACTAGGGAAATGGTGACAGCAGTAGGTGACAGGGAGAAGGTGATAGGGAGAGGGTGACAGGGAGCGGGTGACAGGGAGCTTGTGACAGGGAGCGGGTGACAGGGAGCGGGTGACAGGGAGAGGGTGACAGGGTGAGGGTGATGCCAGGGAGCGGGTGACAGGGAGAGGGTGATGCCAGGGAGCGGGTGACAGGGAGAGGGTGACGCCAGGGAAATGGTGACAGCAGTAGGTGACAGGGAGAAGGTGATAGGGAGAGGGTGACAGGGAGTGGGTGACAGGGAGCTTGTGACAGGGAGAGGGTGACAGGGAGAGGGTGACAGGGAGAGGGTTATGCCAGGGAGCGGGTGACAGGGAGAGAGTGACAGGGAGCGGGTGACAGGGTGAGAGTGATGCCAGGGAGTGGGTGACAGGGAGCTTGTGACAGGGAGCGGGTGACAGGGAGAGGGTGACAGGGAGCGGGTGACAGGGAGAGGGTGATGCCAGGGAGCGGGTGACAGGGAGAGGGTGACAGGGAGAGGGTGACACTAGGGAAATGGTGACAGCAGTAGGTGACAGGGAGAAGGTGATAGGGAGAGGGTGACAGGGAGCGGGTGACAGGGAGCTTGTGACAGGGAGCGGGTGACAGGGAGAGGGTGACAGGGTGAGGGTGATGCCAGGGAGCGGGTGACAGGGAGAGGGTGATGCCAGGGAGCGGGTGACAGGGAGAGGGTGACGCCAGGGAAATGGTGACAGCAGTAGGTGACAGGGAGAAGGTGATAGGGAGAGGGTGACAGGGAGCTTGTGACAGGGAGAGGGTGACAGGGAGTGGGTGACAGGGAGCTTGTGACAGGGAGCGGGTGACAGGGAGAGGGTGACAAGGTGAGGGTGATGCCAGGGAGTGGGTGACAGGGAGCTTGTGACAGGGAGCGGGTGACAGGGAGCGGGTGACATGGAGAGAGTGACAGGGAGCAGGTGACAGGGAGAGAGTGACAGGAAGAGGGTGACAGGGAGAGGGTGACAGGGAAAGGGTGATGCTAGGGAGTGGGTGACAGGAAGCGGGTGACAGGGAGAGGCTGACAGGGTGAAGGTGACAGAAAGCGGATGACAGTGAGAGGGTGACAGGGTGAGGGTGATGCCAGGGAGCGGGACAGGGTGGGGGTGATAGGAGGGAGAGTCCACTCTGCTGGGGGTATAGCATACAACAGTACAGCCCTGAGCCTTGAGTCCCTGATACAGCAGGGGAGAGCTCAGCACATTGCAGACTGAAGTACTCGCCCCCCCCCTTCCTACTGCCCCCGCCGGTTACTGAGGAATTAGCAAACCTGTTGGATGTGGTGGGGCTCCTCATCCTCTCCTGCACTTTCTAGCCCAGCTTGCCATGTTTAGGGCTGCGCAGGCTGGTCAGTGCACCAGCTGGATGCCTGAGCCGACAAAGGGGCGTGGCCACGGGTCCGTGATTAGGCCACGCCCCCGAACTGCTTCCTGACAGCTGCTCCATCCAATATCTGGCTTGTCCTGCGGTCCGATGCTCACAGCCGCCCCCCCTCCCCCGAATTTACCCAATCACGTCAGTGTTAGTGACAGGGGTGTGCTTTCATATGAGCATGAAAGCACACCCCTGTCAAAGCGGCACTTCTAGTGAGTGCCGCTTCTACTGCTTTTTTGAATGGGCTTTCACTGCCCGGTGCTTGGCTCCGCCCCCTGCTTCCGGCTCTTACACAGAGACAGCGGGAGGCACCGAGAGCGGTGCCTCTAAAGCACATTTAGGACTGTTTTCTTAAGGTAAAAATGATTAAAATAACATCAATGCTAAAGGAGATACTTATGACACAGAGTATGTGTCATAAGTATCTTCTTTGTATTATTTTAATCGTTAATAACAGGGGAGGCACTGCCTCCCCTGACTGCACGTCCCTGGAGGACAGTGCAGAATTTTGCTGACCAGTGACCACCAATATTATATAGCAGTACGGTACAGTAGGCCACTGCTCTGCCTACCTCTGTGTCGTCAAGTATACTATCCATCCATACCTGTGGTGCATTTTAGTTGTGCACAGTATATATAGTAGGAGGACAGTGCAGAATTTTGCTGACCACCAGTATATAATATATAGCAGTACTGTACAGTAGCCCACTGCTCTACCAACCTCTGTGTCGTCAAGTATACTATCCATCCATACCTGTGGTGCATTTTAGTTGTGCACAGTATATATAGTAGGAGGACAGTACAGAATTTTGCTGACCACCAGTATATAATATATAGCAGCACAGTACAGTAGGCCACTGCTCTACCTACCTCTGTGTCGTCAAGTATACTATCCATCCATACCTGTGGTGCATTTTAGTTGTGCGCAGTATATATATAGTAGGAGGACAGTGCAGAATTTTGCTGACCACCAGTATATAATATATAGCAGTACGGTACAGTAGGCCACTGCTCTACCTACCTCTGTGTCATCAAATATACTATCCATCCATACCTGTGGTGCATTTTAGTTGTGCGCAGTATATATATAGTAGGAGGACCGTGCAGAATTTTGCTGACCACCAGTATATAATATATAGCAGTACGGTACAGTAAGCCACTGCTCTACCTACCTCTGTGTCGTCAAGTATACTATCCATCCATACCTGTGGTGCATATTAGTTGTGCGCAGTATTATATAGTAGGAGGACAGTGCAGAATTTTGCTGACCACCTGTATATAATATATAGCAGTATGGTACAGTAGTCCACTGCTCTACCTACCTCTGTGTCGTCAAGTATACTATCCATCCATACCTGTGGTGCATTTTAGTTGTGCACAGTATATATAGTAGGAGGACAGTGCAGAATTTTGCTGACCACCAGTATATAATATATAGCAGTACGGTACAGTAGGCCACTGATCTACCTACCTCTGTGTCGTCAAGTATACTATCCATCCATACCTGTGGTGCATTTTAGTTGTGCGCAGTATATATATAGTAGGAGGACAGTGCAGAATGTTGCTGACCACCAGTATATAATATATAGCAGTACGGTACAGTAGGCCACTGATCTACCTACCTCTGTGTCGTCAAATATACTATCCATCCATACCTGTGGTGCATTTTAGTTGTGCGCAGTATATATATAGTAGGAGGACCGTGCAGAATTTTGCTGACCACCAGTATATAATATATAGCAGTACGGTACAGTAGTCCACTGCTCTACCTTCCTCTGTGTCGTCAAATATACTATCCATCCATACCTGTGGTGCATTTTAGTTGTGCACAGTATATATAGTAGGAGGACAGTGCAGAATTTTGCTGACCACCAGTATATAATATATAGCAGTACGGTACAGTAGGCCACTGATCTACCTACCTCTGTGTCGTCAAGTATACTATCCATCCATACCTGTGGTGCATTTTAGTTGTGCGCAGTATATATATAGTAGGAGGACAGTGCAGAATTTTGCTGACCACCAGTATATAATATATAGCAGTACTGTACAGTAGGCCACTGCTCTACCTACCTCTGTGTCGTCAAGTATACTATCCATCCATACCTGTGGTACATTTTAGTTGTGCGCAGTATATATAGTAGGAGGACAGTGCAGAATTTTGCTGACCACCAGTATATAATATATAGCAGTACGGTACAGTAGTCCACTGCTCTACCTACCACTGTGTCGTCAAGTATACTATCCATCCATACCTGTGGTGCATTTTAGTTGTGCGCAGTATATATAGTAGGAGGACAGTGCAGAATTTTGCTGACCACCAGTATATAATATACAGCAGTACGGTACAGTAGGGCACTGCTCTACCTACCTCTGTGTCGTCAAGTATACTATCCATCCATACCTGCGGTGCATTTTAATTGTGCGCAGTATATATAGTAGGAGGACAGTGCAGAATTTTGCTGACCACCAGTATATAATATATAGCAGTACGGTACAGTAGGCCATTGCTATTGATATATTACTGGCATATAATTCCACACACTAAAAAATGGAGAACAAAAAATGTGGAGGGTAAAATAGGGAAAGATCAAGATCCACTTCCACCTCATGCTGAAGCTGCTGCCACTAGTCATGGCCGAGACGATGAAATGCCATCAACGTCGTCTGCCAAGGCCGATGCCAAATGTCATAGTAGAGAGCATGTAAAATCAAAAAAACAAATGTTCCGTAAAATGACCCAAAAATCAAAATTAAAAGCATCTGATGAGAAGCGTAAACTTGCCAATATGCCATTTACGACACAGAGTGGCAAGGAACGGCTGAGGCCCTGGCCTATGTTCATGGCTAGTGGTTCAGATTCACATGAGGATGGAAGCACTCATCCTCTCGCTAGAAAAATGAAAGACTTAAACTGGCAAAAGCACAGCAAAGAATTGTGCGTTCTTTTAAATCACAAATCCCCAAGGAGAGTCCAATTGTGTCGGTTGCTATGCCTGACCTTCCCAACACTGGACGGGAAGAGGTGGCGCCTTCCACCATTTGCACGCCCCCTGCAAGTGCTGGAAGGAGCACCCGCAGTCCAGTTCCTGATAGTCAAATTGAAGATGTCTCTGTTGAAGTACACCAAGATGAGGATATGGGTGTTGCTAGCGCTGAGGAGGAAATTGACAAGGAGGATTCTGATGGTGAGGTGGTTTGTTTAAGTCAGGCACCCCGGGAGACACCTGTTGTCCATGGGACGAATATGGCCATTGACATGCCTGGTCAATTTACAAAAAAAATCACCTTGTTGGTGTGGAATTATTTTAACAGAAATGCGGACAACATTTGTCAAGCCGTGTGTTGCCTTTGTCAAGCTGTAATAAGTAGGGGTAAGGACGTTAACCACCTAGGAACATCCTCCCTTATATGTCACTAGGAGCGCATTCATCAGAAGTCATTGGCAAGTTCAAAAACTTTGGGTGACAGCAGAAGCAGTCCACTGACCACTAAATCCCTTCCTCTTGTAACCAAGCTCCTGCAAACCACACCACCAACTCCCTCAGTGTCAATTTCCTCCTTAGACAGGAAAGCCAATAGTCCTGCAGGCCATGTCACTGTCAAGTCTGACGAGTCTTCTCCTGCCTGGGATTCCTCCGATGCATCCTTGAGTGTAACGCCTACTGCTGCTGGAGCTGCTGTTGTTGCTGCTGGGAGTCGATCGTCATCCCAGAGGGGAAGTCGGAAGACCACTTGTACTACTTCCAGTAAGCAATTGACTGTCCAACAGTCCTTTGCGAGGAAGATGAAAAATCACAGCAGTCATCCTGCTGCAAAGCAGATAACTCAGGCCTTGGCAGCCTGGGTGGTGTTAAACGTGTTTTCGGTATGCACCGTTAATTCACAGGGAACTAGAGAATTGATTGAGGTACTGTGTCCCCGGTATCAAATACCATCTAGGTTCCATTTCTCTAGGCAGGCGATACCGAGAATGTACACAGACATCAGAAAAAGAGTCACCAGTGTCCTAAAAAATGCAGTTGTACCCAATGTCCACTTAACCACGGACATGTGGACAAGTGGAGCAGGGCAGACTCAGGACTATATGACTGTGACAGCCCACTGGGTAGATGTATTGCCTCCCGCAGCAAGAACAGCAGCGGCGGCACCAGTAGCAGCATATCGCAAACGCCAACTCGTTCCTAGGCAGGCTATGCTTTGTATCACTGCTTTCCATAAGAGGCACACAGCTGACAACCTCTTACGGAAACTGAGGAACATCATCGCAGAATGGCTTACCCAAATTGGACTCTCCTGGGGATTTGTGACATCGGACAACGCCACCAATATTGTGCGTGCATTACATGTGGGCAAATTCCAGCACGTCCCATGTTTTGCACATACATTGAATTTGGTGGTGCAGAATTATTTAAAAAACGTCAGGGGCGTGCAAGAGATGCTGTCAGTGGCCCAAAGAATTGCGGGCCACTTTTGGCATTCAGCTACCGCGTGCCGAAGACTGGAGCATCAGCAAACACTCCTGAACCTGCCCCGCCATCATCTGAAGCAAGTGGTGGTAACGAGGTGGAATTCAACCTTCTATATGCTTCAGAGGATGGAGGAACAGCAAAAGGCCATTCAAGTCTATACAGCTACCTACAATATAGGCAAAGGAGGGGGAATGTACCTGACTCAAGCGCAATAAAGAATGATTTCAACGTTGTGCAAGGTTCTGCAACCCTTTGAACTTGCCACACGTGAAGTCAGTTCAGACACTGCCACTCAGGTCATTTTGCAGAAGAAGCTGGAGAGATTGAAGGAGGAGCTAAAATGGAGCGATTCCGCTAGGCATGTGGGACTTGTGGATGGAGCCCTTAATTCGCTTAACCAGGATTCACGGGTGGTCAATCTGTTGAAATCAGAACACTACCTTTTGGCCACTGTGCTCGATCCTAGGTTTAAAGCCTACGTTGTATCTCTCTTTCCGGCAGACACAAGTCTGCAGAGGTGTAAAGACCTGCTGGTGAGACACTTGTCAAGTCAATCGGAACGTGACCCATCAACAGCTCCTCCTTCACATTCTCCCGCAACTGGGGCTGCGAGGAAAAGGCTAAGAATTCCGAGCCCACCCGCTGGCGGTGATGCAGGGCAGTCTGGAGCGAGTGCTGACATCTGGTCCGGACTGAAGGACCTGCCAACGATTACTGACATGTCGTCTACTGTCACTGCATATGATTGAAAGAATGGTGGAAGATTATATGAGTGACCACATCCAAGTAGGCACGTCAGACGGACTGTCAGACGGCACGTCAGACGGACTGTCACACTGGAGGGGGGGCAACTTAGGTAAAATAAAGCCAGTTTGTGCAAGGGCCCCCAAATTGCCTCTTTTTCCTGCCAGTATACATACGGACTGTACGTATACTGGCAGGAAAAAGAGGCAATTTGGGGGCCCTTGCACAAACTGGCTTTATTTTACCTAAGTTGCCCCCCCTCCAGTGTGTACCCCGAAAGAGTGTTTAGTGCAGCCGCTCACCTTGTCAGCAATTGACGTACGAGGTTACTTCCAGAAAATGTGGAGAAGATGATGTTCATCAAAATGAATTATAACCAATTCCTCCGTGGAGACATTCACCAGCAATTGCCTCCAGAAAGTACACAGGGACCTGAGATGTGGATTCCAGTGGGGACGAATTAATAATCTGTGAAGAGGGGGATGTACACAGTGAAAGGAGTGAGGGATTGGAGGATGAGGAGGAGGTGGACATCTTGCCTCTGTAGAGCCAGTTTGTGCAAGGAGAGATTGATTGCTACTTTTTTGGTGGGGGCCCAAACCAACCAGTCATTTCAGTCACAGTCGTGTGGCAGACCCTGTCGCTGAAATGATGGGTTTGTTAAAGTGTGCATGTCCTGTTTATACAACATAAGGGTGGGTGGGAGGGCCCAAGGTCAATTCCATCTCGCACCTCTTTTTTCTTTAATTTATCTTTGCATCATGTGCTGTTTGGGGACTATTTTTTGAAGTGCCATCCTGTCTGACACTGCAGTGCCACTCCTAGATGGGCCAGGTGTTTGTGTTGGCCACTTGGGTCGCTTAGTTTAGCCATCCAGCGACCTTGGTGCACCTCTTTTTTTCTTTGCATCATGTGCTGTTTGGGGACTATTTTTTGAAGTGCCATCCTGTCTGACACTGCAGTGCCACTCTTAGATGGGCCAGGTGTTTGTGTCGGCCACTTGGGTTGCTTAGCTTAGTCACACAGCTACCTCATTGCACCTCTTTTTTTCTTTGCATCATGTGCTGTTTGGGGACTATTTTTTGAAGTGCCATCCTGACTGACACTGCAGTGCCACTCCTAGATGGGCCAGGTGTTTGTGTCGGCCACTTTGGTCGCTTAGCTTAGTCACACAGCTACCTCATTGCACCTCTTTTTTATTTGCATCATCTGCTGTTTAGGGACTCTTTTTTAAATCTGCCATCCTGTCTGACACTGCAGTGCCACTCCTAGATGGGCCAGGTGTTTGTGTCGGCCACTTGGGTCACTTAACTTAGTCACACAGCTAACTCATTGCACCTCTTTTTTCTTTGCATCATGTGCTGTTTGGGGACTATTTTTTAAATCTGCCATCCTGTCTGACACTGCAGTGCCACTCCTAGATGGGCCAGGTGTTTGTGTCGGCCACTTGGGTCGCTTAGCTTAGTCATCCAGCGACCTTGGTGCAAATTTTAGGACTAAAAATAATATTGTGAGTTGTGAGGTGTTCAGAATAGCCTGTAAATTATGGTTATTGAGATTAATAATACTATGGGATCAAAATGCCCCCCAAATTCTATGATTTAAGCTGTTTTTGAGGGTTTTTTGTAAAAAAAAACACCCAAATCCAAAACACACCCGAATCCGACAAAAAATTTTCAGGGAGGTTTTGGCAAAACGCATCCGGATCCAAAACACGGCCGCGGAACCGACTCCAAAACCAAAACACAAAACCCAAAAAATAGCGTAAATGGGTATTTCACCCTTTCTATTGAGCTTTTTTCCCCTTCATAAATAAGCCCCAAAGACAGTATATGCTCATGTATGTATGCCCTTAGACAGGGCCGGTGCTAGGTCGTTCAGCGCCCTCCTGCAAAATATAAATTTGCGCCCTCCCATACTTTACATGCAGGGCCGGGGGGTTACCATGGCCTCTTGGGCCCCTGAGCTGCAGGAGATCCGTGCAAGCCTATGGATGTGAACTCTCTGCCCACACACACTCTGTGCAGCGCTAGTTATGGCCCTGCACACAGACAGTGCCGTAACTAGACATTTTACCGCTGTGTGCGAGAGGGCGTCACCCCCCCTGGATGTAAAATAGGCGCAGTGCGCGGCACAGGCGCGCACAAAAAATGTAGGGGCGTGGATTCGCGGGGAAGGGGTGTGGCCACAAAATAATACCAATTCATATCACATATTATAGTCTCCATTATTCAAACTACGCCGCACAGGAGCGCGACTACACCAGGTAGAGCCCCTTTTACACATTACGGCTGACAGATTCCCCTTTTTACACATTACGGCAGACAGCGTCCCCCTTTTTACACATTACGGTGGACAGCATCTCCTTTTTACACATTACGGCCGACAGATTCCGCCTTTTTACACATTACGGCAGACAGCGTCCCCCTTTTTACACATTACGGCAGACAGCGTCCCCCTTTTTACACATTACGGCAGACAGCGTCCCACTTTTTACACATTACGGCAGACAGCGTCCCACTTTTTTCACTTTACGGCAGACAGCGTCCCCTTTTTAAATACAAACACACACATACATATACACACACACACACACTTTCTCTCTCACACTCTTTTTACATCCCCTTACCACAATCTTGCTGGCCAGATTCCACAGCCTGCTAGCCTGGTCCATGTAGCTCTGCCCCCTTTCGTCAGAACAAAAACTGACACTCCTCTCACTGTCACAGGGGAGAGAGGAGGAGTCATGCTGCCGGCGCTGCTGCAGCTGCCTGTCAGTGTGACAGGGCAGGCGCAGCAGCCAGCAGTAAGGGGGACAGGACGGCGATTCATCAGGGATGCAGAGCAGTGAATGCGCCTCTCCTGCCCGGCGCCTACCTGCACTGCATCCCTTTGCCGAGCGGGTAGCCCCGGGCCTGCCCTTAGAAACCAAATTGTCCTTCACATGTTTATATTATGTAATGGTATCAGGATCCACAGTGCCATTAAGCAAAACCTAGGCAGTCACCTACGGTTCCAATGGTTCAAGGGAGCATAAAACACTGAATTCACTACATAATATGCAGTACTCAGTATTTTAATGCCCATGCAGTACAGGACACTGATATGGATAAGCAGTCAGAAGATTTATATATCTGTGAAGCAACTTCTACTTAATGTCTGAGATACACTTGGAGTATAGCTCATAGTTGTGGTGTCACTGCCCAGCACCAACTCCTCATCTGATGAGCAGATTATACTGCCCTCATCACCAGTTTGAAAAGGGAAGCAGCAGTGGGAGTGTATTATTACCAGTAGTGAGGGGGCAGATGTGTTGTTTATGGTGATGTGGGCTAGTGTCCTGGCTGCTGTTATCGTGCATTCAAAGTAAAATGATTAATGTTCAGGATTATTCTATCTTTCCCTTAACACAACCAATGGGCACTTATGTTGAAATCTCTCTGCAGATACTGCATTAATTTATTATTGCAGGTAAAAAGCAACATTATCGAATAGGCATGAATACTGTGGTGCTTTACTAATGACAAACGGACAAGCACAAAGAGTTGGAAGCTGCTGTAACAGTTGTTTACTTTGAAAACAGAGCACAGGATAGGCAGATTAAATGGTCACGACTTTAACAGTAAATTGAGCATTAATTCAAGTCCCTTCTACCAAGTACTAGCACAATGACTGCTTATAGCACAACAAAATTAAGATGAACAAACATTACAGCACAATTAAACAAACTCTAGGCTAGAAAAACAACAAATTATGCTTACTAATAATTTCATTTCTTTGTGTTTACTTCATGGCAGCCATTACTCTAGACTACATTCCATACTCCTATCTTCAGACAGGAAGTTTTTCCTCAGGGACCGCTCACATTGGGTATATAGGTGTATTCCTATACACAAGGAAAGGAATACTATGGTCTGCCATGAAGTAACTTGAAGAAGTGAAATTTTTGGTAAGCATAATTTGTCATTTTTCTTAATCGCTACTTTTTGTCAGTGTACAGCACCAGTGTTACCTGGAGATGGTGCCTATCCCAGCCTTCCCGCACAGCCCTCTGGGACCAGCTGGTTCATTTCCACCCATATATGGCTGTTGCCAGACGCTGGCATACTGGTGGCCAGGACAATGACAACAGGGATCCCAGCCACCGGTAAAAAGTATGTATTCCGCCAATTTAAAGTGATGAAAGATGTATAGGACGTCTGCTTTGCTATTTATCTTGTGGTTCTGGTTTCTATATGCACTTATTTTTTACTAATTATTAGGAACTGATGAGGGCCATGACTTCCTCACCAGATACATGGGAGAAAATTGGATTTTGGTACCTACCGGTAAATCCTTTTCTCGTAGTCCGTAGAAGATGCTGGGGTCCACATTAGTACCATGGGGTATAGACGGGTCCACCAGGAGCCATTGGCACTTGAAGAGTTTAAGAGTGTGGGCTGGCTCCTCCCTCTATGCCCCCCCTACCAGACTCAGTCTAGAAACTGTGCCCGAGGAGACGACATGCTTCGAGAGAAGGACTTAACACAGATAGTGGTGATTCATACCAGCTCACACATACAAGGCATGTCAAGTCAACTAGCTTGAACTAATTAGCTGAAACATTACTAACCCAGTAACTATGCAGTACGCAACTACACGAAGTGGTACTGAACCAAATAACATAAGCAGGAAAACGAAGCGCTGGGTGGGCATCCAGCATCCTCTACGGACTACGAGAAAAGGATTTACCGGTAGGTACCAAAATCCTATTTTCTCTAACGTCCTAGAGGATGCTGGGGTCCACATTAGTACCATGGGGATGTTCCAAAGCTCCCAGAATGGGAGGGAGAGCGCGAAGGCTCCTGCAGAACTGATTGACCAAACTTCAGATCATCAGAGGCCAAAGTATCGACCTTGGAGAACCATGCAAACGCGTTCGACAACGACCAAGTTGCCGCTCGGCAAAGCTGCATTGCCGAGACACCCCGGGCAACCGCCCAGGAAGACCCCACCTTACGAGTAGAGTGGGCCTTAACAGATTTTGTACACGGCAGTCCTGCCGTAGAATAGGCATGCTGGTTAGTGAACCTAATCCAGCGAGAAATAGACTGCTTAGAAGCAGGACACCCAATTTTTTTGGGATCGTACAGGACAAACAAAGAGCCGGATTTCCTGTGACGAGAAGTTCTCTTCACATAAACCTTCAGAGCCCTCACGACATCCAAGTACTTTGAAGTAATCGAGGGGTCAGTAGCCACTGCACCACAATAGGTTGGTTGATATGAAATGCCGATACAACTTTTGGAAGGAACTGCTGACGAGTCCAGAGCTCTGCTCTATCCTCATGGAAGATCAAGTAAGTGCTTTTGCATGACAAAGCCCCCAGCTCAGAAACACGCCTATCAGAAGCTAAGGCCAACAAAGTGATCACCTTCCATGTAAGAAATTTGAGCTCCATCTCCTGTAGAGGCTCAAACCAATCCGACTGAAGAAACTGCAACACCACATTAAGGTCCCAAGGCGCCGTAGGCGGTACAAAGGGAGGTTAGATATGCAGAACTCCCTTCAAAAAGGTCTGAACCTCCGGAAGGGCAGCCAATTGTTTCTGAAAGAAAATGGACAGGGATGAAATCTGGACTTTCACAGATCCCACTCTCAGCCCCATATCCACTTCTGCCTGCAGGAAAAGGAGGAAACATCCCAGGCAAAATTCCACCGCAGGAAACTTCTTGGACTCACACCAAGAGACATATTTCTTCCATATACGATGGTAATGTTTAGACGTTACCCCTTTCCTAGTCTGTATGAGGGTAGGAATCACTTCTTTTAGAATACCCTTCCGAGCAAGAATCAGGTGCTCAACTTTCATGCCGTCAAACGCAGCCGTGGTAAGTCTTAATAGGTGAACAGACCCTGTTGCAGCAGGTCCTCCCGACGAGGAAGAGGCCTCTGCTCTTCTTGCAGTAGATCCAGAAGGTCCGCGTACCAAGCTTGCCTTGGCCAGTCTGGGATCGCTTGAACCCTTGTTCTCATTATGAGCTTTAAGATTCTTGGGATGAGTGGGAGTGGTGGAAACACGTACACTGACTGGAACAACCACGGAGACACCAGGGCGTCCACCGCCACTATATTGAAAAAAGAACTCAGCTGCGCAATGAAATTGGAAACATGAACAAAAGCTGACATATGCTAAGATAAATTATAAAGAAAAATTTAATATGACAATAAAAGAAATTTCATACAATAAAACATATAGACTGGACTTAAACCTTATAAGGAAAATAGTAAAATACCCTGTACTGGATATCAGATAAAACAAGCACTTGTGGTGTGAGCAGTAACAATATGCAACATTTGTATCCAACAAGTAGAAACAGTATCATATCCTGGATATGAATGAATTGTTAGAATGTGGAGTAATTCATAAGTTTTAGACTGGTAACTGCAGTCCCATGAATGTATTAATGGAGCTCCGTTATGTAGAAATGCTCCGATGTCAGATAAAATCAAAATTACCTCTCCCGTGGGCTGGTTTCTAACTGAGCGTCCTCGGTTAGATTATCCTGCGTTGCCCACCACGTAGCTGTCACTGGGAGGGAGGGTGCAAAGCTTGCTCTGGGCGGAGTCCTACACGGAGACGCTGCTGGATGTATGAAGGAGCACTATGGAGACTGAGTTGTCAATGCTGCTCGGCGGGCCTCGATGTCAGCTGCAGCGTGCAGAGAATATAAGCCACTGCAGTGGCTGCAAGGCCAATATCGGTCTCTTCGTTTAGATGAAAGTGCTTGTCATGCTAAATGCTTGTTAGGCAGAGTGTAGAAGTCCAGTTGGTAAAAAAGAATTGAGGAGTCCTAACCGGTTTCGTCACGTTCCACGTGACTTTCTCAAATGTATATCCCCTCAGTCCAGCTATCAGTACATAAAGCAAATGATTGCATACATGCAGGTGTCAATAATAAATCAATTAATTAATTAAGAAACTCGGCAACGTCAGCTTGTCAAATAGTAAAAAGCTTAGTAATTCATAACAGAGTGTTTTGTAGGGAACAAAAAGGCAGACATTATTATATACACCTTATATGTCATGGAAAACAGGAAACCTATAGCTCCAAAATAAATTAAGTAAATTATAAACTCTGAGGTAGAAAGAACAATATATGTAAACATACATGTAAACAAACATTTTGTACATATTTATACCATATGGTGTTTATTTTATATTTTTAAGAAAAAAATAAAACATTAATTAAAAAACCAGGATGGACTAAAAGGAAATTAGAATTATTAACAACAATTAAAAACATTTATTTGAAAAAATAATAATCTGAAGTCAGGTTTGAACTCTACTCTCTCTAAAGAGCTGATAGAAGCATTAGCTGGATGTGCCACTGAATCTCAAGTTAAGTGAGAGAGGATAACAAACCTATATAACAGTCAATATCCCATATAATTAATAATATTAATATGAAAACCACAATCCATACTTAATTAACTGCACTATATCTGATAAACTATATCTATGAGTGCACATTGGATATAGAAGGAATATATAGATACAATGTTCCTACATATTCTTAAAGTAAGTATGAACATAAAAAAAATTTGATCTAGAGTCGGGTTTTGAACTCTAATCTCTCTGAAGAGCTGATAGGGGCATTAGCTGAGTGTACCACTGATTCTCATGTTAAGAAAGAGGATAACAAACCTATATATTAGTCAGTGTCCCGTATAATTAGTAAAAAATAATAACCACAATCCATATTTAATTAACTACACTATATCTGATAGACTATATATAGAAGTGCACATTGAATATAAAGCGAATATATGAATACAATGTTCCTCCATATTCTTGGGGTGAGTATGAACATGAAGTTTACTGCTAAAAGTGAGGGAAGGAAACAAGACATAACAATATGCCTTCAAAGGTCACATTCAATAGCTTCATTAAGCCCCTCGGGAATGAGGGTTCTTAACTTGTGTATCCAATAATTCTCCCTAAGGCAGAGTTTTTTGTGTCTGTCTCCTCCCTGTGCTGTTGGTGTGACTGTCTCTATCCCTATAAAATGTAAGTGATCAGGATTCTTTTGATGAACTTCTAAGAAATGTCTTGAAACACTATGGAAGAGAAAACCCCTTAGGATATTACGTCTATGCTCTAAGAACCTCACTCGGAGCTTGCGTGTGGTCCTGCCCACATATATGAGGTTACAACTGCATATTAGAAAGTATATGATGTAAGAACTGTTACAATTGATGAAGGATCGTATTTCAAATTGTATATTATCTGAAGGTGAAAAACTCCTTCGTATTATTCAGAATGTAGGAACAAGTGATACCACACCTAAAACAACCTATAGCCTTAGGTAAGCAATTGGAAAGGTTCACTGTTTTGTCAGTGGGTCTTATATCTCTTTTATCTATAAAAAAAAAACTGGGACACCCGAGTCCAGGATCATTCACAGAAATGACAATCTCGGTTCCAGATGTGACTTTGGAAAATTCAGAATCCAGCTGTGACTCTGAAGCAGCCGTGTTGTGAGAACAATGGATTGCCGCAACCTTTCCCTGGACGATGACTTTATCAGGAGATCGTCCAGATAAGGAATGATGTTCACACCCTGTTTTCGGAGTAGCATCATCATCTCCGTCATCACCTTGGTAAACAATCTCGGTGCCGTGGAGAGGCCGAACGGCAGAGCCTGAAACTGAAAATGACAGTCCAGCAATGCGAATCGGAGATAAGCCTGATGAGGAGGGAGTCTTTGAAATTCCAGCCTGTATCCCTGAGAGACAATATCTACCACCCAGGGATCCAGGCCGGACGAGACCCAGACTTGACTGAACTGTCCGAGTCTCGCTCCCACAGGCCCCCCCCCCTCTGGGCCCTCCCATCCACCGTCATGCGGAGGTCTTAGGGGTACCTGAAACAGGCTTTTGTTCTTGGGAACCTGCAGCAGCAGGTTTCTTGGACTTAACCTTACCGCCTCTGAAGAAGGTATTGGATGACTTGGCCTTTCTGGTCTTGTTGGGCCGAAAGGACTGCTGCGTACCTGAGGAGAAGGATCTCTTCAGAGCAGGAGCTGCTGAGGGAAGTGTTAATGCCTAATTATGTTGCGATGATATTCAGCATATAAAATTTATCAAAGAAGAGGCCACGCCTATATTTTCTGCACAGAGAAACGTGACCCAAGACAAACTTCATCAATGATGCCCGTGCCTTCAGAGCATTTTAGGCTTACATATATAGTACATATTTATACAATAATTCATAACTGATTGATCAATGGGGCGTGTATTCAGATAACAAGGGGATTATAGATTGGTTGATGGGCAATAACAGGAAGTCTCAAATATGGTCTGCTGGGCTAGATGTAATGGCTGATCTACTCCTGAAGATGGCAGACTGGCTCCATGAGTCTTGGATCTGCCTTTCACATCAATAGGGCTTCTCAATAGGCCTTGTCAGCAAAGAGGTTATTCTTGTTCATGATGGCATGTTGTTTGTCCAAGACAAAAGTCCATCAGATATCCATTATCATGTCCACATCTTTCTGACATAAAAACCTCATAAAATATCATTAAGTTCTGGTTATCTAAATACAAGGCTCTCTACAGGTTGAGTATCCCATATCCAAATATCCGAAATACAGACTTTTTTGAGTGAGAGTGAGATAGTGAAACTTTAGTTTTTTGATGGCTCAATGTACACAAACCTTGTTTAATACACAAAGTTATTAAAAATATTATATTAAATGACCTTCAGGCTGTGTGTATAAGGTGTATAAGAAACATAAATGAATTGTGTGAATGTACACACACTTTGTTTAATGCACAAAGTTATAAAAAATATTGGCTAAAATGACATTCAGGCTGTGTGTATAAGGTGTATATGTAACATAAATGCATTCTGTGCTTAGATTTAGGCCCCATCACCATGATATCTCATTATGGTATGCAATTATTCCAAAATACAGAAAAATCCGATATCCAAAATTCCTCTGGTCCCAAGCATTTTGGATAAGGGATACTCAACCTGTACTTAGACACGTATGCTCTTAGTCACAAGCTAGGACAAAGGTTGACAGAAAACCTCACTGTAAGAATGACTGACAATTATGGGAATTAAAGTACTAGTTACAGATATTTAACTATAAATTTAAAAGCACAATTTCTGAGGCAATAGAGATGTATATTTGATTTTTCACCATCATTCCTGTTTTTTGTTTAATCTGTAAACACAACATATAGTAAATCAAATATTCATCATATTCAAATTAATTTTCCCCAAATGATTGTGATGTGAGATATGGGATAGGAAAAGGAAAACCTGTTCTCAGGATGCAATCGCTGGAATGAGTCCATTGAGTATCGATGCGAAAAGTCTGAACCCTCCAGGAAACTTGGACAGATAAAAGAAATGAAAGAGGTAACGACAGGATGTATTCTTGTCTTCTTCAACCTGGCTATAGGTTGAGGTTCCTTCTTACTAAGTGTACATATATGATGCATGAGCGTGTAAGCACCTATTAGGGTATATTTCTGATAATCTGACTGTGTGTGATAACACTACTAATTCTCTATGTGTGGGATACTGCAGTGTAGGTAACGGGGGTCATTACCATAAGCTTGGTACGTGGCTTCCTTTCAGACCGTGTGAGTATTTTTCCACACGAGCATCCAAGAATAGGCAGGCATTTGATTGTTACATAAATTATAAAAATTATAAGTATTATTATCATAACATAGTGTAGTATATGGTAAAGCCATTTTGAAATTCCGGCTCCCATCCATCCGAAGGGGTCCCAATCAACCAATTGGGTCATATGTTCTTGTATATCTTGACCTTTCGTTCAATGGGATTATAATTATCTGAGATGTTAAAACAACACATTCCTTTAAACTGTTCACAACCAATTCCTGCTTTAAGTAACAGGTAATCAATGTCTACCCTATTTTGAATATAATACCATCTCTTACTTCTCTGAGTTCTTCATTTATGAGAGCTATAGCAGTACGTGGTGCATTGATAGTTGTAGCTAGTCTATAAAAGTTAAACTTCCTAAGTCTATCACAAGTCTATATAACAAGCCAAAAGGCATATCAGTACGGGTATGATTTTATAGTAGTTTAATTGCAAGTAATTTTTTTTTTTTTTTTAGCTCTATCAACACGGGATATAAATAGATATTTTTGATAGGTGATCATATTGATCAGTATCTTATTTTTACATCATTTAGTACATATTCCTAGCGTTGTTCATTATATTTTCATATGCCATGGGCAGTGTGGGGAACACACTGTATGTTATTTTCCTTAAACCATTATGGATAATTTTGTAGGTAAAAATGTTATCAGTCACATAGAACCCACAAGTGAATTGTTATCTTACTTGCCACATCACCAGGATCCTGGTTCCGCTCCACATCCTGTTTCCCCCCTCATTCGATCTTGTATGAAATATACGTTATGGTAAGAACTTACCGTTGATAACGTGATTTCTTTTATGTCCACAGGTATCCACAGGATAACATTGGGATATGCCGGAGCGACAGCAGATATGGCACCAAACGGTCACCTGCTTTCTGGCCTCCCAGGATGCATCGAGGCTTCTCCATATAATCCGGCCCATTGACTCAGTCAAATCAGTTATTTCCACAGTAATTAGGCAGGAGCATCAGGTAGAAACCTATTCAGGTGATAAGAACACACATGCACACCCTTCCATGCAAGAGGGAAGAGGTTTAGGGATTGTAAAGATCCTCAAATCAGGTGCGTCAGGGTGGGACCCCTGTGGATACCTGTGGACACAAGAGAAATCACGTTATCAACTGTAAGTTCTTGCCGTAACGTATATTTCTCTGGCTGGGTCCACAGATTATCCACAGGATAACATTGGGATTCCCAAAGCCAGTTTTAGTGGTGGGGACACTCCTGATTAGACAGGAGAACCTTTCGCCCGAATTCTGTGTCATGAGAGGCAAAAGTATCCAAGGCATAATGTCTAATGAAAGTGTTAATGGAAGACCATGTGGCTGCCTTACAAATCTGTTCCGCTGAAGCACCATGTTGTGCTGCCCATGAAAGACCTACCTTACGTGTAGAGTGAGCAGAGACATTAGCCGGAGTAGGGAGATCAGCACGAGAATAAGCTTCTGAAATTGTCATTTGGAGCCATCTTGCCAGCGTCTGTTTACTAGCAGGCCATCCTCTTCTATGAAATCCGTAGATGATGAAGAGAGAATCTGTTTTTCTGATGGCACTAGTACGATCTATGTAGATTCTTAATGCTCGGACCACGTCCAGCGATGCTTCTCCCGCAGAAAGTCCTGATACCTGAAAAGCTGGGACTACAGTCTCTTCGTTAAGGTGAAACTCTGAAACCACCTTCGGAAGATAACCAGATCTAGTTCGGAGAACTGCCTTATCTGGAAAAAACTTAGGAAAGGAGACTTACACGACAGTGCTCCTAAGTCTGACACTCTTCTAGCTGACGCCATTGCCAGTAGAAAGAGCACTTTAGTCGTCAACCATTTAAGATCTGCTCTCTTAAGTGGTTCAAACGGAGGTCCCTGAAGGAATTTAAGAACTAGATTCAAATCCCAGGGAGCTGCAGGAGGAACAAATGGAGGTTGAATGTGTACAACTCCCTGAAAGAAAGTACGCACATCCTGTAGGTCAGCAATCTTTTTCAGAAACCATACAGTTAATGCTGATACTTGAACCCTCAAGGAAGCTACTTTCAATCCCTTATCCAATCCTGCTTGAAGAAAATCCAAAATCCTGGATACTTTAAAAGATCTTGGATTCAAACTTTTTTCACTACACCAATGAATATAGACTTGCCATATTCGATGATAAATACGAGCTGAAGAAGGTTTTCTTGCTCTAAGCATAGTTTGAATTACTTGTTTTGAAAATCCTCTAGCTTCTAAGATAGAGGTCTCAACACCCACACCGTCAAAGACAGACGATCCAGATGGCTGTGATAACAAGGACTTGCATTAGCAGATCTGGACATTGAGGGAGCAGTATAGGTGCTTCCATGGACATCCTTAGTAGATCTGCGTACCAATGCCTTCTTGGCCAAGCTGGAGCTATTAGAATTATGGCTCCCTTTGCTTGCTTTATTTTCCTCACTACTCTGGGTAACAGAGATATTGGAGGAAACAGATATGCCAGATGAAATTTCCATTTTACTGACAGTGCGTCTACAAGGATCGCTAAAGGATCCTTTGTTCTTGATCCGTACATCGGAACTTTGTTGTTCAGACAAGACTCCATGAGATCTATCTCTGGTAGACCCGATCTGTTCACTATAGTCTGAAACACTTCTGGGTGTAATGCCCATTCGGTTTCCTGAATGGTGTGTCGACTGAGAAAATCCGCTACCCAGTTCAGAACACCTGGAACAAACAGTGCTGACAATGCTGGAAGATGGAGCTCTGCCCACCTTAGTATGGGAGTTACTTCCTCCATCAATCTTTTGCTGTGAGTTCCTCCCTGATGATTGAGGTACGCTACTGCTGTTGCATTGTCTGAGCGGATCTGGACTGGTCTTCCTTGCAGACTGTCCTTTGCCTGAACTAGAGCCATATAAATGGCCCTTATTTCCAATAGATTATTGGCAGGTGACTTTCCCTTATGGTCCATTTTCCCTGGAACCAAAGGCTTTTGAGCACCACTCCCAGCCCTGAAGACTGGCATCTGTTGTTAGGACTTGCCATTCCTTTATCCAAAAGGTTCTCCCCTTGTTTAAATGGTCCCTCTGTAGCTACCAAGCTAGAGACCTTCTTATGTTTACCGGAAACCTTATCATCTGTCTTTTTATTGTCTGATGATTTCCGTTCCATTTGGTAAGAGTAAGGTGCTGTAGAGGTCTGGAGTGGAATTGTGCAGATTCCACCATGTCGAAGGTTGACACCATCAGACCCAACAGTCGCATTGCTGCATGGACTGACATTGTCTGAGTGTGCAACGACTCCTGAATCATGACCTGCACTTTGGCTATCTTTTTCTCTGGTAAGAAAACCCTCTGTAGACCTGAATCCAATATGGCCCCTAAATGAACCATCCACTGTGATGGATTCAGAGCCGACTTTTCCCAGTTTATAAGCCACCCGTGTCTTTGTAGACAAACTACTGTCTGTTGAAGATGGCTCAAAAGTAATTCCTGCGAATGTGCTAGGATTAAAAGGTAGTCGAGGTATGGAAATATTCTTATCCCCTGCTTGCAGAGATAAGCTGCCATAACCACCATATTTTTGATAAACACCCTGGGTGCTGTTGCTAGCCATAAGGGCAAGGCTTGGAACTGAAAATGTTGCTGGAGGATGGCAAACTTGAGGTAACATTGATGAGACCTTGCTATAGGCACATGTAGGTAAGCATCCTGTATATCCAGAGATACATTGTAATCTCCCGGTTCTATAGCCAACACTATAGAGCGTAACGTCTCCATGTGGAACCTTGGAATCCAAATGTATTTTTTTAACATTTTGAGATTGAGAATTGGTCGGAATGACCCATTTGGCTTCTGAATCAAAAATAGATTGGAGTAAAAACCCTGTTCCCGTTGTGATGGGGGTACCGGGATAATCACACCAGACTGAAGCAATTTCTGAACTGCTTCTTGCAGGGCATTGGCCTTTGACTCTATACGAGACTGGCTGGTACAAAAAAAAAACCTTTGAAGAGGCTGCCTCCTGAATGGGAACCCATAACCGAGAGATACCACCTTCTGCACCCAAGCATCTGTCGTCGACTGTTGCCACATGTGTGCAAAATGTTGGCCAACAACCCTGGAATCCTCCAGGCAGAGGCCCGTCTCCTCAGGCTGATGGCTTCTGTTCAGGCTTGGAAGCTGGCTTTCTACTAGCCCATTGCTTCCTACCCCTGGCTGATCTACTGAACTGGGGTTGCTTAGACTCCTCTTTAGCTTTTGCTTTGCTTTGCCATCGGAATGGCCGAAATTTTGAACCCCTAGTCTTAGGGTTATAACTAGCCAGAAATCTGACTTTTTTGGATTCAGCTTCCGATTCTAGAATATCTGACAATTGTTTCACAAACAATATATTACCAATGAAAGGCAATGCTTCCAGAGCTTTCTTGGATTCTGCATCTGCTTTCCAAGTGCGTAGCCAAACTGCTCTACGAGTGGCTACTGTCAAGGCTGATGCTTTAGAGGCAATTGTACCCATATCAATTGTTGCTTCTTCAAATATTGCGCAGCTTGTCTTATACGGCCTTGATAAGACTCCTTCTCTCTGGTAGGAGGGGAGAGGCCATTCTCTAGTTCCTCCCCCATTCTACCATTGCCCTTGCCATCCAGGCTAAAGCCAAAGCAGTCCTTGTCACTGCCCCTGAGAGAGAATTTTTTTTTTAAAGAAACTATCTACTCTTCTATCTGTGACATCATTTAGTGAAGTAGACGGCAATGGTAAAATAGATTTACGCACAAGTCGAACAACATGTGCATCTACTCTAGGAGGAACTTCTCTTTTTGAACAGTCCGCAGCTGGAAAGGGATAGTAAGAATCCCTAAAACAGTTAACAAAGCTTTTAAATGTATTTCATGTGCTTATCTAAATAGTGGGTACATTGTATTCTTTACCGGCCGGTAACTTCTTATATATTGAGTTAATAAATACCAATTTATAGATACATGGTGTATTTTAATGTTATTATATGTTGTACTGTAATTATTTAATTTTTTATTCACATATCAGCGCCTCTACTCTCCCCACTTTGTGGGGAAAACACTGTTTTAGTTAACAAAGCTGCTCAAGGCCAGGCTTGAACTCACAACCTTTAGCATTGCTCAACAGATACTGTCTTATAAGTACCACGCACTGCCATTGCATCACTGGAGCTCTGTTTAAAATACAGATGCCTTAGATTTTGACACTGCTTTGGCTGATTCTTCCAGAGACAGAATAGCTTTCATGCATCAATAAGGTCAGCTATATCTGATCATCATATGGGGTATTTGAATTCATCTTGTGTAGTCTGTAACATGGATGTATCTACCCTGGTTTTAATAGCCTGGCTATTTGTAAAATCTGCTGAAACCAAAGCATAAGGAGGAAGCTGCATGTATGGGTTAATTGTGTAACCTATTCCCGGGGGTGGAACTGCAGGTGCTAATCTGCCAGCAATTGCAGACAAGGTCTGTGGGACCACACCCCTCATAAGTAAGATACTGTGCTATTCCATGCAAAATCACTATACCAGATAAGCATGTTAAGGGTGTAGGGCCCTGTAAAGTAACCTTGTCCCTTTTGCCGCGCACAGACAAGGTAAATAATCCATCTTTACAGGCCTCATATGCAATATGTACTAAAAATTAACAATTCATACTAACAAGTAGAGAGAATTTTTAGTACTGTATAACCCATTTCTCGATAGAGTGGGATACAGGGAGACTCACCTTACTTCCATATCCATCAATACGCTCGCAAGACGCTGAGTGGATTCAGACGCTACTAGTGTACACTGCCGCTCTTTATGACTGATGAGAGACACAGACGCTCATTGAACGATAAGTGCATGCAGACACTCCTGTCTATGACTGGGTCTAGGCAGAAAGTCTAGTGTACACCATCGCAGCATCTAAGCTGCGACAAAGTACCCTAGTGGTAGCGTCTGAGCCAGAAGTGAGGTCATTAGTTCATGGACGGGAGACACACGGAAACTGGTCATGAACTTGGGGGAGGGGCGGCCAGGAGAGTGTCTAATGTCCCCCGTTGACTTAAACTCTAAGGATCGTGGCCTCACCTAGTCCTGGCGCCTGTGATCCCTAAAGCATAGCGCTGTTGCACTTAAGAGTGGCAGCGCATCAACCACTGTTTGTAGTCTAACTCCAATACAGTGAAGCTGTGTCCGGACCCCCTAGTAAGAGAAACCGATTGACTTACCTTCTCCCCTTGCTTCGGCCACAGCCTGGTTACGTCTGCTGGACCTGCTAGAATCATCCAAGACAAACGCCCATCAAGACAGCACTATACTGCGAAGGTAAGCGTTGTTGCGACCCGGGGGAGAGTTGTTGGAGCGACTCTTTCTAGCATGCGATTAAGACGCTGTTAAGAAAAGTCACTCAGGAAAAAAAAAACATAGTAAGATTATAAAAATAAAATAATAAAAGCTTCAGGCTGCTATTAACTGCAGCCCTGTGACCATGGTCCGGCTCCTGTCGCACCAAACAAAAAACTGATTTGACTGAGTCAGTGGGCGGGATTATATGGAGAAGCCCCAATGCATCCTGGGAGGCCAGAAAGCTTGTGACCATTTGGTACCATTTTCGCTGTCGCTCCGGCATATCCCAATGTTATCCTGCTTCTGTCTGAGACACTGTGTATCTAAAGGACCCAGTCGCAGCTTAGGTGGCTGTATGACTGGTGCACTGGTGTTCACTTGGGCGTCTGTATTCACTATAGGTTCAAGGGGCAGTTGTGTACACTAATAGTGTCTAGATCTACTCAGCATTCACCAACGTTTGATCGATCCTGGAAGCGGGGTGAAGTCTTCCTGTATTCCACTCTCCTGAGCCGGGTGATACAGCACTAAGTATCTACCATTGGTACGAGTAGTTGGATAAGTGCCTGATGCATATGAGTCTGTAAACTAATGCTACTGTTTCTTTCGCTGTGCAACTGAATATGTTTAAAGTCCTATATAAGGTAATTCAGTAATATGTTTCTCCTACATACTTGAAATGTATGTGCAGTTGAATATGTGCTTATATTGCTTATTATACTAATGTATAATCTGTGACTGATTGCTAGTGTGAATGCTGACTTTACTATAATTCTGACAGTTTCTGTGTATTCTGCACAAATTGTGTAGATAACACTGTACAGGTGTGTGTTTTGTTTATCATGTCTAAGAGAGGCAAGGGTGAGGAGGATACTATCTCCACAACAGCACCAACACTCATTTCATGTTTGTGTTACAAAGCGGGGTAACCTCTCAAGATCTGGTTCAAAATAAGAATTTACTCACCGGTAATTCTATTTCTCGTAGTCTGTAGTGGATGCTGGGGACTCCGTTAGGACCATGGGGAATAGATGGCTCCGCAGGAGACTGGGCACATCTAAAGAAAGATTTAGGACTATCTGGTGTGCACTGGCTCCTCCCCCTATGACCCTCCTCCAAGCCTCAGTTAGGACACTGTGCCCGGAAGAGCTGACACAATAAGGAAGGATTTTGAATCCCGGGTAAGACTCATACCAGCCACACCAATCACACCGTATAACTCGTGATAGGAACCCCGGTTAACAGTATGATAACAACGGAGCCTCTGAACAGATGGCTCGCAATAACAACCCGATTTGTGTAACAATAACTATTTACAAGTATTGCAGACAATCCGCACTTGGGATGGGTGCCCAGCATCCACTACGGACTACGAGAAATAGAATTACCGGTGAGTAAATTCTTATTTTCTCTGACGTCCTAGTGGATGCTGGGGACTCCGTAAGGACCATGGGGATTATACCAAAGCTCCCAAACGGGCGGGAGAGTGCGGATGACTCTGCAACACCGAATGAGAGAACTCCAGGTCCTCCTCAGCCAGGGTATCAAATTTGTAGAATTTTGCAAACGTGTTTGCCCCTGACCAAGTAGCAGCTCAGCAAAGTTGTAAAGCCGAGACCCCTCGGGCAGCCGCCCAAGATGAGCCCACCTTCCTTGTGGAATGGGCTTTTACAGATTTAGGCTGCGGTAGTCCCACCGCAGAATGCGCCAGCTGAATAGTGCGACAAATCCAGCGCGCGATAGTCTGCTTAGAAGCAGGAGCACCCAGTTTGTTGGGTGCATACAGGATAAACAGCGAGTCAGTTTTCCTGACTCCAGCCATCCTGGAAACATAAATTTTCAGGGCCCTGACTACGTCCAGTAACTTGGAATCCTCCAAGTTCCTAGTAGCCGCAGGCACCACAATAGGCTGGTTCAAGTGAAACGCTGATACCACCTTCGGGAGAAACTGAGGACGAGTCCTCAACTCTGCCCTATCCATATGGAAAATCAGATAAGGGCTTTTATAGGACAAAGCCGCCAATTCTGACACACGCCTGGCCGAAGCCAGAGCCGACAGCATGACCACTTTCCACGTGAGATATTTCAAATCCACAGTCTTAAGTGGTTCAAACCAATGTGATTTCAGGAACTCCAAAACCACATTGAGATCCCAAGGTGCCACTGGGGGCACAAAAGGAGGCTGAATATGCAGAACTCTTTTGACAAAAGTCTGAACTTCAGGCAGTGAAGCCAGTTCTTTCTGGAAGAAAATCAACAGGGCCGAAATCTGGACCTTAATGGACCCCAATTTGAGGCCCAACGTCACCCCTGCTTGCAGGAAATGCAGGAATCGACCCAGTTGAAATTCCTCCGTTTGGGCCTTCCTGGCCTCACACCAAGCAACATATTTCCGCCAAATACGGTGATAATGTTTTGCGGTGACATCCTTCCTGGCTTTGATCAGGGTAGGGATGACTTCCTCCGGAATGCCCTTTTCCTTCAGGATCCGGTGTTCAACCGCCATGCCGTCAAACGTAGCCGCGGTAAGTCTTGGAACAGACAGGGCCCCTGCTGCAGCAGGTCTTGTCTGAGCGGCAGAGGCCAAGGGTCCTCTGAAAGCATCTCTTGAAGTTCCGGGTACCAAGCTCTTCTTGGCCAGTCCGGAACCACGAGTATAGTTTTCACTCCTCGCCTTCGTATTATTCTCAGTACCTTGGGAATGAGAGGCAGAGGAGGAAACACATAAACCGACTGGTACACCCACGGTGTTACTAGAGCGTCCACAGCGATCGCCTGAGGGTCCCTTGACCTGGCGCAACTGCTGTCAGTGCTAACACATGATTTTCCGCCCATCGGAGAATCCTTGTGGCTTCTGCCATTGCCCTCCTGCTTCTTGTGCCGCCCTGTCTGTTTACATGGGCGACCGCCGTGATGTTGTCTGATTGGATCAGTACCGGTTGGTTCTGAAGCAGGGGCCTTGCTTGGCTTAGGGCATTGTAAATGGCCCTTAGCTCCAGAATATTTATGTGAAGCGAAATCTCCTGATTTGACCACAGTCCTTGGAAATTTCTTCCCTGTGTGACTGCACCCCAGCCCCGAAGGCTGGCATCCGTGGTCACCAGGACCCAATCCCCCTGCGGCCCTCTAGTAGATGAGCCCTCTGCAGCCACCACAGCAGCGACACCCTGGTCCTTGCCGACAGGGTTATCCGCTGTTGCATCTGGAGATGGGACCCGGACCATTTGTCCAACAGGTCCCACTGGAAAGTCCTTGCGTGGAACCTTCCGAATGGAATTGCTTCGTACGAAGCTACCATTTTTCCCAGGACTCGTGTGCATTGATGTACCGACACCTGTCCCGGTTTTAGGAGGTCTCTGACTAGAGATGACAACTCCTCGGCTTTTTCCCCTGGAAGAAACACTTTTTTCTGGTCTGTGTCCAGAATAATTCCCAGGAACAGAAGACGTGTCGCCGGGACCAGCTGTGACTTTGGAATATTGAGAATCCAGCCGTGCTGTTGTAGCACTTCCCGAGAAAGTGCTACCCCCACTACCAACTGTTCCTTGGACCTCGCCTTTATCAGGAGATCGTCCAAGTACGGGATAATTAAAACTCCCTTCTTGCGAAGGAGTATCATCATTTCGGCCATTACCTTGGTAAAGACCCTCGGTGCCGTGGATAACCCAAACGGCAGCGTCTGGAACTGATAGTGACAGTCCTGTACCACAAATCTGAGGTACTCCTGGTGAGGAGGGTAAATGGGGACATGCAGGTAGGCATCCTTGATGTCCAGAGAGACCATGTAATCCCCCTCGTCCAGGCTCGCAATAACCGCCCTGAGCGATTCCATCTTGAACTTGAACTTTCTGATATACGTGTTCAAGGATTTTAAATTTAAGATGGGTCTCACCGAACCGTCCGGTTTCGGTACCACAAACATTGTGGAATAGTAACTCTTTCCTTGCTGAAGGAAGGGTACCTTGACAATCACTTGCTGTGAATACAGTTTTTGGATAGCCACCAACACTGCCTCCCTGGCAGAGGGAGTTGCTGGTAAGGCAGATTTTAGAAAACGGCGGGGGGGGGGGGACGTCTTGAATTCCAGCCTGTACCCCTGAGATCCACCTGTGAGAGAGCCCACTGTGTGCTGAAATTTCTGAGACGGGCCCCCACCGTACCCGGGTCCGCCTGTGAAGCCCCAGCGTCATGCTGTGGACTTACCGGACGCGGGGGAGGACTTTTGCTCTTGGGAACTGGCTGTATGCTGCAGCTTTTTCCCTCTACCTTTGCCTCTCGGCAGAAAGGATGCGCCTCGAGCCCTCTTGTGTTTATGGAGCCGAAAGGACTGTACTTGATAATACGGTGCTTTCTTTTGCTGTGGGGTAGCCTGTTGCAAAAATGTCGATTTCCCAGCCGTAGCTGTGGAAACGAGGTCTGAAAGACCATCCCCAAACAGTTCCACTCCCCTATAAGGCAAAACTTCCATGTGCCTTTTAGAATCGGCATCACCTGACCACTGCCGAGTCCATAACCCCCTTCTGGCGGCAATGGACATTGCGCTTATTTTTTATGCCAGCCGGCAAATATCCCTCTGTGCATCAGGCATGTATAAGACAGCGTCTTTTATATGCTCTACTGTCAGCAAAATATTGTCCCTATCCAGGGTATCAATATTATCCGACAGGGAATCTGACCATGCAGAAGCAGCACTGCACATCCATGCTGATGCAATCGCTGGTCGCAATATAATGCCCGTGTGTGTATATATAGCTTTTAGGGTAGCCTCCTGCTTTCTATCAGCAGGATCCTTTAGGGCGGCCGTATCCGGAGACGGTAGTGCCACCTGTTTTGATAAACGTGTAAGCGCTTTATCTACCCTAGGGGATGTTTCCCAACGTGACCTATCCTCTGGCGGGAAAGGGTACGCTGCCAATAACCGTTTAGAAATTATCAATTTCTTATCGGGGGAAGTCCAGGCTTCCTCACACACCTCATTTAATTCCTCAGATGCAGGAAAAACTACTGGTAGTTTTTTCTCACCGAACATAATACCCTTTTTTGTGGTACCTGGGGTACTATCAGAAATGTGTAATACATTTTTCATTGCCTCAATCATGTAACGGGTGGACCTATTGGAGGGTACACTAGTCTCATCGTCGTCGACACTGGAGTCGGTATCCGTTTCGACATCTGAGGTAGCGGGCGTTTTAAATAGAGATGAGCGGGTTCGGTTTCTTTGAATCCGAACCCGCACGAACTTCACTTTTTTTTCCACGGGTCCGAGCGACTCGGATCTTCCCGCCTTGCTCGGTTAACCCGAGCGCGCCCGAACGTCATCATGACGCTGTCGGATTCTCGCGAGGCTCGGATTCTATCGCGAGACTCGGATTCTATATAAGGAGCCGCGCGTCGCCGCCATTTTCACTCGTGCATTGAGATTGATAGGGAGAGGACGTGTCTGGCGTCCTCTCCATTAGAATAGAGATAGATAGATTAGATAGAGAGAGATTGTGCAGAGTCGCAGACAGAGTTAGTTTACCACAGTCAGTGACCAGTGCAGTTGCTAGTTAACTTTTATTTAATATAATATATCCGTTCAGTTCTCTCTGCTATATCCGTTCTCTGCCTGAAAAAAAAAAACGATACACAGCACAGTCAGTCACACAGTGTGACTCAGTCTGTGTGCACTCAGCTCAGCCCAGTGTGCTGCACAGTCATCAATGTATAAATTAAAAGCTTATAATTAATTGTGGGGGAGACTGGGGAGCACTGCAGGTTGTTAGCAGGAGCCAGGAGTACAATTATATTAATTAACAGTGCACACTTTTGCTGCAGGAGTGGTGACCAGTGCCTGACCACCAGTATAGTATTGTTGTATACTACTAATATCTCTTTAAATATCAACCAGTCTATATTAGCAGCAGACACAGTACAGTGCGGTAGTTCACGGCTGTGGCTACCTCTGTGTCGGCACACGGCAGGCAGTCCGTCCG
This sequence comes from Pseudophryne corroboree, assembly GCF_028390025.1. NCBI lineage: Eukaryota > Metazoa > Chordata > Amphibia > Anura > Myobatrachidae > Pseudophryne > Pseudophryne corroboree. Next base: position 193,050,070 of record NC_086451.1, read on the forward strand.
ACCAGAATTGTATTATTTATTATTATATACCTACCACCTAACCGTGGTTTTTTTTTTCATTCTTTATACCGTCATAGTGTCATCCTAATTGTTACGAGTATACTACTATCTCTTTATCAACCAGTGTACAGTGCGGTAGTTCACGGCTGTGGCTACCTCTGTGTCGGCACACGGCAGGCAGTCCGTCCGACCAGAATTGTATTATTTATTATTATATACCTACCACCTAACCGTGGTTTTTTTTTCATTCTTTATACCGTCATAGTGTCATCCTAATTGTTACGAGTATACTACTATCTCTTTATCAACCAGTGTACAGTGCGGTAGTTCACGGCTGTGGCTACCTCTGTGTCGGCACACGGCAGGCAGTCCGTCCGACCAGAATTGTATTATTTATTATTATATACCTACCACCTAACCGTGGTTTTTTTTTCATTCTTTATACCGTCATAGTGTCATCCTAATTGTTACGAGTATACTACTATCTCTTTATCAACCAGTGTACAGTGCGGTAGTTCACGGCTGTGGCTACCTCTGTGTCGGCACACGGCAGGCAGTCCGTCCGACCAGAATTGTATTATTTATTATTATATACCTACCACCTAACCGTGGTTTTTTTTTCATTCTTTATACCGTCATAGTGTCATCCTAATTGTTACGAGTATACTACTATCTCTTTATCAACCAGTGTACAGTGCGGTAGTTCACGGCTGTGGCTACCTCTGTGTCGGCACACGGCAGGCAGTCCGTCCGACCAGAATTGTATTATTTATTATTATATACCTACCACCTAACCGTGGTTTTTTTTTCATTCTTTATACCGTCATAGTGTCATCCTAATTGTTACGAGTATACTACTATCTCTTTATCAACCAGTGTACAGTGCGGTAGTTCACGGCTGTGGCTACCTCTGTGTCGGCACACGGCAGGCAGTCCGTCCGACCAGAATTGTATTATTTATTATTATATACCTACCACCTAACCGTGGTTTTTTTTTCATTCTTTATACCGTCATAGTGTCATCCTAATTGTTACGAGTATACTACTATCTCTTTATCAACCAGTGTACAGTGCGGTAGTTCACGGCTGTGGCTACCTCTGTGTCGGCACACGGCAGGCAGTCCGTCCGACCAGAATTGTATTATTTATTATTATATACCTACCACCTAACCGTGGTTTTTTTTTCATTCTTTATACCGTCATAGTGTCATCCTAATTGTTACGAGTATACTACTATCTCTTTATCAACCAGTGTACAGTGCGGTAGTTCACGGCTGTGGCTACCTCTGTGTCGGCAGTCGGCAGGCAGTCCGTCCATCCATAATTGTATTATTATTATAATATATACCACCTAACCGTGGTTTTTTTTTCATTCTTTATACCGTCGTCATAGTGTCATACTAGTTGTTACGAGTATACTACTATCTCTTTATCAACCAGTGTACAGTGCGGTAGTTCACGGCTGTGGCTACCTCTGTGTCGGCAGTCGGCAGGCAGTCCGTCCATCCATAATTGTATTATTATTATAATATATACCACCTAACCGTGGTTTTTTTTGCATTCTTTATACCGTCGTCATAGTGTCATACTAGTTGTTACGAGTATACTACTATCTCTTTATCAACCAGTGTACAGTGCGGTAGTTCACGGCTGTGGCTACCTCTGTGTCGGCAGTCGGCAGGCAGTCCGTCCATCCATAATTGTATTATTATTATAATATATACCACCTAACCGTGGTTTTTTTTCCATTCTTTATACCGTCGTCATAGTGTCATACTAGTTGTTACGAGTATACTACTATCTCTTTATCAACCAGTGTACAGTGCGGTAGTTCACGGCTGTGGCTACCTCTGTGTCGGCAGTCGGCAGGCAGTCCGTCCATCCATAATTGTATTATTATTATAATATATACCACCTAACCGTGGTTTTTTTTGCATTCTTTATACCGTCGTCATAGTGTCATACTAGTTGTTACGAGTATACTACTATCTCTTTATCAACCAGTGTACAGTGCGGTAGTTCACGGCTGTGGCTACCTCTGTGTCGGCAGTCGGCAGGCAGTCCGTCCATCCATAATTGTATTATTATTATAATATATACCACCTAACCGTGGTTTTTTTTTCCATTCTTTATACCGTCGTCATAGTGTCATACTAGTTGTTACGAGTATACTACTATCTCTTTATCAACCAGTGTACAGTGCGGTAGTTCACGGCTGTGGCTACCTCTGTGTCGGCAGTCGGCAGGCAGTCCGTCCATCCATAATTGTATTATTATTATAATATATACCACCTAACCGTGGTTTTTTTTGCATTCTTTATACCGTCGTCATAGTGTCATACTAGTTGTTACGAGTATACTACTATCTCTTTATCAACCAGTGTACAGTGCGGTAGTTCACGGCTGTGGCTACCTCTGTGTCGGCAGTCGGCAGGCAGTCCGTCCATCCATAATTGTATTATTATTATAATATATACCACCTAACCGTGGTTTTTTTTCCATTCTTTATACCGTCGTCATAGTGTCATACTAGTTGTTACGAGTATACTACTATCTCTTTATCAACCAGTGTACAGTGCGGTAGTTCACGGCTGTGGCTACCTCTGTGTCGGCAGTCGGCAGGCAGTCCGTCCATCCATAATTGTATTATTATTATAATATATACCACCTAACCGTGGTTTTTTTTGCATTCTTTATACCGTCGTCATAGTGTCATACTAGTTGTTACGAGTATACTACTATCTCTTTATCAACCAGTGTACAGTGCGGTAGTTCACGGCTGTGGCTACCTCTGTGTCGGCAGTCGGCAGGCAGTCCGTCCATCCATAATTGTATTATTATTATAATATATACCACCTAACCGTGGTTTTTTTTCCATTCTTTATACCGTCGTCATAGTGTCATACTAGTTGTTACGAGTATACTACTATCTCTTTATCAACCAGTGTACAGTGCGGTAGTTCACGGCTGTGGCTACCTCTGTGTCGGCAGTCGGCAGGCAGTCCGTCCATCCATAATTGTATTATTATTATAATATATACCACCTAACCGTGGTTTTTTTATACCACCTAACCGTGGCAGTCCGTCCATAATTGTATACTAGTAAACTATCCAATCCATCCATCTCCATTGTTTACCTGAGGTGCCTTTTAGTTCTGCCTATAAAATATGGAGAACAAAAAAGTTGAGGTTCCAAAATTAGGGAAAGATCAAGATCCACTTCCACCTCGTGCTGAAGCTGCTGCCACTAGTCATGGCCGAGACGATGAAATGCCAGCAACGTCGTCTGCCAAGGCCGATGCCCAATGTCATAGTACAGAGCATGTCAAATCCAAAACACCAAATATCAGAAAAAAAAGGACTCCAAAACCTAAAATAAAATTGTCGGAGGAGAAGCGTAAACTTGCCAATATGCCATTTACCACACGGAGTGGCAAGGAACGGCTGAGGCCCTGGCCTATGTTCATGGCTAGTGGTTCAGCTTCACATGAGGATGGAAGCACTCAGCCTCTCGCTAGAAAACTGAAAAGACTCAAGCTGGCAAAAGCACCGCAAAGAACTGTGCGTTCTTTGAAATCCCAAATCCACAAGGAGAGTCCAATTGTGTCGTTTGCGATGCCTGACCTTCCCAACACTGGACGTGAAGAGCATGCGCCTTCCACTATTTGCATGCCCCCTGCAAGTGCTGGAAGGAGCACCCGCAGTCCAGTTCCTGATAGTCAGATTGAAGATGTCAGTGTTGAAGTACACCAGGATGAGGAGGATATGGGTGTTGCTGGCGCTGGGGAGGAAATTGACCAGGAGGATTCTGATGGTGAGGTGGTTTGTTTAAGTCAGGCACCCGGGGAGACACCTGTTGTCCGTGGGAGGAATATGGCCGTTGACATGCCAGGTGAAAATACCAAAAAAATCAGCTCTTCGGTGTGGAGGTATTTCACCAGAAATGCGGACAACAGGTGTCAAGCCGTGTGTTCCCTTTGTCAAGCTGTAATAAGTAGGGGTAAGGACGTTAACCACCTCGGAACATCCTCCCTTATACGTCACCTGCAGCGCATTCATAATAAGTCAGTGACAAGTTCAAAAACTTTGGGTGACAGCGGAAGCAGTCCACTGACCAGTAAATCCCTTCCTCTTGTAACCAAGCTCACGCAAACCACCCCACCAACTCCCTCAGTGTCAATTTCCTCCTTCCCCAGGAATGCCAATAGTCCTGCAGGCCATGTCACTGGCAAGTCTGACGAGTCCTTTCCTGCCTGGGATTCCTCCGATGCATCCTTGCGTGTAACGCCTACTGCTGCTGGCGCTGCTGTTGTTGCCGCTGGGAGTCGATGGTCATCCCAGAGGGGAAGTCGTAAGCCCACTTGTACTACTTCCAGTAAGCAATTGACTGTTCAACAGTCCTTTGCGAGGAAGATGAAATATCACAGCAGTCATCCTACTGCAAAGCGGATAACTGAGTCCTTGACAACTATGTTGGTGTTAGACGTGCGTCCGGTATCCGCCGTTAGTTCACAGGGAACTAGACAATTTATTGAGGCAGTGTGCCCCCGTTACCAAATACCATCTAGGTTCCACTTCTCTAGGCAGGCGATACCGAGAATGTACACGGACGTCAGAAAAAGACTCACCAGTGTCCTAAAAAATGCAGTTGTACCCAATGTCCACTTAACCACGGACATGTGGACAAGTGGAGCAGGGCAGGGTCAGGACTATATGACTGTGACAGCCCACTGGGTAGATGTATGGACTCCCGCCGCAAGAACAGCAGCGGCGGCACCAGTAGCAGCATCTCGCAAACGCCAACTCTTTCCTAGGCAGGCTACGCTTTGTATCACCGCTTTCCAGAATACGCACACAGCTGAAAACCTCTTACGGCAACTGAGGAAGATCATCGCGGAATGGCTTACCCCAATTGGACTCTCCTGTGGATTTGTGGCATCGGACAACGCCAGCAATATTGTGTGTGCATTAAATATGGGCAAATTCCAGCACGTCCCATGTTTTGCACATACCTTGAATTTGGTGGTGCAGAATTTTTAAAAAAACGACAGGGGCGTGCAAGAGATGCTGTCGGTGGCCAGAAAAATTGCGGGACACTTTCGGCGTACAGGCACCACGTACAGAAGACTGGAGCACCACCAAAAACTACTGAACCTGCCCTGCCATCATCTGAAGCAAGAAGTGGTAACGAGGTGGAATTCAACCCTCTATATGCTTCAGAGGTTGGAGGAGCAGCAAAAGGCCATTCAAGCCTATACAATTGAGCACGATATAGGAGATGGAATGCACCTGTCTCAAGTGCAGTGGAGAATGATTTCAACGTTGTGCAAGGTTCTGATGCCCTTTGAACTTGCCACACGTGAAGTCAGTTCAGACACTGCCAGCCTGAGTCAGGTCATTCCCCTCATCAGGCTTTTGCAGAAGAAGCTGGAGGCATTGAAGAAGGAGCTAACACGGAGCGATTCCGCTAGGCATGTGGGACTTGTGGATGCAGCCCTTAATTCGCTTAACAAGGATTCACGGGTGGTCAATCTGTTGAAATCAGAGCACTACATTTTGGCCACCGTGCTCGATCCTAGATTTAAAGCCTACCTTGGATCTCTCTTTCCGGCAGACACAGGTCTGCTGGGGTTGAAAGACCTGCTGGTGACAAAATTGTCAAGTCAAGCGGAACGCGACCTGTCAACATCTCCTCCTTCACATTCTTCCGCAACTGGGGGTGCGAGGAAAAGGCTCAGAATTCCGAGCCCACCCGCTGGCGGTGATGCAGGGCAGTCTGGAGCGACTGCTGATGCTGACATCTGGTCCGGACTGAAGGACCTGACAACGATTACGGACATGTCGTCTACTGTCACTGCATATGATTCTCTCAACATTGATAGAATGGTGGAGGATTATATGAGTGACCGCATCCAAGTAGGCACGTCACACAGTCCGTACTTATACTGGCAGGAAAAAGAGGCAATTTGGAGGCCCTTGCACAAACTGGCTTTATTCTACCTAAGTTGCCCTCCCACAAGTGTGTACTCCGAAAGAGTGTTTAGTGCCGCCGCTCACCTTGTCAGCAATCGGCGTACGAGGTTACATCCAGAAAATGTGGAGAAGATGATGTTCATTAAAATGAATTATAATCAATTCCTCCGCGGAGACATTGACCAGCAGCAATTGCCTCCACAAAGTACACAGGGAGCTGAGATGGTGGATTCCAGTGGGGACGAATTGATAATCTGTGAGGAGGGGGATGTACACGGTGATATATCGGAGGGTGAAGATGAGGTGGACATCTTGCCTCTGTAGAGCCAGTTTGTGCAAGGAGAGATTAATTGCTTCTTTTTTGGGGGGGGTCCAAACCAACCCGTCATATCAGTCACAGTCGTGTGGCAGACCCTGTCACTGAAATGATGGGTTGGTTAAAGTGTGCATGTCCTGTTTTGTTTATACAACATAAGGGTGGGTGGGAGGGCCCAAGGATAATTCCATCTTGCACCTCTTTTTTCTTTTCTTTTTCTTTGCATCATGTGCTGATTGGGGAGGGTTTTTTGGAAGGGACATCCTGCGTGACACTGCAGTGCCACTCCTAGATGGGCCCGGTGTTTGTGTCGGCCACTAGGGTCGCTAATCTTACTCACACAGCTACCTCATTGCGCCTCTTTTTTTCTTTGCGTCATGTGCTGTTTGGGGAGGGTTTTTTGGAAGGGACATCCTGCGTGACACTGCAGTGCCACTCCTAGATGTGCCCGGTGTTTGTGTCGGCCACTAGGGTCGCTAATCTTACTCACACAGTCAGCTACCTCATTGCGCCTCTTTTTTTCTTTGCGTCATGTGCTGTTTGGGGAGGGTTTTTTGGAAGGGCCATCCTGCGTGACACTGCAGTGCCACTCCTAGATGGGCCCGGTGTTTGTGTCGGCCACTAGGGTCGCTAATCTTACTCACACAGCTACCTCATTGCGCCTCTTTTTTTCTTTGCGTCATGTGCTGTTTGGGGAGGGTTTTTTGGAAGGGCCATCCTGCGTGACACTGCAGTGCCACTCCTAGATGGGCCCGGTGTTTGTGTCGGCCACTAGGGTCGCTAATCTTACTCACACAGCTACCTCATTGCGCCTCTTTTTTTCTTTGCGTCATGTGCTGTTTGGGGAGGGTTTTTTGGAAGGGACATCCTGCGTGACACTGCAGTGCCACTCCTAGATGGGCCCGGTGTTTGTGTCGGCCACTAGGGTCGCTTATCTTACTCACACAGCGACCTCGGTGCAAATTTTAGGACTAAAAATAATATTGTGAGGTGTGATGTGTTCAGAATAGGCTGAAAATGAGTGTAAATTATGTTTTTTGAGGTTAATAATACTTTGGGATCAAAATTACCCCCAAATTCTATGATTTAAGCTGTTTTTTAGGGTTTTTTGAAAAAAACACCCGAATCCAAAACACACCCGAATCCGACAAAAATAATTTGGTGAGGTTTTGCCAAAACGCGTTCGAACCCAAAACACGGCCGCGGAACCGAACCCAAAACCAAAACACAAAACCCGAAAAATTTCAGGCGCTCATCTCTAGTTTTAAAGCCCCTGATGACATTTGAGACGCTGGAACAGTCACAAGCTGAGTAGCCGGCTGTCCTATGTCGTCAAACCTTTTATGTAAGGAGCTGACACTGTCACGTAATTCCTTCCATAAGTCCATCCACACAGGTGTCGACCCCTCAGGGGGTGACAACACATTTACAGGCATTTGCTCTGCCTCCACATAATTTTCCTCATCATACATGTCGACATAGCGGTACCGACACACAGCACACACACAGGGAATGCTCTGACAGAGGACAGGACCCCACAAAGCCCTTTGGGGAGACAGAGGGAGAGTATGCCAGCACACACCAGAGCGCTATATAACAGAGGGATATCACTATACAGAGTGTTTTCCCCTATAGCTGCTTGTATTATATATATACTGCGCCTAAATTTAGTGCCCCCCCTCTCTTTTTTACCCTTTCTGTAGTGCAGGACTGCAGGGGAGAGCCAGGGAGCGATCCTTCCAGCGGAGCTGTGAGGGAAAATGGCGCCAGTGTGCTGAGGGAGATGGCTCCGCCCCTTTTTCGTCTGGCTTTCTCCAGCTTTTTGTGTTATACTGGCAGGGGTAATTTACACCTATATAGCCTCTGGGACTATATATGGTGTCAGTTTTGCCAGCCAAGGTGTTAATATTGCTGCTAAGGGCGCCCCCCCCAGCGCCCTGCACCCATCAGTGACCGAAGTGTGTGGTGTGCATGAGGAGCAATGGCGCACAGCTGCAGTGCTGTGCGCTACCTTGGAGAAGACAGAAGTCTTCAGCCGCCGATTTTCCGGACCTTCTTGCTTCTGGCTCTGTAAGGGGGACGGCGGTGCGGCTCCGGGAACGGACGACGAGGTCGGGTCCTGTGTGCGATCCCTCTGGAGCTAATGGTGTCCAGTAGCCTAAGAAGCCCAAGCTACCACCACTTAGGTAGGTTCGCTTCTTCTCCCCTTAGTCCCTCGCTGCAGTGAGCCTGTTGCCAGGAGGTCTCACTGTAAAATAAAAAACCTAAACTATACTTTCTTTCTAGGAGCTCAGGAGAGCCCCTAGTGTGCATCCAGCTCGGCCGGGCACAGAAATCTAACTGAGGCTTGGAGGAGGGTCATAGGGGGAGGAGCCAGTGCACACCAGATAGTCCTAAATCTTTCTTTAGATGTGCCCAGTCTCCTGCGGAGCCGTCTATTCCCCATGGTCCTTACGGAGTCCCCAGCATCCACTAGGACGTCAGAGAAAATGGATTATGTGCAAATTGTTTTAGCTTTTACCAAAGCCTCCTGAATAATCCAAGCAGGCACAGGTTCAAGTTGAAGCCTCATGGGCTACCTTTGCACAGACATTATCCAATATAGCTGAGCAGATAATGCGAGCTCCTATACCAAGGATAGGTTATCCTATTAACCCTTACATGCAACATTCTTCCTGGGGGTTATCACATCCAGTCCAGGAATCTGCAGCCTCTCAACAGAAACAAGATGAAGGGCCTGTGGTAAGTAAATCACATAGACATGTAACAACATCTTCAAAGTCTACACATGTTTTAGATGGGGACTCATCGCACTTCGGTTCTGCATACAGATATGAGGATGAAGGTCTCATATTTAGTGTTATGAAAGCTATTCTATCCTTAGAGGAAGCAGCAGAGCCTTTGTTAAAATCTAAGGCACCTGTGTTTAAACGTCCCTGAACAGATAGAATTGAATTTCCTGGGTCAGAGCAGCTGACTGAAATCATGCAAGAGGCTTGGGTTACACCCAGTAAGAAGTTTACAATTCCAAAGAAATGGAATTCCCATTATCCTCTTCCAGCTGGGGTCTGTTTAAAAAATGAGGTGGCTCCCAAAGTAGATACGCATGTCATTCGATCGGTGCAAAAATCTACATTACCTCTGCCTTCAACATCATTAAATGATGTCATGGATAGGAAAATAGATGCTTTTCTAAAAACTATTTTCTTCTTGTCTTAGGCAATCAGAAGACCAGCCATGGCTTCAGCCTGGATGGCAAAATCAGTGGCAGCCTGGGTTGATACATTGGAGGATGACCTTTCATTGGCATCTAGAGAGCTAAAATCCCATATTGCACATATCATACAGGCAGCTATTTTTATGGAAGTAGCAGCCTTGGGTATGGGTACTATTGCCTCTCAGGCATCAGCCTCAATAGTAGCAGCTCGCAGAGCAGTTTGGTTACGTATATGGAAAGCTGACTCACAATCCAAGAGGGTTCTGGAGTCTTTGCCTTTTACTGGAGATATTCTTTTTGGTTAAGAATTAAACAGTATTCTGGAGTCATAAGAAGAGTCCAATAAAGTAAAGTTTCCTTCCACCCACAACTCCAAGCCTAGATTTCCAGCTTTTTGGACTCAAGGAAAAGCAAAAGGAAAAGGTTATGGTAAACAGTCTCAATCTGACAAATCGTCTAAGACTAAAAAGCATTGGGCTACCAGAGGGCCGGCTTCCAAGTCAAAAGGTCAGCCATCAGCCTGATGGTGCAGGCCTCTACCTGGGGGACCCCAGGGTGGGAGGCTGACTTCTTTATTTTGCACAGATCTGGCGGCAGTCCACCACTGATGCCTGGGTGCAAGAAGTAGTATCTCACGGTTATGCATTTGCTTTCAGGAAACACCCTCGTCAAATGTTGTTGTTTTTTGTACCAGGCTGTCCTCAGTGGAAACCAAGGCCAGGGCTTTGCAAGAGGCAGTTCTGAAGTTGCTTCAGCCAGGAGTAATAATTCCAGTTCCTCCCGCACAATGAGGACAAGGTTTTTATTACAACCTGTTTCTAGTCCAGAAGCCAAATGGGTCATTCCGGTCCATACTCAATCTCAAAGTGCCGAAGAAATACATTTGGGTGCCTCGGTTTCATATGGAAACTTTACGTTCCATTATATTGGCCATGGAGCTGGTGGATTTTATGGTATCCCTGTATATCCAGGATGCTTATCTACATGTTCCTAAAGCACTGTCCCATCAGCGCTATCTCGGGTTTGCTATCCTTCAGCAACACTTTCAGTTTCAGGCTCTACCATTTCGACTGGCAACAGCTCCCAGAGCGTTCACCAAATGTATGGTGGTAATGGCAGCTTATCTCCGTCAGCAACGGATAAGGATGTTTCCATACCTCGACAACTTATTAATCCTGGCACAATCTCAGGAATTGCTTCAGTGTCATCTGCAACAGAAAATAGATTGTCTGCAGATACACGGTTGGCTCATAAATTGGGCAAAGTCGTCCCTGGTTCCGTCACAATAGATCACTCACTTGGGGGCTCTGTTGGATTCAGGTCTTCAGAGAGTAATTTTACCTCTGAACAAAATATCCAAGATTAAGTCAAGGATTCAGGAGCTGCTACACAGTCAAAGGGTATCCATTCATGCGGCAATGCATGTGATGGGATTGATGGTGTCCACATTCGAAATGGGAGAGTATGCTCAGTTCCACTCGAGACCTCTACAATGTCTGATCCTTTATAAATGGAATGGTTTTCATCAGACAATAAAAACGCAGACTATGGTTCTTCCTCTGGAAGTAAATAGGTCATTAGCCTGGTGGCTACAGACATCCCATCTGGACAAAGGGACACCCTTTTGGATATCAGATTGGGAAATTTTGACAACAGATGCCAGCCTTCAGGGCTGGGGAGCGGTGTCAGGAACGAGTTGCTTCCAGGGGCAGTGGACCAAGAAAGAAAGTTGCCTGACAATAACTATATTGGAACTTCGTTCCCTATATAAATGCACTTATTCAGGCAAAGGACATCCTTCAGGGGAAACCAGTTCAAATCTGCTCGGACAATGCAACTGCAGTAGCATATCTCAACCATCAGGGAGGAACTCGCAGCCAAAACGCAATGAAGGAGGTAAGTCGCACGTTAAGGTGTGCAGAACTGTCAGGAACTGGTGTAGAATCCGGAATTCGGGATCAGGTACCAAGTGGTTGACGTTACCCAGAACAGAGGCGCGGAGTCTAACACGCCGGAAGGTTTTCACCAGGGAACCCCGCAAGGGGATATGGGCTTCGCGGCTTCCGACGTGCAGGTCGGGCCCCCTGTCTGGGTCACTTGATACCTGAACTAGACTAGAGTTATGGTAGAGGTGTTGTATATGACCAACCGCAGGGATACACAAGAACAAACAGGAACTGGAGAAGGTGGCAGGGTGCCCACGGCCAGATGGTACGCTGGGGCCGTGGAGATGGAACAGCAGCAGGCACTCCAGGGGTGACACAGGAGGTAGCGGCACACGGACGGACTGGGGTGCAGACACTTGGAGACAGGGTAACGGCAGTCAGCAGACTAAAGTCGTCAGCAAGATGTTGAAGCTGGAATTCAATACTGGAACAAGGCAATACCTACTGGACAGATGAACTGAGACCAGAGAGGAACCAGAGAGCAGAACACCACATGGAGTAGCTATAACTGGCAAAGCCTCTTGGGATTGAGAGGCTTAAAAGAACAGGCTAGACCAATCAGTTGTGAGCACCAGACAGGCCCCCAGTAATTGATATAACATGCAGCTGCAGTGCAGACTGAGCAGGCTGACAAGCTGAATAGTAGTTTTCAGGTAACGAGCTGTAATTACAGAATCCAGACACCTGTGAAGTCAGTTGCTGAGTGCAGTAGCAAAGGCACTGGGAGACAACTATGCAGGATCTAGCTGTGACCTGTAGTTCCACAAACTGAAGCAAAGGTAATTTATAACAATAACAAAACATGAGTGCTCAGGATTGTAACAGTACCCCCCCCCCCCCTTGAAGAGGGGTTAAGAACCCCTAGAACCAGGCTTATCCGGAAATTCACAGAAGAAAGACCTCTTAAGTCTGGGTGCATGAAGAAACCGCTCTGGTACCCAGGTTCTCTCTTCCGGACCGTAACCCTTCCAATGCACGAGGAAATGAACTTGACCCCTCCTGAACTTGGAATCCAGAATCTTTTCCACAACAAACTCCTTGTGACCTTGGACTAACACAGCGGCAGGCCTTCTGGAAGGAGATCTTCTAAATCTCTGGGACACAAATGCTGGTTTCAACAAGGAACAGTGGAAAGTGTTATTGATCTTAAGTGATTTTGGTAAAAGGAGTCGAAAGGCTACTGGATTAATCTGTCTAATAATCCGGAATGGACCAATGAACCTAGGCCCAAATTTTTGAGAGGGCTGGCGTAACTTGATATTTCAAGTGGAGAGCCACACCATGTCACCCACTTTAAAAGTACAAGGTCTTCGTCGTCTGTCAGCAAATTGTTTGGAACGAACAGAGACTTGGTTGAGTGCCAGATGTACTCTCCTCCAAATTTTCCTCAGACGAGCTACAGGATCAAGGGAAGAAGTCTGTTGCTGCAGGATGTCAAAAGCGTTAGACCTAGGATGGAACCCAGAGAGACAAAAGAAGGGTGACATGGATGAAGAAGAGTGACTGGAATTATTATATGCAAATTCAGCAAATGCCAGATGGTCCACCCAATCGTTATGGTACTTGGAAACATAACAACGGAGATACTGTTCAAGAGACTGGTTCACTCGCTCAGTCTGTCCATTGAATTGCGGATGATAACCAGAGGAAAGACTAAGATTAATATCCAAGGCTGAACAGAAAGCTCGCCAGAATTGAGCAATAAACTGAGTTCCTCTGTCGGAGACGATGTCCTGTGGTAATCCATGTAATTTAAAGATATGTTGGATAAACAAGGTTGCCAATTCCCTGGCACTGGGGAGCTTGCGAAGAGGAACAAAGTGAGCCATCTTACTGAACCGGTCTACCACAACCCAAATAGTATTGTACCCCGATGACTTGGGAAGATCAACCACAAAGTCCATAGAAATATGGGACCAAGGTCTTGAGGGAACCGTAAGAGGCGTAAGATGTCCCATGGGAGCTTTACGAGGAGTTTTATGTTGAGCACAGATCTCACAAGCAAGAAAGAACTCTCTAACATCTTGATACATAGAAGGCCACCAAACTGAGCGAGACAATAAATCCAGAGTCTTAGAAATCCCTGGATGCCCAGAGACTCTTTTAACATGAAATTCAGATAAAACTGCTTTCCTGTACTCTTTAGGGACAAAGAGGAGTCTTGAGGGAGTCCCCATGGGTGCAAGAGACTGTTTGGCTTGACTCTGGGAGACTAAATCTTGAGCAAGACCAGGATGGATATTGGAAACAGGAATAATTGGTTCAGAAGAGCAGGATGAATTTTGAATTGGAAGGAAGCTTCGTGACAAGGCATCTGCTTTAAGATTCTTCGATCCTGGCCGATAGGAGATCACATAGTTGAATCTAGTGAAGAATAATGCCCATCGTGCCTGTCTTGGATTCAGTCTCTTGGCTGACTCAATATAGGATAAGTTTTTATGGTCAGTGAGGATTGTAATCACGTGTCTCGCCCCTTCCAACCAATGCCTCCATTCTTCTAGAGCCCACTTGATAGCAAGCAGTTCACGATTTCCAACATCATAGTTGGCTTCGGCAGGAGAGAACTTTCTGGACAGAAAAGAGCACGGGTGAAGTTTTGAATCCACTGGATCTTTCTGTGATAGGACTGCTCCCACTCCCACTTCAGAAGCATCCACTTCCATAACAAAAGGCAGGTCAGGATTTGGATGACTAAGAACAGGTGCAGATATAAAGGCTTTTTTTAACTTGAGAAAAGCTTGTAGAGCTGAAGGTGACCAATGTGACGGATCCGCACCTTTCTTGGTCAAAGCAACAATAGGTGCAACAATGTCTGAAAATGAACTAATAAATCTCCTGTAATAATTAGCGAACCCAAGAAAGCGTTGTATAGCTTTAAGGTTAGTAGGTTGTGCCCAATCTTGAATTGCTTGAAGCATACTGGGATCCATGGAGAACCCCTTGGGAGAGATGATGTATCCTAAGAAAGCGACTTCCTTCACTTCGAATTCACATTTTTCTAACTTGGCGTATAGATGGTGCTCCCGGAGCTTTTGCAACACCATCTGGACATGGACTCGATACTGCTCAAGTGACCGTGAATATATCAGGATGTCATCCAAGTAGACCACAACAAATTTTCCCAGGAATTCTCGGAGCACATCATTGATAAAATCTTGGAAGACGGCAGGAGCATTTGACAATACAAATGGCATAACAAGGTATTCATAATGCCCAGAATGAGTGTTGAAGGCCGTCTTCCACTCGTCACCGGCCTTAATTCGTATGAGGTTATATGCCCCCCGAAGATCAATTTTAGAGAAGATTTCCGCCATCCGGAGTTGATCAAACAACACGGAAATCAAAGGCAGAGGATAAGAATTCTTAACAGTGATTTTGTTGAGTCCTCTATAATCAATGCATGGACGTAAGGAGCCGTCCTTTTTTGCCACAAAGAAGAATCCTGCTCCTACTGGTGATTTTGAGGGACAAATAAACCCTTTGCTTAGGTTCTCCTGAATATAGTCTTCCATGGCTTTAGTTTCTGGCAAAGAAAGAGCATATAATCTACCCTTAGGTAATTTATCTTCGGATACCAGACTGATGGCACAGTCGTAAGGTCGATGGGGGGGAAGAGTATCCGCCTCTTTCTTGGAGAAGAAATCCGCAAATGAATGATATGGAGTCGGTAGCCCCTCTGGTATAACTTGAGAGCATCGCACTGGCAAGGACAGACATCTTCCTGTACATTCTGTTCCCCACTGTAAGAGTTCTCCTGTCTTCCAGCAGATGGATGGATTATGGGATTTCAACCATGGAAGCCCTAGGACTATGGAAGCCATGGGGCAATTGACAAGGAGGAAAATAATCTCCGAATGCAGAAGACCAGTAGTTAAATGAACAGGAGGAGTTTGCTGAGACACTTGCCCACTGAGGAGGGGGTTACTGTCAAGGCCACAAATAGTCACAGAAGGCTTCATCTTTAGTATAGGAATGTTCCAGGACCGGGCGAAAGAGATGTCCATAAAGTTGGCAGCTGCACCACAATCAACAAAAGCCTTGACTGCAACTTGCTGAGTAGGTAGACTAATTTGAACTGGAAGCAAGACTGAATTTTTTGGAGAGATTCCAGCCAGACCCAGGAGTAACTCCCCTTTTACCCCTGGGTCTTGTCTTTTCCCGACTTCAGGGTGCAAACATTAGCAAAATGACCCTTTGCTCCACAATATAAGCATAGGCCCATCGATCGCCTACGAGATTTTTCCTGAGCAGAAAGACGAAAGGCCCCAATCTGCATGGGTTCACTGGAATCTTCGGCTTCTTCCAAGGCTACTGCTGAGGGAGATGGTGACCCTCCACCTTTCTCCATCCTCCGTTCCCTGATCCGACGATCTACTCGAATTGCTAACTGCATGAGCTTGTCCAGGGTTTCAGGAGTAGGATACTGGACAAGGTAGTCTTTAATTTGCTCAGTGAGGCCTAAGCGGAACTGACTTCGGAGGGCTGGGTCATTCCAACCACTATCACTTGCCCATCTGCGAAACTCAGTGCAGTATACCTCAGCTGTGTTTTTCCCTTGTATCAGGGCTCGTAAGTGAGCCTCTGCAGAAGCTGCTCGGTCCGGGTCATCATAAAGAATTCCTAGGGTGCTAAAAAAGGCATCCACTGTGTGCAAGGCGGGATTCTCCGTTTTTAATCCGAACGCCCAGGACTGGGGTTCCCCCTGCAGGAGGGAGATGATGATACCTACTCGCTGAGCCTCAGAACCAGACAATAATGGCCGGAGTCTGAAATATAGCTAGCAGCTATCACGGAAATTCTGGAACTGTTTCCGGTCACCTGTAAACTGATCTGGAAGATGCAGCTTTGGTTCAGGCCCAGGAGCTCTGGTTACAACCAATGACCTGCTAGTTTCTTCCTGGGTGGAAACTCGGAGCTTTAGATCTTGCAGTTGCTGCGTCAAATTTTGTATTTGACCAGCCAAGATTTGAGCCGGATTTTGCTGTGACGGGTCCATGCCCAGGAAGTGGTGGGCCAGTTATAATGTCAGGAACTGGTGCAGAATCCCGAATTCGGGATCAGGTACCAAGTAGTTGACGTTACCCAGAACAGAGGCGCGGAGTCTAACACGCCGGAAGGTTTTCACCAGGGAACCCCGCAAGGGGATATGGGCTTCGCGGCTTCCGACGTGCAGGTCGCGGGCCCCCTGTCTGGGTCACTTGATACCTGAACTGGACTAGAGTTATGGTAGAGGTGTTTTATATGACCAACCGCAGGGATACACAGGAACAAACAGGAACTGGAGAAGGTGGCAGGGTGCCCACGGCCAGATGGTACGCTGGGGCCATGGAGATGGAACAGCAGCAGGCACTCCAGGGGTGACACAGGAGGTAGCGGCACACGGACGGACAGGGGTGCAGACACTTGGAGACAGGGTAACGGCAGTCGGCAGACTAAAGTCGTCAGCAAGATGTTGAAGCTGGAATTCAATACTGGAACAAGGCAATACCCACTGGACAGATGAACTGAGACCAGAGAGGAACCAGCGAGCAGAACACCACATGGAGTAGCTGTAACTGACAAAGCCTCTTGGGATTGAGAGGCTTAAAAGAACAGGCTGGACCAATCAGTTGTGAGCACCAGACAGGCCCCCAGTAATTGATATAACATGCAGCTGCAGTGCAGACTGAGCAGGCTGACAAGCTGAATAGTAGTTTTCAGGTAACGAGCTGTAATTACAGAATCCAGACACCTGTGAAGTCAGTTGCTGAGTGCAGGAGCAAAGGCACTGGGAGACAACTATGCAGGAGCTAGCTGTGACCTGTAGTTCCACAAACTGAAGCAAAGGTAATTTATAACAATAACAAAACATGAGTGCTCAGGATTGTAACAAGAACTTCATCATCTGGCTTTGTCAGCAGTGTTCATTCCGGGAGTCCTAAACTGGGAAGCGGATTTTCTCAGTCGACACGCCATTCATGCAAAACGAATGGGCTTTACACCCCGAGGTCTTCCATACTCTGGTAGACAAGTTGGGGTTACCGGTGATAAATCTCATGGCGTCCCGTCAGAACAACATATTTCCTGCATACGGGTCAAGAACAAAGGATCCCAAAACGACCTTTGTGGATGCCCTATCGGTATGATGGGACTTTTGTCTGGCCTATGAGTTTCCACCATTCACCCTGTTACCCAGGGTTATGCGAAAGGCAAAACAAGGAAGGGGCTCCGTGATACTAATATCTCCGGCTTTGCCCAGAAGACATTGGTACACAGATCTGAGGAGGCTGTCGATGGATGCTCCATTCCTACTCCATAAATGTCCAGATCTACTGTCTCCAGGTCCTTGCTATTAAAGGCACCTGGATCGACTGTCCTTCATGGCGTGGCTCTTGAGACTTCCATCCTGAAAGCAAGAGGATTTTCACAACAGGTAATTCAAACAATGCTCAGAGCAAGGAAACCTTCCTCAGCTCGCATTTATCACCGAATATGGCAAGCCTATATTCAGTGGTGCAGTGACTGGAAATTTGACCCTAGGTCTTTTAGAGTTTCCAGAGTCCTAGCATTCCTTCAGGTAGGAATGGGCAAAGGTCTGCAGGTGGCTTCCTTGAGAGTGCAGGTGTCAGCATTAACTGTATGGTTCCAAAACAAGATTACTGACCTACATAATTTTTGGCACTTTTTTTCCAGGAAATGCTTCATTCAACCTCCTTATGTTCCTCCTACAGTGCCTTGGGACTCAAGTTTAGTCCTAAAGGTCCTTCAAGTTGCCCTATTTGAGCCACTACAGCGAGTGGATCTTAAATGGTTGACAGCTAAAGTTATCTTTCTACTGGCTATTGCTTCAGCTAGAAGGTTCAGATTTAGGGGCATTATTACGTCAACCTCCTTTTTCTGATTTTTCATCCAGATAGAGCAGTTTTCAGAAGCAGATCTGGTTATCTTACTAATGTGAAGTCTAAAGTCCACCTTAATGAATAAATTGTGGTCCCAGCCTTTCAAGGGTCGGACCTTTCTGCGGGAGATGCATCGTTGGACGTAGTACATGCTTTAAGGATCTACGTGGATCGTACCAGTGCCATCAGAAAGACATACACTCTTAGTTTTCTACGGATTTCACAAGAGAGGATGGCCTGCTGATAAGCAGACACTGGCGAGGTGGCTTCGGATGACTATTTCAGAAGCATATTCTCAAGCTGATCTCCCTATTCCAGCTAATGTCTCTGCTCACTCTACTCGTAAGGTTAGTCCGTCATGGGCAGCACCACGTGGTGTTTTTAGCAGAACACATATGTAAGGCAGGCACATGGTCATCCATTAACACATTCATTAGACATTATGTCTTTGATACCTTTGCCTCAAAGGATGCTGAATTCAGGCAAAGGATTCTCCTGTCCAATCAGGAGTGTCCCCACCAATAAATTTGCTTTGGGACATCCCAATGTTTATCCTGTGGAATCTGCAGGAGAAATAATCGTTTTGGTAGACTTACCATTGATAACTCTATTTCAACCAAGTCCACAGGTATCTCACCCTGATGCACCTGAATGGAGGATCCTTTCACCTACTAACCTCTTCCTTCTTGTATGGAAGGGTGTGCATGTGTGTTCTTCTCGCCTGATTAGGGCTCTCTTTGATGCTCCTGCCTTGAGCTTTGGAAAACAACGAATTTGCCTGAGCCAGGAGGCGGGGATGTAGGGGACTGGCACGTTGCATTCTGGGAGGCCAAAATTTTTGATGGTGCCAATCCGCTGTCGCTACCTCATATCCCAATGTTTATCCTGTGGACTTAGGAGAAGTACAGTCATCAACGGTAAGTTTACCTTAATTTATTTTACATTTGTTGCTAACAAAGCTTCATAAACCTCAATAGAAACTGTTAAAAAAATGCAAGAACCTAACGCATTTCTCCCAATACAGTATGTCCAGGTACATTATCAGTTTGCCTTTTATAGAGTACACCATTAATTTCTTATTTGCAAAAATCATTCTCAATCATACTAAAAGTTTCTTCTTTGGGTTTCATAGGGCTCCACAGGAAGAACATCGGAGTTGTAGGTGGTGGAGGAGAATACGGGCACCAATCAGTTAAGCTTTCAGGCTTCTCGGAATGCTTTGCACCTCATCCCTATAACCCCGCCCTCCATGCTCAGGCAGGTCAGTCAGTTTATTGTTAGTGCCAGCAGGAAAGCTGGTTGCACCTTTAAAGGAGGCTGCTATAACACCCCTATGCTTTCAAAATGTAAAGGGTTTTTTTTTGTCCCTTTTCTAAACTTGTCAGTACTATAAGTCTGTTAGACTTCAGCACTACAGCTCCATCACCCCCATGCTGGCACCGAAACTCCTGCACAGCCAATGCTAAGACAGGTGCTTGCATCAGGGGCCGCACACAGTGTCTAGCACCGCTCACTGGGTACCACAGGACTGTGTGGCTGGCACATACCGCAGTGGTGGCGTGGACATTGGCTCTAGTCAGGGATTCCACTAGACCACCAGGGCATATAATGCACAGGTTTTTAGTGTATACACTCAGAGCCGGCCCTAACCAATATGATGCCCTAGGCAAGATTTTGGCTGGTGCCCCCTAGCACCACCGCTGGTTCCGCCTCGGACCCTGCACCTCTTTCCCAGCACCATCACTCCTCACCCATCGCAGTCCTTATTTTGGTATTTGTACCCCCTATATTTTAAATAGGAACAGTTCGCACATTTGGCGCACAGCCCAAAAAGGGGTGTGTTTTTGCTGGCAAGGGGCATGGCCACACAATAGTATCCCCAATTCCAATTACGCCACACAGTACTGCAACTTTATTCACATTTGATCATGCGATAGTGTCCATAATTCATATTACATCACACAGTAGTATCACTTTACCTTATAAACGTTACTCCTCACAGTAGAGCCCCTTATTCACATTGCATCACACTGAATTGCTCCTTATTCACATTACACCACACCATATTGCTCTTTATTCACATTAGACCACATTGTAGTGCCCTTTCTATACGCAATGCCACATAGTAGAGCACCTTATACACATAACACCACCCATTAGGAATGCATTTATACACATAATTCCACACAGTAATGCCCCTTACACATATGAGACACATTATTAATGTCCTTATAAACATAATGCGCCTTACACATTATGACAACCTTTATTAATGCCCTTTTACACATAATGTCCCTTACACATATGCCGCACATTATTAATGCCCTTATACACATGACACACATAGTGCCCCCTACACATTTGCTGCACATTATTAGTGCCCCTATACACATAATGACACACATACAGTAGTACCCTGTTACACATATGCCGCACATTATTAATGCCCTTATACACATGACACACATAGTGCCCTTTACACATATGTTGCACATTATTAATGCATTTTTACATGACACATAATGCCCCTTATACATATTCCGAACACTACTGCACAACCAACCCACTCACATGCACACAGCACTCACACTGCCATGAACACTGTGACCTCTGCCTCTGCTTGGCTACAGATGTGTCCTCATAAATCTTGCCTCAATGCTAACTTCGGGCACCTTTTTTTATGAAAATGCATCTTATTTGCATTGCTATGTGGCTAGGATGCACAAGCAGCTTCTGCTGATTAAAATGATATGCAGCATGCCTATATACTGTGTGAGACTGTGGCTGTATCTGCATACGAAATGCTACACACAGAATATAGGCATGCCGCATATCATTTCAATCAGCAGAAGCTGCTGATGCCCCTAGGCATATCAAATGCCCTAGGCAATTGCCTAGTTTGCCTATGCCTATGGCCGGGTCTGTATACACTAAATTTATAAAGGCCTTTAGTACTTGGGGTGGAAGACCAGCAAGGGGAGGTGGTGCTTAACCTGTATCCCCCTTCCCCCAGCTTTGGGTGTCAGTCTACTGCAGATTTCCCTCCCTTCAGTTCTAAACAACACTTCCTCCTTCCCTCAGAGACCAGAGCAGCCATCTTCAGCATGCAGCAAGCAAGGGGGGTAATTCAGACTGCATCGCTGCAGCGCTAGCGATCTCAGTCTGAATTACTTTGTGGAGTGTGCACACGTAGCACCCTGGGAGCCCAGTGAGATGCTATCTGTATTACTCAGGGCTGCCATTGCCTCTGCCTGATTGACAGGCAGAGGCGGTTGTGGGGCGTGAGGGGGCGTGCCAAACATGTTAAGACGCCATTGGTGGGGTGTGGTCCGGGCCGTTTGGGGGACGGGCCACGGCAGCTGCGTGACATCACACGCAGCCGCTGCAACCCAGGATGCTTCAGGACATCCCGAACCATTGACTGGATTACTAATGCCTTTTCCAATGAAAGGAACACTTTCTGCAATTCCGTGTCCAGTATCATTCCCAGGAATGGAAGCCTCTGTGTCGGCTCTGGGTGAGATTTCGACAGGTTCAGAATCCACCTGTGATCCTGGGGAAGTCTGGTTGAAAGACCAATGCTGTCCAGCAACCTCTCCTAAAACGGCGACCTATATCAGAAGATCGTCCCTGTTTGCGGAGTAGAAACATCATCTCTGCCATCACTTTGGTAAACACCCTCGATGCCGTGGAGAGACCAAATGGAAGGGCCTGGAACTGGTAGTGACAGTCCTTCAGTGCAAACCGTAGATAAGCCTGATGAGGCGGCCAGATCAGAATGTGAAGGTACGAATCCTTGATATCTAAAGACACTAGGAATTCCCCTTCCTCCAGACCTGAGATCACCACTCTCAGCGACTCCATCATGAATTTGAACACTCGTAAGTACAGGGTTCAACGACTTGAGGTACAGAATCAGCCTTACCGAACCATCTGGTTTAGGTACTACAAGCAAGTTAGAATAGTACCCCTTGTTTTTCTGATGAGGTAGAACTGGAACAGTGACCTGAGTCTGTACCAGTTTTTGAATGGCGTACTGTAAAGTTATACTTGCCTCTTGTTAAACTGATTTGAAGAATCTGTGAGGTGGGAGCTCTTGGAACTCCAGTCTGTAGCCTTGGGAAATAAGATCTATGACCCAGGGATCCTGGCACAACTTGTCCAGATGTGACTGAAGAATTTTAGTCGGGCTCCCACCTGCCAGTCGTGTTCAACCTGTATTCTGTATTAAGTTGAGCTGATTTTTCTGTACCTGCTGAAGAATGTTTTTATGACTAGTTAACAACTATAAGTCATGTTACACCCGAATTAACAACGACAGTAAGTTAAATGTTGTAACCTTGGATATCCTTTTCAATCAGAAATTCATCCAATCCTTTTTTAAATGCATTTACAGAGTCCACCATTACCACTTTCTCTGGCAGGGAATTCCAAATCCTGATTACCCTAACAGTGAAGAATCCTTCCCTCTGTTGCGTACAGAATTTTTTTCCTCCAGCCTCAATGAGTGCCCACGTGTCCTAAACAGAGTTCTTTTAATAATTCCTTTGATAAGTTTGTAGTGTCCCTTTACATATTTGAAGACATTAATAATGTCTCCTCTTAGACGCCTCTTTTCCAGTGTCTACATATTAAACCTAGTAAACCTTTCCTCATAATAGAGCAGACTTACCTACATTTTGGCTGCTCTCTGTGGGAGAGAGCAGCCAGGTCAGCTCAGAGGGCGGGCAGGGGAGGCTGTGACGTCGTGGAGGGGGTGGACCGGAGGCGGGATGGGGCGGAGAAAGGGCGGAGCGGGGGCGGAGCAAGGGTGGGGTCATGACGATGGCTCTTTTAAGCCACGCCCCCCGCTCTGTAATGCCGTGATCACCGGCATTACACTGCAGGGGGCGTGGCTATGATGACGCGATTCAGCAAGAATCACGTCATCAACTTCCCGGACCGCCCACTTTACACACTAAGTGGGCGGACGGGCAGGGGGGTTCCCACGAATCGGGAGACTTGCCTGGTCTTCCGAGGGGCCGGGAGGGTCACTCGATTTTTGGGAGCCTTCCGGCCATTCCGGGAGAGTAGGCAAGTATGTAATAGAGTCTCTTTAACCCTTTAATCAATTTAGTAGCTCGCCTGTGAACCCTTTTGAGTTCCCCCGATATCTTTTTTATACAGTGTTGCCCAAAACTGAACACAATATTCCTGGTGCGAATGTACCAATGATTTGTACAATGGCAGAATTACACCCTCGTCCCAATTCCCCGTTTTATGCACGTTAGCACCTTACTTTCCTTCTTTACTGCGCTTTGACATTGTATATGATTATTAAACTTATTATCAATGAGTACCCCCAAATCTTTTTCCAAAACTGTTACCCCTAGACTTTCCCCGTTTAATATGTAGGATGCAAGTTTGTGTTTAGTCCCGAAATGCATAACCTTGCATTTTTCTATATTAAACCTCATTCCCCATTTAGACGCCCAGATTTCAAGTTTAGAGCAGTCATTCTGCAGAGACTCCACATCTATTTCTGAATTAATTATCCTACACAGTTTAGTATCATCTGCAAAGATTGACACTGTGCTTTCCAGGCCTATTTCTAGGTCATTGATAAATATGTTGAACAGTAGTGGCCCGAGTATGGACCCTTGTGGTATTCCGCTGACTACTGCTGTCCAGCTCGAAGACTTCCCGTTGACCACTACTCGCTGTACCCTGTTGTCCAGCCAGTTACTTATCCATGTACATACAGTTATCCATGTACAAACAGTTAAGTATTGGTTAAGTATTGTTGGTTCAGCTGTTGCTGTTCCTGTTTCCAGTTTGGTTAGCGTAGCTTTCCTCTTGTTTTGTGTGCGCTGGTTCGGAATCTCACCACTATCCTTTTATATACTTCTCTGAAAGTATGTCCATCTCCTTGGGCACAGTTTCCTAGACTGTCTGGTGGGAGGGGCATAGAGGGAGGAGACAGCTCACATTATCAAATTCTTAAAGTGCCCATGGCTCCTAGTGGACCTGTCTATACCCCCATGGTACGTAAATGGAACCCCAGTATCCTCTACGAACTACGAGAAAAGGATTTACCGGTAGGTAATTCAAATCCTATTTTTACAAAAGATGCTGCCAGGGAACAAACTGCATTCTAGATCAACTAGAAATAGTACAGTACATCTTCCTCTCAGTCCACTATTATATCAGACTCAAACGAGTTATCTGAGGAGGAAGGTGAAGAGAATATTCTCTCTGTTATTGATTCAGGATGCAGTTATGTCACTATACCAACGCTGGAATCCCACCCAGTGAAAAACACGACAGTCCGCATGCCAAATGTCAGGACTATTCCCATTCGTGGGTGTCCACAACACCCATAGAGTGGGAATAGAACCTGTGGCAAATGCAGCGAGCCCACAAGGAGCTTTGTTGCTCTCGTTCCCCCCCCCCCCCCCCCCCCCCGCCAGCAATCTAAACACCGGGATCCCGGCATCGGTATGATGACCAGCGATATCCCAACATCTGATCCTCTGCTGCTGTGGCACGGAGAAAGCCTCTACAGCCCAGCACAGAAGGAGAGGTCCCCCGAGGTACAGAGCTAATATGTACACTACAGCAAGAGCTGCTTCACTGTTTATCATACAATATATTGTCAGGCAGCAGTCGATCAGATGCAGCATTGGACAGCCTGTACTGTATAATCACAAACTACATGCTGCAATGATAGAGTTTTAGCCATGTGTACTCTGCCCCCCCCCCCCCTACCCGTGGGTGCACTTGTGGATATGGGGGGGCTCCTGTGGGGGAGGGGGGGGCAGGGCACACATGGATAAAACTCAATCTACTGCTACCTGACAATATATTGTATGATAAACAGTGGAGCAGCTCTTGCTGTAGTGTACATAGCAGCTCTGTACCTCAGGGGACCGCTCCTTCTTTGCTGGGCTGTAGAGGCTTTTTCCGTGTCACAGCAGCAGAGGATCAGATGTCCAACAAGCTCCTCCCCCTCCTTCCTGACAGAGGTAGAACAGAGCAGGAAATTTACAACAGTACCCATTGACCCCTCCCCCTATCTCATCCCTTACGTGACCAGTGGTGAGATGACTACTGGGATATTGTAACCGTGACACAGGAGTGGCTAAAAACCTGGAGCCTGGAGAGAACAGGAGCTTAAGGGGTGACAACATCAGCAGCAGCATCTTGGAAGAAACGTCCCCAGGGAATCAACTGGGAGAAGTAGGAAAAGGTTAGTGTTTATAACAGGGATCCGGTCAGCATATTGGCATTTGGGATGAGTCGGGATCCCAACATGGATCACAATGCTGATGCCGGAATCCTAACTGTCAGGTTCGGGAAAGGCCGTGGAGAGGGAGGGTTAAGGTTAAGCACTAAGGGGAGCAGGGTTAGGCTGCAGGGAAAGTTAAGGTTAAGCACTAAGGGGGGATGGTTAGGCTGCGGGGAGGGTTTAGGTTAGGCACTAAGGGGGGTGCATTAGGCAGCGCGGGGGGGAGAGTTAAGGACCCCATACACTTATCCGACCGCATGTCAGAGGCGATCACAGGCGATCACCCCGGCAGTCTCCCGGGGGGCAGGATCGGCCACAATATATCGTATGTTTCCCTTTTCCATCCGATATATCCTGGGCGATCCCATCCATGCCCCCAGGTCAGACCTGATTGAATGTGCAGCACATTCAATCTGGAGGATCCGATCCGATGCTTACGGGAACACGCATTGGGTCGGACCGGAGACACCTCAAAAATGGCCGATTTCACCCAATATATCGGGCCGAATGCCCGAATTGGGCTGAAATCGGGCATAATCGCTCTAGTGTATGGGTCCCTTTAGGGTTAGGCTGCTGGTAGGGAGTGTTAGGAGGGTGGAGGGAGAGGGTTAAGATATTTACCTGGATCGTTATACCACTGTCAGTCTTCTGACACCTCTCACCATCTCAAGCACTGGCATCCCAATACCATCCCTTATATTATAATTATTATTATTTTTATTATTTTATTTATTTATTAACAGTTTCTTATATAGCGCAGCATATTCCGTTGCGCTATTATTATTTATTTATTTATTCAGGGCCGTAACTAGGGGGGGGGCTAGGGGGGCATGCGCCCTGGGCGCTGGATTTGTATGGGCGCGATACCTCCATTCTGCTCCGTCAGCCAGCTGCAATAAGTCCCCACTGTGTGGAATCGCTGCTTTCTGCTTTGACCACATCAAAGATTTTCGGATCCATTATGCTGTCTTCTGCAGTCTAGATCTATCGACTGCAGAGCAGCGTATCGTCAGCCTGTCAGATCCCGGAGCAGCAGCAGCTATATATCAGACTGACAGCCTGCACACGATCTCCCATTGAAAGCTCTCCATAGCAGCACAGCCCACATCCCAGGAATCTCCTATCCTACAGACATAAACCATGTAGGTAAAGTGTTTCTATATGGGTTCTCTCTCTGCATACCTGCATACCAGTGTCTAATACCTGTAGCTAAAAATGTCTCTAGTGCTTATTAGGGTCATTAGATGGCTCAGTGCAGTGGGAGTAGTTTTACTTGGGTGGTCTTCTGTTTGCCGGCGGTCGGGCTCCCGGCGCTCAGTATACCGGCGCCGGGAGCCCGACAGCCGGAATACCGACAATTATTTTCCCTCGTGGGGGTCCACGACCCCCAAGGGGCTCATTTGCGCTCGCCAAGCTGTCGGTAAGCCGGCGGTCGGGCTCCCGGCGCCGGGATGCTGGTCGCCGGGAGCCCGACCGCCGGCCAGCCGTAGTGAACCCGTTTTACTTCACTAACTTTCTTTTTTAAAGCTACCAGCTCCACAGTTTTACTGACTACTCAAACTAAGTAGTCTAAATAATAACTACTCTATATAATCAGAACATTTCTGTTTAGGCTTATAATGCATAGCACAACCATGCCAGATTATTCATGTTTTAATTTTCTTGTTGGATTATGGTTACTACCTGCACAGTGGTGTATTCTATGTATAAGAAACATTGCTAGATGGATTATCAATACATTCTGTATGCAGTCTCTCTCTCAATCCATTATACCAGCACTCACATGCTCACACATAGAATACTTAGCCAGGTGTCCTCCAGTCGTGCGTCTAGTAGCGGTTCCAAAGGTGGCACTCCGTAATAAAATTAAAAAAACACGGCAAACCAGCAGTGTTTTTTTTTATTATTACGGAGTGCCACCTTTGGAACCGATATACATTTATTACACCTCTTTCTTAAACCACCACTGCTCCATTAGTTGCTGCGCCGATCGCACTGTCAGGATTCATTGTTCAACCCCCCCCCCCCCCCCCCAACAAAACAATAATCTAGATCCGCCCCTGCCTGCAAGCATAACTACTATGTAACGCAAGATCTATATGGGATATTAATATGTGGCATAATGTGCTATAAAGGGCATTACTGCTGTGTGGCATATTGTGAATAAGGGGCTCTGTTGTGTGATATCACATGTGGCATAGTTTGGATGATTTTTTTTATTGTGTGTGTGTGTGTGTGTGTGTGTGTGTGTGTGTGTGTGTGTGTGTGTGTGTGTGAGGTGTTGGGGGGGGGGAGCGCCAAATTACTGCCTTGCCCCGGGTGCCGAAGATCCTAGTTTCGGCCCTGATTATATCCATCTTAAAACACTTTTTTAAAATATTAAATTAATCTCTATTTTAAGCTTTTTGCTTTTAACATGAGGTAGAAAAACATTGAGAAAGGAGAATATAGTGATTTAGAGCAGAGTACACACCAGAATGACATCGCCACAATTTGTCATATAGGAACAACAAATCATGCTGATGTCTAGTGTGTACCCTCAATTGCGCGCTCCCATGGACAACATACAATATCATTTGATTGATCATGCTGCATATCAATCAAACGAGATCTTGTGCTGCAACTTTGCACTGTAATGAAGGACGGAACAAGGTATCATTCTGTCATTCATTACATCGTGTAGTGTGTACCAGCAATCTTGCAGCAATCTTGAATATTCATCCTGACCATCCACAAGATATCTGAATTTTTAGATGTGTACCCAGCCTTTATTATTATTATTATAGTACACTGGCTGTAGGAGAACCCCTCCCGTTATCTCATCCTCAGCTCTGCCACTCTACCTCGTCTCCAAGGTCAGAAATACTGGCACTTTTCGACAAGAATAGGTCGAATTTGCATTCGACCTATTCAATTCACTTGCCATTTTTCCGACAAGTCGGAAACTCCGATTTGTCAGAATACATGTGGATCGGCGGATTAGCCACTGATCCACATGTTTCGACAGATTAGCGACCAAATCCGACAGGTTTTTGGCCCGTTTCCGACAATGTCAACCTGATGTTAGGGTCTCCTGCCCTGTGCTGCCACGTCGTCATGGCAACCGGGAGACAAGTGCTAGCGGAGTAACCTGAGCGCAGCTGATACTCCGGTTCGGGTCTTTTGCTGTGCAGTGGTTATAGGCTCTGTGCACGGCAGGGGATCCGGTGCTGGTTTTTGTGCTCACAGTCTGTGAGGTCTGAGTGGGGCGTGGACAGCACCTGCTTTATAAGGCCTCTTCTCAGGGTAAGCAGATGCTGCTGAATCTTTGTTGGTTAGTCAGTTCCTGAAAGTTAACCAGTACTGTGTAGCTTTGTATTTGTTTGTTGCTTACTGCAAATAGGCCTGGGGATTTGGTATTACACTCTGCCAATCCAGACCTAGCAGTAAGACTGGAGTCAGTCGTTTAGCTTGCTGGGGTTCTGTTACTACTCTGTGAACTTAGCAAGTTTGCGGCTGTATTCTAAGACTTGCCTGTCTAATCCTGTCTCACTGTGCTAGGTGTCAGGGGTCAGTTTAGTGGCAGTAAGCTGAACCTGTGCACTGCAAGTGAGAATTAGGATTGTGGAGACTCTCCTTGTGTCTATCATTCCATCTCTGACCAAGGAGTTTACTGCCACACCCGTTGGTAACCCTTTAGGGTTTTGCTGTTGCCCTTAGCAACAGCATTTCGGGTTCTCTACGTATTAAAACACAACATCTTGCTTTTCCCATCTGAGCAGTTCTAATACAAGGGAGATACCCAGTTCCTTAGCCTCTGGGCTTCTCTGTTCACTTTGTGTGTATTTTGTTACCCTATCACCTTCTGTGTGCGTTATGTCATATTCCCCAGTCTGTCTGTGAGTCCATTTGTTTTGCATAACAGTTCAAACACCAGTACATTCCTGCAGGCACTGGAGTGCATAACAGTTCTGACACCAGTACTTTCCTGCAGGCACTGGTGTGCATAACATATTCAGCAGCCTAATACTCCTGTTGAAATTTTGTGGGAATATGGAGCATACCCCTCAAAATACGTTGCAACAGGTGGTCGATCAGGTGCAGGTCCTGACTCGACAATTTAATGATTTGTCCATTAAAATGCACACCTCCCAGGCTGCTGGCGGAGCTCCCGCAGCAGCAGCACCTGCAGGGGTTAAGGAGCCGAAAGTAAATCTCCCGGATCGTTTTTCTGGAGATCGCTCGCAGTTCTTTTGTTTCAAGGAGAGCTGCAAGCTATACTTCCGGCTTAGGCCTCAGTCTTCTGGGTCGGAGATTCAGCGGGTGGGCATAGTGATTTCCTTGCTACAAGGAGACCCACAGGTCTGGGCATATGAGTTGCAGCCTGACTGTCCGTCGCTTAAAAGTGTTGATGCTTTTTTTACGGCACTGGGCATGTTGTATGATGACCCTGACAAGACGGCCTCAGCCGAGGCTCAGATTTCGATCCTTAAGCAAGGGCGAAGGCCAGTTGAGGTTTACTGTACGGAGTTTCGGAGGTTGGCCCATGATACCCAGTGGAATGACCCAGCCCTGAGACACCAGTACCGAAGAGGTCTTTCTAACCAGATAAAGGACCAACTGGTACAATATCCCTTGCCTGATAGCTTGGATCAGCTCATGCAGTTATCCATCCGGGTGGATAGACGGCTGAGAGAGCGTAGGCTTGAAAGGGTGACTGAGATTTCCTTCCTTCCCAAGGGAACCTCAGACTCTGAGGAATTTTCCGAGGAGCCTATGCAGATTGGGGCTACCCGCCTCTCCTCGCGTGAGAAGACGCGGAGGAGACAGCAGGGGTTGTGTTTGTACTGTGGGAATAAAGGTCATGTGGTAGTATCATGCCCAGAAAAGCCGGAAAACTTCAGGGCCTGAGGGTGATGGGAAATATCCTGTCAGGCCAGAAGTCAGAATTTCCCAAGAAGACTTTTATCATTCCGGTGACCTTGAAGATCCTCGGTCAAACTGTCAAGACTGAGGCCTTTGTGGACAGTGGGGCCGACGGGGTTTTTATGGACCGCCAATTCGCCCTGAAACACTCTGTTCCCTTAGTACCCTTGGCATCGGAAATTGAGATTTGTGGGTTAAACGGGGAACCATTATCCCAAGGTAAAATTACCTCTTGCACTAGCCAGATTTCTTTGTTTATTGGAGCCACACACTCTGAAAAATTGTCCTTTTATGTGACTGTCTGTACTTTTGCCCCATTGGTGTTGGGGTTACCCTGGTTAAGGGCCCACAATCCTCAATTTGACTGGGTCTCTGGGGAGATTCTTAGTTGGGGTACTGATTGTTTCAGGAGTTGCTTGAGCCTTCCAGTCAGGCTCTCGCAGCTAAGTTTGCCAGGATTGCCAGGGTGTTATGCAGATTTTGCGGACGTGTTCTCCAAAAAAGTTGCAGAGGTACTACCTTCCCATCGCCCCTATGACTGTGCCATTGATTTGTTGCCAAATGCTAAGCTTCCCAAGAGCAGGTTGTACTCCCTGTCACGTCCTGAGACTCAGGCTATGGCAGAGTACATTCAGGAGAACTTGGCTAAGGGATTTATCAGACCTTCACAGTCTCCAGTTGGGTCGGGGTTCTTCTTCGTGGGTAAAAAGGACGGTTCGTTGCGACCCTGCATCGACTTCAGGGAATTGAACCGTATCACGATTAAAAACTCATACCCACTGCCTCTCATTTCGGTCTTGTTTGACCAGCTTCGTACTGCCACCATTTTTTCTAAGATTGACCTACGCGGTGCGTACAATCTAATCCGAATAAGAGAGGGGGATGAATGGAAGACTGCCTTTAATACCCACTCAGGGCATTATGAATATTTGGTGATGCCTTTTGGGCTCTGTAATGCCCCGGCAGTCTTCCAGGATTTCATGAATGATGTGCTCAGGGAATATTTGGATAGATTCTTAGTTGTATACTTAGATGACATCCTAATCTTCTCCCATTCCCTGGAGGAACATCGGAAGCATGTACGCTTAGTCCTCCAGAAACTCAGAGACCACCGGCTTGGGGCGAAGCTGGAGAAGTGTGAATTTGAAGTTCAGCAAATCGCATTTCTAGGATATATTATCTCCCCAAAAGGTTTCCAAATGGAGGCTTCCAAGGTACAGGCAGTCCTGGATTGGGTGCAGCCCACTAGTTTGAAGGCGCTTCAGCGTTTCCTGGGCTTTGCGAATTTTTTTAGACGATTTATCGCTGGATTTTCGTCTATAGTGGCGCCCTTGGTGGCACTCACTAAGAAAGGGGCGGATGTTGCTCACTGGTCTTGTGAGGCTAAAGCGGCTTTTGCCCGTCTCAAAAGGGCATTTGTTTCGGCCAAGGTGCTGCGACACCCAGATCCAGAGCGTCCTTTTGTGGTGGAGGTGGATGCCTCTGAGATGGGTATTGGGGCAGTGCTTTCTCAGATGGGAGTGTCTGATAATCGCCTTCATCCCTGTGCTTACTTTTCCCGTAAATTTTCGCCTGCCGAGATGAATTATGACGTGGGTAACCGGGAATTGTTGGCTATTAAGGATGCACTCGAGGAGTGGAGACACTGGCTTGAGGGGGCTAAGTTTGTTGTCTCAATTCTCACTGACCATAAGAATCTGGCATATTTAGAGTCAGCGAAGCGTCTCAATGCCAGGCAGGCACGATGGGCTTTGTTTTTTGCTCGCTTTAATTTTTTGATAACATATCGCCCTGGGTCAAAAAACATCAAGGCTGATGCGCTCTCGCGGAGTTTTGCTCCAATCCAGGAGACCACCGAGGAGCCGTTGCCCATTGTTTCCCCATCATGTATTAAAGTGGGCATTACCTAGGACCTCTTATCATTAGTCCTTAGAGCACAGGAGCAGGCTCCTCCAGACCTTCCGGTAGGTCTTTTGTTTGTGCCTCCTAGGTTAAGACAGCGAGTGTTCCTGGAATTCCATGCCAAGAAGTCGGCAGGTCACCCGGGTATTGCCAGAACTCGGGAGTTGCTATCTAGGGCGGTGTGGTGGCCCTCGGTGGCTAAGGATGTGGATCAGTGGGTTCGGGCATGTGACATCTGTGCCCGAAATAAGACTTCTAGAGGGGTTCCTGTTGGCCCATTACATCCACTCTCTATCCCATCTAAGCCATGGACCCACATTTCAATGGATTTTGTGGTGGACTTGCCCAAATCCTCGGGGATGACAGCCATCTGGGTTGTCGTTGACAGGTTTTCGAAGATGGCGCACTTCGTTCCACTGGTTGGGCTGCCATCGGCCAGACGCCTGTCTGAATTATTTATGCTGCATGTTGTGCGTCTCCACGGGTTGCCACTTGATGTGGTCTCTGACCGCGGATTCCAGTTTGTGGCCAAATTCTGGAGGGCATTTTGTTCCGATCTCCAGATTTCTGTCAGCTTGTCGTCAGGCTACCATCCGCAGTCTAATGGGCAGACTGAAAGGGTGAACCAGTCCTTGGAGCAGTTCCTCAGGTGTTATGTCTCCAAGTGTCAGACTGACTGGGTTGCTCATCTGTCCATGGCGGAGTTTGCCTATAACAACGCGGCTCACTCTGCTACAGGGATCTCTCCCTTCCTTTGTGTGTATGGGCATCATCCTAAGACCAATTCTTTTGACCCCCTGGACTCCACGCCTGGTGGTTCCTCTGTGGTTTCGGTCCTTAGAGGTATTTGGCGGAAAGTGAAGAAAGCCCTTGTGTCTGTGTCATTAGTGACCAAAAGGGTTTTTGATAAGCGGAAAAGACCCTGCAGCTTCAAATTAGGAGACTTCGTCTGGTTGTCTACCAAGAATTTGAAGTTGAGACAGCCATCTCATAAGTTAGGCCCCCGGTTCATCGGCCCTTATAAGATCACCAGGGTTATCAATCCGGTGGCATTTCAGTTAGATCTGCCCCGTTCTTTGGGTATCAATAAAACATTTCATTGTTCCCTTTTAAAACGGGCGATTAGTAATCCTTCTTCCAGTGGAAGACCTTCCCCTCTTCTGATACGTGGCCAGAGGGAGTTTGTTGTTGAAAGGATTCTTGACTCCAAGGTGGTTCGGGGTCGGCTGTCATTTTTGGTGCACTGGAAGGGGTATGGCCCGGAGGAGCGGTCGTGGGTGCGCAGTTGTGATCTTCATGCCCCCAGACTGATACGCTCATTCTTCTCGCAGTTCCCCGATAAACCCGGTGGTAGGGGTTCTTTGACCCCTCGTCAGAGGGGGGGTACTGTTAGGGTCTCCTGCCCTGTGCTGCCACATCGTCATGGCAACCGGGAGACAAGTGCTAGCGGAGTAACCTGAGCGCAGCTGATACTCCGGTTCGGGTCTTTTGCTGTGCAGTGGTTATAGGCTCTGTGCACAACAGGGGATCCGGTGCTGGTTTTTGTGCTCACAGTCTGTGAGGTCTGAGTGGGGCGTGGACAGCACCTGCTTTATAAGGCCTCTTCTCAGGGTAAGCAGATGCTGCTGAATCTTTGTTGGTTAGTCAGTTCCTGAAAGTTAACCAGTACTGTGTAGCTTTGTATTTGTTTGTTGCTTACTGCAAATAGGCCTGGGGATTTGGTATTACACTCTGCCAATCCAGACCTAGCAGTAAGACTGGAGTCAGTCGTTTAGCTTGCTGGGGTTCTGTTACTACTCTGTGAACTTAGCAAGTTTGCGGCTGTATTCTAAGACTTGCCTGTCTAATCCTGTCTCACTGTGCTAGGTGTCAGGGGTCAGTTTAGTGGCAGTAAGCTGAACCTGTGCACTGCAAGTGAGAATTAGGATTGTGGAGACTCTCCTTGTGTCTATCATTCCATCTCTGACCAAGGAGTTTACTGCCACACCCGTTGGTAACCCTTTAGGGTTTTGCTGTTGCCCTTAGCAACAGCATTTCGGGTTCTCTACGTATTAAAACACAACATCTTGCTTTTCCCATCTGAGCAGTTCTAATACAAGGGAGATACCCAGTTCCTTAGCCTCTGGGCTTCTCTGTTCACTTTGTGTGTATTTTGTTACCCTATCACCTTCTGTGTACGTTATGTCATATTCCCCAGTCTGTCTGTGAGCCCATTTGTTTAGCATAACAGTTCAAACACCAGTACATTCCTGCAGGCACTGGTGTGCATAACACCTGACTTTAAAAAAAGTCGGATTGATGTTGTTGGAAATGGCCAAAACCTGTTGTATTTGGCCGCTAATTGAAAACTAAACTGTTCAGTAATTGAATAGAACCCTATGTGTCATAATGTGAATTGTGGACACTACTGCGTGGCATAGCGTGAATTCTGGGCACTGTGTGGCATATTGTGAATTGGGGGCATTATATTTCAGTACATATAACATTATACTGATGTTTAAACTGTTAAACTGCATACATCAGTTTTATTGATGCACCCCAGAGCCGGAGTAAGGGGGGGCGGCCCAGGGGGTACATTACCCTGGGCCCCCCTATCCCATGGGACCCCGTCCCTGCCGTTTACCACAGGCTGTTTACTTGCATGCCGAGGCGCAAGGGTGCAGGCAGTGGTGTGTGACAATAGTGACAATAGTGGGTGTAGGGATGCGGCTGCCATGGCTCCAGACTGCCTTCAGGGGCTGCTGCTCCACTTGTACCCAGTCACATTACACTGCATTATCCCCCCACGCACCGGAGATCTGTGGCAGTGCACTGCATCCCCTGCCACCCTGACGGAAATCTGAGCCGCCCGACGCCCCGGCAGCCCACGGCACCCTCCCTCCTCCAGCAACTGCCCTGTGTGTGTGTGTGTGTGTGTGTGAGGGGGAGGGTTAAAGCAGTTACGGGCACAGTTCCAGGAGTGTCCTCTTTTCCGGTCTCACACTATTGTACAGTGCCATGGTACTGCATTGGCACTGGCACTCTAATCCTCCAGCCGCCGGCCTCCTCTTCAGCCTGTGCCTGGGTCCACGGGCCTCCCTCATTGGAGCGTGAGTGACCAGACAGCGCTGTGCCCTCCTGCTTCCCACCCCCCTGTGAGTAGCCCCATGTACCCCCGCCTTATGTGTGTGTGACCCCCTCTTCCTCCCTTACCCTGGTGTGTGGACCCGTGTGTGTGTGTGTGTGTGTGTGTGTGTATGTGTGTATAGGAAACTTTGTTCCCTCCTTTCCCCCCAACTCCCTGTGTGTGGCCCCTCTACCCCCTGTCTTATGTGTATGTGTCACCATCTTACCCCCCCTTCATGTTGTTGTGTGGCTTCCTAAGCCCGCTGCCTTGGTGAGTGTGTGTGTGTGTGTGTGTGTGTGTGTGTGTGTCACCCTGTGCCCCCCCTACTCCTGTGTGTTAAACATTCTGTGCTCTCCCATGTGTGGCGCATTGTGTCCCCTCCCCTGCCCCTATGTTTGATACACTTTGCACCCCTTTACCTCTGAGTGTGTCGTCCAGTGCCCCCTAAACCCCCCATGTTTGACACCCCGTGCCCACTGCCTTTGTGTGTGTGTTACCCTGTGCCCCCCTACCCCTGTGTATATGACATTCTGTGGCGCCTTGTCTGGCGCAAATAAACTAGCTCAAGCTACTGAACTCATAGAAAATATAGAGTCTGCTACCCAACTGGATCTATTACAATTTACTAAGTACTCCCTGAAAGATACATACCCCAATGTGGAAATCGCTCTAAGGATCTTTCTGACACTACCTGTCACTGTGGCATCCTGTGAACGTAGTTTCAGCAAACTGAAGCTGATTAAAAATTATCTTTGCTCGAGTATGGGGCAAGAATGTGTATCAAATCTGGCTATACTTTCAATTGAGCAGAAGATTGTGGAAACTATAGATTTGGAAGCCATAATTAGAGACTTTGCATCTATAAAAGCAAGAAGAGTAAAATTCTAGAACACTGCATTGATCAAGTTACCATTGTAACATAATTTTGCAGAGTATGCATATTTTTACTAATGCAAGCTCTAATAAATGTTTAATAAAGAGTTTATTTCTTTCAAAACTGTTAACTTTTGTTTTTATTTGCAAATATCCAAGTTATATGTACAGAGTATTATCATACCTAAAAATGCACTGGGGGGGTGGGGTGGTTAGGTAGGGACGCCAGTGCCTTTGCCAGGGCGCCTGGACCCCTAGATACACCCCTGTCGGGGATTCAGGATACTTCCTTACCTGGGCAACATACTGCTACTGGCCAAGTTACAGGCGATATTGCACAGCTATTACAGACAATGATAGCCGTCCTACAAAGTCACAGATGGCTTATCAACTGGAAAAAGTCCTCCCTCATACCGTCCCAAAGGATGGTACATCTGGGAGCCCTGCTAGACTCAGAAAATCAAAGACTGTTTCTACCAATTAACAAAATATTGAAACTGACGGACAAAATACATCAGTTTCTTCACTGTCCTGAAGTGTCAATCCACTCGGCCATGCAAGTCCTTGGCCTGATGGTATCTGCATTTGACATGGTAGAATTTGCCCAATTTCTCTGACTTTACAAAGGCTGATTCTGGCCAATTGCAGGTGGCCAGTGTCATCAGATCAAACGGCAGATAATAGCTCTGACTCTGGAGGTTCACCTGCCACTAACTTGGTGGCTCCACAGCAATTACCTAGACAGGGATCACCCCTTCTGGATCCTGAATTGGGTGCTTTTCACTACAGATACCAGCCTTTACGGTTGGGGATCTGTAACCGAGCAACACTCGTTTCAAGGGAAATTAAGTATAGCAGAGTTTTGGTTATCAATCAATGGCCCTCATTCCGAGTCGTTCGCTCGGTATTTTTCATCGCATCGCAATGAAAATCCGCTTAGTACGCATGCGCAATATTCGCACTGCGACTGCGCCAAGTAATTTAACAATGAAGATAGTATTTTTACTCACGGCTTTTTCATCGCTCCGGCGATCGTAATGTGATTGACAGGAAATGGGTGTTACTGGGCGGAAACACAGCGTTTTATGGGCGTGTGGATGAAAACGCTACCGTTTCCGGAAAAAACGCAGGAGTGGCTGGAGAAACGGGGGAGTGTCTGAGCGAACGCTGGGTGTGTTTGTGACGTCAAACCAGGAACGACAAGCACTGAACTGATCGCACAGGCAGAGTAAGGTTGAAGTTACTCAGAAACTGCAAAGTAGTTTGTAATCGCAATATTGCGATTACATCGGTCGCAATTTTAAGAAGCTAAGATACACTCCCAGTAGGCGTAGGCTTAGCGTGTGTAACTCTGCTAAATTCGCCTTGCGACCGATCAACTCGGAATGAGGGCCAATATACTGGAACTGAGGGCAGTATACAAAACATTGACACTGGCATGCAATATTCTCCAAGGCAGGCCTGTGCAAGTTCAATCCGGCAACGCCACAACAGTGGAATATATATATCACCAAGGCGACGCTTGAAGCAAAATAGCAATGCAAGAGGCAGCCAAAATACAAAAATGGGCCAAACGTCCTCTTCCAGCCATATGAGCAGTGTTCATACCAGGCCTCCTCAACTGGGGAGCAGACTTCCTCAGTAGTAAGGATGTGCACAATGGCGAATGGGCTCTCCACCCAGAAGTGTTCCAACCACTGGTGGACAGGTGGGGTCGGTCAAACATGGATCTTATGGCCTCACATCACAACCACAAAGTCAAAGTATACGAATCAATGTCATGGAAATCTGCAAGTGGCATTTGTGGATGCTTTAGCAGTACAATGGATTTTTCATTTACCATACGTATTTCCCCCAATATTCTTTCTACCAAGGGTAATAAGGCACTTCAGACAAGAAGGAGGAACCCTCCTTCTGGTAGCCCCAGCGTGGCCCAGACGGCACTGGTTCGCCAACCTACAGAGCCTCTCAATAGGGCAACCCCTTCAACTTCCTCAGCGTTGGGATCTTCTATTTCAAGGGCCATGTCTACATATGGATCTGAACCAGCTGTCTTTTGATGGCATGGCTTTTGAATCATCCATTTTACGAGCAAAAGGATTTTCAACCTCTATAATTCAAACAATGTTTAAATCACTCAAGCCTGCTTCAGCACGGATATATTATAGCGTATGACATGCCTATTTCACATGGGGCACTTCTTAGCGCTACGATGCAACTATGTTTAAAGTATCAAGAATACTTGCTTTTCTTGAAAGAGGTTTGAATTTAGGATTACGCCTTGCTTCTCTGAAAGTACATATTTCTTTTTCCTACTACATGGCAGCCCTACTTTGGGTTAATGACCCATTCCCCTAATGTAGACAGGAGGTTTTTTCTTCTGGGATCTGCCCACCTTTAGTATATAGCTGCTTTCCTCCCCTTCCGCCCTTTTTTTCCTGTCTCCTAGTGAGTTAGGCAGTGTAAGGTTTGTTATTTTGAAATAGGGCTTACCTCATGTTCTGCAGTATATCCGCCTGAGAGCAGCGTTCTTCATGGGGTTAGGTTCCCATGAAGGTGTGCGGTCAGATGGGGTGCGAGCAGCAGTTACTGCCTTAGCTCCTGCAGTCCCCATGTTTAGTGTTATAGCCGCGTGTCCTGAGGTCTCCGCAGCGCCAGTGAGCAGGCGGCGGTTGCCAGGAGCTTGCGGCATCAGCAGGACTTCTGGGTATGACACGGAAGTGGGGATTCCCGGAAGTCCATTGCGGTGCCTTACTGCGCATGTGAATGGTCGGTCAGGGTCAAATGGCCTTTAAAATGGCACCACACACCAGAATAGAGCACACACAGTAGTGGTGCTAAGGGGGAGTCTTGTCGATGCATCATGGATCAGCGTTCTCCCCAAAAACCTGCTAAAGTCCAGCCGAGGTAAGTCCTCATAGAGGGATGGTTGTTTCAGTTTTTATTTAGCATAGAGAGATTAGTAATTAGGTTTTAATATATTAGTGTGCCTGATCTACCTAAGGAGAAGAGCTGTAAGAAAAGCAATTTGTCTAAGAAATGTCCTGCATATGATAGATCATTCACAAGAAATCGGGATGACAGTTTGTGCAGTGATTCTGTTAAGGAGTCAGTACCTCCAGCTAAATCATCTGATCAGTTTGTGGAACTTATGGAATAGATGAAGAAATCTTTTGTGTCCAAGGAGGAATTTATGCAAGGTTTTAAGAGCTCTAGATCTCAATCAAGCTTGGATTTGAAGTTTCATATGCAGGTTTTCTGTCTCAGGATTATGATGAAAACTACAGTGCAGAGTCAGGCGAAATCCCGGATGAAGATAAGTTGTTTAATACTGATCTGGTTGATGCTACAGTATGTTAAAAAATATTTATAAAATTATCAAGTATAAAGATACAGTTCAGGAAAGTGACTAAGATTTGCTGTATGAGGACAGATCTTTTCCTGTGCATAAGTTTGTGAAAGAGATTGTTTGTAAAGAATGGCAGCAATTGGATAAACGGATTGGTAGTCTTAAAAGGGTTAACCATATGTGTTCTATTAATGACGAAGAGTTTGTCACCTGGTATAATGTTCCTTAAGTGGATGCAGCAGTTGCAGAGGTGATGACTAGAACTACAATACCCCTGGAGAATGGAGCTATATTGAAAGATGTGATGGACAAAACGATGGAGAATGCTTTAAAGAATCTATGAAAAGGCCAAGAATGGACAGATTCGTGGAGTCAAAAGCGCCACTTAAGGGTCAGGAAATGAAAGATTTAGCAGAGAGCTTAGAAACCCTATGATCTTCAAGGGCGGTAGAAGCAGTTCCATTGTTGAAGGAAACTGGCTTTTATTCTAATTTTTTTCAAGTAAAGAAGGCCTCTGGCGGGTTCAGGACTATACTAGATTTAAGGAATTTGAATTGGAAGATAAAGAAATAAAGTTTCACATGGAAACTTTGAAATCGATCTTGTTGGGAATAAAGAAAGGAGATTTCCTGGCATCTATAAACCTGAAGGATGCATATTTTCTTATTCTGATCTGCGAGGCAGACAGAAAGTTTCTAAGATTCAGTATAGGAGGAAGACCCTTCCAGTTCACTTGTTTCCCCTTCGGTCTTACATCCTCTCCAAGAGTTTTTATAAATGTCCTGGTAACCCTAATAGCTCGCCTCAGAGAAAAGGAAATAACTGTTTGGGCATATCTAGATGATCTGCTTATTGCTGGAGAATCAGAAGAGATAAAAGGAATGTTGCACGAGGCATTAACTTTCCTACAGTTGCACAGCTGGTTGATCAATTGGGAGAAGAGTTGGCTGAAGCCAACACAAACGCTGCAATTTTTAGTGATACTTACTATAGATACCCTATAGTAAATTGTCATGCTCTCAGAAGAAAGATGCGAGAAAATTCAAGAGCTTGTCTCCTTGCTCCAGAGGAAGGACAATGGGGGTAATTCCAAGTTGATCACAGCAGGAATTTTGTTAGCAGTTGGGCAAAACCATGTGCACTGCAGGTGGGGCAGATATAACATGTGCAGAAAGAGCTAGATTTGGGTGGGTTATTTTGTTTCTGTGCAGGGTAAATACTGGCTGCTTTATTTTTACACTGCAAATTAGATTGCAGATTGAACACACCACACCCAAAATCTAACTCTCTCTGCACATGTTAAATCTGCCTCCCCTGCAGTGCACATGGTTTTGCCCAACTGCTAACAAAATTCCTGCTGCGATCAACTTGGAATTACCCCCAATGTGCCGTTACATATGGCATTAAGGCTTCTGGGAACTATGTCATCCATGATAGAAGTGGTTTCTTGGTCAAGGTGAAGAGTGAGGACCCTACAGTGGGATACTCTGAAATATTCAAGAAAAAAGGTACCTCTGCATTATCAAGCAAGGTTGTCGAGGGAGACCAAGGAATCCCTGTCCTGATGGAAAAACCGATCAGGTATACAAACAAGGGATGTCATTATTGGAGCCTCAATCGCTGGTTTTAACCACAGATGCAAGTCTGACCAGTTGGGGTGCTCATCTGTTACAGCAGGGCTGTCAAGGAAAATGGTCACTGAGGGAAACAAAGTATTCATCGAACCAAAGAGAAATGAGAGCGGTATGGATGGCAATACTCAGATTTCAAGATCAGTTGAGAGGAAACCACTTGAAGGTCTTTTCCGACAATGCTACGGTGGTAGCCTACCTGAACCATCAAGGAGGTACAAGAAGTCAAGCCATTATGTCGGAAGTGTCATATATCATGCATTGGGCAGAGGAGCATTTTAAGTCTCTAACAGCTTTACACATTCCTGGCAAGGAAAACGTATTGCCAGATTATCTAAGCAGAAATAAAGTCCAGGCTGGAGAATGGGTATTGGACATGCAAGTATTCCAGGAAATAGTAGAAAGATTCGGCCAGACCTCATGGCAACCAATCTTAATACGAAGGTACCTCGGTTCTTTTCAAGGTATTATCTTCCAATGTCAGAGTGGATACGTTGTCCCTGAAGTGGGAATTTGATCTGGGGAATGTATTCCCACCATTTCTATTGATAGCCAAAGCGTTAAAAAAGATCAGGGAAGAAAGAGTGGTTGTGATTATGATAATACCATACTGGCCAAGGAGAACTTGGTTTCCACCAGTTCAGAGGCTGTCAGTTGAGAAGGTTACCAGTGATACCGGAGTTGCTTCACCAGGGGCCTCTGTGGTATCCAAACCCACAGACTCTTCAACTTATGGCCTGGAAATTGAGCGGGGATTACTGAAACGGAGAGGTTTATCAGATTCAGTGATTCAGCTTCTGCTACAAGCCAGGAAAATAATTTATTCAAACCTATATTACAGAATATGGAAGACGTTTACTATCTGGGCAAAGGATAGATTTGACTCATTAGAAGTGGAAATGGCACAAGTTTTACAATTTCTTCATGATGGTTTTGTTAAAGGTCTGGCGGTCTCAACCCTGAAGGTACAAATATTGGCTTTGAGTATTCTGTTGGACAGAAAGTTGTTTGAAGATGATCTAATACAGAAGTTCTGCCAGGCTATAAGAAGATTAAGACCACGGATTAGATCGATAGTTCCTTCCTGGGATTTAAATTTAATTCTGAATGCGTTAATGAAACATCCTTTTGAGCCATTACGGGAGATAAGTTTGACACTGTGTTAACTTAGAAAGTAGTCTTTCTTACAGCTATTACGTCTGCGCGGAGAGTTGGTGAATTACAAGCATTATGGGCTAAGGAGCCATATTTGAAGATTATGTCTGATAAGATTGTTTGAAGGACAAATCCATCTTTTTTTTTACCAAAAGTGGTGTCGACATTCCATGTTAATCAAGAAATTGTTTTGCCGTCATTTTTTCCTCAACCAGAGAATAAAAAACAGGAAATGTTGCATACATTGGATCTTACGGAATAAAATGTAAGTTGCTCAAATCAATTAGGAAATACAATTCAGGTGCATGAAAGGGAGGGGGTAGTCTGAGCTAGAAATACATTGGGGATAAACCCTTGGTGTCCCCCAGCACACTGAGCTGTACTTGTACCAAGACATGAAAGACTATATATATATATATATATATATACATATAATAGAAATCCAGAAGTCTTAGTTACATACAGTTTGCAAACGTATGATAAGCCACCAGGCCCCAACAAGGCTCCTCTGATGCTGGTGGTCCCTAACTCTAGGTCTGGGCCCGGGGGTGTCGAGCCCCACAAACCGGCAAAGGCCAGCTACCCCAGGGCAGCACAATGTGAGAAGTCAAAGTGTTAGTATGTGTTATTATGTATGTGACCTCTGGATTTCTATTATATGTATATGTGTATATATATATATATATATATGTATATATATATATATGTATGTATGTATGTATGTATGTGTATATATATATATATATCTCGCGAACGCAGCAGGTGCGGCACTCCAATGATTTGAGAATACGTGAAACAGGAATTACAATGTTTCAATGCCCTTTATTATGTGGCATTTTCATCAGGTAAACAAAAATATATCAATATATATATAGTCTTTCATGTCTTGGTACAGCTCGCAAGCTGGGGGACACCAGGGGTTTATCACCATACATTGGATCTTGTAAGAGCAATTTCTATCTATTTGGATAGAGTTGAAAAATTCAGAAAAGTGGATAATCTGTTCATAGTACCTGTAGGAGCTCAGGTTATACACCGACGAAACAGACCATTGCAAGATGGATTAGAGAAATAATTATGTTTGTGTATCAAGAAGATGGCTGTGAAGTTCCAGATAAATATTTAGGCACACTCGACTCAGGCAATCTGTCTCATGGGCTAGGAAGGCACAAGTGGCGGTCAAGGACATTTGTGCAGCAGCTATGTGGTCATCTGTGCATACCTTTTCTAAACCTTATGTTTTGGACATTGTTAAAGCCCACTTGGGAAGAGGGCTTGGTATAAATAATTAAATGTTTATGCATCTTTTTCTTGGCTGTAGTTTTCCCTCCCACATTCAGCTTTGGTATATCCCATAGTAGGGCTGCCATGAAGTAGGAAAAAGAAAACGGTTAATTATACTTGCGATAATTCCATTTCTTTAAAGTACTTCATGGCAGCCCATGAATTGCCCACCCTGTTGTGAGTGTTTTTTTTCTTCAGGAATTGTTATAGAGACACTCAAAAAGTCAGGGCAGAAGGGGAGGGGAGCAGCTATATACTCAAGGTGGGCGGATCCCAGAAAAAAAAAAAATCTCCTGTCTACATTAGGGGAATAGGTCATTAACCCATAGTAGGGCTGCCATGAAGTACTTCAAAGAAATGGAATTATCGTAAGTATAATATCCTGTTTTTTGCTTTATCAGTATGGTTTCATCAAAAAATTGGTACACTACCGGATATACATACAGATGGAGCCTACGTTATCTTGACTGGCGTTAGTCCCAATCGGGCATACACAGCGGACCGGGTCGCAGGGAGGTGCGCCTAGTCACAGAGAGGCGTGCCCAATCGCACGGAGGCGCACATTGCATTTGGCGTTACCTTTATGTGTAATACCTGCGATCATCCACCAGATGTCACTTTTTACAATAACCACTGTGCATGCGTGTGGTCTCCCGTAAAATACAATACTGAAATATATAGTAAGGTTTACTTTACTAATGTGTCTCATTACGCTGCATACAGTAAATACAGCGTCTCATTATGCTGCATTATTTAATACAGTATATACTGTACAGTACAGATGCAAATAGTACAGCATATATGATCCATTTACAGTACTTTAGGAATATGTGAG
Organism: Pseudophryne corroboree; assembly: GCF_028390025.1. Taxonomy (NCBI): domain Eukaryota; kingdom Metazoa; phylum Chordata; class Amphibia; order Anura; family Myobatrachidae; genus Pseudophryne; species Pseudophryne corroboree. Next base: position 193,094,707 of record NC_086451.1, read on the forward strand.
CGTCCAAGTCCCGCAGACAAAGCAACATAAAACCAGTAGTGTACACTGACGCAAATGGACATGTTGGAAGTTCATTATTGCCTAGTGATATTAGGAATATTGTACAGTATGTTAGCGTCCTAATCCCGTAGCCATTATGGCATAATCAAAACCAATGGTATTCATCTGTCTGCGGCGAAGTGGTGAAGTGTTCCACTTCCAATACTCAGAGTCCCGGGTTCGATTCCTAAAGTATGAATGCATGTTAGTTTTTTTCCAGACACTTTATTATTTTTTTTATTCACATAAACCAGTGCAAAGCTGCAGGAGTGGTTCTACTGTTAAGGTTCTATGCACCATACGGTACACATACAATTCTGTAGCAGGGCAGACTCAATTGAAATGGCTACTGCCTGTGACTCCTTGCCCCATGGAGGCCCTCGGCTATGGAGCAAGTAACAGCACAGATTTTGCAGGCTATGGGCCAATGCTGAAGGAGCATCAGAATCCCCTAACTAAAATAAACAGGGGCGATAGGGATAAGCGAGGTCTATGCACATTACAGTACACTGGACTTGATCGCATAGCACACTGACAAAATGGCCACCACCCGTGAACCCCCACCACGTGGCAGCGCTCGGATATGGAGCGAGCAACGGCATAGGTTTTACAGGCCACGGGGCAATGCTGAAGGAGTGTCACAATCCCCTAGCTAAAATACACAGGGGCGATAGGGACAAGCGAGGTCTATGCACATTACGGTACACCGGACTCGATTGCATAGCTGACAAAATGTCCGCCACCCGTGAACCCCCACCACGTGGCAGTGCTCGGATATGGAGTGAGAGATGGCATAAGTTTAGCAGGTCACGAGGCAATGCTGAAGGAGCGTCACAATCCTCTAGCTAAAATACACAGGGGCGATAGGTATAAGCGAGGTCTATGCACATTACGGTACACCAGACTCGATCACATAGCAAACTGACAAAATGGCCGCCGACCGTGAACCCCCACCATGTGGCAGTGCTCGGATATGGAATGAGAGATGGCATAAGTTTTGCAGGTCACGGGGCATTACCGAAGGAGTGTCACAATCCCCTAGCTAAAATACACAGGGGCGATAGGGATAAGAGAGGTCTATGCACATTACGGTACACCGGACACGATCGCATAGCACACTGATAAAATGGCCACTGACCGTGAAACCCCACCACGTGGCAGTGCTCGGATATGGAGTGAGAGATGGTATAAGTTTTGCAGGTCACGGGGCAATGCTGAAGGAGCGTCACAATCCCCTAGCTAAAATACACAGGGGCGATAGGGATAAGCGAGGTCTATGTACATTACAGTACACTGGACTTGATCGCATAGCACACTGACAAAATGGCCGCCACCCGTGAACCCCCACCACTTGGCAGCGCTCGGATATGGAGTAAGAGATGGCATAAATTTTGCAGGTCACGGGGCAATGCTGAAGGAGCGTCACAATCCCCTAGCTAAAATACACAGGGGCGATAGGGATAAGTGAGGTCTATGCACATTACGGTACACTGGACTCGATCGCATAGCTGACAAAATGGCCACCATCCGTGAACCCCCACCACGTGGCAGCGCTCGGATATGGAGTGAGAGATGGCATAAGTTTAGCAGGTCACGGGGCAATGCTGAAGGAGCGTCACAATCCCCTAGCTAATATACACAGGGGCGATAGGGATAAACGAGGTCTATGCACATTACGGTACACCAGACTCGATCACATAGCAAACTGACAAAATGGCCACCGACCGTGAACCCCCACCACGTGGAAGTGCTCGGATATAGAGTGAGAGATGGCATAAGTTTTGCAGGTCACGGGGCATTGCTAAAGGAGTGTCACAATCCCCTAGCTAAAATACACAGGGGCGATAGGGATAAGCGAGGTCTATGCACATTACGGTACACTGGACACGATCGCATAGCACACTGACAAAATGGCCGCCGACCATGAACCCCCACCACATGGCAGCGCTCGGATATGGAGTGAGAGATGGCATAGATTTTGCAGGTCACGGGGCAATGCTGAAGAAGCGTCACAATCCCCTAGCTAAAATAACAGTACACAGAGGCAATGAGGTCCCCTAGAATGATCAATTAATAAATACGGTATAATGTACGGTATACAGACCCAAAATAAGGAGTTTAAGCAACAGTGTGGTCTATTAAAGTCAGGGATACGGTACAGTACAGTAAGTCAGCAGCCAAGTCCCCTAGCCATTAGGGCTTAATATAAAACCAATGGCAAGGGATCACTGCTTACTGTACATTTAGACATGAGCTTGTGTACAGTATCTGTCATGAGGTGTTTTTTCACTGACACTATTATTTTTTCTATTGTAATATACAGAGCCGGCCCTAGGTATAGGCAAACTAGCCAAATGGGGCACAATCAGCTTCTGCTGAATAAAATGAGATGCAGCATGCCTATATTCTGTGTGTGACTGCGGCTCTATGAAATGAAATATGAAAATTGGAATATGAAATGCATTACTAATGTGCAGCATTATGTGTATAAGGTGTACTACAATATTTTCTGGCGTAATATAAAGAAAGGGCACTACTGCATGGTCTAATGTGAATAAAGATCAATGTGGTGTGGTGTAATGTGAATAAGGGGCAATACTGTGATGAGTAATGTGGTACTATCATATGATGTAATGAGAATAAGAGACACTATTGCATGATATAATGTGAATAAAGTTGCAGTACTGTGTTGTGTCATTTCAACTGGGGGAATTATTGTGTTGCCATGCCCCTTCCCAGCAAGAACATGCACCGTTTTGGGCTGGCACTAAATGTGCACACTGTTCCTATTTAACATATAGGGGGTAGGAGCACCAAAATGGGTGATGGTGCTGGGAAAGGAGTGCAGGGTTAGAGGCGGAACTAGCATCTGTGCAAGGGGGCATCAGCCAAAATCTAGCCTAGGGCATCATGTTGGTTAGGTACGGCTCTGGTAATACTGTATACTGTACTGTTACTGTACTTTGCATTCAATAGAGATACTGTTTGCACACAGGTTTTACATGAATCATTGGCAATGCTGCAAGAGTGTCTCATGGTAAAATATACCATGACTATGGGTAGGGACATAGTAGGTAAGTTCTGTCACCATAAGCTGTCTGCGGTGTATAGCAGATTTCTGTCTGGGATGCATTTGTGTGTTTGTAATTAAAAAAAAAACATTTTACTGTACATTTAGTGTATACAGTATTTCTCCCCCATAACGGCACATCATACTGTACATTTACCCCCATGTACTGTGCCATACCATACTGTATAATGGAATATTTATTGGAAAAGCATCAATATTAATGATAAAAAAGTATTTATTACAACATCCGATTTCATGTACTGTACTGATCAAAAATGTAGAGTACTCTATTATTCAGGACTTATAAATCTGAAAATAACTGTTCATACACATAAATAACAGTACTACTGTATAGTATAATGTATAATATTGTACTTTAGCTTATGCAATAATCAGACAAAGGCAATTTTATAAACATTTTTAATAATGCATCAATTTAAAATTTTAAACAGAAAATACAGTACAGAACTACATATTTGTGGCTTGACCATTTCTTTTGACTAGAACAGGTAATACGTTAAATAGAGAAAATTAAACATACGATATTGTACTGTTTATTAAACCAAAAAATACATTTACAGTACTAGAGTGCTATCCAAAATTTTACTTGTACAGTATTGAAAGAATACTCACTCTGGTGGTGTGCATTTCCAATTCATACCTTTATATTCCATAAATTTGGCTGAGGCAGAGTGTTTAGGGTCATTGTCTTGGAATATCCTGTGTGGAGATGGGTAATATTTATTCACGAATGGCACCATATATCCCTCTGCTATTTTTTCTTAGAAAAATTGCTTATCCATGATCCCTACAGAAATAAAAAAATGTTGTTCATTAATAAGCAACTCATTTTATAAAGTATAGTACCTTCAAAAAATAATAGGGGACTAGCTCCTAATTGTGATATGCCTCCCCATACATGGACTTTTAATGGATGCTTTGGGTGTGGTTTTAATGAGATATGGTTACGTTTCCAGAATGACATTCTGGAGAACCGCTCAAGGGCAACAGATGATTCATCTGTGAAATGACATCATGAAATGTTTCACCACTCTCAATCCATCGCCGTGCCTGTTCAACTCTTTTTTCTTTATTCACATCTCTTATCATGGGAGATATCCTGTGAAGAGCCAAAAATAATGAATCAGAAACAGTAATGAAAGATTACTGTATATACAGTAGACTGTATGTGCAGTATACTGTATTATATACCTACTGTATATACATTACAGTATATACACAGTACTATCTATATATATATATATTTATATACACAAACATGCACAGTTTATAATCATAACAATAAGCGTGCAATGCTTCATTGCTGTCTCTGAGTGCCTACCGGTATCTCTTTTGGGATATATATATATATATATATACACACACACACGCACACACACACACACACACACACACACACACACACACACACACACACACACACACACACACACACACACACACACACATACTGTATATATACAGTATAAAGTACACACTCTGTATAATGATTTACGTCATTGTTACAGTATATCACTTATCATGGGATTATTAACAGTGAATAAGTGCGTATTTATGGTTTATACTGCTTTCAGTATTGTACCTTGTTGCGCCAAAGGTCCATCCCATTTTCCGTCGCATCCTTCTGACGCTGGTGATCGATATGTGCAGGTCATACTTGGAATGGAGAATTTGTTTTATTTGCAAAGCAGTACGCTCATCATCCTCACGAGTTAGTTCCTCCACAATTTGTTGCACTCTCCTACAGTACAATACAGTATGAAAAATATGAATTAATGAACAGCACAATCACAGTAAGATCAAGTGTTATTTTTTTATTACAAAATAATTGTCTATTGTATACAGTAAGTCATTTAAACATTACAGTACTGTTCAGTATGTACCATGTGCATTTTGTAGGAAATACAAATCTGGGCGTTGTTCTCTCGAAAGCATGATAGCGCACCACTTCTAAAGTGACTATAATGCCACTTTCCTTGAGCCATGCATGGATCTCTTTGATGCTTTTATTTTCTTTTTTCATGTTGGCAATTATCTTGCTCATAGTTTTGTTGATAGTTACTGGCATGTTGTCCAACTGTAATTCCTGTATGGAGAAAAAACATTTGTGAATAATGTAGTCTAAAATTTACACATCTGAAAATTTGCAAGAGTTTTATGATAAAGGTTACATAGTTACATAGTCAGGGAGGTTGGAAAGAGGCAAAATGCCCATCGGGTTCAACCTGTATTCTGCATTAATCTGTTTATTTTATAATGTGCATGCTGAAGTAATGGTTTAGTACCAATTTACAGCAATGATTCCTACCACTCCCAGATAATTTTAATGTCAATATGCTAAATGCTAAAGCCCTTGATATGTTTTCCTGTTAGAAATTTGTCCAATCCGTTTCTTAAATGCATTTACAGAGTCTACCATTACTACTTCCTCCGGCAGTGAGTTCCAAATCTTTATTCCCCTTACAGAGAAGAACCCTTTACTACGTTGCATACAGAATTTTCTCTCTTCTAGCCTCAGTGAGTGCCCACGCGTCCTATACTGTACTGTACATGTTTACTATATAGTACCTGATGTTCAAATTTTAGTACTGTATACTTTTCTGTACAGTACTGAAAATACCACATCAGTGTTATGGACTGCAATTACTTTCCTGTATAAAACAGATACAGTAAATAACGCTCCTTGGAAGTGCATGGGCCCTGTGAGACTTACAGTAGTGTACAGCATAAGGGACAACTGACATAATGTACCAGCATTACATACAGTACATGTCACTACTGTATGTAAATTCTTCAATTATTGCCTACCAACAATGCTGCTTACTGTATATTAAATACTGTAGGCCTAGAAATGTGCATCTCAATATGGTACTGTAGTTAAAAAACACAGGGGCCTATGGGGATAAGCGAGTTCTATGCACATTAAAAATGGCCGCCACCCGTGAACCCCCACCACGTGGCAGCGCTCGGATATGGAGTGAGAGATGGGATAAGTTTTGCAGGCCACGGGGCATTGCTGAAGAAGCGTCACAATCCCCTAGCTAAAATACACAGGGGCGATAGGGATAAGCGAGGTCTATGCACATTACGGTACACCGGACTTGATCGCATAGCAAATTGACAAAATGGCCTCCGACTGTGAACCCCCACCACCTGGCAGTGCTCGGATATGGAGCGAGCAACGGCATAGGTTTTACAGGCCACGGGGCAATGCTGAAGGAGCGTCACAATACCCTAGCTAAAATACACAGGGACGATAGGGGTAAGCGAGGTCTATGCACATTACGGTACACCAGATTCGATCGCATAGCCAACTGACAAAATGGCCTCCGACCGTGAACCCCCACCACGTGGCAGCGCTCGGATATGGAGCGAGCAACGGCATAGGTTTTACAGGCCACGGGGCAATGCTAAAGGAGCGTCACAATCCCCTAGCTAAAATACACAGGGACGATAGGGATAAGTGAGGTCTATGCACATTATGGTACACCGGACTCGATCGCATAGCCAACTGACAAAATGGCCTCCGACCGTGAACCCCCACCACGTGGCAGCGCTCGGATATGGAGCGAGCAACGGCATAGGATTTACAGGCCACGGGGCAATGCTGAAGGAGCGTCACAATCCCCTAGCTAAAATACACAGGGACGATAGGGATAAGCGAGGTCTATGCACATTACGGTACACCGGACTCGATCACATAGCAAACTGACAAAATGGCCACCGACCATGAACCCCCACCACGTGGCAGTGCTCGGATATGGAGTGAGAGATGGCATAAGTTTTGCAGGTCACAGGGCATTGCAGAAGGAGTGTCACAATCCCCTAGCTAAAATACACAGGGGCGATAGGGATAAGCGAGGTCTATGCACATTACGGTACACCAGATTCGATCGCATAGCCAACTGACAAAATGGCCTCCGACCGTGAACCCCCACCACGTGGCAGCGCTCGGATATGGAGCGAGCAACGGCATAGGTTTTACAGGCCACGGGGCAATGCTAAAGGAGCGTCACAATCCCCTAGCTAAGATACACAGGGACGATAGGGATAAGTGAGGTCTATGCACATTATGGTACACCGGACTCGATCGCATAGCCAACTGACAAAATGGCCTCTGACCGTGAACCCCCACCACGTGGCAGCGCTCGGATATGGAGCGAGCAACGGCATAGGTTTTACAGGCCACGGGGCAATGCTGAAGGAGCGTCACAATCCCCTAGCTAAAATACACAGGGACGATAGGGATAAGCGAGGTCTATGCACATTACGGTACACCGGACTCGATCACATAGCAAACTGACAAAATGGCCACCGACCATGAACCCCCACCACGTGGCAGTGCTCGGATATGGAGTGAGAGATGGCATGTTTTGCAGGTCACAGGGCATTGCTGAAGGAGTGTCACATTCCCCTAGCTAAAATACACAGGGGCGATAGGGATAAGCGAGGTCTATGCACATTACGGTACACCGGACTCGATCGCATAGCACACTGACATAATGGTCACCGTCCATGAACCCCCACCACGTGGCAGCACTCGGATAAGGAGTGAGAGATGGCATAAGTTTTGCAGGTCACGGGGCAATGCTGAAGGAGCATCACAATCCCCTAGCTAGAATAACAGTACACAGAGGCAATGAGGTCCCCTAGAATGATCAATTAATAATTACGGTATAATGTACGGTATACAGACCCAAAACAAGGAGTTTAAGCAACAGTGTGGTCTATTAAAGTCAGGGATACGGTACAGTACAGTAAGTCAGCAGCCAAGTCCCCTAGCCATTAGGGCTTAATATAAAACCAATGGCAAGGGATCACTGCTTACTGTACATTTAGACATGAGCTTGTGTACAGTATCTGTCATGAGGTGTTTTTTCACTGACACTATTATTTTTTCTATTGTAATATACAGAGCCGGCCCTAGGTATAGGCAAACTAGCCAAATGGGGCACAATCAGCTACTGCTGAATAAAATGAGATGCAGCATGCCTATATTCTGTGTGTGACTGCGGCTCTATGAAATGAAATATGAAAATTGGAATATGAAATGCATTACTAATGTGCGGCATTATGTGTATAAGGTGTACTACAATATTTTCTGGCCTAACATAAAGAAAGGGCACTACTGCATGGTCTAATGTGAATAAAGATCAATGTGGTGTGGTGTAATGTGAATAAGGGGCAATACTGTGATGAGTAATGTGGTGCTATCATATGATGTAATGAGAATAAGAGACACTATTGCTTGATATAATGTGAATAAAGTTGCAGTACTGTGTTGTGTCATTTCAACTGGGGGAATTATTGTGTGGCCATGCCCCTTCCCAGCAAGAACATGCACCGTTTTGGGCTGGCACTAAATGTGCACACTGTTCCTATTTAAAATATAGGGGGTAGGAGCACCAAAATGGGTGATGGCGCTGGGAAAGGGGTGCAGGGTTAGAGGCGGAACTAGCATCAAAAAATCATCAAAATTAAAACCTGGCAACTGTATCACATAATATAACTGCAAAAATGCCCACTTGGTGTAAAATTTTGATGATTTGGTGATAGTGTAGGACCTGCATGAAGGTGGGGTACCTTGGAGCGGTATGCAGGCTTCCGTGCATTGGCCAATTCACTAACTAAACCCCCATCATTTATTCATTTATCCATAGATGTTGTGAGGATAAGTGAGCTCATTTTGGTGAGTGCTGAACTTTTTGTTTCTATATTTGTGAGTAGGTGGCCATGGGCTACATGCACCCCACCCTATTAGTGGCGAGTGCGGATACTGCACCCCGCTTCTGGGGTGGTGAGTGCTGTGGTTTTCTATTTGCTGGTATATATATATACATATATATATATTTATGCATACCGGAAACCAATGTGATTTCAGTAAGTGTATACAGCCTTCTTGCGTTGCATTCATCCTGGTTAGTCAAACTCCCGGAGACATTCCGATAGTCCAGTACGTCAGCCACAATGTGAAAAAAGAGATATATGGACAATAATAGTGTAGTATTTCAGCTACATATAGTAAGAGTGATAATAATCTTTTGTGCCGTGAGTGCAATTTTAGACATGCATCAATTAGTGCAGGTGCACCCTTCGTGTGAGTTCAGTGCAAAATGGTTGGTATCCTTAACCAAACGGGAGAATAGTTATAATAGTACCTTCAGTACTTATGTTTCTTGCGTATAGTAAATTCTCTCGGAGGTCTTCTCCTGGATTAGGGGTGGGTGCCTTAAATGTAAAACTCCCAATGGGAGGGAATAATACTCATAGTGCAGTATTTAAATAAAAAAGGAATTTAATGACATAGACAATATACAAGATAAAACAAAAAATAAAAATAAGAATAGGTGGATTCGTACAGTATATATAAATGTTAAAAAGCTTATCTGCTTATCCTTAGAGAGGAGTGGAGTATAGACCCAACGCATTTCATCCTCTATGCTTTTTGGCAGGACTTCATCAAGGGGTAAGATATACACACACACACACACACACACACACACACACACACACACACACACACACACACACACACACACACACTGTATATATACAGTATTAAGTACACACTCTGTATAATGATTTACGTCATTGTTACAGTACAGATGTAGCCACCTTTATCTTGCCTGGCTGAGGCGTTTGTCCCGATCGAGCATACGCAGCGTAGGGAGGCGCGCCTAGTCACAGAGAGGCGTACCTAATCGCACGGAGGCAGACAGAGCGTTTGGCGTTACCTTTACGTGTAATACCTGCGATCATCCACCAGATGTCGCTTTTTACAATCACCACTGAGCATGCGTGTGGTCTCCCGTAAAATACAATACTGAAATATATAATAAGGACTACTTTACTAAGGCGTCTCATTACGCTGCATACAGTAAATACTCATTACGCTGCATTATTTAATACAGTATATACGATACAGACACAGATAGTACAGCATACAGTATATGATCCATCTACAGTACTTTATGAATATGTGAGCGTCCAAGTCCCGCAGACAAAACAACAGAAAACCAGTAGTGTACACTGTCGCAAATGGACGTGTTAGAAGTTCACTATTGCCTCTTGAGATTAGGAATTTTGTACAGTATGTTAGCGTCCTAATCCTGTAGTCATTACAGCATAATCAAAACCAATGGATTTATTCATCTGTCTGCGGCGAAGTGGTGAAGTGTTCCGCTTCCTATACTCAGAGTCCTGAGTTCGATTCCTAAAGTACAAATGCATGTTAGTTTTTTCCAGACACTTTATTATTTTTTTTATTCACATAAACCAGGGCAAAGCTGCATGAGCGGTTCTACTGTTAAGGTTCTATGCACCGTACAGTACACATACAATTCTGTAGCTGGGCAGACTCAATAGAAATGGCTACCACCTATGACTCCTTGCCCCACAGAGGCCCTAGGCTACGGAGCAAGTAACAGTCCAGATTTTACAGGCTATGGGGCAATGCTGAAGGAGCGTCACAATCCCCTAGCTAAAATACACTGGGGCGATAGGGATAAGCTAGGTCTGCACATTACGGTACACCGGACTCACTAGTAGAACATAGGCCCTCATTCCGAGTTGTTCGCTCGGTATTTTTCATCGCATCGCAGTGAAAATCCGCTTAGTACGCATGCGCAATGTTCGCACTGCGACTGCGCCAAGTAACTTTACTATGAAGAAAGTATTTTTACTCACGGCTTTTTCTTCGCTCCGGCGAACGTAATGTGATTGACAGGAAATGGGTGTTACTGGGCGTAAACACGGCGTTTCATGGGCGTGTGGCTGAAAACGCTACCGTTTCCGGAAAAAACGCAGGAGTGGCCGGAGAAACGGTGGGAGTGCCTGGGCGAACGCTGGGTGTGTTTGTGACGTCAACCAGGAACGACAAGCACTGAAATGATCGCACAGGCAGAGTAAGTCTGGAGCTACTCTGAAACTGCTAAGTAGTTAGTAATCGCAATATTGCGAATACATCGGTCGCAATTTTAAGAAGCTAAGATTCACTCCCAGTAGGCGGCGGCTTAGCGTGTGTAACTCTGCTAAATTCGCCTTGCGACCGATCAACTCGGAATGAGGGCCATAGAGTACAGAGATACTAAGGACAGTAATTTGGCATCCAGGAATTTAGGGAGGAGCTTTTATCTTGGTTACAATGGAGAGATAAAAGCTCCTCCCTAAGTTTGTGGATGCCAAATCACTGTACTTAGTATCTCTGTACAGTATGTTCTACTAGTGTACTAATTAGCACGAACAGCTTGTAACGTACAGTGGCAATTTTAATCTTACTATGTATAATATAGAGAGATAAAAGCTCCTCCCTAAGTTCCTGGTTGCCAAATCACCATCCTTAGTATCTCTGCATAGTATTTTCTATTAGGGTACTAATTAGCACAAACAGCTAATTGGTACCCTAATAGAACATACTGTACAGAGATACTAAGTATGGTGATTTTGTATCCAGGAACTTATTGAGGAGCTTTTATATCTCTCCATTATACATAGAAAGATTAAACTTGCCGCTGTACGTTACAAGCTGTTCGTGCTAATTAGTACCCTAATAGAACATACTGTACAGAGATACGAAGTATGGTGATTTGGCATCCAGTTAAAAGCTGTTCGTGCTAATTAGTATACTAGTAGAACATATTGTACAGAGATACTAAGAATGGTGATTTGGCATCTGGGAACTTCCAGAGGAGCTTTTATCTCTCTCCATTTTACATAGAAAGATTAAACTTGCCGCTGTACTTTACAAGCTGTCCGTGCTAATTAGTACCCTAATTGAAAATACTATACAGAGATACTAAAGACGGTTATTTGGCACCCAGGAATTTAGGGAGGAGCTTTTATCTCTCTCCATTATACTTAGAAAGATTACAATGGAGAGAGATAAAGCTCCTCCCTAAGTTCGTGGATGCCAAATCACTGTCCTTAGTATCTCTGTACAGTATGTTCTACTAGTGTACTAATTAGCACAAACAGCTTGTAACGTACAGTGGCAAGTGTAATTTTTCTAAGTATAATGGAGTGAGATAAAAACTCCTCCCTATGTTCCTGGATGTCAAATTACTATGCTTAGCATTTCTGTACAGTATTTCCTATCTAGCCAGAAACCCTGTATCCTGTGCAAGCTAGGCGGACAACTGGAGGGGACCCGAAACATGGTTGCTTCCCGTTTCCTTTTCCAGTGTCACATAAACTAGTGGTTGGTCTGCCCCGAAAGCTAAGAGTCTCCTCTTTTGTATGGTACCAGTCCTGAGTCTCTGGGACACCCAGAACCAAAGATATCAGTACGCAAAGTGGACCCATTTTCCCATAGACTATAATGGGACCGTTAATTCAGACCCACCATAGGTTCCGACGCTTGCCATGAGCCTTGTGGGGGTCACAGAAACTTGGGGTTGGTACCCTCCGGTAGCTAATTGTCTCCCCTTCCATACCAACCTAGTGATGAAGGCTCCCACCTCCCATGCTGAGAGTCACAAAGTGCCAACCTTTTTTTTTCTATGTTCCCGTGACATTCACTTTATTATTTTTTTTCTTTGTTGTACATTCAATGAAAGGGTGCACACAGGTTTCACATAAATCAAAGTAAATCTGCAGCAGCAATTCATTCCGCTATATACAAATACACAGCGGTAATGAGTATAAATTAGTGTATTCCAACGCAACTAACTGAGCAACACAGTACTGTAGATCGTCAGCATTTGTGTATTGTACCTGACCTGAACTCCCTCCCTGTCCACTGCATGACCTGTGCAGGCTCCCAGGGGGGAAGGGCGATGGGGGTAGGGAGAGGCGGTGGAAAACACTGTGCTTTTGAAATACAAGTATTAACGTCCGAGTCCCCTAAGGCATAAACCAACACCAATGGGAAGGAAGTGCCAACCTTTTTTTAATGTGTTCCTGTAACATTCACTTTATTATTATTATTTTTCTTTGTTATACATTCAATGGAAGGGTGCACACAGGTTTCACATAAATCAGAGTGGGCGGTGGATTTTCCTACATACAGTAGTATACTGTTGCACATGTCTTGTAACCTGATCGGAACTCCCTCCCTGTCTACTGCATGTACTTTGCAGGCTCCCAGGGGGGGAAGGGGAAAGTGGGATGGGGGTAGGGTGAGGCAGTGGAAAATACCGTGTTCAAAGAAAAGGCATAATCAAAACCATGGGGAACTTTGCGGTGTATCGTTATGCGCAAAGACCTCACTTATCCCTATCACCCCTGTGTATTTTAGCTAGGGGATTCTGACGCTCCTTCAGCATTGCCCCGTGACCTACCAAATCTGTGCTGTTACTTGCTCCATAGCCGAGGGCCTCCATTGGGCGAGGAGACACAGGCGGTAGCCATTTCAATTGAGTCTGCCCTGCTATAGAATTGTATGTATACCATATGGTGCATAGACCCTAAACAGTACAACTGCTCCTGCAGCTTTGCCCTAGTTTACGTGAATAACTCCCTCCCTGTCTACTGCATGACCTGTGCAGGATCCCAGGGGGGAAGGGCGATGGGCAAGCGGGAGGCGGTGGAAAATACTGTGCTTTTGAAATGCAAGTACTGTATGAGTCTGAGTCCCCAGTAGCCTCCTGCTAGCCTATTGCCCTTCCCCCCTGGGAGCCTGCACAGATCATGCAGTAGACAGGGAGGGAATTCAGGTCATGTGCAATACACAAACGCCGAATATCTACTGTATAGTACTGTTTTGCTCACTTAGTAGCGTCAGAATACACTCATTTCTACTCATTCCCGCTGTTTAGTTGCATTTAGCGTAAAGAATCGCTCCTGCAGATGTACTCTGATTTATATGTAACTTGTGTGCACCTTTCCATTGACTGTCTTACAATGTAGATAAAATAATACAGTGTATTATTACAATAAAAAAAAAAAAAAAGAAGGCACATCACGTCTCGAACCCTGGACCCCCAGCGTGGGAGGTGGGAGCCTTCACCCCTAGCCCACGACGCCTCATGAGAGACTCCCAATTTCATGTGTGAAAGTACTGCAAACAGCGCCCGGCCCCCACCCCATTGGTGTTGGTTTATGCCTTAGAGGACTCGGACGCTCGCATTTGTAAAGCACGGTATTTTCCACCGCCTCCTGCTAGCCTATTGCCCTTCCCCCCTGGGAGCCTGCACAGATCATGCAGTAGACAGGGAGGGAATTCAGGTCATGTGCAATACACAAACGCCGAATATCTACTGTATAGTACTGTTTTTCTCACTTAGTAGCGTCAGAATACACTCATTTCTACTCATTGCCGTTGTGCAGTTGCATTTAGCGTAAAGAATCGCTCCTGCAGATGTACTTTGATTTATGTGAAACCTGTGTGCATCCTTCCATTGGATGTATTAGAGAGAATTTTTTTTTTTTTAAATGAATGTCACGGGAACACATAAAAAAAATGGTTGGCATTTCCTTCCCATTGGTGTTTGTTTACAGTATGCCGTAGTGGACTCGGACGCTCATGTAATTGCATTTCAAAGGCACAGTACAGTATTTCCCATCGTCTCCCCCTACCCCCATCGCCCTTCCCCCCTGGGAGCCTGCACAGGGAGGGAATTCAGGTCATGTGCAATACACAAACGCTGAAGATCTACAGTACTGTTTTGCTCAGTTAGTAGCGTCAGAATACCCTCATTTCATTCCCGCTGTTTAGTTGCATTTAGCGTAAAGAATCGCTCCTGCAGATGTACTCTGATTTATATGTAACTTGTGTGCACCTTTCCATTGACTGTCTTACAATGTAGATAAAATAATACAGTGTATTATTACAATAAAAAAAAAAAAAAGAAGGCACATCACGTCTCGAACCCTGGACCCCCAGCGTGGGAGGTGGGAGCCTTCACCCCTAGCCAACGACGCCTCATGAGAGACTCCCAATTTCATGTGTGAAAGTACTGCAAACAGCGCCCGGCCCCCACCCCATTGGTGTTGGTTTATGCCTTAAAGGACTCGGACGCTCGCATTTGTAAAGCACGGTATTTTCAACCGCCTCCTGCTAGCTACTGTAGCCCTCCATTCCCAGACGCTCATGTATTTTAAAAGCACGGTGTTTATACATTGTCCTGTACATTCTTCCTTTTACACAATTACTGTAGTTGCGTCTCCATACACATACAGTACTCCATACTTTTTCCACCGCCTCCCGTTACGCCTACAGTATTGCCAGAGCTGTAGATCAATCCGCCGCTATACTGTACGATCGAAAGTACTGGATTAGTGGAGCATTAGCCACACAGTGGTGGAGATGTGTAATGCATGATGAGTATCTAGATCGCCTCAACGCGCCTACCTGTGATTAAACTCAGCTATCGCCTTAGCGTGACTAAACGCCCGTCTCGGCGGAGAAACAGTCAAGATAAAGGTGGCTACATCTGTATATCACTTATCAAGGGATTATTAACAGCGAATAAGTGCGTATTTATGGTTTATACTGCTTTCAGTTAGAGATGAGCGGGTTCGGTTCCTCGGAAACCGAACCCCCCCGAACTTCACCCATTTTACACGGGTCCGAGGCATACTCGGATTCTCCCGTATGGCTCAGTTAACCCGAGCGCGCCCGAACGTCATCATCCCGCTGTCGGATTCTCGCGAGATTCGGATTCTATATAAGGAGCCGCATGTCGCCGCCATTTTTCACTCGTGCATTGGAAATGATAGTGAGAGGACGTGGCTTTGTTTCAGGGGGCTGCATATCTTTATTCTGGGGACCAGCAGTATTATAGGAGGAGTACAGTGCAGAGTTTTGCTGACCAGTGACCACCAGTATTATACGTTGTCTGCCTGAAAAACGCTCCATATCTGTGCTCAGTGTGCTGCATATATCTGTGCTCACACTGCTTTATTGTGGGGACTGGGGACCAGCAGTATTATATAGGAGGAGTACAGTGCAGAGTTTTGCTGACCAGTGACCACCAGTATACGTTGTCTGCCTGAAAAACGCTCCATATCTGTGCTCAGTGTGCTGCATATATCTGTGCTCACACTGCTTTATTGTGGGGACTGGGGACCAGCAGTATTATATAGGAGGAGTACAGTGCAGAGTTTTGCTGACCAGTGACCACCAGTATATGTTGTCTGCCTGAAAAACGCTCCATATCTGTGCTCAGTGTGCTGCATATATCTGTGCTCACACTGCTTTATTGTGGGGACTGGGGACCAGCAGTATTATATAGGAGGAGTACAGTGCAGAGGTTTGCTGACCAGTGACCACCAGTATATGTTGTCTGCCTGAAAAACGCTCCATATCTGTGCTTAGTGTGCTGCATATATCTGTGCTCACACTGCTTTATTGTGGGGACTGGGGACCAGCAGTATTATATAGGAGGAGTACAGTGCAGAGTTTTGCTGACCAGTGACCACCAGTATTATACGTTCTCTGCCTGAAAAACGCTCCATATCTGTGCTGCATTGTAGTATATAGTAGGAGTACAGTGCATAATTTTGCTGACCACCAGTATATAATATATAGGAGTACGGTACAGAAGGCCACTGCTCTACCTACCTCTGTGTCGTCAAGTATACTATCCATCCATACCTGTGGTGCATTTAAGTTTTGCACAGTTTGCTGACCACCAGTATATAATATATAGCAGTACGGTACAGTAGGCCACTGCTCTACCTACCTCTGTGTCGTCAAGTATACTATCCATCCATACCTGTGGTGCATTTCAGTTTTGCACAGTTTGCTGACCACCAGTATATAATATATAGCAGTACGGTACAGTAGGCCACTGCTCTACCTACCTCTGTGTTGTCAAGTATACTATCCATCCATACCTGTGGTGCATTTAAGTGTTGCACAGTTTGCTGACCACCAGTATATAATATATAGCAGTACGGTACAGTAGGCCACTGCTCTACCTACCTCTGTGTCGTCAAGTATACTATCCATCCATACCTGTGGTGCATTTAAGTTTTGCACAGTTTGCTGACCACCAGTATATAATATATAGCAGTACGGTACAGTAGGCCACTGCTCTACCTACCTCTGTGTCGTCAAGTATACTATCCATCCATACCTGTGGTGCATTTCAGTTTTGCACAGTTTGCTGATCACCAGTATATAATATATAGCAGTACGGTACAGTAGGCTACTGCTCTAACTACCTCTGTGTTGTCAAGTATACTATCCATTCATACCTGTGGTGCAATTCAATTGTGCGCAGTATATATAGTAGTAGGCCATTGCTATTGATACTGGCATATAATTCCACACATTCAAAAATGGAGAACAAAAATAGGGAAAGATCAAGATCCACTTCCACCTCGTGCTGAAGCTGCTGCCACTAGTCATGGCCGAGACGATGAAATGCCGTCAACGTCGTCTGCCAAGGCCGATGCCCAATGTCATAGTAGAGAGCATGTAAAATTCAAAATACAAAAGTTCAGTAAAATGACCCAAAAATCAAAATTAAAAGCATCTGAGGAGAAGCGTAAACTTGCCAATATGCCATTTACGACACGGAGTGACAAGAAACAGCTGAGGCCCTGGCCTATGTTCATGGCTAGTGGTTCAGCTTCACATGAGGATGGAAGCACTCATCCTCTCGCTAGAAAAATGAAAAGACTTAAGCTGGCAAAAGCACAGCAAAGAACTGTGCGTTCTTCTAAATCACAAATCCCCAAGGAGAGTCCAATTGTGTCGGCTGCGATGCCTGACCTTCCCAACACTGGACGGGAAGAGGTGGCGCCTTCCACCATTTGCACGCCCCCTGCAAGTGCTGGAAGGAGCACCGCAGTCCAGTTCCTGATAGTCAAATTGAAGATGTCACTGTTGAAGTACACCAGGATGAGGATATGGGTGTTGCTGGCGCTGGGGAGGAAATTGACAAGGAGGATTCTGATGGTGAGGTGGTTTGTTTAAGTCAGGCACCCGGGTAGACACCTGTTGTCCGAGGGACGAATATGGCCATTGACATGCCTGGTCAAAATAAAAATAAAAATCAGGTCTTCGGTGTGGAATTATTTCAACACAAATGCGGACAACAGGTGTCAAGCCGTGTGTTGCCTTTGTCAAGCTGTAATAAGTAGGGGTAAGGACGTTAACCACCTCGGAACATCCTCCCTTATACGTCACCTACAGCGCATTCATCATAAGTCAGTGACAAGTTCAAAAACTTTGGATGACAGCGGAAGCAGTCCACTGACCACTAAATCCCTTCCTCTTGTAACCAAGCTCCTGCAAACCACACCACCAACTCCCTCAGTGTCAATTTCCTACTTACACGGGAAAGCCAATAGTCCTGCAGGCCATGTCACTGTCAAGTCTGACGAGTCCTCTCCTGCCTGGGATTCCTCCGATGCATCCTTGAGTGTAACGCCTCCTGCTGCTGGCGCTGCTGTTGTTGCTGCTTAGAGTCGATCGTCATCCCAGAGGGGAAGTCGGAAGACCACTTGTACTACTTCCAGTAAGCAATTGACTGTCCAACAGTCCTTTGCGAGGAAGATGAAATATCACAGCAGTCATCCTGCTGCTAAGTGGATAACTCAGGCCTTGGCAGCCTAGGCGGTGAGAAACGTGTTTCCGTTATCCACCGTTAATTCACAGGCAACTACAGACTTGATTGAGATACTGTGTCCCCGGTACCAAATACCATCTAGGTTCCATTTCTCTAGGCAGGCGATACCGAAAATGTACACAGACCTCAGAAAAAGAGTCACCAGTGTCCTAAAAAATGCAGTTGTACCCAATGTCCACTTAACCACGGACATGTGGACAAGTGGAGCAGGGCAGGCTCAGGACTATATGACTGTGACAGCCCACTGGGTAGATGTATTGCCTCCCGCAGCAAGAACAGCAGCGGCGGCACCAGTAGCAGCATCTCGCAAACGCCAACTCGTTCCTAGGCAGGCTACACTTTGTATCACCGCTTTCCAGAAGAGGCACACAGCTGACAACCTCTTACGGAAACTGAGGAACTTCATCGCAGAATGGCTTACCCCAAATGAACTCTCCTGGGGATTTGTGACATCGGACAACGCCAGCAATATTGTGCGTGCATTACATCTGGGCAAATTCCAGCATGTCCCATGTTTTGCACATACATTGAATTTGGTGGTGCAGAATTATTTAAAAAACGACAGGGGCGTGCAAGAGATGCTGTCGGTGGCCCGAAGAATTGCGGGCCACTTTTGGCATTCAGCCACCGCGTGCCGAAGACTGGAGCACCAGCAAACTGTCCTGAACCTGCCCTGCCATCATCTGAAGCAAGAGGTGGTAACGAGGTGGAATTCAACCCTCTATATGCTTCAGAGGATGGAGGAGCAGCAAAAGGCCATTCAAGCCTATACATCTGCCTACGATATAGGCAAAGGAGGGGGAATGCACCTGACTCAAGCGCAGTGGAGAATGATTTCAACGTTGTGCAAGGTTCTGCAACCCTTTGAACTTGCCACACGTGAAGTCAGTTCAGACACTGCCAGCCTGAGTCAGGTCATACCCCTCATCAGGCTTTTGCAGAAGAAGCTGGAGACATTGAAGGAGGAGCTAAAACAGAGCGATTCCGCTAGGCATGTGGGACTTGTGGATGGAGCCCTTAATTCGCTTAACCAGGATTCACGGGTGGTCAATCTGTTGAAATCAGAGCACTACATTTTGGCCACCGTGCTCGATCCTAGATTTAAAACCTACGTTGTATCTCTCTTTCCGGCAGACACAAGTCTGCAGAGGTTCAAAGACCTGCTGGTGAGAAAATTGTCAAGTCAAGCGGAACGTGACCCGTCAACAGCTCCTCCTTCACATTCTCCCGCAACTGGGGGTGCGAGGAAAAGGCTCAGAATTCCGAGCCCACCCGCTGGCGGTGATGCAGGGCAGTCTGGAGCGAGTGCTGACATCTGGTCCGGACTGAAGGACCTGCCAACGATTACTGACATGTCGTCTACTGTCACTGCATATGATTCTCTCACCATTGAAAGAATGGTGGAGGATTATATGAGTGACCGCATCCAAGTAGGCACGTCAGACAGTCCGTACGTATACTGGCAGGAAAAAGAGGCAATTTGGAGGCCCTTGCAGAAACTGGCTTTATTTTACCTAAGTTGCCCACCCTCCAGTGTGTACTCCGAAAGAGTGTTTAGTGCAGCCTAGTGATGAGCGGGTTCGGTTTCTCGGAAACCGAACCCCCCCGAACTTCACGCTTTTTACACGGGTCCGAGGCAGACTCGGATCTTCCCGCCTTGCTCGGCTAACCCGAGCGCGCCCGAACGTCATCATCCCGCTGTCGGATTCTCGCGAGGCTCGTATTCTATCGCGAGACTCGGATTCTATATAAGGAGCCGCGCGTCGCCGCCATTTTCACACGTGCATTGAGATTGATAGGGAGAGGACGTGGCTGGCGTCCTCTCCGTTTAGATAGAGAGTGAGACACTTGATTTACTGGAGCATTAGGAGTACTCAGAGAGTGCAGAGTTTTGCTGATAGTTATACTAGTGACCACCAGTTTTATTTATTATTTAATATAATCCGTTCTCTGCCTGAAAAAAAACGATACACAGTCACATACCATATCTGTGCTCTGCCTCAGTGTGCTGCATGATAATATCATCTATGTATGTCTGACTGTGCTGAGTAGTGCTCACTGCTCACGCAGCTTAATTGTGGGGGAGACTGGGGAGCAGTTATAGCAGGAGTACATATTTAACAGTGCACACTTTTGCTGCCAGAGTGCCAGTGTGACTGACCAGCAGTGACCACCAGTATATTGTCTGCCTGAAAAAGTTAAACACTCGTGTGGTGTTTTTTTATTTTATTCTATAAACGCATTCTGCTGACAGTGTCCAGCAGGTCCGTCATTCATTATATTTCTATCTTCTTCATACTAGTAGTTTAGGAGTCTGCAGTGCTGACAGTGTCCAGCAGGTCCGTCATTATATAATATATACCTGTCCTGCAGTAGTGATATATATATATTTTTTATATCATTATCATCCAGTCTATACTAGCAGACGCAGTACGGTAGTCCACGGCTGTAGCTACCTCTGTGTCGGCAGTCGCTCGTCCATAATTGTATACCTACCTGTGGTGTTTTTTTTTTTTTCTATCTTCTTCATACTAGTAGTTTAGGAGTCTGCAGTGCTGACAGTGTCTAGCAGGTCCGTCATTATATAATATATACCTGTCCTGCAGTAGTGATATATATATATTTTTTATATCATTATCATCCAGTCTATACTAGCAGACGCAGTACGGTAGTCCACGGCTGTAGCTACCTCTGTGTCGGCACTAGCAGTCGCTCGTCCATAATTGTATACCTACCTGTGGTGTTTTTTTTTTTTTCTATCTTCTTCATACTAGTAGTTTAGGAGTCTGCAGTGCTGACAGTGTCCAGCAGGTCCGTCATTATACAATATATACCTGTCCTGCAGTAGTGATATATATATATTTTTTATATCATTATCATCCAGTCTATACTAGCAGACGCAGTACCGGTAGTCCACGGCTGTAGCTACCTCTGTGTCGGCAGTCGCTCGTCCATAATTGTATACCTACCTGTGGTGGGTTTTTTTTTTTTCTATCTTCTTCATACTAGTAGTTTAGGAGTCTGCAGTGCTGACAGTGTCCAGCAGGTCCGTCATTATATAATATATACCTGTCCTGCAGTAGTGATATATATATATTTTTTTTATATCATTATCATCCAGTCTATACTAGCAGACGCAGTACGGTAGTCCACGGCTGTAGCTACCTCTGTGTTGGCACTGGCAGTCGCTCGTCCATAATTGTATACCTACCTGTGGTGTTTTTTTTTTTTCTATCTTCTTCATACTAGTAGTTTAGGAGTCTGCAGTGCTGACAGTGTCCAGCAGGTCCGTCATTATACAATATATACCTGTCCTGCAGTAGTGATATATATATATTTTTTATATCATTATCATCCAGTCTATACTAGCAGACGCAGTACGGTAGTCCACGGCTATAGCTACCTCTGTGTCGGCAGTCGCTCGTCATCCATAAGTATACTAGTATCCATCCATCTCCATTGTTTACCTGAGGTGCCTTTTAGTTGTGCCTATTAAAATATGGAGAACAAAAATGTTGAGGTTCCAAAAATAGGGAAAGATCAAGATCCACTTCCACCTCGTGCTGAAGCTGCTGCCACTAGTCATGGCCGAGACGATGAAATGCCATCAACGTCGTCTGCCAAGGCCGATGCCCAATGTCATAGTACAGAGCATGTAAAATCCAAAACACCAAATATCAGTAAAAAAAGGACTCAAAAATCTAAAATAAAATCGTCGGAGGAGAAGCGTAAACTTGCCAATATGCCATTTACCACACGGAGTGGCAAGGAACGGCTGAGGCCCTGGCCTATGTTCATGGCTAGTGGTTCAGCTTCACATGAGGATGGAAGCACTCAGCCTCTCGCTAGAAAAATGAAAAGACTTAAGCTGGCAAAAGCACAGCAAAGAACTGTGCGTTCTTCGAAATCACAAATCCACAAGGAGAGTCCAATTGTGTCGGTTGCGATGCCTGACCTTCCCAACACTGGACGTGAAGAGCATGCGCCTTCCACCATTTGCACGCCCCCTGCAAGTGCTGGAAGGAGCACCCGCAGTCCAGTTCCTGATAGTCAGATTGAAGATGTCAGTGTTGAAGTACACCAGGATGAGGAGGATATGGGTGTTGCTGGCGCTGGGGAGGAAATTGACCAGGAGGATTCTGATGGTGAGGTGGTTTGTTTAAGTCAGGCACCCGGGGAGACACCTGTTGTCCGTGGGAGGAATATGGCCATTGACATGCCTGGTGAAAATACCAAAAAAATCAGCTCTTCAGTGTGGAAGTATTTCAACAGAAATGCGGACAACATTTGTCAAGCCGTGTGTTGCCTTTGTCAAGCTGTAATAAGTAGGGGTAAGGACGTTAACCACCTCGGAACATCCTCCCTTATACGTCACCTGCAGCGCATTCATCATAAGTCAGTGACAAGTTCAAAAACTTTGGGCGACAGCGGAAGCAGTCCACTGACCAGTAAATCCCTTCCTCTTGTAACCAAGCTCACGCAAACCACCCCACCAACTCCCTCAGTGTCAATTTCCTCCTTCCCCAGGAATGCCAATAGTCCTGCAGGCCATGTCACTGGCAATTCTGACGAGTCCTCTCCTGCCTGGGATTCCTCCGATGCATCCTTGCGTGTAACGCCTCCTGCTGCTGGCGCTGCTGTTGTTGCTGCTTAGAGTCGATCGTCATCCCAGAGGGGAAGTCGTAAGACCACTTTTACTACTTCCACCAAGCAATTGACTGTCCAACAGTCCTTTGCGAGGAAGATGAAATATCACAGCAGTCATCCTGCTGCAAAGCGGATAACTGAGGCCTTGGCATCCTGGGTGGTGAGAAACGTGGTTCCGGTATCCATCATTACTGCAGAGCCAACTGGAGACTTGTTGGAGGTACTGTGTCCCCGGTACCAAATACCATCTAGGTTCCATTTCTCTAGGCAGGCGATACCGAAAATGTACACAGACCTCAGAAAAAGACTCACCAGTGTCCTAAAAAATGCAGTTGTACCCAATGTCCACTTAACCACGGACATGTGGACAAGTGGAGCAGGGCAGACTCAGGACTATATGACTGTGACAGCCCACTGGGTAGATGTATTGACTCCCGCCGCAAGAACAGCAGCGGCGGCACCAGTAGCAGCATCTCGCAAACGCCAACTCTTTCCTAGGCAGGCTACGCTTTGTATCACCGCTTTCCAGAATACGCACACAGCTGAAAACCTCTTACGGCAACTGAGGAAGATCATCGCAGAATGGCTTACCCCAATTGGACTCTCCTGTGGATTTGTGGCATCGGACAACGCCAGCAATATTGTGTGTGCATTAAATCTGGGCAAATTCCAGCACGTCCCATGTTTTGCACATACCTTGAATTTGGTGGTGCAGAATTATTTAAAAAACGAGAGGGGCGTGCAAGAGATGCTGTCGGTGGCCAGAAGAATTGCGGCACACTTTCGGCGTACAGGCACCACGTACAGAAGACTGGAGCACCACCAAAAACGCCTGAACCTGCCCTGCCATCATCTGAAGCAAGAAGTGGTAACGAGGTGGAATTCAACCCTCTATATGCTTCAGAGGTTGGAGGAGCAGCAAAAGGCCATTCAAGCCTATACAACTGAGCACGATATAGGAGGTGGAATGCACCTGTCTCAAGCGCAGTGGAGAATGATTTCAACGTTGTGCAAGGTTCTGCAACCTTTTGAACTTGCCACACGTGAAGTCAGTTCAGACACTGCCAGCCTGAGTCAGGTCATTCCCCTCATCAGGCTTTTGCAGAAGAAGCTGGAGACATTGAAGGAGGAGCTAACACAGAGCGATTCCGCTAGGCATGTGGGACTTGTGGATGGAGCCCTTAATTCGCTTAACAAGGATTCACGGGTGGTCAATCTGTTGAAATCAGAGCACTACATTTGGCCACCGTGCTCGATCCTAGATTTAAAACCTACCTTGGATCTTTCTTTCCGGCAGACACAAGTCTGCTGGGGTTCAAAGAACTGCTGGTGAGAAAATTGTCAAGTCAAGCGGAACGCGACCTGTCAACATCTCCTCCTTCACATTCTCCCGCAACTGGGGGTGCGAGGAAAAGGCTCAGAATTCCGAGCCCACCCGCTGGCGGTGATGCAGGGCAGTCTGGAGCGACTGCTGATGCTGACATCTGGTCCGGACTGAAGGACCTGACAACGATTACGGACATGTCGTCTACTGTCACTGCATATGATTCTCTCCCCATTGAAAGAATGGTGGAGGATTATATGAGTGACCGCATCCAAGTAGGCACGTCAGACAGTCCGTACTTATACTGGCAGGAAAAAGAGGCAATTTGGAGGCCCTTGCACAAACTGGCTTTATTCTACCTAAGTTGCCCTCCCACAAGTGTGTACTCCGAAAGAATGTTTAGTGCCGCCGCTCACCTTGTCAGCAATCGGCGTACGAGGTTACATCCAGAAAATGTGGAGAAGATGATGTTCATTAAAATGAATTATAATCAATTCCTCCGTGGAGACATTCACCAGCAGCAATTGCCTCCACAAAGTACACAGGGAGCTGAGATGGTGGATTCCAGTGGGGACGAATTGATAATCTGTGTGGAGGGGGATGTACACGGTGATATATCGGAGGATGATGATGAGGTGGACATCTTGCCTCTGTAGAGCCAGTTTGTGCAAGGAGAGATTAATTGCTTCTTTTTTGGTGGGGGTCCAAACCAACCCGTCATTTCAGTCACAGTCGTGTGGCAGACCCTGTCACTGAAATGATGGGTTGGTTAAAGTGTGCATGTCCTGTTTATACAACATAAGGGTGGGTGGGAGGGCCCAAGGACAATTCCATCTTGCACCTCTTTTTTCTTTCATTTTTCTTTGCGTCATGTGCTGTTTGGGGAGTAGTTTTTGGAAGGGCCATCCTGCGTGACACTGCAGTGCCACTCCTAGATGGGCCAGGTGTTTGTGTCGGCCACTTGGGTCGCTTATCTTAGTCACACAGCTACCTCATTGCGCCTCTTTTTTTCTTTGCGTCATGTGCTGTTTGGGGAGTGTTTTTTGGAAGGGCCATCCTGCGTGACACTGCAGTGCCACTCCTAGATGGGCCAGGTGTTTGTGTCGGCCACTAGGGTCGCTTAGCTTACTCACACAGCTACCTCATTGCGCCTCTTTTTTTTCTTCTTTGCGTCATGTGCTGTTTGGGGGGTGTTTTTTGGAAGGGCCATCCTGCGTGACACTGCAGTGCCACTCCTAGATGGGCCAGGTGTTTGTGTCGGCCACTTGGGTCGCTGAGCTTAGTCATCCAGCGACCTTGGTGCAAATTTTAGGACTAAAAATAATATTGTGAGGTGTGAGGTGTTCAGAATAGACTGAAAATGAGTGGAAATTATGGTTATTGAGGTTAATAATACTTTGGGATCAAAATGACCCCCAAATTCTATGATTTAAGCTGTTTTTTAGGGTTTTTTGAAAAAAACACCCGAATCCGACAAAAAAAATTCGGTGAGGTTTTGCCAAAACGCGTTCGAACCCAAAACACGGCCGCGGAACCGAACCCAAAACCAAAACACAAAACCCGAAAAATTTCCGGTGCTCATCACTAGTGCAGCCGCTCACCTTGTCAGCAATCGGCGTACGAGGTTACTTCCAGAAAATGTGAAGATGATGATGTTCATCAAAATGAATTATAATCAATTCCTCCGTGGAGACATTCACCAGCAGCAATTGCCTCCAGAAAGTACACAGGGACCTGAGATGGTGGATTCCAGTGAGGACGAATTAATAATCTGTGAGGAGGGGGATGTACACAGTGAAAGGGGTGAGGAATCGGAGGATGAGGAGGAGGTGGACATCTTGCCTCTGTAGAGCCAGTTTGTGCAAGGAGAGATTGATTGCTTCTTTTTTGGGGGGGACCAAACCAACCAGTCATTTCAGTCACAGTTGTGTGGCAGACCCTGTCGCTGAAATGATGGGTTTGTTAAAGTGTGCATGTCCTGTTTATACAACATAGGGGTGGGTGGGAGGGCCCAAGGACAATTCCATCTTGCACCTCTTTTTTCTTTCATTTTTCTTTGCATCATGTGCTGTTTGGGGACTATTTTTTTGAAGTGCCATCCTGCCTGACACTGCAGTGCCACTCCTAAATGGGCCAGGTGCTTGTGTCGGCCACTTGTGTCGCTTAGCTTAGCCATCCAGCGACCTTGGTGCCCCTCTTTTTTTCTTTGCATCATGTGCTGTTTGGGGACTATTTTTTTGAAGTGCCATCCTGCCTTACACTGCAGTGCCACTCCTAGATAGGCCAGGTGTTTGTGTCGGCCACTTGGGTCGCTTAGCTTAGTCATCCAGCGACCTCGGTGCAAATTTTAGGATTAAAAATAATATTGTGAGGTGTGAGGTGTTCAGAATAGACTGAAAATGAGTGGAAATTATGGTTATTGAGGTTAATAATACTATGGGATCAAAATGACCCCCAAATTCTATGATTTAAGCTGTTTTTGAGGGGTTTTTGTAAAAAAACACCCGAATCCAAAACACACCCGAATCCGACAAAAAAATTTCAGGGAGGTTTTGCCAAAACGCGTCCGAATCCAAAACACGACCGCGGAACCGAATCCAAAACCAAAACACAAAACCCGAAAAATGTCTGGTGCACATCACTACTTTCAGTATTGTACCTTGTTGCGCCAAAATCCATCCAATTTTCCGTTGCATCCTTCTGACACTGGTGATCGATATGTCCAGGTCATACTTGGAATGGAGAATTTGTTGTATTTTGCAAAGCAGTACGCTCATCATCCTCACGAGTTAGTTCCTCCACAATTTGTTGCACTCTCCTACAGTAAAATACAGTATGAAAAATATGAATTAATGAACAGCACAATCACAGTTAGATGAAGTGCTATTTTTTTTATTACTAAAAAAAGTCTATTGTATACAGTAAGTCATTTAAACATTACAGTACTGTACAGTACGTGCCATGTGCATTTTGTAGGAAATACAAATCTGGGCGTCGTTCTCTCGAAAGCATGATAGCGCACCATTTCTGAAGTGACAATAATGCCACTTTCCTTGAGCCATGCATGGATCTCTTTGATGCTTTTATTTTCTTTTTTCATGTTGGTGATTATCTTGCTCATAGTTTTGTTGATAGTTACTGGCATGTTGTCCAACTGTAATTCCTGTATGGAGAAAAAACATTTGTGAATACTGTAGTCTAAAATGTACACATCTGAAAATTTGCAAGAGTTTTATGATAAAAGTTAATACTGTACTGTACATGTTTACTATATAGTACCTGATGTTCAAATTTTAGTACTGTATACTGTACTGTACAGTACTGAAAATACCACATCAGTGTTATGGACTTAATTACTTTCCTGTATAAAACAGATACAGTAAATAACCCTCCTTGGAAGTGCATGGGACCTGTGAGACTTACAGCAGTGTACAGCATAAGGGACGACTGACATAATGTACCAGCATTACATATAGTACATGTCACTACTGTATGTAAATTCTTCAGTTATTGCCTACCAACAATGCTGCTTACTGTATATTAAATACTGTAGGCCTAGAAATGTGTATCTCAATATGGTACTGTAGTTAAAAAACACAGGGGCCTATGGGGATAAGCGAGTTCTATGCACATTAAGAATGGCCGCCACCCGTGAACCCCCACCACGTGGCAGCGCTCGGATATGGAGTGAGAGATGGCATAAGTTTTGCAGGCCACGGGGCATTGCTGAAGGAGCATCAGAATCCCCTAGCTAAGATACACAGGGGCGATAGGGATAAGCGATGTCTATGCACATTATAGTACACCGGACTCGATCGCATAGCAAACTGACAAAATGGCCTCCGACCGTGAACCCCCACCATGTGGCAGCGATCGGATATGGAGCAAGCAACGGCATAGGTTTTACAGGCCACGGGGCAATGCTGAAGGAGCGTCACAATACCCTAGCTAAAATACACAGGGATGATAGGGATAAGTGAGGTCTATGCACATTACGGTACACCGGACTCGATTGCATAGCAAACTGACAAAATGGCTTCCGGCCGTGAACCCCCACTACGTGGCAGCACTCGGATATGGAGTGAGCAATGGCATAGGTTTTACAGGCCACGGGGCAATGCTGAAGGAGCGTCACAATCCCCTAGCTAAAATACACAGGGACGATAGGGATAAGCAAGGTCTATGCACATTACGGTACACCGGACTCGATCGCATAGCAAACTGACAAAATGGCCTCCGACCGTGAACCCCCCCCCACATGGCAGCGATCGGCTATGGAGCGAGCAACGGCATTGGTTTTACAGGCCACTGGGCAATGCTGAAGGAGCGTCACAATCCCCTAGCTAAAATACACAGGGGCGATAGGGATAAGTAAGGTCTATGCACATTATAGTACACCGCACTCGATCGCATAGCAAACTGACAAAATGGCCACCGACCGTGAACCCCCACCACGTGGCAGCGCTCGGATATGGAGCGAGCAATGGCATAGGTTTTACAGGCCACAGAGCAATGCTGAAGGAGCATCACAATCCCCTAACTATAATACACAGGGACATTACAGTAAGGATTTTCATGTAAATATATAAATAATTGTAAACAGTAAATTAAAGAATTACCGATCAAATACTGTATGAAGAAACTGTGTAAATGAGCTGGAACACGTGAGGCCGGCAGAAGTTTTCAACTGCAGAAACAGAGAGCAAATTATCAGGAGATTTCTCAAAGGTCGGAGACGATCCACAAGTCTGATTACGAGGAAACAGTTTTGCAAAGTGGGTAGTGGGCTGTGACTGAGATGCTCTTTTATTCAGATTCAAACAAAGGGAATTCTTCCCGCTCAAAGCATGCTCTGTGATTGATGCCTGTATAGGTGCATTCATCCCTACACCAATCACAAAGCATGCTTTGAGCGGAAAGAATTCCCTTTGTTTGAATCTGAATAAAAGAGCATCTCAGTCACAGCCCGCTACCCACTTTGCAAAGCTGTTTCCTCGTAATCAGACTTGCTGTGTGGATCGTCTCCGACCTTCGAGAAATCTCCTGATAATTTGCTCTCTGTTTCTGCAGTTGAAAACTTCTGCTGGCCTCACATGTTCAAGCTCATTTATACAGTTTCTTCATACAGTATTTGATCGATAATTCTTTCATTTACTTTTTACAATTATTTATATATTTACATAAATATCCTTACTATAATGTCCCTGTGTATTTTAGTTAGGGAATTGTGACGCTCCTTCAGCATTGCCCCGTGGCCTGTAAACCTATGCCTTTGCTCGCTCCATATCCGAGCGCTGCCACGTGGTGGGGGTTCACAGGCGGTGGCCATTTTGTCAGTTTGCTATGTGATCTAGTCGGGTGTACCATAATGTGCATAGACCTCGCTTATCCCTATCTCCCCTGTGTATTTTAGCTAGGGGATTGTGATGCTCCTTCAGCATTGCCCCGTGGCCTGTAAAACCTATGCCGTTGCTCGCTCCATTTTCGAGTGCTGCCATGTGGTGGGGGTTCACAGTCGGAGGCCATTTTGTCAGTTTGCTATGCGATCGAGCCCAGTGTAACGTAATGTGCATAGACCTCGCTTATCCCTATCGCCCATGTGTATTTTAGCTAGGGGATTGTGACGCTCCTTCAGCATTGTCCCGTGCCCTGCAAAACCTATGAATGTCCCAAAATGACTCTCAAAGAGGGACAGCATGCTCTGGTTCTTGGACTGCTACAGTAAATTAATGTGCAGTACTGTATGATTGCTATCACTTATGGTGAAACACCTTTCTTATCAAATACAGTAACTACTGTACAGTATAGTTGTTCACACAGGTGATGGCAATCATACTGTACATTAAAACTGAAGTCCAGTAACAGAGCATTCTGTCCCTCCTGGAGAGGATCATGTTGGGAGGCACAGGGAAAAAAGTATAATACTGTACTGTACAGTATCTGCACTTTACTGTTGTGCACTTTATTTGAAAATGTACAGTTGTTTGCTATTTTTATCATACTGTGCTTTACATGTTTTCATATTGTGGTATCGAGGAGACGAAAACTGCCAAGGCGGCTCAGAAAGAAAATGTGGTGAAACCACGAAACAATGCCATGGCAAAGAATAATCATTTGAGGCAGATATGTGGCTTGCCAAATGATGTCATTGTTCCATCTCTTGCAGATCTCGGTGATCAGCCAATGAATATGGAAATACTGGTGCTAGAGGACGTGACAAACACGCTGCATCAGGAAGTTTCCTTTTTGGACCATGTAGCCACCCCTGGACAAGAAGACATGGCACATTCACCACAAAGGTTGGATTTCACAGATGTGAACACCAAAGTGTAGGACTGCCAGTGTACCTGTGCTGGTTTAGTAAAGGAGCTACTCAGCAAGGTGACCAATATGGAGGCAGAACTTGGTGGACAGGTAAGTCACCTTGGGGGACAGGTCAATCAGCTGCAGACAGAATTGGCTGGGCTTAAAGAAGGCATAAAGGAACAGATGGTAGAAGCCATGAAGAAAATCATCGAACAAACAAGGGAAGAATGGCAAGTTGGAGTTGGCTGCACCATGATTACAACGAACCACCAGGCGGTTCAAGTCAGCAGAGATGAACACGAAGATAGCGGAGATGAATGCAGATGCCAGGATGAACGCAGAGGCCTGGATGAACGCAGAGGCCTGGATGACTGGATGGACATGGGTGGACATGAAGACCTGGATCATCATCAAGATAATTTGAGTGTCCATACAACACTACTTCCAGTGCTGAACTTGACAGCTGAAGGTGCAGCATTGATCAGCAATTCAAGTGTGCTGTTGCCAGGAACACCAATGATGACCAGCACACCTGCTCACAGGCCACCTCACAATACATTCGAAGGCGCTCTGACCGATATTCCCCTGGCTGTCATCTCCACTGCCCTGGACGACCATCTCTACAGAGCTTCAAATGGACATATTCACAAATATGCACATTCTCTGTTCTAGTACCATGTGAAATACGACAAATACTTGACGTGGACCAATCGTGTGAACTTTGATGGTGCCAAGAGGAAAATTCCGCTGCCCAAAAATCTGGTAAATGACATCATGGCAAGGTGTGAACGCTGCGTGAGGATTAGTGAACCAGAAAAGAGGAAGATAAGGGATACCATAAATGATGTGCTGAGAATGCAGAGAGGAATGCCTTAGAAGCAGAGCCGGATTAAGGGGGGGGGGGGGGTAACAGGGGTTAAGTACCCCCGGGCCCCTGTGTCTAAGGGGGCCCTCTGTCCTCAGATGCTCTCTCCCTGCTTTCATTATCATCTATCTCTCTATATCTCTCTCTGTATCTATCTATCTATCTATCTATCTATCTATCTATCTATCTATCTATCTATCTATCTATCTATCTAATTTTGTCTGCCTATCTGTGTACCTACATAAATAGCTATAGATATGTGTGTGTACTGTATGTTTATCTATATCTAAGATAGATAGATAGATAGATAGATAGATAGATAGATAGATAGATAGATAGATAGATAGATAGGAGTCCAGGTAGCCGACACAATCCCTCAGAAAAATCCTTGTAGCGCCACTCGGATTTTCCACATGTAAATAACAGACGTCAGCCCATAATGTACAGCTACATTTCAGGTTTATTACACGTCATTAGGAAACAAGATTGCCGCTACAAGGATATAGATATATATATATATATATATATATATATACTGATGGTCTCATTACTTTTATTACTATTAGTAATGTGGACAGATACTTGGATTGCATGTCTTGAAAAAGGTCTGTGTTCAGATCTAAATATTGACAGCCTCATACTGCGACCAGGGACTGGACATAATGACGCCCGAGTACGACAGCTATGAGGGATGCCTGCTGAACTCAATGTTTTTTTTTAAAGGGGCAATCACTTACAAGACAAAACCGTGCCTCGTAAGTGATTGCCCCTTTAAAAAAAGTCAGAGTTTGGCCGGCATCCCGCATGGCCAATGAACTCGGGCGTCATTACATCCAGACTCAGATATCGAATATTGTGATTATTGCTGATTTGGTAATAAATATTTAAGTACATTGATTTCAAAGACTGGTGAGTGCTCCTGTAATCACCCTGCTATGATATATGTAAGTAGGACCTGCACTGCTGCCTCATGAAGGTGCGGGGGTAGGGGAAGCTGCGCTGACAATTGGGGAAGGGCCCCCCATTTGTCAAGTGACCCGGGCCCCCGAAAGGCTTAATCCAGCCCTGCTTAGAAGATCCAGGTTGAAGAAACCAGATCATTACCCACCAATCCTCCTAGCTTCAGCACATCAGCTTGACACAGCTGGAGCTAAAAAATTGTGTCACTGTACAGTACACACAGAGAATGACCTGTAAATTTTCTGGGGCTGCATGCACCGTGCTGAATCCACTTGGAGCAGCACGGTTACTCAAAGGGGAGTGCATGAACTTGGCTCACCACATTCCTGATGGGAGTGTCTGGTCCTGGATATGTAAGGCCCTGGTACAAGTTCCCCTTTTATTCCCCTGGCACCAGTTGATTTTTTTTGTGCTGCTGCATCTATCCAGTAGTGGCCGAGTCTATTGTGCTGTGTCCATCTGGGGCCTTGTGCTGTGTTTCCTTCCAGGGGCTGCTGTTGTCCGTTCTCCATTCTGGTGTCCGCATGCGCCCCTGTTCCAAAATCAAAAGACAAAAAAATAAGAATTTACTTACCGATAATTCTATTTCTCATAGTCCGTAGTGGATGCTGGGGACTCCGTAAGGACCATGGGGAATAGCGGCTCCGCAGGAGACTGGGCACATCTAAAGAAAGCTTTAGGACTAACTGGTGTGCACTGGCTCCTCCCCCTATGACCCTCCTCCAAGCCTCAGTTAGGATACTGTGCCCGGACGAGCGTACACAATAAGGAAGGATTTTGAATCCCGGGTAAGACTCATACCAGCCACACCAATCACACCGTATAACTTGTGATCTGAACCCAGTTAACAGTATGATAACAGAGGAGCCTCTGAAAAGATGGCTCCCAACAATAATAACCCGATTTTTGTAACAATAACTATGTACAAGTATTGCAGACAATCCGCACTTGGGATGGGCGCCCAGCATCCACTACGGACTATGAGAAATAGAATTATCGGTAAGTAAATTCTTATTTTCTCTAACGTCCTAAGTGGATGCTGGGGACTCCGTAAGGACCATGGGGATTATACCAAAGCTCCCAAACGGGCGGGAGAGTGCGGATGACCCTGCAGCACCGAATGAGAGAACTCCAGGTCCTCCTCAGCCAGGGTATCAAATTTGTAGAATTTAGCAAACGTGTTTGCCCCTGACCAAGTAGCTGCTCGGCAAAGTTGTAAAGCCGAGACCCCTCGGGCAGCCGCCCAAGATGAGCCCACTTTCCTTGTGGAACGGGCTTTTACAGATTTTAGCTGTGGCAGGCCTGCCACAGAATGTGCAAGCTGAATTGTACTAGAAATCCAACGAGCAATAGTCTGCTTAGAAGCAGGAGCACCCAGCTTGTTGGGTGCATACAGGATAAACAGCGAGTCAGATTTCCTGACTCCAGCCGTCCTGGAAATATTTTCAGGGCCCTGACAACATCCAGCAACTTGGATTCCTCCAAGTCCCTAGTAGCCGCAGGCACCACAATAGGTTGGTTCAGGTGAAAACGCTGGAACCACCTTAGGGAGAAACTGAGGACGAGTCCTCAATTCCGCCCTGTCCGAATGGAAAATCAGATAAGGGCTTTTACAGGATAAAGCCGCCAATTCTGACACGCGCCTGGCCCAGGCCAGGGCCAACAGCATGACCACTTTCCATGTGAGATATTTTAACTCCACAGATTTAAGTGGTTCAAACCAATGTGACTTTTGGAACCCAAACTACATTGAGATCCCAAATTGCCACTGGAGGCACAAAAGGAGGCTGTATATGCAGTACCCCTTTTACAAACGTCTAAACTTCAGGGACTGAAGCTAGTTCTTTTTTGTAAGAAAATTGACAGGGCCGAAATCTGAACCTTAATGGACCCCAATTTCAGGCCCATAGACACTCCTGTTTGCAGGAAATGTAGGAATCGACCCAGTTGAATTTCCTCCGTCGGGCCTTACTGGCCTCGCACTACGCAACATATTTTCGCCAATTGCGTTGATAATGTTTTTGCGGTTACATCCTTCCTGGCTTTAGATCAGGATATGGATGACTTCATCCGGAATGCCTTTTTTCCTTCAGGATCCGGCGTTCAACCGGCATGCCGTCAAACGCAGCCGCGGTAAGTCTTGGAACAGACAGGGTCCTTGCTGGAGCAGGTCCCTTCTTAGAGGTAGAGGCCACGGATCCTCCGTGAGCATCTCTTGAAGTTCCGGTTACCAAGTCCTTCTTAGCCAATCCGGAGCCACGAATATAGTGCTTTCTCCTCTCCATCTTATCAATCTCAGTACCTTGGGTATGAGAGGCAGAGGAGGGAACACATACACTGACTGGTACACCCACGGTGTTACCAGAGCGTCTACAACTATTGCCTGAGGGTCTCTTGACCTGGCGCAATACCTGTCGAGTTTTTTAATCATGTGGACGACTTCTGGGTGAAGTCCCCACTCTCCCGGGTGGAGGTCGTGCTGAGGAAGTCTGCTTCCCAGTTGTCCACTCCCGGAATGAATACTGTTGACAGTGCTATCACATGATTTTCCGCCCAGCGAAGAATCCCTGCAGCTTCTGCCATTGCCCTCCTGCTTCTTGTGCCACCCTGTCTGTTTACGTGGGTGACTGCCATGATGTTGTCCGACTGGATCAACACCGGCTGACCTTGAAGCAGAGGTCTTGCTAAGCTTAGAGCATTGTAAATGGCCCTTAGCTTCAGGATATTTATGTGAAGTGATGTATCCAGGCTTGACCCTAAGCCCTGGATATTCCTTCCCTGTGTGACTGCTACCCAGCCTCGCAGGCTGGCATCCGTGGTCACCAGGACCCAGTCCTGAATGCCGAATCTGCAGCCCTCTAGAAGATGAGCACTCTGCAACCACCACAGAATGGATACCCTTGTCCTTGGTGACAGGGTTATCCGCTGATGCATCTGAAAATGCGACCCGGACCATTTGTCCAGTAGGTTCCACTGGAAAGTTCTTGCGTGGAATCTAACGAATGGGATTGCTTCGTAGGAAGCCACCATTTTTACCCAGAACCCTTGTGCATTGATGCACTGAGACTTGGTTCGGTTTTAGGAGGTTCCTGACTAGCTCGGATAACTCCCTGGCTTTCTCTTCCGGGAGAAACACCTTTTTTCTGGACTGTGTCCAGGAACATCCCTAGGAAACAGAAGACAAGTCGTTGGAACCAGCTGCGATTTTGGAATATTGAGAATCCAATCGTGCTGCCGCAACACTACCTGAGATAGTGCTACACCGACTTCCAACTGTTCCCTGGATCTTACCCTTATCAGGGAATCGTCCAAGTAAGGGATAACTAAAATTCCCTTCCTTCGAAGGGATATCATTTCGGCCATTACCTTGGTAAAGACCCGGGGTGCCGTGGACCATCCCTACGGCAGCGTCTGAACTGATAGTGACAGTTCTGTACCATAACCTGAGGTACCCTTGGTGAGAAGGGTAAATTTTGACATGAAGGTAAGCATCCTTGATGTCCCGAGACATCATGTAGTCCCCTTCTTCCAGGTTCGCAATCACTGCTCTGAGTGACTCAATCTTGAATTTGAACCTCTGTATGTAAGTGTTCAAAGATTTTAGATTTTAGATTTAGATTTAGAATCGGTCTCACCGAGCCGTCTGGCTTCGGTACCACAATAGTGTGGAATAATACCCCGTTCCCTGTTGCAGGAGGGGTACCTTGATTATCACCTGCTGGGAATACAGCTTGTGAATGGCTTCCAAAACTGCCTCCCTGTCAGAGGGAGACGTCAGTAAAGCCGACTTTTGGAAACGGCGAGGGGGAGACGTCTCGAATTCCAATATGTACCCTTGAGATATTACCTGAAGGATCCAGGGGTCTACTTGCGAGTGAGCCCACTGCGCACTGAAATTCATTGAGAACGGGCCCCCACCGTGCCTGAGCTTGTAAGGCCCTAGCGTCATACTGAGGGCTTGGCAGAGGCGGGAAAGGGTTTCTGTTCCTGGGAACTGGCTAATCTCTTCAGCCTTTTTCCTCTCCCTCTGTCACGAGCAGAAAAGAGGAACCTTTTGTCCGCTTGCCAACAAAGGACTGCGCCTGATAATACGGCGTCTTATTTTGAGAGGCGACCTGGGGTACAAACGTGGATTTCCCAGTTGTTGCCGTGGCCACCAGGTCTAAAAGACCGACCCCAAATGTCCCTTTTCAAAGGCAATACTTCCAAATGCCGTTTGGAATCCGCATCACCTGACCATTTTACTGGTAGAATTGGACAACGCACTTATACTTGATGCCAGTCGGCAAATATTCCGCTGTGCATCATGCATATATAGAAATGCATCTTTTAAATGCTCTATAGGCAATAATATACTATCCTTATCTAGGATATCAATATTTCCAGTCAGGGAATCCGACCATGCCAACCCAGCACTGCACCTCCAGGCTGAGGCGATTGCTGGTCGCAGTATAACACCAGTATGTGTGTGAATACATTTTTGGATACCCTCCTGCTTTCTATCAGCAGGATCCTTAAGGGCGGCCATCTCATGAGAGGGTAGAGCCCTTGTTCTTACAAGCGTGTGAGCGCCTTATCCCCCCTAGGGGGTGTTTCCCTCTGGCGGGAAAGGGTATACACACCAATACTTTTTAAGAAATTATCAATTGTTATCGGGGGGAAACCCACGCATCATCACACACCTCATTTTATTTCTCAGATTCAGGAAAACTACAGGTAGTTTTTCCCTCACCGAACATAATACCCCTTTTTGGTGGTACTCGTATTATCAGAAATGTATAAAACATTTTCCATTGTCTCAATCATGTAACGTGTGGCCCTACTGGAAATCACGGTTGTCTCTTCACCGTCGACACAGGAGTCAGTATCCGTGTCGGCGTCTGTATCTGCCATCTGAGGTAACGGGCGCTTTAGAGCCCCTGACGGCCTATGAGACGTCTGGACAGGCACAAGCTGAGTAGCCGGCTGTCTCATGTCAACCACTGTTTTTTTATACAGAGCTGACACTGTCACGTAATTTTCAACAGTACATCCACTCAGGTGTCGACCCCCTAGGTGGTGACATCACTGTTACAGACACTCTGCTCCGTCTCCACATCATTTTTCTCCTCATACATGTCGACACAAACGTACCGACACACAGCACACACACAGGGAATGCTCTGATAGAGGACAGGACCCCACTAGCCCTTTGGGGAGACAGAGGGAGAGTATGCCAGCACACACCAGAGCGCTATATATATATATACAGGGATAACCTTATATAAGTGTTTTTCCCCTTATAGCTGCTGTATGTTTTAATACTGCGCCTAATTAGTGCCCCCCTCTCTTTTTTTTAACCCTTTCTGTAGTGTAGTGACTGCAGGGAAGAGCCAGGGAGCTTCCCTCCAACTGAGCTGTGAGGGAAAATGGCGCCAGTGTGCTGAGGAGATAGGCTCCGCCCCCCTTTCGGCGGCCTTATCTCCCGTTTTTCTGTATATTCTGGCAGGGGTTAAATGCATCCATATAGCCCAGGAGCTATATGTGATGTATTTTTTGCCATGTAAGGTATTTTTATCATGTTTTATTGCGTCTCAGGGCGCCCCCCCCAGCGCCCTGCACCCTCAGTGACCGGAATATGAAGTGTGCTGAGAGCAATGGCGCACAGCTGCAGTGCTGTGCGCTACCTTATTGAAGACAGGAACGTCTTCTGCCGCCGATTTTTCCGGACCTCTTCGCTCTTCTGGCTCTGTAAGGGGGCCGGCGGCGCGGCTCCGGGACCCATCCAGGCTGGGCCTGTGATCGTCCCTCTGGAGCTAATGTCCAGTAGCCAAGAAGCCCAATCCACTCTGCACGCAGGTGAGTTCGCTTCTTCTCCCCTTAGTCCCTCGATGCAGTGAGCCTGTTGCCAGCAGGTCTCACTGAAAATAACAAACCTAAACTAAAACTTTCACTAAGAAGCTCAGGAGAGCCCCTAGTGTGCACCCTTCTCGTCGGGCACAGAAATCTAACTGAGGCTTGGAGGAGGGTCATAGGGGGAGGAGCCAGTGCACACCAGTTAGTCCTAAAGCTTTCTTTAGATGTGCCCAGTCTCCTGCGGAGCCGCTATTCCCCATGGTCCTTACGGAGTCCCCAGCATCCACTTAGGACGTTAGAGAAATAAAAATAATACAAAAAACAAAATACAAAAAAATACAAAAATACAAAAACCATTACCCCACACCCCCACCACAATTTTTTTTAAAAAAAAGTTAAAGTTGATATTGTTACTGTATTTGTGATGATACCTTTTGATTAAAGTACTGTACAGTATGTGTGATGTTGGCTTTCTTATTACAATATGTGTGATGGTACATGTTCCTACTGATTTTATCCCACATCCTCTGCTGTAAATAAAGTGTTTCAATCCGCAAGCGTCTGAGTCCATTGTGCTGTGTCCATCCAGAGGCTGCTGTTGTCTGTTTCCGTTCTCCATTCTGTTGTCCGTATGCGCCCGTGTTCCATACTCAAAAGACAAAAACTAAAAATAATAAAAAAAAAAAAAATTAAAAATAAAAAACTACAAAATCCATTACCAGCACCCCCCACCACCAAAAAAATGAAAACATGTTAGTTGATATTGTTGCTGTATTTGTGATGTTACCTTTTGATTAAAGTACCGTACAGTATGTGTGATGTTGGCTTTCTTATTACAATATGTGTGATGTTCCTTTTTCCCTCTGAATTTTGTCCCACGTCCTCTGCCGTAAATAAAGTGTTTCTTAAAATAAACATAATGTGGTTTCCAATTTTTGTATTCCCAACTTCCTCATATACTGTACTACTGTATGAGGGGAATTCAATTAAGAGTGGTATATGTAAAACCACTTGGTTAGGCTGCTTGTTTCATTGGTGTCTATGGCGGCCTGGGGAGCACTGTTACTCAAGAGAAGAGGTTGTACTGTATGCACTGTACAAGCATCCAGAGGGGCAGAATCCTTGGGCTTTTCAGGGCATGGTAGAAGTATCCCCCATTTTATCCCCCTGTTACTGGGCATGAGTCTGTGGCTTCTGATGGCTTCATCCAGGCAGGGTCATACTGTTACTGTACTAGCACTTTGTAGTACATACAACTTTGTATATACAGTACAGTAGGTCACCATTGGTACTGTACATTACCAGTTGATCCTATTCAGTTTCCCAGTGATACAGTACATGCCACCCACTGTATTATACTGTACATGTCACACTTACTGTATGCTATTGTTACAATATACAGTATGCTCAATCTACTGTGAGACAGTGTCCTAGTCCCTTGCATTGTACTGCTGCAATGTCCCTTGATGCATCTTTCTGCATTCTATGTAAAGCACACTTGGGGTAGATGTACAGTATGAAACAGTGAGAAGACAGAGAAGTGTGCATACAGTATCAATCAACTGCTACCTGTACATTGATTGATTGATTGATTGATTGATTGATTGGCTGTTTGGAATGAAATTCTGGTAATGGATGATTGTCATTTGCTCTCATCCATTACCAGAATTTCATTCCAGACAGCCAGATCTGGCAGATTATCTGCCAGATAATTGTATGGTGTACAGTATGCCTACCTTATACAGTAAATGACCTGAGATTCTGTCAGACAGTAGAAAAAGATACTATACAATGGAGTACAATATAACAAAAAAAATATTTATTAAACAAAAATAACAAAATTATATAGATCTTAATAAAAAAAATGAAAGAAGTGGTCCACTAAAAGGTGGACCACCACCCGCAGGAGCAGGATGGCACGCTGCAACTGTTCTGTGGGAAAAAAGGA
Organism: Pseudophryne corroboree; assembly: GCF_028390025.1. Taxonomy (NCBI): domain Eukaryota; kingdom Metazoa; phylum Chordata; class Amphibia; order Anura; family Myobatrachidae; genus Pseudophryne; species Pseudophryne corroboree. The sequence goes on from NC_086451.1 coordinate 193,135,240, forward strand.
CAGTATTACAACACAAATACTGAATACTTTACAGTGTAGTAATGGCAATACAGTACTGTACTCTATATTAGACAATCTTGTTATTTACAATGTACAGTACTGTATTGTCAGTACAGTAAATAGAACACTACTGTATGCTGTCGAGGTAATTTAAACATTGCTATAGTTTACCTCTTGTATACGTGCGCTGCTGGGTTTCCGGGCCAGCCCAGCGTTCATGGCCCTGTCCGGAGCCCCCATAAATCATTGCCTCTGTATTGGAAAAAAAAAACATTAGTCACATTCCAATACTATACAATTACTACTGTATACTGTAGGTACAGTTTTATACTGTATTGCTGGTATTTAAAATACAAAGTACTGTACAAGAGTTTAGCTTCAACAGGTCATAAACAAATTGTCAAAGGAATAAAACACCACAGTACAAATACTGTAGTCATTTATGCATTAGCAGTCATGACATTTCATGACAGCTTCAGTGTGGCAAAAAAAGAGGGTTACAGTACTGTAGGTGGTGTTGTAGGGAGTACTATCAATAATAGTGGACTGTACTCAGAGCCGGCCCTAACCAATATGATTCCCTAGACAAGTTTTTGGCTGGTGCCCCCTTGCACAGACGCTATTTCTGCCTCTGACCCTGTACCCCTTTCCCAGAACCATCACCCCTCACCCATAGCAGTCCTCATTTTGGTGCTCCTACAACCTACTGTATATTTTAAATAGGAACAGTGTGCACATTCAGTGTGCATCCCAAAACGGTGCATGTTCTTGCTGGGAAGGGGCATGGCCACACAATAATTCCCTAAGTTGAAATTACGCCACACAGTACTGCAACTTTATTCACATTATATCATGCAATAGTGTCTCTTATTCTGATTACATCATATAATAGTACCACATTACTCCTCACAGTATTGCCCCTTATTCACACTGCATCACATCATATTGCTCTTTGTTCACATTATATCATGCAATAGTGTCTCTTATTCTGATTACATCATATAATAGTACCACGTTACTCCTCACAGTAGTGCCCCTTATTCACACTGCATCACATCATATTGCTCTTTGTTCACATTATATCATGCAATAGTGTCTCTTATTCTCGTTACATCATATAATAGTACCACGTTACTCCTCACAGTATTGCCCCTTATTCACACTGCATCACATCATATTGCTCTTTGTTCACATTAGACCACACAGTAGTGCCCTTGCTATATGTTATGTAACAAAGTACTGTAGTACCCCTTATACACATAATGCTGCACATTAGTAATGCATTTCATATGCAGATAGAGACACAGTCACACACAGAATATACTGTAGGCATGCTGCATATCATGTTAACCAGCAGAAGCTGCCTGTGCCCCTAGGCATTTGCAGAGTATGCCTATGCCTAGGGCAGGCTACAACTGTACTGTAAGTAACAGATGGAAAAGCACAACAGGTAGGAGGGCCCTGCTCAAAAGGTCTTATAGTACTGTACAGTACAGTACATTGGGGGCTATTCAGACCTGATTGTATTGCTGCGTTCACATATTCACCCTTGCAAGCGTGCAATGCATGTGTATGCAGAGCTGTGAAAATCCAGTATGTGCAGTCTGTGTGCAGCCCATGACTTTCTCCTACTGTGCGATGAGATCAGGCTGAGTGGGGACCGAGCTGACGTCAAACACCCTCCCTAATAACTCGTGTCCAAATGCGTTTTTCCAGACACTCCCAGTAAATGGTCAGTTTTCTCCCACAAACGGCCTCTTCCTGTCAGTCGCCTTGCGAACACCCGTGCGATCGTAATTTTTTAACCAGACTGTCGTCAATGCCTATTGTTGTTTGGAGGCATGTGTGAGCATTGTGGTACGCACAGCAGCCATCAGGTCTGAATCACCCCCACTGTGCATTTAGATTACATACGCAATCCCACCGGATGGGATACCGGCTGTTTACAGTATATACCAACAGCTGCATCCCTCCTGCCAGAACGCCGGCAGAGGGATGAGTGCTCCAAGTCTCCTTGCAGCCTTGTTGCTCTCGCCACGCAGCAGACTTGTGACTCGCATAACCCCACACAGGATCTATTCTCACTCTATGGGTGTCGTGGAAACCCACAAGTGGAAACACATGTAGCGTAGGGATTACGTCTGTCGGCATTGTCACTGTTAACCCAACAGCCGGCATTTAACTGCAATGAGCAGAAAGACAGAAAGGGATAGACTGTCAGTATGGAAGATAGGGGTACTGTAGGATGAAAGATGGCTGGGTGTAATGAAGAAGTGGGCATTGAGAGCCTATTTGACAAATAAGTTTAATATACTGTACAGTACTGTACAGTACTTTAGACTTGGAGAATTCCAGAGATACAGTACTGTAGAGAGCAGCTTCTGCAAAATATTAGAGGTGGCAGTCTAAGGAAGAAATCAGTAGTCAGGAAACGCAGTATGCATTTGTTGAGTGAAGAGGGTGAAAAAGGAGAGAATGTACAGTATATACTGTAAGGTTATGTCAGAGGGTGTGAAGATGATCAGCTCAGTGTTATACATGTTACAGTAAGTTAGAGTACAATGCATTATGTATTTCTCTCTTATTACCAGGTGTCTCCTCCACTGGTTGGCAACGGACTGTAAAAAGATAAAATACAGTTAGTCATATCAGTTTGACTTAAAATAATGTTGGAGAAAAAAATACTGTAATTACAGTACCAACTATTGCTACTGTACAGTATATTTACCAAAAATGAATTCTGGCTCATTGTCTGTGGGTAAAAGAGAAGAATATTATAAGATACAGTATACAATAAAAAGGATAGTAATAGTACACTAGTGTCCAGGCCCGGTGACAGGTGGGTAAAAAAAGGGATGCTTGTGACAGGCATAGTGATTCCAAGGGACCCCACCAAGACCATCAGAAAATTTGTGAGTGGCCCGTATGCCGGTGATTATGACTAAGGTAGCAACTTTTTTCGTTTTGAATTATGTATACTGTACATACAGCAGCTTACAGGGACAGTACTGTACTGTATGTGCTACCCATTTACACTCCATGCAATGATGGCATATTGTACAGTACACTGAAAATATTTAGCGGTTACTGTACTGGTAATTTTTGGGATGACAGTATCAGCATACTGTAAGCATCCAACTGCGGCCCCCAAACAGATGCCGCCCCTAGATACAGTACGTGCCTCTCGTGCCTAATGGGAAATTCATCACTGACAGTAGCTAGAGAGAGAGATGAATGGAGAGACAGTGACAAGGGGAGAGAGAGAGAGAGAGAGAGAGAGAGAGAGAGAGAGGTAAATTTAGTAAGATGGGAGTTTTTTTTTTTTAGAACCGGTGATGTTGTCCATACAACCAATCAAATATTACCTACTGTACTGCATTACCATCTGTAAGTGTAGCTAGATAAATGTTAATGTGGAATGTGATTGGTTGCTACTGTATGGGCAACATCACCAGTTCAAAAAAAACACTCATCTAAAGTCCCCCATCCACTATTCCGATTTGTGCAATTTTCATCCGATTTCTACGCATTTGCCAGAAAAATCTGATGAAAAGTGCTACTCTGATGGCATCAGATCAATGTCAGTAATAATTCTTACCACTAAATGCCGCCTCATCATCCTCCTCCTCCTCCACGGCCTGTTCCAATGTAGGGCCTGTGGAAAAAAACATTAATGAGAAAAAAAGGTTCATTCCAGGAAATACACTATTGTACTATTTTCAACACAATGTTGCACATACAGAAACATAGAATTTGATGACAAATACTGTAAGAACCACTTTGCCCATCTAATCTGCCTTTTTTTTTTTTTTACCATATTTTTACATAAAACCTTATTTGATCCTTATTTCTTTGTAAGGATATCCTTATGTCTCTTCCATGCATGTTTAAATACTGTAGCTCTACTGTCTTAGCCTCTACCACATCTGATGGGAGGCTATTCCACTTGTCCACTACCCTTTCTGTGAAGTAATTTTTCTTAAAAATCCCCTTGAACCTCCCCCCCCCTCCAGTCTCAGTGCATGTCCTCGTATCCTATTGCTTGCAGTATCTTCATTTGGAGAATGTTTCCCTCCTGGACTTTGTTAAAACCATTGATACTGGGCCTGTACTGTATATTTGAAAGTTTGTATCATGTCCCCCCTTTCCCTTCTCTGCTCCAAACTACTGTATAGCTATTAAGATTTTTGTAGTGTTTCTGGGTATGTTTTGTGATGTACTGTAGTCCATCACAATACAGTACAATACATGACATTTCAATTGCATCCCCACTGCAAAGTCCACACATGCTGGACAGTATCTTCACATCTTCAGTACAGTACCAATGGCTTTTTCCCTATAGATTGTAAGCTTGTGAGGAGGGCTTCCCCACCTCCATGACTGTCTGTCATTACCCACTACTGTACATAAAGTACTGTTACTACTGTAAGTAAAACAGAGCAGAGTCTAAATGAACCCCCTCCCCCACACTCACCAACTACTGTAACCCCCAAAAATAAAATATAGTTTCAGTACAGTACATTGCTTACACTGTCTACAGTACTGTATTTCTATTTCTAAATTGTACTGGACTGGACTTACTTGATGAGTGCTCCTCCTCCATGGCCTGTGACAGTGTAGGGCCTGTGAAAACAAAAATTCCATGAAATATACTTTTTGACATGATTTCTGTCTTGAATACAGTATAACAAAAATTCAGTCAGGTTGGAGGAGAGTAGATTTCGCACACAGAGTCAAGAATGCCGAGGCCAGAATCAGGGGGTAGTGGAGGAGGGTTAGGATACCGTACCTCACCCTGTTGGGATTGCTGCAATCAGGATGCTGCTGTCGGTCACCTGACCGCTGGAATCCTGACTGCTGGTCACGCAAATCCAACCCATTGGTTTAACACAATGTACAGTACAGTACAATACTGTACTTTACTTACCAAGTTGGGGAGAGGGCTTCTCCTCCTCCTCTTCCTCACTGTCAGTAATAATTACTGAGTGGAAAATAAAAAAAGATTATAAACAAAATACAGTAGAGTACAGTTACTACAAAATTGCACAGTAGTCTACAGTAGTACAGTGCTACAGGAGGCAGAGAGATATTCATAATACAGTCGGAGCAGAATGACTGTCCAGTGGTAGGGGACATACTGTACTGTACCTGTATTTAAAACACCTGCTGTCTGGATCCCGACATTCAGAATGCCGAGTCCGGAATCAGAGTATGATTGGAGGGTTAGGCTAGTGGAGGGTGAGTAGGATGCACAATTTTGGGCACCATACTACAAAATGGATATTGTGGAACTAGAGAAGGTTCAGAGGTGGGCGACCAAACTGATCAAGTGGATTAAGAAGCTGGAATACGAGGAAAGGCTTGCTAGGCTAGGCATGTTTACATTGGAAAAGAGGAGATTAAGAGGGGACATGATTAAAATTTACAAAAATATAAGAGGACAATACACAGAGCTTGCGGCGGATCTGTTTTTTATAAGATCCGCTCAGGTTGGAGGAGAGGAGATTTTGCACACAGAGGGGAAAAAGGGTTCTTCACAGTGAGGACAATACTGTACATGTTTGGAATTCCCTGCCTAAAAGAGTAGTAAAGGCAGACTTCGTCAATACTTTTAAGAATGGGTGAGATAAATTCCTACTGTACTTACTACACTGTGTCTCCTCCTCCTCCGGCTCCATGTAAATGATGTCTGTGTTGAATATAAAACAAATATATATATATATATATATACAGTTATACACACACACACATATATATATATATATATATATATACACTGCTCAACAGAATAAAGGGAACACTAAAATAACACATCCTAGATCTGAATGAATGAAACATTCTTACATTCTTATTAAATACTTTGTTCCTTACATAGTTGAATATGCTGACAACAAAATCAGACAAAAATTATCAATGGAAATCAAATTTATTAACCCATGGAGGTCTGGATTTGGAGTCACACTCAAAATTAAAGTGGAAAAACACACTACAGGCTGATCCAACTTTGATGTAATGTCCTTAAAACAAGTAAAAATGAGGCTCAGTAGTGTGTGTGGCCTCCACGTGCCTGTATGACCTCCCTACAATGCCTGGGCATGCTCCTGATGAGGTGGCAGATGGTTTCCTGAGGGATCTCCTCCCAGACCTGGACTAAAGCATCCGCCAACTCCTGGACAGTCTGTGGTGCAACGTGGCGTTGGTGGATGGAGCGAGACATGATGTCCCAGATGTGCTCAATTGGATTCAGGTCTGGGGAACAGGTGGGCCAGTCCATAGCATCAATGACTCCGTCTTGCAGGAACTGCTGACACACTGCAGCCACATGAGGTCTAGCATTGTCTTGCATTAAGAGGAACCCAGGGCCAACCGCAAAAGCATATGGTCTCAGAAGGGGTCTGAGGATCTCATCTCGGTACCTAATGGCAGTCAGGCTGCCTCTGGCGAGCACATGGAGGGCTGTGCAGCCCCCCAAAGAAATGCCACCCCACACCATTACTGACCCACTGCCAAACCGGTCATGCTGGAGGATGTTGCAGGCAGCAGAATGTTCTCCTTGGCATCTCCAGACTCTGTCATGTCTGTCACATGTGCTCAGAACCTGCTTTCATCTGTGAAGAGCACAGGGCGCCAGTGGCGAATTTGCCAATCTTGGTGTTCTCTGGCAAATACTAAATGTCCTGCACGGTGTTGGGCTGTAAGCACAACCCCCACCTGTGGACGTCGGGCCCTCATACCACCATCATGGAGTCTGTTTCTGATCGTTTGAATAGACACATGCACATTTGTGGCTTGCTGGAGGTCATTTTGCAAGGCTCTGGCAGTGCTCCTCCTGTTCCTCATTGCACAAAGTCAGAGGTAGCGGTCCTGCTGCTGGGTTGTTGCCCTCCTACGGCCTCCTCCACGTCTCCTGATGTACTGGCCTGTCTCCTGGTAGTGCCTCCATGCTCTGGACACTACGCTGACAGACACAGCAAACCTTCTTGCCACAGCTCGCATTGATGTGCCATCCTGGATGAGCTGCACAACCTGAGTCACTTGTGTGGGTTGTAGGGAGGTCATACAGGCACGTGGAGGCCACACACACTACTGAGCCTCATTTTGACTTGTTTTAAGGACATTACATCAAAGTTGGATCAGCCTGTAGTGTGTTTTTCCACTTTAATTTTGAGTGTGACTCCAAATCCAGACCTCCATGGGTTAATAAATTTGATTTCCATTGATAATTTTTGTCTGATTTTGTTGTCAGCATATTCAACTATGTAAAGAACAAAGTATTTAATAAGAATGTTTCATTCATTCAGATCTAGGATGTGTTATTTTAGTGTACCCTTTATTTTTTTGAGCAGTGTATATATAATATAATAAAAAAATATATAAATATATATTATAAAGCAAAAATTAAAAAATAGGAACAGAATGACTGTCCAGTGGTAGGGGATGTACAGTACTATACTGTGCCTATCTTTAAAATACCGGCTGTCGGGATACCGACATTCAGAATACAGAGTCTGAATTCAGAGTATGATTGGAGGGTTAGGCTAGTGGAGGGTGGGTAGGATGCACAATTTTGGGCACCATACTACAAAATGGATATCGTGGAACTAGAAAAGGTTTAGAGGTGGGTGACCAAACTGATCAAGTGGATTGAGAAGCTGGAATACAAGGAAAGGCTTGCTAGGCTAGGCATGTTTACATTGGAAAAGAGGAGATTAAGAATGGACATGATTAACCTTTACAAATATATACATTAAGGGGACAACACACAGGAACTGTTTTTGATAAGATCGACACAGAGGACACGTGCACAGTTGCTCGTGTTGGAGGAGAGGAGATTTCCCACACAGAGGCGAAAAGGGTTCTTCACAGTGAGGGCAATACTGTACATGTTTGGAATTCCCTGCCTGAAAGAGTAATAAAAGTGGACTCGGTCAATACTTTTAAGAATGGGCTTGAGAAAATCCTACTGTACTTACTATACTGTGGCTCCTCCTCCTCCCCTGGCTCCACGTAAGTGACATCTGTGTTGAATATTTAAAAAAATGATAAACCAAAAAAGAAAAGTCAAATTTTACATTGTTATTTCCAATACTACTGTACTAAAGTATTATCCAATACTTTACAGTAGTACAGTGCTACAGGAAGTAGAGTACAGGAGGTAGAGAGACATTCTTAGCCAGAGTGTGGAGTGATTGTCCATTGGTAGGGGACGTACTGTACCTGCATTTAAAATACCAGCTGTCTGGACCCCGGCATTCAGAATGAAGAGGCCGGAATCAGAGTATGAATGGAGGGTTAGGGGGTAGTGGAGGAGGGGTTGGATACCGTACCTCAACCTGATGGGATTTCTGCTATCAGGATGCCGCTGTCGGTCACTTGACTGCTGGAATCCTAACCACTGGTCACGCGAACCCAAGCCATTGATACACAATTGGAAAACTCACCTCTTCAGACAAGCCTACTGTATCATATTCCAGACCCACCCACATAACCTTCAATGTTTCTCTATCCAATTACATCCTCTCTGTACAGAACACATAACCTCACCTATTTCCCTATAGATTGTAAGCTTGCGAGCAGGGCCTTCCTACCTCTACTGTATGTCTGTCTGTTTTTACCCAGTTTTGTTCCATTACTGTTATTCTAATTGTAAAGCGCAATGGAATACTGTATGCTGCACTATATAAGAAACTGTTAATAAATCAATAAAAAAAGAAATGTAGAATACAGTACAGTAGAGTACTGTACAGTAGATTACAATTCTTACCAGGCTGGCCTAAAGGCGCCCCCATCTCCTCCTCCTCTGCCTCCGTATCAATAATGAGGCGATCTGTGTGTAAAAGATAACAAGTATTGTAAAATATAAAAATTACAGTAATACTGTAGGAAACTAGTGTATCTGTAATAAAAATAATGATTACCACTTCCGGAGCTCTGCTGGGCAGGTGGGGGCTCCTGGGTGGGTGGGGCACGTGCTGCTGTGGAAAAATAACACTAAAATAAGCTACTGTACAGTACAATGAAATACAGTACAGTAAATAATAGATAAAAATAAATCATAAAATATCATAAGATACAGTATGCCGGTGCTCAGTATCCCGACGATGGCATCCCAAATGCAAAAATACCAAATCTGAAAATCCCCACAGGGGGTTGTTAAGTATATCCCCCACCCAAACAAAAACCTACCCTCAAGCAGCCTAAACCTCCCACTTGGTGCTTAACCCTAAGTCCCCCTGGTGTTACCTAAACCTAACCACCCATGGCCGCAGCATAACCCTAACCCTACTCGCTCACTCAGTATCGCTCAGTATCCAGTTGATGGCACCCCGAATGCAAAAATTCCAAATGCAAAAATCCCAACAATGGTTTGTTAAGTACTGTATAGTACTGTACCCAGTTGTGAAAGAACAGTAGGGTGGTATGGAGTACCATTAAGACATTTGTTGGTGGTACACAGTACCATCAGCCCTCCACTGGTGCATAATTTATAAGGGGCATTTTTGAGTGTGGTACATAAAATGGTGTCAGTGGCATAACTGTGTGTGGCATAATATGTACTGTAATAGGCATTATGGCGTGTGGTATAATACTGTATGTAAGGCATTATGGTGTTTGGCATAATGTGTAAGGGGCATTACAGTGTCTGGCATAATGTGGCCATGCCCCTATTGTCATGTAGCAACTCCCCTAGTTTTGTGTTACCACGCCCCCTCATGACACCCATTTCAACTATCAGTACCACTAAGAAAAACTATCTACTGTACTTGCACCACTGAGACTGTAATAGCCCTCTCCCCTCTAACCCTAAAGATTCCCTCCTGCAGCCTAAACCTACCCCATGGTGCTTAACCCGTTGTCCCCCCTGGTGGTGCCTAAATGTAACTCTCCCTTCCCTGGCTGTATACTCATTGCATCCGGTGTCCTTATGATCAGGATCCTGTCTGTTGGGATCATGGAGCCGGTCTCCCACCCAATTCGAGACATCGGCACCGCCATTTTCAGGGGTGTGTGGATTCCAGCACCAGGATCCCGGCCGCCGTGATCCTAAGTCATGAAAGTCGCAACAGAAGTTTCGGTACACAATACCATTGGGAAGCGAGGCAGAAATCGGAGAGTAGTGTGCTTACCGGATGAGATGGGGCCTGGCGCCTCATCACTAGCCAGGGACTGTGGTGGGTGCGGGCAGGCAGGTGGCGGTGGTACTGTGGAAAAAAAATAACAATACTGTAAGTGATGCTGTCAATTTGTATCATGTACTGTACAGTATCCAAGACACATGTACAGTAGTGTAACGATGACAGTCGCACCAGAATCCTCGTTACACAATATCACTGGGAAGCAAAGCAGTAATCAGAGAGTAGTGTGCTTGCCGGCTGCACTGGTGCCTGGCGCATCAACACCAACACCCTGTGGTGAGTGTGAGCTGGCAGGTGGCGGTGGTACTGTGAAAAAAAATGTAACAGTACCGTAAGTGAAGCTGTAGTGTATAAATTATCTACTACTGTATATAAAAGCGAATTTCTGTCCTTCTGTCTTTCTATACAATTCCACAGTTTACTAGTGAGGATCGTAAAATTTGCCATACGAGCGTATTAAAACACAGTGGACGCAACTAATACAATTTGAAATCCCTAGCACCCCTACAGTAGGGGGGAGACAGCAGCACAGAATATGTCAGCAGACAGCATAACTCCCGACTGCCTAGACCTATTTACAACACACTCAGTACACATACAGTATGACTTACAGGCTGGGAACAAACACTGTGGGGATAAGATACCCCTAGCACCCCTACAGTAGGGGGGAGACAGCAGCACAGAATATGTCAGCAGACAGCATAACTCCCGACTGCCTAGACCTATTTACAACAAACTCAGTACACATACAGTATGACTTACAGGCTGGGAACGAACACTGTGGGGATAAGACACCCCTAGCACCCCTAGGGGTGGGCCAGCAGCACAGACTATATCAGGACATGCATGATACAGTATGTCAGTGATAACAGGGCTGCATGTGACATGGACAGTGACATGATGTGAGGAGGGGAATGCAAGTAGAACAAACCCACACACTGAGAGTTATATACTGGAAGTACAGTAGCATGGTCCCCTTGCAGCACAGAGTATATCAGGAGATAGATAATGTGCTGCGCTATATAAGAAACTATATAAAAAAAGATAATTTCACAGGAGCACCGACATGATGTGAGGAGGAGAATGGAGGCAGAAGGAAGTCACAGACTGAGAGTTAAATAGTGGGAGGAGCAGGGTCCCCAGCAGCACAGAGTATATCAGGAGATGAGTGATGTGACAGTGATGACAGGGCTGCATGTGACAGTGGCAGTGACATGATATGAGGAGGAGAATGGAGGCAGAAAGAAGCCACAGACTGAGAGTTGTATAGTGGGAAGAGCGAGGGGACCAAAAAGGGGTCCGGCCACTACACAATCTGCATCAGAGAAGCAAGATACAGTATGCCTAAAGTATACAGTATACTAGATCGCCAACAAATGTAAATTAACAAACAACTATCACTGTAATTTACCATCCTCATCCCGTAGCGAAGCACAGCAGGGTATTCAGCTATCTACAATGTTATTTATACTGTGTTTAATATTTACATTTATTTTTGTAAACAGACTTTCTTAACATCACTGGCCACCGGATCTCACAGGAAGTGTCCCACCCTCCCTCCCATCTGGATTGCAGTGAGTTATCTGTGCTGGTCAGGACAGGGGGGTGGGACTGTATAAATCACTATGTACACTACTGTATTTGACAATACTTACCAGCTTGGCGGCACCTGTCCCGCCTCCTGTGCTGTTGTGCTACCAGCCCTGTAAAAAATTATATAAAGTATACTGTACAGCCAATGAAATTTAACATTGACAGCATCTTTATGACAGCACAATCAATGGAATTGTTCATTTTAGTACCCTGCACCTAATCACTCAGGAGGGCATAGTGTACTGTACTGTCTTCAAAACTTAAGGGGCACATTTCTAAATGTGACATACAGTACACTTACAGTATCGCTACAGTACAGTAGGTCCAGGGTATTAGACAGAACACTACCTTTATAGACATTGTAACACACATTAGCATTGCCCTTATAAACATTATGACACACATCAACATGCGGCCCTCCCACCCTTAACCATCTCAGTACTGTTCATTACAGTATAAATTGATTTCATGACAGATGATGCAGTACTCACCTAAATCCATCTTATTTCCGTCACGTCACAGTAGTGCAGTTTATTCACGTTGTGTCACACAGTAGAGCACCTTATTCACATTACTGTACTGTACGTCACAGTAGTGCAGTAGTATATCCACATTATGTCACAAAGTAGAGATCTGCCACAGTCATGAACCTAATAACACATTATGCAAGAGTAATGCACGTCATAACACATTAGGCCACTGTAACATCCCTTAGAATAATTTCTGCCACAGTAACGTCCCTTAGAATACTGTACTATCTGAAACACAAATCTCCCTTATAACAAAAAAATATTGATTGGCACTTTGGAAATAAAACCCGGGACTCTCAGCGTGGGAGGCAGGAGACTGCAATTACAGCTGTATGTTACACTGAATGATAATGTATGATACACTGCACAATACACTGCAGGTACACTGCACAACACACTGTAATTACACCACATGATGCACTGCACGACACTGCATATGCACTGCACTATGTGATACAGTACACTGCACAATACACTGCGTGATACGACAAACTGCACATTACACTGCACGATACACTGCACATTTCCCTGCAAAATATGATCCAACGCATGTACTGTACACTGCACAAAATACTGCAATTACCACATGTGTATACAGTACACTGCACAATGTGATTCACTATGCATTACACTGCAATTTCACTGCACAATACCATATACTGAATGTACACTGCATGACACGCTGCAATTACACAGCACAATACACTGTGATACACTGCATATACTGTACACTGCATGATACACTGCACAATCGTAGACCACGTGTATTGTAAAGAACTATATAAACAAGTTTAAAAATAATAATAATTGTTTTTCTAAAACTCATGTTGACCTTTTGCCATGTCAACTTAATGGCCATATCAACCTACAGTATATCTGGTGTCAACCAATTTCAAAAGCGACACCATCTAGGTTGACACCAATTGGTTGACACCAGATATTGGTTGACATGGTGTGTCGACCTAGATGGTGTCGCTTTTGACATGGATAGTAAATGTAAAAAAAATTGGAAAAGTGTAAAAAAAAAACCTGACCTTTTGACTCTGGTTAATGTTTGGGCCTTGTGTAACCATTTGTTTACCACAGGTACAGCGCTGTATAGACCGGATACCTGCTGCTACAGCAGCCCGTGTTATAATGTACCTGTAACTACAGTAACTTAAAGTACAGCAATCTGCAGTAATGTACTGTACTCACAAGCCCTTATGGCTGCAGGCACCTTGGAGTCCTCCAGACCAGGTCACTCCACCTCCTTTGGAGTGACCTGACAAACCTCCTCCGGTTATATTTCCGGAGGATCTCCCTACTGGCCCTCTGGTACGCCCTCACCTTCTCCTCGTTGCTGGCGAGAGGTCTGTCCCACCAGCAAACGAGGATACGGAGCTCTCCAAGAATATAGGGGTGATCCCTAGCAGCCATTACATTATAGTATATCGTCCTTAACTGCAATGAGCGTCTCAGACGTTGTGGGTCTCAGACGTCGCCATCACACGTCGTGCATCTCAGCCATCGTGTGTTCCAGGCATTCTACATTCTTACTAGTCACACCTCCCCATTGGTGTTGGTTTATGCCTTAGGGGACTCGGACGCTCATACTTGCATTTCAAAAGCACGGTATTTTCCACCGTCTCCCGCTACCCCCATCGCCCTTCCCCCTGGGAGCCTGCACAGGTCAAGCAGTAGACAGGGAGGGAGTTCAGGTCATGTGCAATACACAAACGCCGAAGATCTACACTACTGTGTAGATCTACACTACTGTGTGTTATGATTCCTGTACTCCAGACCGGAGGAGATCTTATGGCAGGGATCTGAGTACAGGAAAATAAGCTGGTTGTGGGAGCTGGATAGCCTAGTAACCCCTGGTGCCCTAACTCCGTTGTCTCGCCCGTGTTATCAGAAATCCCCTGCGAGACTATGGTTGCTTGAGCCCATGGCAGCCGCGTTCGAAGGGCGGATTATGTCTGCCCAACCCCGATGCCCCCGCAGGTCTTAATGGGAGACAAGGGGAAGTCCGAGACAGGGTGATAACAAGGGGCCCTCTGACTAAGCAACCAGGCCAGGGGTTACAAGCTAACTAACTAAATCAAAAGGTATGTGCGGACTAGCCGCCAGGAAAAAGGACAACCAAGGATCCACTGATCCGACACTCCTATCCGGCACCGCCGGACACCAGAGTGGATCTGTGGAAGCGGAATCCTCCGCAAGGCTCCAGAACACAATTAAACAAAATAATAAACAGAAGCGGACAAGCCGCAACACACGGCTGCGCCGCGACTCACGAACACCACCAGATGTTAAAGGTGCTCGGTCAGACTCCAGGAACAGATGGTAACTTCCGAGTACAGGATCTCTGAGGACAGGAACAACCGAAAAGACCGGGACTGGGAACTCTCTGCAGCAGACACAGGCAAACAGGAAGCTATCACCGGCCTCTGTAAGAAGTCCTGAGGGTGCCTTTATTCAGGCACCCTCCAATCAGGATCCAGACAGGACAATCAAATAGAAATGCCGTGCAGCTTGCATGCTGCACGGCCAGCACATAATCAGGGTAATGAGAATAGACCCAGCAACGGGGAACGCGGCTGAACGTGGCGTCCCCGTTGCTAAGGTCAGAGCGGCTCCGTGCGCCCGGCGTCTTAGCGTTGCCAGGGAGCCGGCGGCTGGACGCGCACGGCGTCCCTGGTTGCTAGGCGCCGGGCCGCACGGCCGAGCGGACCCCGGCGCCTAACAGTACCCCCCCCTTGAGGAGGGGTCAAGGAACCCCTAAAGCCAGGTTTCCGAGGAAATTCACGAAAAAATGCCCTTTTGAGCTTTGGGGCATGAAGGTCTTCATCCAGGACCCACGACCTTTCCTCTGGCCCATAACCTCTCCAATGCACCAAAAAATAAAGCCGACCCCGGGACAACTTGGAATCGAGAACCTTCTCAACCAAGAACTCTTGCTGACCCTGTACATTAACTGGTGATCTCCCCTGAGATTTTTTACGAGGAAATCTGCTGGACGAAACATATGGTTTAAGCAATGAGCAATGGAAGGTATTTCCGATCCGTAAAGTTTTTGGTAAACGTAACCGGAAAGCAACTGGATTGACTTTTTTGATAATGAGAAATGGTCCAATATATCTAGGACCCAATCTGGTTGAGGTTTGTCGAAGTTTGATGTTGCGAGTCGACAACCACACCCTGTCTCCTACTTTAAAAGTGCACGGCCGCCGGAGCCTGTCAGAAATTTTTTTTTCCCGGAAAGCTGCTTTTCTGAGAGCCAGGTGCACTTTTTTCCAAATAAGTTTAAGATGAGAGGTCAGGGCCAGAGAGGAGACAGAGGAATGTTGAAAAAATGAATTAGCTCTGGGGTGGAAACCAAAAACTGCAAAAAATGGAGACACATTGGTGGAGGAATGACAGGCATTATTATAAGCAAACTCCGCCAATGGAAGAAACTCAGACCAGTCATTTTGGAGTTTGGCCGAGTACAAACGCAAATATTGTTTTAGAGATTGGTTAACTCGCTCAGTCTGTCCATTGGATTGTGGATGATAGCCGGAGGTTAATGATAATTTCATCTTTAATGAAGCACAAAAAGACTTCCAAAATTGCGCAATGAATTGTGGACCCCTGTCAGAAACAATATCAGTGGGTAACCCATGGAGTCTGAAAACATGACGGAGGAACAAGACTGCCAATCCCTGGGCAGATGGCAATCGGGGAAGAGCAATAAAATGGGCCATCTTGCTAAAACGGTCCACTACCACCCATATGACTCGGCATCCGGCTGACAGAGGGAGATCCACCACAAAATCCATGGAGATATGCGACCATGGCCTAAGAGGAACTTTCAAGGGCATAAGTTGACCAATAGGCAAAGAACGGGGAACTTTATGCTGTGCACAGACCTGACACGAAAAAACAAACTCTTTAATGTCTTTGGAAAGACCAGGCCACCATACTGAGCGGGATACTAATTCCAAAGTCTTAGCGATTCCCGGATGCCCTGCAACTTTGCTATCATGAAATTCCGCCAAAACAGTTGCTCTCAAAAACTCAGGAACAAAAAGACGACTAGCAGGAGTATTTCCCGGAGCTTGATGTTGAAGCAGCTTTAATTGGGAAAATACATCCTGTGTGAGACCTGCCTGAATGACTGAAGGCGGAAGTATGGGAGTAACAGGACTGTTGTCTTGAACCGGAAGGAAACTGCGTGACAGGGCATCTGCCTTGGTATTCTTGGAACCTGGTCTGAAGGTGATAATGAATTTGAAACGAGTAAAAAATAAAGCCCAACGAGCCTGTCGGGCATTCAGTCGTTTAGCCGATTCAATGTATTGAAGATTTTTGTGATCAGTCAAAACTGAAATGGTGTGGGTAGCTCCTTCAAGCCAATGTCTCCACTCCTCGAAAGCCCATTTAATAGCCAGCAATTCCCGGTTACCAACATCGTAGTTGGATTCTGCAGATGAGAATTTCCTGGACATAAAGGCACAAGGATGTAACTCAAGGGAATCTGGATCCTTCTGAGAAAGGATAGCCCCTACTCCAACCTCCGAGGCATCCACCTCAATAATGAAAGGTAATTCTGGGTTGGGATGTCTAAGGACAGGGGCTGAGACAAAGGCTTGTTTTAAGGCCTGAAAAGATAACTCCGCTTTACATGACCAATTGGTAGGATCTGCTCCCTTCTTAGTAAGTGCCACAATGGGAGCAACTAGGTCAGAGAAAGAGTGAATAAATCTTCTATAGTAGTTTGCAAACCCTAAAAAGCGCTGAATTGCTTTTAAATTGGTGGGTTGCGCCCAACTAAGGATGGCTTGGAGCTTTTTTGGTTCCATTCGGAATCCCCGAGGGGAAATAATGTACCCTAAAAAGGATACTTCCGTGACATGAAATTCACACTTCTCCAGCTTGGCATATAAGTGATTTTCACGTAATCTCTTTAGCACCTGACGCACCTGGGTAACATGTTGTTCCACGGAGTCAGAATATATCAAAATATCGTCTAAATAGACCACGACGAATCTTCCCAGAAACTCACGGAGCACATCATTAATGAGATCCTGGAAAACTGCCGGAGCGTTAGATAGGCCGAATGGCATGACCAGATACTCATAGTGGCCCGACTGAGTACTAAATGCCGTTTTCCACTCATCCCCTGACCTGATTCTGATGAGGTTATATGCTCCTCTAAGATCAATCTTAGAAAAAATAACAGCCGAACGTAGCTGATCAAAGAGGACAGAGATCAGCGGCAGAGGGTAAGTATTCTTTACTGAGATTTTATTCAAAGCTCTAAAGTCAATGCAGGGTCTGAGTGAACCATCCTTCTTCTCTACGAAGAAGAAACCTGCACTTAAAGGGGATTTAGATGGCCTGATAAACCCTTTCCCAAGGCTTTCTTTCACATACTCATTCATGGCCACAGTTTCAGGACCAGACAATGCATATAACCTTCCTTTAGGCAACGTGGCACCAGGAATTAACTCAATGGCACAATCATAAGGCCTATGGGGAGGCAAAATATCCGCATTGCCCTTGGAAAACACATCAACAAAATCCTGGTATTCCCCAGGAATATGTGCGGAACTGGCGGCAGCTACTCGGATAGGAAGCGTAATACATTCTTTATCACAGATGGTACCCCATTGTAGGATCTCCCCAGACTGCCAATCAATGACGGGATTATGAAAGGCCAGCCAAGGATGACCCAGAACCACAGGAACTGCTGGACAATGGGTAAGGAAAAACTCAATTTTTTCAGAATGCAGAGCTCCCACCGAGAGCAAAACAGGAGGTGTACATAGAGAAATAACCCCATTGGATAAAGGACTCCCATCTAAACCATGCATGGTGATACACCTACCTAAGGTTAGCTGAGGAATACCTAAGGCCTTGGCCCATGTTAAATCCATAAAGTTTCCTGCAGCTCCACTGTCCACAAAAGCAGAGACCGAGGAACAGAGGCTGCCATAGGAAACTTTAGCAGGAACCAACAGTGAATTATTTGAGGAGATGAGCTGCAGACCAAAGTGAACCCCCTCACAATTCACTTGGTCAGGAAGTTTCCCAACTTGTTTGGACAACTACGGGCAAAATGTCCCTTACCTCCGCAGTATAAACACAGACCATAATTTTGCCTCCTGGTTCTTTCTTCCGGAGACAATTTGGAGAGACCAATCTGCATAGGCTCCTCTATGTCTACAGGAATGGAAGGAACCCAGGGAGAGGACCCGACAGATGCCCCTTTTTCAGCCCTCCGCTCTCTGAGCCGACAATCTATTTTAATAGATAGCTCCATGAGGTTATCGAGGGTCTCAGGAGCGGGATACTGGAGGAGACTGTCTTTTATAGATTCCGATAAGCCGAGGCGAAACTGACTGCGCAGGGCTGGGTCATTCCAGCCACAGTCGTTCGACCAACGGCGAAACTCCGTACAATAATTCTCTGCGGGATTCCTACCCTGTCTAAGAGCACGCAACTGACTTTCTGCGGACGCCTCTCTATCAGGGTCGTCATACAATAGCCCTAAAGATTTTAAAAAGGCGTCTACAGACGATAAGGCCGGATCGTCTGTCTTTAAACCAAAAGCCCAGGTCTGAGGATCCCCCTGAAGTAGAGAAATAATAATCCCAACCCGCTGAGCCTCTGTACCTGAGGTAACTGGTCTTAAACGAAAATACAGTTTGCAAGATTCTTTAAAATTAAAAAACTGTTTTCTATCCCCAGAAAAACGGTCAGGCAGATACATTTTTGGTTCAGGGATGACCCTCGGGGAAGTCCGTAACAGATCTTCCTGTGACCTCACCCGGAGGGACAGATCCTGAACCATCTGAGTAAGTTCCTGAATCTGACTAACAAGAAGCTGGCCAGGGTTTGGCCCAACACCGGTGGGATTCATAAGGCCGACAAAAATCTCCCAACTAAAAAGTGAAAAAATTTACTGTAAGTTAAATCTTTTCTTTTGTAGGCCGGTGATAATGTTATGATTCCTGTACTCCAGACCGGAGGAGATCTTATGGCAGGGATCTGAGTACAGGAAAATAAGCTGGTTGTGGGAGCTGGATAGCCTAGTAACCCCTGGCGCCCTAACTCCGTTGTCTCGCCCGTGTTATCAGAAATCCCCTGCGAGACTATGGTTGCTTGAGCCCATGGCAGCCGCGTTCGAAGGGCGGATTATGTCTGCCCAACCCCGATGCCCCCGCAGGTCTTAATGGGAGACAAGGGGAAGTCCGAGACAGGGTGATAACAAGGGGCCCTCTGACTAAGCAACCAGGCCAGGGGTTACAAGCTAACTAACTAAATCAAAAGGTATGTGCGGACTAGCCGCCAGGAAAAAGGACAACCAAGGATCCACTGATCCGACACTCCTATCCGGCACCGCCGGACACCAGAGTGGATCTGTGGAAGCGGAATCCTCCGCAAGGCTCCAGAACACAATTAAACAAAATAATAAACAGAAGCGGACAAGCCGCAAAACACGGCTGCGCCGCGACTCACGAACACCACCAGATGTTAAAGGTGCTCGTTCAGACTCCAGGAACAGATGGTAACTTCCGAGTACAGGATCTCTGAGGACAGGAACAACCGAAAAGACCGGGACTGGGAACTCTCTGCAGCAAACACAGGCAAACAGGAAGCTATCACCGGCCTCTGTAAGAAGTCCTGAGGGTGCCTTTATTCAGGCACCCTCCAATCAGGATCCAGACAGGACAATCAAATAGAAATGCCGTGCAGCTTGCATGCTGCACGGCCAGCACATAATCAGGGTAATGAGAATAGACCCAGCAACGGGGAACGCGGCTGAACGTGGCGTCCCCGTTGCTAAGGTCAGAGCGGCTCCGTGCGCCCGGCGTCTTAGCGTTGCCAGGGAGCCGGCGGCTGGACGCGCACGGCGTCCCTGGTTGCTAGGCGCCGGGCCGCACGGCCGAGCGGACCCCGGCGCCTAACACTGTGTTGCTCAGTTAGTTGCGTCAGAATACACTCATTTATACTCATTATCGCTGTGTATTTGCATTTAGCGTAAAGAATCGCTCCTGCAGATTTACTCTGATTTATGTGAAACCTGTGTGCACCCTTCCATTGACTGTCTTACACAGAAAAAAAAATAATATGTAAGTAAATGTCATGGGAACACATACAAAAAAAAAGTTGGCACTTTAGGACTCAAACCCTGGACCCTCAGCGTGGGAGGTGGGAGCCTTCATCACTAGCCCATGACGCCTCATGAGAGATTTACAAGTTCATGTGTAAAAGTACTGCAAATAGCGACCCCTTCCCATTATGCCTTAGGGAACTCGGATGCTCATTAACTGTACATGTATTCCAAAAGCACGGTGTTTATGCATTGTACATTCTTCCTTTTACACAATTAGTTGCGTCTCCATACACAATCTTGCGTCTGCATACACAAGTGTTTTAACATGTTCGTTTGTGTCTGGATAAACTATTTATATTGAGAATTCTCACCGTCTGACCATTGGTCACCATCTATTAACATTACATTTGTCACTGACCATTTGCCAGAGCTGTAGCTACAGTAAGTCTGCCGCTACACGATCGAAAGTACTGGATTAGTGGAGCATTAGCCACCCAGTGGTGGAGATGTGTAATGCATGCTGAGTATCTTGTATCACCTCAACGCGCCTGCCTGTGATTAAACTCAGCAAGCTAAGCTATCGCCTTAGCGTGACTAAACGTCTGTCTAGGCGGAGAAACAGTCAAGATAATGGAGGACCCATCTGTAGCTTCTTTTCAAGGTGTCTTATGTGTACAACCAGTGCCGTAACTAGGCATTTTAGCGCTGTGTGCAAGAAATGACATTGGCGCCCCCCTCATGTAAGATAGGGGCAATGCGCGCCGCAGGCGCGTGAAAAATATATAGGGGCATGGCTTCATGGGGAAGAGGCGTGGCCACAAAATAATAGCAATTCATACTACGGTGCACAGTAGTCTCCATTATTCAAATTACGCTGCACAGTAGCGCCACTACACCAGGTAGAGCCCCTTTTATACATTACAGCAGACAGCGTCCCCCTTTTTACACATTACAGCAGACAGTCCCCCTTTTTACACATTGCGGCAGCCAGGCCCCCTTTTTACAAATTACGGCAGCCAGTCCCCCTTTTTACACATTGCGACAGGCAGTCCCCCTTTTTACACATTGCGGCAGGCAGTCCCCATTTTTACACATTGCGGCAGCCAGGCCCCCTTTTTACACATTACGGCAGCCAGTCCCCCTTTTTACACATTGCGGCAGCCAGTCCCCGTTTTTACACATTGCGGCAGCCAGGACCCCTTTTTACACATTGCGGAAGCCAGGCCCCCTTTTTACACATTACGGCAGCCAGTCCCCCTTTTTACACATTGCGGCAGCCAGGCCCCCTTTTTACACATTGCGGCAGCCAGGCCCCCTTTTTACACATTATGGCAGCCAGTCCCCCTTTTTACACATTGCGGCAGACAGGCCCCCTTTTTACACATTGCGGCAGCCAGGCCCCCTTTTTACACATTGCGGCAGACGGTGTCCCCGAGAGAGAGAGAGAGATACTTACCATCTCCCCGCTGGCAGTCAGGCTCCTCGTGCAGCTCCCTCGGTGCAGGCAGGTGAGAAGGAGGAGGAGGGAGGGGGACTGGAGCCGCAGCAGCGCTATTTCATTGGTAGTAAGCGCCGCTGCAGCTGTCCCCTCTCCTTCCGTATTGGCTGCCCGGCGCTGCTGTGGATGCTGGGATGGAGGAACCGCATCCCAGCATCCACAGCAGCGCCGGGCAGCCAATACGGAAGTAGAGGGGGCTGCTGCAGCGGCGCTTACTACCAATGAAATAGCGCTGCTGCGGCTCCAGTCCCCCTCCCTCCTCCTCCTTCTCCGCTACCCGGCGCTGCAGCTCTCCTCCCCAGTGCGGCGGCGGCGCAGACTTCAGAGGCGGCATGTAATGAGTCAATTTGACTCATTACATGCCGCTGGCCGTGCGCCCTCAGGGCAACTGCGCTGTGTGCCAGGCCCACTTGGCACACACGTAGTTACGGCCCTGTGTAGTGCAGTGTATAAAGGGACAGTCTGGGTGTAATACAGTGTGTGCATAGTCAGTATGTGATGTAGTGCAGTATATATAGGGACAGTCTGGGTGTAGAGCACAGTGCACATGTTCACCTTGTGATATGGTTTTGGTAAGGTAAGTTAATAGTGTAGTGAGCTTATTGTGAGTCTGGTGTACAGTGAGTAGTGTCCCTCCCCCTAGCAGGCTTAGACTAGTACATACCTTTGTTAGTCAGGCACTTCTTTTTTCACAGAGCATTCAATGCCAAAGTGCAGAGGCTGCAGCTGCCATCCCTGTCCTGGACAATCAAACAGTCTGGAGGCGGAGCAAACAGGAGGTGGATCTAGAAGAGGGATCACACAACGGGGGTGGAGTCTTATCCTTTTGATCCACCCCATTCCCACGATCTACCAGGCAGCCAGCTATTAGAAAGAGGGGGAGGAGGAGACCAGGATATGTAGAGCTGGGGCGGGACAACAAGTAAGTGAGTGTAAATGTATCTGCGAACAGCAGCTTACGGCCACAGTGTTCTCCTCCACCTGTGCACACCTTACAGACCCTGCATGCAGCGACAGGGAGTCTAATATAAAAAAAACATGTTGCCGCATGGACTGCATTGTGAGGACTCCAGCCTTGCTCTCTCCACCCAATCTTCCCTGCCAGTGCATCGCGGCCGCTAAGCCCCGCCCCCTCACTGAAAGGGAAATTCCGGGATCCCTGCTGGAGCAGTCCGATCCTGCTGCCGATCCTAGTGCCCGCGGCTCTATTAAATGGAGACAGCGCAGCAGTGCTGCTGCTGATCTCCATAAAAATAAAAAAAATTCCGGAAATGATGGTGCAACCCTCACCCCCTTGATCCGCCACCCGGCTAGATAAAATCAGTGACACTGTTGGGGAAGCTGGATGTATAATCTAACATGGGTGATACTGCAGTGCTTACCGTGAGAGACTGCTCACTCTCTGCACAGCTGCATCAATCACTGACAGGGTGGCCAGTCGGGAGACACAGCGCACTTTGCGCTCCCACCGCAGTGCGCTGTGTGCAAGGCACACTCAGCACACACCTATTTACGGCCCTGTGTACAACCTCCATATGTACCCCCTAGCTACATGGGATCTCTATGTAGTATTGGATGCAGTTCAAGGGACCCCTTTTGAACCTTAATAATCAGTGGACCTCAAATGGTTGACTGCTAAGACATTATTTTTATTAGCTATTGACTCTGCCAGGAAGATGTTGGATTTAGGAACTTTCTCTTGTCGTCCACCTATACCCTGTGTATTTTAGCTAGGGTATTCATACACTCCTTCAGCATTGCGCTGTAGACTGCAAAACCTGTGCTGTCACTCGCTCCGTAGGGCTTCTACGGAGCAGGGGATAACAGGTGGCAGTCATTTTGTCAACTTGCTACTGTATGTGTTTGAGTCTGGTGTATCATAATGTGCATAGAGCTTGCCTATCCCTATCACCCCTATGTATTTTAGCTAGGGGATCGTGATGCTCCTTCAGCATTGCCCTGTAGCCTGCAAAACCTATGCCATCGCTCGCTCCATAGCTGAGGGCTGCCACGAGGAGACTGGAGTCGGGTGGCAGCCATTTTGTCAACTTGCTATGCGATCGAGTCCGGTGTATCGTAATGTGCATAGAGCTCGCTTATCCCTATCGCCCCTGTGTATTTTAGCTAGGGCATTGTGACTCTCCTTCAGCATTGCCCGGTAGCCTGCAAAACCTATGCCATCGCTCGCTCCATAGCGGAAAGCTTCCACGAGCCAAGGTGTCGCGGGTGGTAGCCATTTCAATTGAGTCTGCCCTGCTACAGAATTGTATGTGTACCGTAAGGTGCATAGAACCTTTTCCTCGTAGCCACTGTGTATTTTACAGTAGATACACTCATGCAGCTTTGCCCTGATTTATGTAAAACTTGTGTGCACACTTCTATTGAATGTGACAGTATAGTACAGTACAATAGATATAAAAATAAAAAAATTAATAAAGTGTCTGGAAAAAACTAACATGCATTTTCATTTTGGGCATCAAACCTGGGACACGTCACTGCCGACATATAAATAAGCCCATTGGTTATGATTATGCCATAATGGCTACGGGATTAGGATGCTAACATACAATATCCATAACATCAATAGACCACAATGTACCTGTAACACGTTCGTTTGCGTCTGTGTACACTACTGGTTTTATGTGTTGATTTGTCTGCGGGACTTGGACGCTCATTATTCCTAACGTCAATGGACTATACTGTGGCTTTATCACGTTCGTTTGCATCTGTATATACTGTAATACTGTATTTACTTCTGTACACTGTAATACACTGTATAACATACTGTAGCATATTATAGCGTAATGAGACGCACCAGTAAAGTAGTTCTTACTAAGTATTTCGGTATTGTATTTTAATGGAGACCACACGTATGCGCAATGGTGATTTTAAAAAGTGGCATCTGGTGGATGATCGCAGGTATTACACTTAAAGGTAACGCCAAACGCTCTGTCGCCTCCCTACGAATAGTCGCACCTCCTTGCGCCCAGGCACGCTGTTTATGTCCGATCGCGACTAACGCCTCAGTCAGCCAAGATAATGAAGGCTGCATCTGTAGCTTCTCAGGCATTGTTTTCCTCAGTAGCAGTTCGCAGAGCTGTTTGGCTACATTGTTGGAAGGCTGATTAAAAATCCAAGAAGGTACTGGACTCCTTGCCTTTTGTTGGAAATATTCTGTTTGGTACAGAATTAGACAACATTCTTGTGTCTGAAGCAGACTCAAAAAAAGTGAAGTTTCCTTTGACCTCTAACGCTAAACCCAGATTTCTGGCTTTCTGGTCCTTTCGGACTCAAGATAAAGCAAAGGGAAAGATTTACAGCAAACAGTCTCAATCAGATAAATCTGGTAAGCTTAAGACCAAACAGGCTTGGTCAACCAGACGCCAGGTTTCTAAACCAGAAGATAAGCCATCGACCTGACGGCACGGGCCTCCAAAGAGCAATGTAGGAGGTGAACTGCACATTAAGGTGGCCAGCTTTAAAATAAAATCCCCTGGCTCCATTGCCAGGATAATGGAACGCAAAGTTTCCACATGGAATCGAGGCACCCAAATGTTTGTTCAGAGCTTTGAGATTGAGAATGGGCCGGTAGAACCCATTTGGTTTCTGCACTAGAAATAGGTTGAAATAGAAACCTTGTCCCCACTGTGCCGCTTCCACCTCCACCGGCTCCGTCCCCCGGCTGCTATGGCAACCGGCCAGGCATATTGCTGGGTCAGGGAAGCCTGCAGAAGCTGCTAATGCCGGAACCCACCCGGGAAGAACCCGTTTCCAATTCCTGGGTGGGATCCGGCATTGGCAGTGTGAAAGGGGTATTAGGCAGCAACATGGTCATCAATTAACACACTCATTAGAAATTATTCCTTTGATACCTTTGCCTCTCAGGATGCTGCATTTGGGCAAAGTATTCTCCTGTCCACTCAGGAGCGTCCCCCTCCCTTAGTTGCTGCTTTGGGACATCCCAAGGTAGATCCTGTGGACCCTGAAGGAGAAATCAGGCGTTATGGTAGACTTACCGTTGATAACTTGGTTTCTCTGAAGTCCACAGTATCCACAGGGAACTCACCCTGACACACCTGATTTGAGAATCTTTACTCTTACACTTCCATACTAGAAGGAGGGAAGAGGTTAGTATGTTCTTCTCGCCTGAATAGGTCTTCCTTCTCGATAAATCTGCTCCTGCCTTGAGCTATGGATCCAACTGAATTCCCTGAGCCAGGAGGCGGGGTTATAGAGAGGCTGGACCATTGCATCCTGGGAGCTCAAAAGCTTTAACTGTTTGGTGCCCGTTGCTCTGATGCCACCTATTACCCAATGTAGATCAGAGTTATAGATAAGTCTACCATAACTTCTGTTTTTCTTTCTTGTTTCTCTCTGGTTTGTCAGCTCTGTAAGTCAAGCTGACTTCAGCGTTGCAGCTCCATCACCCCCCTGCCGGCGCCTCAGACGGGTACTTGCGGCAGGGAATGCACACTGCTTGCTGTGGGGACCCCAGGACAGCGTGGCCAGCTGGGCAGGAACCCCACTAGACCACCTGGGCAGTTAGGGCCCAGGTCTAGGTGTTTATACACCTGTTAATAAGGCCCAAATAGTACCTGAGGTGGAAGATCAGCATAGGGGAGGTGGCGCTTGACCTGTAGCCCCTCCCTCAGCTCTGGGCGCCATCTACTGCTGATTTCCCACCCTTGAGCTTCCTCACTCTCCCTTCTTCCCTCACAGAGAACTGGACAGCCATCTTATAGCAAGCAGGTTTCTGAGAAACGCTGGGCTAAGTCTCCCTGTGAAAACATCTGCTACGCAAGGTTTTTACATTCATTTAAATATAATCTTAGCTGAGTTGTATATCAAACTGTGCACTTAGATATAATTGTATTCAGTGTGCCAGGTGTGTTCACTTTGTTTTACTGACATGTCTAACAAAAAAGGGATGCAAACAAGCAGAATCCCCTGTGTTACTCTCATGTAGAGTTTGCTCAGCAGAGGATATTGTGCAGGATGGCCTCTGCTAACTGTTATACACCTTGTCAGTCCATTGCTCCTGCCTCCGCACAAGAGCCTCCCTGTGCAGCCTTTTCTAAAACTGTTGCGTCCCTTATGGCACTACCACCCAATATAGGGCCTAATTCATACATGATTGCTGTGCTGAAAATTGCACTGTCCTGCGATCAGATTGTTGCCGCCCAGGGGAGTGAAAATTTGGCCCATGCGAATGCATGTGTACGCTATTCAAAAATTCCCCTCAGCGGACAGCTGCCATATCATTCACACTCACCATCAAATGTTTTCCCATTCTGTGCAGTCTGTGCGTAGCGCAATACTTACTCCTCCAGTGTGAAGAAATCACGCTGACCGGGGCTGATGTCACATACCCACCCTGAAAAGGATTGGACACGCCTGCATATTTCCTGACACGACCTGAAAATGATTGTTTACTGCCAACAAACGTCCTCTTCCTGTCAATCACCTTGCGAATACCCGTGCAATCGAAATTTTTGCACCATCCTGTCGCTGTTTGGCAACGCTTGTGCGCATTGCGGTTCATATGCATGCGTAGTAGTTCGATAATCACCCACTATGCAAAAACGCACAGCAGCGATCAGGTCTGAATCGAGCCAATAGTATCAATGGTAAATTCACCTTGAGTGAATACCCTGTCTAATCAGATGCAACAATTAACACAAACTATGCCTAGACAAAAGGCTCTGAATGGGCATACATATATGCCCCTGGTTCCTCTGGGCAGGCTACCTCATCCTCCCAATCCACAGTCCTCTCAGACGTGTCATCTGAGCAGAAAGGCGAGCATACAGCTCTGTCTGACACAGACTCCTGTGCTGTAGAGCAGGACGCTCCCGTTTTGTTAGATGTCCCTGCCCTAGTGGCAGCTATTAAACATATTCTTCAACTCTAAGATGAAGAAGAACCCACCATGGTTGCTAATAAAAAACTGATGTGTTTAGAAAGCAAAAGGTGATTAAAACAGAATTTCCCCATTCTGACCATTTAATGGAAATTATGCAGGAACCCTGGAACACGCCGGGTAAGAAGTTCTCTTTGTCTAACCGTGAGTTAGCTCGCTATCCTCTGCCAGCAGCTATCTGTGCCAGGTGGAAAACCCCACCTCCAGTGGACTTTCATGTCACCCGTCTCGTGGTTTCGTCAACTCTGCCTTTCACCACTGTCACCTCACTGAAGGAAGTAGCAGACAACAAACGTGTTGAAAGCTATCTAAAATCTACTTATTCCCTCACAGAGGCTATACATCAGTGATGTGCGGTGAGGCAGGTGAGGCAGAGCCTTTTCTGTCATACTAACATCTGTGCCAGACTTTTGACTGTATAAAGTATATGAAAAATACAAATATGTTTGAAATATCTTCTTTGCATTATTCTAATCATTTATTTTCATAGCCAAAACTCTGGAGTAAAAGTCTGTGGTAGGTGAGTCAGCGCCTCACCTGCTTATCTTTTCCGCACATCTCTGATCAAAACTCACCAAATTTCCCTGAGTTTATACTACTGCACCTGTGTATAATGCCCAGATGTAACCTTTGGCTCATATATTGAGTGTTAATCTGGCTCTGGTTCTTGCCAGTGCCTCCTGAGCCATTTGCTATACATAGACCCACTGTGGCAGCTTCCTGGTCCGCAAAGGCTATGGAAGCATGGGTGCAGGCAATTGAAGAAAAACTGCCTTTGGATGTGTCAGGTGAATGCAGACTACCTATCAAGTCTGCTTCTTATTATATTCAGGAAGCTTTATCTGAGGCTGGCATGTTGGCAGCAAAGGCGTCTGCTACATCTGTACTAGCATGACATATTATTTGGCTACATTTTTGGAAGGTAGATTTGGATTCCAAGAAAACTTTGGAAATTCTTCCCTTTATAGGTAACATCATCTGTGGTGAGGAGCTAGATAAAATTGTGACATCTTTGGTGGCAGCCAAAACTGCCTTTTTTAGTCCCTTCTAATCCTGCTTAGCGGGTCAGAAGTGCCACTTTTCTTTTGTTTCATCCGCAAGGAAAAGCTAAAGGACAGTCATACCCCAGGCAGACACGCACTGCAAAACCATCTTAAGTCCAAGGCCAAGTAATCCTGGGCTGCTCATCAACCTGCAGCAAAGCCTGACAAGCCTGCAGCCTGATGGGGCAGGCCTCCACCCTGAGGGGACCTAAGGGCAGGAGGCCAACTTCTGCACTTCGCACGAGTTTGGACCATGACCACTTCAGAGGCTTAGGTGTTAGAAGTGGTCTCTCTTGGTTACGCCGTCTCATTCAAGGGATGCCCCCCTCAATGGTATTTCACCACGGGCCAACCGTCAGACTCAAAAATGGATCAAATTCTACAGACTGTGGTCAGTTCACTTCTACACTCAGGTTTGATTGTGCCAGTTCCTCGGAAATCCTTCCTTACTCCGTCACGAAGGATGGTACATCTGGGAACACTTCTGGCCACTTACAGTCAACGACTGTACCCTTCGCCGGACAAGGTTTTGAAACTACAGAGCAAGATATGACACTTCCTTCACCGTCTTTGAGTATCTGTGCATTCAGCAATGCAAATTCTTGGACTGATGATGTCAATATTTGACATGATCGAGTTCGCTCAGTTTCACTCTCGTTCTCTGCAAAGACTTCTAGGTCTTTCCAGGTGGAACGGCCAACCTCATCATATCAGATCACAAAATGATATCTCTGAAACCGGAGGTTCGCCTGTAACTGACCCTTCTGGGTCCTGCTCACAACAGATACTAGTCTTTGCAGCTGGGGAGCGATGACCGAACAGCACTCGTTCCAGGGATGTTGGACCCTGGAGGAATCTCATTTGCCAATCAATGTGTTGGAGTTGAGAGCAATATTCAATTCGTTGACCCTAGCCCACCCTCTACTACAGGACAGACCAGTTCAGGTCCGTTCAGACAATGCCACCACAGTGGTTTACATCAATCATCAGGGCGGCACTCGCAGCAAGATGGTGATACAAGAGGTTTCCAAATTTCTCAGATGGGCAGGACGTCATCTACTGGTTATATCTACGGTATTAATTCCGGGCGAAGCAGACTTCCTCAGTCGTCAGGATGTTAACACCTGACAGTGGGCTCTTCATCTAGAGGTTGGTCAACTCCTGGTGGACATATGGGGCCTACCAGACTGGGATCTCATGGCCTCTCGCCACAATCACAAGGTCACAGACCAGGGTTCCTCGGGCAGCATTTGTGGACGCATTGTCAGTCCCATGGACCCTTTGTCTACCTTACATCTTCCCCCTGGTAACACTTCTACCTCAAGTCCTTTGGAAGTTCAAGCAAGAAGGAGGAAACCTCATTTTGGTAGCCCCGGCGTGGTCCAGACAACACTGGTTCTCTGTCCTACGGAGTCTCTCAGTGAAGCGACCTCTTCAACTTCCTCAACGGCCAGAGCATTCTCATTTAGGGCCAATGTCTCCATCTGGACCTGACCCGGCTGTCTTTCACGGTGTGGCTCTTGAATCATTCAATCCTAAAGGCGAAAGGTTTTTCGAAGGCCGTGATTCAAATTATGCTTCAGGCCTGTAATCCGGCTTTAGCACAGATCTACTATAGAGTTTGGCATACTTACTTCATGTGGTACGCTGGCAATCATTATGATGCCACTACATTTCGGACCTTTAGAATACTTGCTTTTCTTCAATGAGGTTTATATCTAGGCCTTCGTCTTACCTCTCTTAAAGTACACATTTCTGCTTTGTCTATTTGGTTCCAATGAAGGATTGCCTTGATGCCAGATGTGTAAACATTTCTTCAGGGTGTCATTTGCATTCTCCCTATGTCCCTCCTGTGGCTCCATGGGATCTGTCTGTGGTGTTGAACTCTCTTCAAGGGGATCCCTTTGAACCTTTGGAGTCTGTGAATCTCAAATGGTTAACTGCCAAAATTCTGTTTTTGCTTGCTATTGCTTCAGCCAGAAGGGTATCGGATTTGGGAGCCCTCTCCTGTCGTTCCCCCTTCCTGATTTTACACCCACACAGGGCGGTTCTACAAACCAGACCTGGTTACCTGGTTATTCTTTTCACCTTAATCAAGAGCTTGTGGTTCTAGCCTTTGTCTCACCAGACTTCAGTCTCACCAGTCGTCAAAGGAACGTTCTTTGGATGTGGTTCAGGCTCTTCATATCTACGTTGACCAAACTGGCCCTATCAGATGTTCTGGTGCCCTCTTTGTTCTTTTTGGATTTCACAAGTGTGGCTGGCCTGTTACTAAGCAGATGCTGGCCAGATGGATTCAAATGGTCATTGCACATGCTTACAATCAAGCTGACCATCCAATACCAGCTTCAATTTCTGCCTATTCTACTCGGTCTGTATGACCTTCATGGGCGGCACGTTGTGGGGTGTCCACTGAACAACTGTGCAAGGTGGCTACGTGGTCTTCGGTCTACACATTGCTTAGGTTTTATGCCTTTGATTCATTTGCCTCTCAGGATGCTGCTTTGGATGCTGGATTCTCTTATCCTCTCAGGCGCTTCCCCACCCTTGAAGTATTGCTTTAGGACATCCCCAATGTTTCCCTGTGGAAACCCTATGTACCCATCTGAAGAAAGGGAGAGTTAAGGTAGACTTAACTTTGTTTAAGTACATAGGGTCCACGGGGTGCCCACCCTGATTCACCTGGCCTCTCTGGGTTTTTGCGGCAACGGCCTCTGGTTCCTTTCTCCTGTCCGTGAGAATGTGTTTTTATATGCCTAACATCTTTCTTCTCTCACTTCTGCATCCTGCATTGAGCTGGTTAGCAAAACTGATTTGCTGTGCCTGGAGGTAGGGTTATAGAGGAGGGAAGCTGAGCATTCTGGGATACGCTTGAAGCTTTAACTGTTTAATGACCGGATTGTCATACACCACTACAACCCCGATGTTTCCCTGTGGACCCTATGTACTTCGAAGAAAGACAGTTAACAAAGGTAAGTCTACCACAACTCTCCCTTTCCTGTCACTGATAGATACTGATGGATACACACAAATAATTTCTTATCTAAAGCATCTAATATGTATATCACAGTAACACATAATAAAATACATAATCAAAATATTGATCCCTCTAATGAACTTTGTGATTGATAAGTTATTTATGATTCATATATACATATAAAACATTAATACATACAAGATTCATATAAGAAATACAGTGAGTCAAAAGACATTTTTAATTATCATCTTTATTGTCCTTCACATTTGTATGTTCGTTTATATTTCACATAACAGGGTATTTTAAATAATATAAAAAAAAATTATATTTACATGTAATTATTTTTTTCTTCTCCATGTGCACCAAACAAAAAGACAATACCGTCCTTTTGTTTTGTTGATCTTTAATAATATTGTCTTAGGCTTCACCCCCTTCGTGTGGATTCAATTATTTATTGACATAAGTAATTGGGGAATAATGTAATGGTAATTTGATACCAACTTGTGCAAAAGTCCAAAACCCCTAGAGTGCTTGTTGCACAAGCATACAATCAAGTTGATTAGCCTGTCCCAACGTCACTCTCTGCCCATGCTACTAGATCTGTAGGACTCTTATGGGCAGTACTCTGTGGGTGTCTACTGAGCAAATTTGTAACACGTGGCCTTCAATTTACACGTATCTAAAATTCTACTCATTTAATACCTTTGCATCCCAGGATGCTTCCTTTTGGACATAGGATTCTGTTATCCTCTCAGGCACATCCCCTCCCTTAAAAATACTGCTTTAAGACATCCCTGATGTTCTCCTTGTGGAGCTCTATGAAACCCGAAGAAGAAAATGAGAGTTATGGTAGACTTACCTTTGTTAACTCTTTGTTCGAGGTTCATAGGGTCCACAGGGCTCCCACCCTGATGCACTTTGTGCCATTATTCACTGGTTCCTTTCTCCTGTCTGTGAGAATGTGTTCTTATGTGTACAATATCTTTCTTCTCTCTTATCCGCTTCCTGCTTCCGCTTGTGAACAAAACTGACCTGCCTGAGCATGGAGGCGGGGTTATAAGGAAGAGGAGCCGAGCATTCTGGGAAGCCTGAAAGATTAACTGTTTGGTGCCTGGACTCTTATCCACCACATACAACCCCGATGTTCTCCCTGTGGACCCTATGAACCTCAAAGAAAAATAATTAACAAAGGTAAGTCTACCATAACTCTCGTTTTCCCTTTAGGGGCAGCTGCCCGTGTCTTAATGATATAAGCACTTGATCAGGGCCATAATTAGGGTGGTGCAGAGTGTGCTTGGCACACTGCACATATGCCCTGTGGGCATGGAACCAGCTGCACACCTTCATCAACAGTGATCCAGCACCAACCACATCCACCTGCTACCAACACCAGCACTGCCACTGTCAGCTCTAATATATGTAGCGCTGCGGCTACATACATTGATTACAGCGGGTAGCGCTGCAGCTGCCCGCCAATGTGATACACCTCCTCCCAGCTCCCCTGTCTCTCGCAGTTCCAGTGACTGCTGGCAGAAAGTCGCTCCGTGGCCCGGTGCAAGGAGGGTACTTTAGCAGTACAGCAGAAGAGGTTAGGGGGGAAGAGCAGCAGGGTGGGGGGGGGGGGGAATGAGGGGGAGGAATGATGTGTGTGAACAAGGAGGATTGATAAGGATGAATGAGGAGTTAAAATGATGTGGAGCCATGTGGAGGAGGATGAATGATAATAATGCAAAGCAGCTGGGGGACATGATGAAAGATGGGAGGGAGAATGAGCAGGGTGAGCTATCCTGTGGCATAATGAGTATACGCTGCTCTACTGTGTGATGTAACGTGTATATGGGGTACTACTGTGCCCTTGTAATGTGAATAAGACACTACTGTGTGGTGTAATGTGAATTGGTACTATTGTGTACCCACAAAGCCACGACCCTTAATTTTTGGTGCGCGCCATCCTTGTTTCAAATATATGTGTGAGGTGGCAGGGGGACCAATTCTCTTTCTGGCCCAAGGCACCAAAATGTCTAGTTATGGCACTGCACATGATAACCTTCTGAGGAGTCTGAAATGTATGCCATGAAAATTGGTATCAGAACAATAACTTAAGGAAGCTATGACTAATAATAACTATCCTGTGTTTATTCAAAATAGAAAGCTGTGCCATTGGGTGTGGTATGGAAGGTAGATAGTAACTAGGTCGACAGTGTCTAAGTCGACCACTATTGGTCAACAGTAACTAGGTCGACAGGGTCTTTAGGTCGACATGGTCTAGGTCGACAGGTCAATAGTTCAACATGAGTTTTTTGTTTTTTTGGTGTCGTTTTCTTCGTAGAGTGACTGGGAAACCCCAATTAGTGCACCGTGTCCCCTTGCTTCGCTCGCTATGTTTCGGGCAAGGTGCCTCGCGATTACCTTTCCAATCGTAGTCCACGTGGATCGTTAAGTATGGAAAGGTAAAAAAAAAAGAAAAAAATCGTGAAAACTCATGTCGACCCTTTGACCTAGAGCATGTCGACCTAGATACCCTGTTGACCTAGAAACCCAGTCGACCTAGTTACTGTCGACCACTAGTGGTCGACCTAGATACTGTCGACTTAGAGACCGGATCCCGTGCCATTAGTAATTACTGATGTAATAAGCTTTAACTGTCTTGTAGCATTGTTTTTGTTATATTCATTTAAATATAGAAAGGTTTTCTTTAACCACTAAAATGACGATTTTCCCTTCAAAACCTGTTCAAAACATTGTTATTTTTCACATTTTCTATTCAATATAGGTTAAAAAGTATTATTGAAAGTATTATATTATGCACGTCCGCAGAACGGATCTCCTCATCAAAAACTTGGGGACACAGTGGTGCGGCGCGGTCGCATGTGATCTGACCATGCCAGTTAACTGCTTAAGCACCCAATCGTAAGGGTGGATAAGAATAAGAGAATATCATATTTGTAGTAATATAAACTGGTATTTTCAGTGTATTGTGAACAGTAATGTAGGTGAATGTCTTTGGGCAGCCAATATCAACATGCAAAAATGAGTAAAGACAATGGGGGTCATTCCGAGTTGTTCGCTCGTTGCCGATTTTCGCTATGCTGCGATTTGTTGTTAACTGCGCATGCACAAGGTACGCATGCGCTTAGTTATTTTACAAAAAATGTAGCAGTTTTGCTGTGGCTTCAGCTGCGCTTTTCAGTCGCACTGCTGAGTGGGTGGCAACTCAGCGTTTTCCCGGCGTTTGCAAAAAAACGCGGGCGTGTCAGGAAAAAACGCAGGAGTGGCTGGGGAAACGGGGGAGTGGCTGGCCGAACGCAGGGCGTGTTTGTGACGTGAAACCAGGAACTAAACAGTCTTTGAGTAGGTCTGGAGCTACTCAGAAACTGCAAGAAAATATTTAGTAGCAGTTTTGCTAATCTTTCGTTCGCAATTCTGCTATGCTAAGATACACTCCCAGAGGGCGGCGGCCTAGCGTGTGCAATGCTGCTAAAAGCAGCTAGCAAGCGAACAACTCGGAATGAGGGCCAATATGTGCACTGTAAATACATACAAAAACAAAACAATATAAAGCAGATACTAAGTTACTGAAAACAAAGCATCAAAGATTATAAGCAATTGGACTTTGCAGACTTTGAGAGCCCCACACAAACACACATTACATATTAGAATAAGATTGATATTAACATTTATATAATTTAAAAATGCTGCTCATTTTGACATTCTAGGTGCTATTAATTAGAGATGAGCGGGTTCGGCTTTAACGCCAGAATTAATGCCAGTTCGGTTTTATCCGGATTTTTCTTATTGGCTATCCGAATCCTGTGACATCTGTGAGCCAATAAGATGCCGTTTTGAGATCCGAGTAAAACCGAACCCGCTCATCTCTACTATTAGTGTGTAAAGAGCACCTTAGGTTGGATGTATGAACATGACTACAATATTACTAATTATTGTGTATTATAGGGATAATTTTATGGCATATTATGGCATCATTTTAATTGGGAGTACTATTGTGTGGTCACGCCTCTGCCCCACAAGGCCATTCCCCTTTTTAGGGGGAATTTAGCACACACTGTCCGGGCCAGGGGGGTAGGGGAAATAGTTTGAGAAAGAGGATCCCCAAATTGGTGTCTTACTTAGGGCGCCATGAGGTCTAAATCTGCTTGACACATCGGAAAAAACTGCCATGCCCTCCAGTGATCGCGGTGAGCGAAAAAACTTGTGGGTCCCAGGGACTCTTTACTTAAAAAAATTGGGGTCCTATTCCACAATTTCTGGGTCCCGTCACATATTATGGGGGATGAGGGCAGGCAGCAGTTGGGACAGTGCTGGGGGCAGGTAGCATTTAGGGTGAAGAGGTTTAAGGGCAAGCAGCAGCTGGTATAGAACTGAGGGTAGAGGCAGGGAGAAGTTGGGGAAAAGGGGGATAAGGGCTGGCAGTACTGGGGGTAAGAGTAGAAAGCAGTTGGGACAGTGCTTGGGGGGAAGGGGGCTAGTGTCAAGCAGTGCTGTGTGTAGGTAGAGGGAAAGGGTAAATAGCAGCTGGGGCAGTACTGGATCGCAAGGCGGGGGATAGGGGCAAACTACTGTGGGTAGGGAGAGAGTAAGGGTAGATAGCAACTGAGGCAGTACTGGTGACAAGGAGGGGGCTATCTGCAGGCAGTGCTGGGGTTAGGGAAGGGGTAAGGGTGGACAGCAGCTACTGGGTTTAAAAGTGGGAACCAGAAATGGAGGGGGCTCCTGGAAAAGTGGGTGTGGCCTTGCAACAAGTGGCGGAAGGTGGTAAGGTCTGGTAGGTGACAGTGTGAGTGTGCGGGGACAGGTCTGTGGGGTGATGTTGTGGGCAGTGGTGCTTAGGTCTTAGGGACATGGCCACTCAAAACGGAAGCCACTACAGCCTCGTGTCTCTCCAGCCCCCTACCTTTCCAGCCTTCTTCCCCTTGTAGCAAGGTAGCATCCAGGTCGTTTCCACAAAGTGAAAATAGACAACGCTTGTGTCAATCCAGCCTCGTCATTCCAGAACTATTTCCCCTGTGTTCCTCTGCCTTCACGCTCACTCTGTGCCTCTCAGCTTCTCCCCTCTGTGCCTCTCAGCTTACTTCTCCCCGTGTGCCTCTCTGCGTCCTCCCCGTGTGCTTCGCAGCTTCCTCCCCGTGTGCCTCTCAGCTTCCTCCCTGTGTGCCTCTCTGTGTTCCCCCCTCCGTACCTCTCAGCTTCCCCCTGTGCCTCTCTGTGTTCCCCCTCCTGTGCCTCTCTGCGACCCCCCTTCTGTGCCTCTCTGCGACCCCCCTTCCGTGCCTCTCTGTGACCCCCCATGTGCCTCTTTGCTTCTTTTTCTATGTCGTCCCCCCATGTGCCTCTCAGCTCCCCCCTCATGTGTGCCTCTCTGTGCCCACCCCCCCTCCCCCCGTGCGGTGGTGCCAGTGCCCTGAGCCCCAGGCGCATGCAATTCAAGAGCCATGTCCGCTTATGGGGCAGGCCGGCCAGGGTGCGGGGGGCTGACACCGCTGCATGGACACTGGATGCTGCTGACAGCGGGCTGAACTGTGGCACAGCCTTCAATGTCACTCCTGCCAGGGGAGCAGCTGGCGGGTGTGAGGATTGACAGTCCGGGGATCCGGTGTTCGGGGCAGATGGCTACGGATGCCGTGTGTGGGGAGCAGCCCAGGGTCTGTAGAGGACTCGGGTGTGACAGTGGCCAGGCGGCAGCTATTGGAAGCAGGTACCGGGCGGCGCGCAGTCGCTGGTTCTCCCGCAGCAGCTCCTCCATGCGCCTACACTCCCTGCACCTCTCCGCGGGATTGGCTGCGGGTGGATCGCGTCCTGGGGACCCGCCCATTTTGAAAATGTGAGTCACCGGTCCCCAAAAGTGTGAGCATGTTTTTGCGATCACTGGCCCTCCCAACTTTATGCAAAGAATTCTTGCAGGCAATATGCATAAAGATCCTTACAACCAACAGCCGATCAGTGCCCATGAAAGGTAAATCCTATTAAGGGTGCTTGGATGGACTTCTGCTTCCGGCTCCGGCATGCGAGCAGTTCAGTGGGTCGGCTCCTGCCACACGCCGCCGACATACACTATTTCATGGCTCTTAGAGCCTCCACAAACCTCACCCATCTGCAGCGGAACCCCCGTTGAGCAAGGGGAACCACATGGATAGATACCTCTGTGCCTCCATGCCCCGCAATAAGAAGAAGTCCGGGAAGGTGGACTCAAAGATGGCGCCTACCGTGGCGCCGGGTGCAGCAGTGACCCCTACTTCCAGGGATATTGCTGACAGTGCCTGTGCCTCCCCTCTGGGCTCAGAGAGATCACTGGAGTTGTCAGGGAGTGAGTATACTGCACCTTCACACACTATGCATACTTTGCGCACGGACTCTTCCCTGCCTGCACCCACCAGGCCAGTGACATATGGAGACATGGTAGTTGCTGTGAGGGCTGCTATAGCCCCCCGCTTAGCTGCTCAGACAGCTGACATAGCCAAGCAGATTGATTCCCTTACTAAAAGGATCCATAAGTCTGAATGTCAAGTTGGTGCTATATTTGGTGATGTTTCTGACTTGCAAGTCTCTCATGCTAAACAAGTTAAAGCGCAGCAGCAGATGTGGTTGAAGATTGACGATCTTGAAAATCGATCATGACATAATAATCTGAGAATAGTGGGAATACCAGAAACCCTTAAAGGCACAGAGTTGTTACATTTCTTAAAAGTTACCTTACCTTCACTTCTGAATATTACCGAATCATGTACTGATATGGTGATAGAACGTGCACACAGGATTGGCCCGGAGAGGAAACCTGATTCTAGACCCCATGTGGTTATATTTAAGACACTTAACTACTTGCATAAAGATGCTATTTCGTCGGTTTCTTGATGACAGCGTGGCCTCATGTGGCAGGGCCAAAAGATAATGCTTTTCCAGGACTATTCGGCTGAGCTGACTAGGGCTAGAAAGGAATTTTCACCATTGTGCTCTCAATTAGTAGCAAAAGGGCGGAAGTTCACATTGTTTTACCCTGCACGTATACGCTTATATGAGGGGAACTCACATGTTGACTTCATTTATTATTTATTAGCAGTTTCTTATATAGTGCAGCATATTCTGTTGCGCTTTACAATTAGAACAGTTACAGAACAAAACTGGGCAAAGACAGACAGACATAGAGGTAGGAAGGCCCTGCTCGCAAGCTTACAATCTATAGGGAAATAGGCATTGATACACAAGGATAGATGCTACCTGTTACATAATGGTCCACCAGATTGCTAGGTTCTTAATGGGTTGTATGATATGATCACCCAGCAATGTTGGAAGACAAAATGTGAGTTTATGTGTACTGTACAGAGGGGATGTAACTTGATAGGGAAGCATTGAAGGTTATGTGGGTGGGTCTGGAATTTGGTAGGCTTGCCTAAAGAGATGAGTTTTCAGGGAACGTTTAAAGGTTTGGAGACTAGAGGAGAGTCTTATTGTGCGTGGGAGGGCATTCCACAGAGTGGGTGAAGCCCGGGTAAAGTCCTGTTATTTTGAGTGGGAACAGGTAATACATGTGGATGAGAGACGCAGATCTTGTGCAGAGCGGAGAGGTCTGGTAGGGAGATATTTTGAGATGAGTGAGGAGATGTATGATGGTGCAGTTTGGTTAATAGCCTTGTATGTAAGTAAAAGTATTTTATATTTAACACGGTAGAATACCGGTAACCAATGGAGGGACTGACAGAGCGGATCAGCAGACGAAGAACATCTGGCGAGGAAGATTAGCCACGCAGCTGGATTGAAGTGGTGAGAGCCTATGTTTGGGAAGACCAGTAAGGAGACTATTACAATAATCAATACAGGAGATGATGAGTGCATGGATTAGAGTTTTTGCAGTTTCTTGTGTAAGATAAGGGCATATTTTGGATATGTTTTTAAGGTGCATGTAACATGATTTAGAGACAGATTTAATGTGTGGAACAAAGGACAGTTCAGAGTCAAGGGTGAT